>NW_021703770.1:20803108-21428133 GCF_005190385.1 Monodon monoceros | reverse complement strand
ATATAATCCAACATATAATCCAAATATAATCCAACATATAATCCAAAAAGTAATATTAGATTACTTTTTATGGAAAGAAAGAATGGGAGATGGAAAAAGAATGTGATTCGTTTTTACTTATAAAAATAACTATGAAAACTTCAAACAGTTAACAAAGGCTTTCAAATAACAATGATAACTAACACTTTGGGACATTATTGAGTCAAGCACTTATGTCTCTGTCTCTGTCTCTGTCTCTCTCTCTCTCTCTCTCACACACACACACACACACACACACACACAGCCAGATGTTCAGATCTCATCTGCCTGTGAATGCAAAAGCAAGGTCGTTTAATCTCCCTTTAGTGACTTTGAGTCCCTACCTATTAAATTTTCTAAGAGTCTAGTCAACTCCCAGGGTTCTCCTCCCAAATATTCCCAGGTTTTTTCACTTGTGGAGTTGGTTACTTAGACTTGCTCTCAGCCCTACACCCATCTTTTTCCTCTCTACCCTCTAATGCTGGGACTAGGGTTTTGTAAACTGCATTTCTCAGGTTCCCTTGCCAACTGGCTTGCTGCCTTTTTGCCTGTCCTAATAAGAGGGACTGACAGGTTCATAAGCAAGAAGAATGAAGAAGGCGTGTTTCTTTCTTTCTCTCTGTCTCTCCTCTATATTCTTTTCTGTCTTGCTGCTTTTAGCAGCAGCTCCTGAAGTTGTAGCAATTTCCCAGAAACCAAGCCTTTGCCTCAGTGACCCTTGTCCACAATCTCAGACTGGCTGACAGCCCCGGGCCTTAGTGCACCGTCTCCTTTCTTGTTTCCCTAGCTAGAGTAGCTATTTCCTGTCATTATTTATCTCTGGATTACCTCACTTCCCCATTTGACATCCTCAGCCCTTTCAACACTGTGTAACCAATTCCCTACATTAAATTCCCTCCATTTGAAACACTTAAAGTATTTTCTATTTTTCTGACTGGACCTTGGCTGATGCACTTGTCTGTTAATCAGTCTCCCCAATCTTCTGCTGGTTTGCCAGGAGTGTGGGAACTCAAAAACATCCCTCTACACAAGACTCTGCAAATTTTTGGTCTTATATGTATGTATGGTACACACACACACACAAACACACACTCGCGCACACACACACCTTAAGGAGTATTCTCAGAGGAGCGTATCTCAGTATAATTCCTTTTATGTAAAAATGTACACACACACAGATGGTCATATGGATCCTCACATTAACAATTATCTCATGTCATGGTAGAGAACATTAATGGTTTTTACTCTCATTTTTTATATTAAAAATAGGTATCATTTCATAAAGCTATTTTTATTTTGAAAAAATTCAAATATCTTAAAAGAACGTGAATGCATTATAAAAATTTATATTCATTAATTTGATTATATTAATTGGACAGGATATGTAATGTGAATAATAGGGGGTGAAATATCAGATACAATGTAAAATAATGTGACCACAATGTGCCTTTCTAATAGATTTAATAAATGTTTATTACATTAATATTATTTTGTTTTTAAATTTAATTTTATCATATTGTGTGTTATTGTCATTTCTTCTATTAAAGCATAAGCTCTCTTAACTTTGATCAATTCTACTCTAAGACATCCTTGCATACATTAATCTGGTACCAATTGGAGTACACAGTAAATGAACAAAAGGCTTTGAATCAAAAGAAAAGAAAGCACCAAATGTAAGATTGATAATTACCTCTCCTGGGCACCTGTTTTTACTATAACTGAACAGCAGGATACTGCATGACTCCAAATAATGTCTAAGAGGAGTAATAAAGCAATTTCCACAGAACAAGTTAAAGACTGAATGACTCCATTTTGCTGGTTTGTGTTGCAAACTTAATGTTATTTAAATGTATTTTTTATAGTGTGTTAATAACAGTAATAAAGAGGAAAAAATGACAACATACACTATGTTACAACAAGCAGATGGTGGCTGGAGATGGGCTGTTCTCCAAATGTTCCTATCCTTTTCCAATTCATGATCAGTAAAAGGAATATACATTAGTGTTCCCCTGGTCTGCCATAATATTCCAGCTATAAGGCTCAGAACATCAGTGTCTTACCAGATCAAAATTCTATACAATAATTATTTACCATTCTAAATTCAGAATTGTTAAGTAAGTGATGATTTAGAAAGTTCAAGAGAGTCATTCTTTTGGAATTATAGACAAAATTTGTCTTCTGCCTCCATTAGAAAAGACTAACCAAGGGCAATAATTTACAGGCATAATTTATTAGCAAAGATATATTTTTATTCCCCTCAAAATTTATTTGGCTATAAATTGTTTTAACGAACATCATAATGGAATAGATCAGTCATAAATATTAGGGTACATGTTTGCAATCTGGTTTATGGTGTATTTTTGCCAACATGAATTGGCACTGATCTTTAAATTCCATCTGGGGACGTATTTACATTTGGGGACACATTTAGAAAAACATACACTGTACGTCAAATAGATTCACCCAATCATGGTGAATTTGTGGTGTGTGCTTAGCAATTGGTTTTATGCCGTGCAAATCAACATCTTCTCTAATTATCTTTACAACATCTAAATTTATACATTCTTTATTTTTTTTGAATTTTCGAATTTTATTTTTTTCATTTTTTTATACAGCAGGTTCTTATTAGTCATCAATTTTATACACATCAGTGTATACATGTCAATCCCAATCGCCCAATTCATCACACCACCACCCCCATCCGCAGGCCACTTTCCCCCTTGGTGCCCATACATTTGTTCTCTACTTTTGTGTCTCAATTTCTGCCCTGCAAACCGGTTCATCTGTACCATTTTTCTAGGTTTCACATATATGCGTTAATATACGATATTTGTTTTTCTCTTTCTGACTTACTTCACTCTGTATGACAGTCTCTAGATGCATCCACGTCTCAACAAATGACACAATTTCGTTCCTTTTTATGGCTGAGTAATATTCCATTGTATATATGTACCACATCTTCTTTATCCATTCGTCTGTCAATTTCCTCTTTCATAGCTGTTAGCAGTTGCCTTATGTATTGAGGTGCTCCTATGTTGGGTGCATATATATTTATAATTGCTATATCTTCTTCTTGGATTGATGCCTTGATCATTATGTAGTGTCCTTCATTGTCTCTTGTAACATTCTTTATTTTAAAGTCTATTTTATCTGATATGAGTATTGCTACTCCAGCTTTCTTTTCATTTCCATTTGCATGGAATATCTTTTTCCATTCCTTCACTTTCAGTCTGTGTGTGTCCCTAGGTCTGAAGTGGATCTCTTGTAGACAACATATATATGGGTCTTATTTTTGTATCCATTCTGCAAGCCTGTATCTTTTGGTTGAAGCATTTAATCTGTTCAAGTTTAAGGTAATTATCAACATGTATGTTCCTATTACCATTTTCTTAATTGTTTTGGGTTTGTTTTTGTAGGTCCTTTTCTTCTCTTGTGTTTCCCACTTAGAGAAGTTCCTTTAGCATTTGTTGTAGAGCTGGTGTGGTGGTGCTGAATTCTCTTAGCTTTTGCTTGTCTGTAAAGCTTTTGGTTTCTCCATCGAATGTGAATGAGATCCTTGCTGGGTAGAGTAATCTTGGGACCCTCCCGGACCAGGGCATGAACCTGTGTACCCTGCATTGGCAGGCGGACTCTCAACAACTGTGCCACCAGGGAAGCCCAACCACTGATATTTTTACTGTCTCCATCGTTTTACCTTTTCCAGGGTGTCATATAGTTAGCTCACACAATATTTAGTCTTTTCCAACTGGCTTCTTTCACTTAGAAATATACATTCAAGATTTTCTATAACTTTTCATGGCTTAATAGCCATTTCTTTCTATCACTGAATCATATTCCATTTTTTGGACTTATCACAGTTTGTTTGTCCACTCACATATGTTGATGAACATCTTGGTTGCCTCCATAATAAGGCCACCATAAACATTCATGTGCAGGATTTTGTGTGGAACAATTTTCAGCTCAGTTGAATTGCAGGATTATATAATAAGCTTATGTTTAACTTAGTAAAAAACTGCCAAGTGTCTTCCAAAGTGGTTGTACCATTTTGCATTTCCTAGCAATCAATGAGAGTTCATGTTATGTTAATCCTCACCAATATTTGTTTCCTTTAGTTTTTAAGCCAGATTTAATGCAATGTTTTAGATACTCATAACTGATAGAACTGTAACCAATAGAGAAAGCATAAGAACAAAAGTGGGAAAAATACATAGGCATAAAATAAGGATCCAAGTCCATGGTACTTGGATTGGAATTCTAGTTCTTTCATTTATTAAATGTGAGATTTTGGACAGGTTAATTAACCTCACTGAATCTCAGATTTTTTATTGGTATAGAAAACAGGGGAAATGGTCTTCCTAAGACTGTCATAAACCCTGAACACAACTGACCACTTAACAATCAGTGTATTTAAGAAGATCAAGACTTAGCTTATCACCCTGGAAATTAGAAAAATACAAGTGAGAAGAAATGGAAGAATATCATTAAAACTTCTTTTGGTACAAACCTCAGATCAGTTTTAAATCAGTTTAAAAGTACATCAGTTTAATTTCCTCTTTTGTGTTCTTTGTCAAAACAAAATAAAAAAAATTAGAAGAAAGCTAAGGCATATGTCTCAGAAATCTCTCTTCCAAAATGGCGGATCTGAGCTCTAGCACTTTTTGCTTGCTTCTGCCTGATTCACTTCCATGCATTTCATGAACTAATTAATGAAGCATAAAAATATCAGTTTAGTATTCCTACATACTGATTACATGAAAAGTGGTGTCATCACTTTTAAGTGGAAAAAACATGAAATAACAGAAAGATGATGCTGAACTTTTTATTAAATAGATTTCCTCTGCACAAATAGAAAAACTCATGAGGAGACATTTTACTCTTACCTCGGTCCTTTGTGTGCATCTCTTCCCATGCCTGTCTAAATGTTCCCTTTCTTTTCAATATTTTTTTTGTCTTCAAGAAACAGATCTTTATTCACTAATCTTCTGGCTCACTTTTAGGGTCCCTAGCCACAAAACTTCCTTATATGTTCTTGTACCTTTCTTAGGCCAAATTTAAGAGTAATGTGGATGAAGTATTAAAATATTTCAATATGTATCATTTCTTTATTTTGCTTGAGGAAGGTCTTCAGCAGACGAATCATTCAAAATGCACTATCAATCAAGTGGATCTTTTTGCTAAGTATATCGTAAGAATTCCTGGGGAGTTACAAAGAACTATAGAAAAGAAAAAATCTCTTTTTTCTCTATTGTTTTTGATGTTCACTTTTCTTAAGGATTCCATAAGCTCTAGCTACCTCTTTAAACCCACCCAAAAAACTGTTGGTTTCTCATGCTTTCCTATTTCTCAAAAGCTTATCTTTTCTTTTTTTCATTTTTGCTTCCTCTTCTCTGCTAAACATCAATTTTTATTTATTTATGCCCCTTAATAAATTTGTAATTATAAAAATTGCTCAAGATCTAGATTATAATGATAAATGTAATACAATTCTGAAACATAACATAAGCAAGTCATTGCTTTTTGAAAGTATATAGGTTGTATTCAGCCAAGCAACTAATAAATGTATTTAAATGTATCAACAAATAGTTACTACCCATTATGTGTCAGGAGCTGTTGCGTTAGATATGAGAGATACCAAGCTAAAAAGAGTCCATTCTCCAACGAAGTTAAGAGTCTGGTAGAATGTGAACATACAAACAAGCACAACAATACTGTATCAGTCAGTGTCTACCCAGGAGACTAAAAATCACATTAAGTACAACAGAAGGAATTTAATGCAGGGAATTCTTAGATGGGTGATAGGAGAAGTGAGAGACAAACAAGGAACAAGTAGGTAAATGAGAGATTAACAACAGCAGGAAGTCACTCCATCACCACAAAAACAAAGGGGCCAGAATCACCTTACAGAAAAGAACCATGGCTGACCAGCCAAGAGACAGAGCTGGAGCCATGGAGGAAACAGAGCCCCTGCAGGGGAAGCAGTCTGAGGCAGAGAAGGAGGGGGAAATATCTTGACTTTCTCAATCCTCCCTTTTGGATTTTCAGCCAGTGTGTTCCATTGGCAAATTGAGCAAATCCAACCGGGATCTAGCTGACGTGGGAACCTGAAAAATTCACCCCACATCAGTTAAGATCTCCGCAAGACAGAGCAGAGCAAGAGAGAGACACAGAATAGCTCAGAGGGCCAGTGGGCCCAGAAATAGCACGTATACTATGATAATAGTCTGAGCAAAGCAGAGTGGAGGCATAAAAGAACTGATCAATTCTGGAGTGAAAGGGGAATGAGCAGTGAATTCCTCATACTAGTATCTCAGAATAGACATCACAAGGATGGAAGGAAGGAAGGAAAGATAGAAGGAAGGGAAGAAGGAAGGAAGGGAAGGGAAGGGAAGGGAAGGGAAGGAAAGGGAAGGAAAAGGAAGGGAAGGGGGCCAGAGAAAAGTCATTTAATCTTGAGCCTTATTTTTTTTTTTAAGTGGTATATACATTCTCTGTTTGTGAAAAAGCAATGTTAGCTATTAAGATGCAAACTGACCCAGAGAGAACATGTCTATGAGGGTAACATCTCAGGGCATGTCACCACCAGATAGAAACTGCTCTCTAATTTAGTGTCCCAACGGTCATGCATGAAGATAGAACAATAAAAGGCTAGCTCATAAAAGGGAAATTTTAAGATTTACCCTTTAGGTTCCAGGGGACTCCAGGAATGGTGGTGGTGATTCAAGCCCTATCGAGGAAACTTTCATTTTACATGTTCATTACAGTATGGTAATCTAAACCCACAAAGAAATCCAAGTGTCAAATCTTTTACATATCATAATTTGTTTCATGCTCCAAGCCTGGCAAGGATCAAGAAAAGAAAGGAAAGTGTTGGGGGCATGAGTTGTAAAAGAAACTAAGTGAATCAGAGAACCAAAACTTCAGAAACCACATTGGAACAAGAGTCTTAGGCTATTCAGCACAATGCACAATAGCCAAGAAGAAAATAAACTGAGAATCAATAACCTCAAATTCTGAAATCACCTGAAAACTTTAAACATGATATTTACATTTCCTTTTCAATGCGATACACAACAGGGTCACAGAGCCACATGGAAACCACAACCTGGGAAATTTTATCTTCCCTGACAACCTCACAAATCTTATTTTGCCTTGTGCCCAGACATTACCAGGGCTGTATACATCTCTTGATGTGTGAAACATGCCCCTGAAAAGACTGCAATTAAAGGTTGTAGTGCTCTATAATTCTGTCTGCATGTTTTTATTTCATTTATGTGTTCCAATATCTTCTTTCAAGATGTACTTGTTAGAAGGAAACACAAATCAGTACTTTTGATTTCCCAAATTTACTGTTTATGTCTTTCTCTCTTTTTGCCTTCTAGTAGAGAAAAACCTAAATTCTCAAAAGATTAATGAATTCACATTGTCAAAATTAGTTCGCTTGAGGCCAGCAGATCTTTCACTAAAAAGGGAAAAACATTGCATGATTTAATCCCAAATCTTTGAACTTTATTATTGCCTCCTTTGTATTCAGTTTGTCTCTCAAAATTGTCAAAAGCCCTAAAGTCTTTTTTTTTTTTTTTTTTTTTTTGGCCGTGCCCCGCGGCACATGGAACTTCTGCAACCAGGGATCAAACCCATGCCCCCTGCGTTGGGAGCACAGACTCTTAACCAGTGGAGCACCAGGGAAGTCCCCTAAGGTCTTTTTGATGGTCACAAATACCGATTTAGAAAGCATTTTACTTAGTCAGTGGACAAGAAATGGCATACTAATATTATAACCGTGTCTGCAAATAAGATACTCCTGGTCTGCCTTTGGATGACTGGGAAGGGTGTCAGGGAGATTCCTGCTTTGAATAGACCCTCAATCTTACCCAGAATTTGTAGGAGAAATGACATTTAGGATATTTTTAAAGATTACTGTATACACCTAAAAGTAGGTAAAACAAATAAATGTAAGGGAAGCTTTCTCCAAGGATTCTGTTTCTCTGAAATGACTCAGAAGTGAGATTCACTACAGAAAAGCTTTTTGCTTCAACAAGACAGAACCGTGTACTTAACCTGCAGTGTACTTAACCCGGAGGTTGTCTAGCTGCTAAGTTGACTTACCATTCCTATCTAATTTATCCTAGCGTGGTCCCCATGATTCAAATTGTTTGCAAGAGTACTACTGGAGGTCTAAACAATGTCCAAGAGAAAAGTTAATAAACTTTCTCAGAACCTCTTCCTTCAAGGACTCTCATCATTCCCGCTGGTTCGCTTTCACCCAAAAAGCTGACCACTTTTAAAGAGACAGAAGTGGAGAAGAGGACAGAATTGCAAAAGATCACCTAGTTCAATCCTTCATACTAGTAAATGTCTGACACCCAGAACAAATACTTAGTTTCCTGAAGACCTCAGAGGGGGAAGGCATGGGAGAGAAGGGAAAGATTTATTGAGCACCTAACAAATGTAATCCCAACATCTGCAATATCCCTTGATACCGAATTTCATCACCTTCACATTAAAAAATTTCTTCCTTGTGCCTAATTCTAATCTTCCTTCCTTTATTTTTACCGAAATTTATTATATTTTTGTGGTCTAGAATTATAGAGAATAACTGTTGAGCAAACCTCCTCAATTTAATATATGTACAGATAAAGATAAAAATCAAAACACCCTTTGTGCTTCCCTAAGCCCCCGAACCATATAATCATTTTCATTCTTTCAAGTATCTTGTAATTTTCCATTTGCACATCTCTTTAAGTATAGAAAAATAAAATAAAAAGATTACAGCCTTTGGTCCGCTGCATTCTTTTCTCTACACTAAATCAGGTGGGCTTATTTCTACAATGGCATCACATTGCTGACTAATTCAAAATTTACTCAGTCAAGCCCTAGGTCCTTTCCTCTGTATTCTCGTGCACAGACAGTTCTTCCTCAAATTGTATTTATAATGTTTATATTTCTGTCCCTAAGTAACTGAGCAAACATATTGTGGTTACAGCCAGGGGATGTAAGGAATGAAAGACAACAGGTTTTAGAGAATCACGTTGAGAATTACTAGTCCCCTCCAGCACCAAATATTAAGAACAAGTTTCAAAAATTTTTGGAATCAATTATGATGAATATGTCCCAATTATTTTTTTAAAGTTTCACTGATAAAAGGTAAAATCTTAAGCTGGCCAACAAATTACCTCAGCTGATCTTAGTTCCTTAAGGAAGAGATGATATATAGAGGGAATTATGCTTTATAGTAGCAAGAATTTGCCAAAATAAGTGAACAAATAAAAAAGGTTGATTTATCATAATATCATGAATAAAATCTGAAAATACTACACAAACAAGTATAAATTTTGATATTTGGATGCAAAAAAAAAAAGATAAGCAAGAGACAGAAAGCTAACTCCTCTCAGCCTCTGGGTAGCTTTCAGTGGGAATGTTTCTATATCTAGGAACAAATGATAAAAGAGCCTGATGGGGCAGTGGCTAAGAATCCTCCTGCAAATGCAGGGGACAGGGGTTTGATCCCTGGTGTGGGAAGATCCCACATGCCAAGGAACAACTAAGCCCGTGCACCACAACTACTGAGCCCACGTGCCACACTACTGAATCCATGTGCCACAACTACTGAACTCGTGTGCCACAACTACTGGAACCTGCACACCTAGAGCTCATGCTCCACAACAAGAGAAGCCACTACAATGAGAAGCCTATGCACCACAACGAAGAGTACCCCCTGCTCACCGTAACTAGAGAAAACCCGCATGCAGCAATGAAGACCCAACGCAACCAAAAAATAAATAAGTAAATAAATAAAATAAAATATGTATGGAATCTTAAAAAAAAATGGTTCTGAAGAACTTAGGGGCAGGACAGGAATAAAGACTCAGACGTAGAGAATGGACTTGAGGACGCGGGGAGGGGGAAGGGTAAGCTGGGAGGAAGTGAGAGAGTGGCATGGACATATATACACTACCAAATGTAAAATAGATAGCTAGTGGGAAGCAGCTGCATAGGACAGGGAGATCAGCTCGGTGCTTTGTGACCACCTAGAGGGGTGGGATAGGGAGGGTGGGAGGGAGGGAGCCGCAAGAGGGAGGGGATACGGGAATGTATGTATACGTATAGCTGATTCACTTTGTTATGCAGCAGCTTCTAACACAACAATGTAAAGCAATTATAAATGGATATTCCCTTGGAAACAGGTACATGCCTCAATAAAATTCCATCTTTATAGGATATGTACCAATTTACAAGTGTAACCAGTTTTTAGAAAATCTTAATTATCTTAACTATAAGAAATAGCCATTATTTTACCTAGTAGGGCGTAAAAAATTAATAAGCAAAAACCTCAATTAAGTAGAGTTGAGATGCCAGAAGGGGAGCTCTCATGTCCTGTGAGGATAGCAGAGCCCAACAGGAAGAAGAAAGACTCTTCTTGCCTGGCAAGGACTCAGCCAATAAAAACCTATGGACTCATTGTTCGCTATAGCCCTCTCAGCTTCCTTATTCTCTCTACAAAAGGGGCTCTCGTTCCCTTGGGAGTGGGGACTTGCAGGTGGTTTGCCATGGTTGCAGACCCTGAATTGCAATTCTCTGCCAATCCCAAATAAACCCATTTTTGCTGGAGAAATAACTGGCAGTCAAAATGTTTTAGGTCAATAAGAGTTAGTTCCAACATGCCTACTGAGACATCGCTTAATTTATTCTCATAAAACCTAAGTATATACACTTTTTTCCAGATTGGAATTCATGGGTACCTTACTTAGCAAACTGCTGGAACTCAAACTTTACTCTTTCTTTGACACCGCCATTCATTTGATCTCACAAGCTCAAAATTTCAAATATTTTTATTCTTCCTTTATTCCATACGATCAGTTGTCACTGACCAATACATGCATACCTTCCTAATCTCAATAGTCTGCTGATCGATGTAACAATTCTCAGGTGATCTTTTGACATTTGTTGATATTCTTTTTGCTGTTAGAGTGATTTTTTTTAAATATTATTTTGTAGTTCTACTTTTTCACTTCTTTTTGACTTCTGTATCATTTAGGACATTGGGTTACAAATTACAGAAAACTCAATTGTGTAAGAAAACTTAGTCACATGATGACACATAGCCCCTTGGGAGACTAGGAGAGGTAGTCTCCATCTGGGTAGCCACAGACAAGCTAAAACCAGGGTATAAAATCTGTTCATCACTGAAAACATAGAGAGACACATCCTGGTATTATTAGTATCTTTATAGTCACACAAAAAGACTTTGTAATTGTTCTGTTTTGTTTTTAAAGGGCCATACTAATAGTATCTTTAAGTTGAAGTATATAGTATGATTAGTCTAGCAATATTTTTTTTAAAAAACTTGCTCTGCTAAGGTTTAATATTCTGCCAAGATGTTCCTAGGCTGCCTCTGGAGCAAAAAAGTAGTTGAGTAATAAGAATTCTGGCCCATCAATTACTCTTCAACTAAAATAGCACCATCTTTACCTGATATATATATATATATATATATATATATATATAGAGAGAGAGAGAGAGAGAGAGAGAGAGAGAGAGAGAGAGAGACTCTATATGACACGGGTTAATCATAGACATTTTCTCATCCCGGGATAGATAAGTATTCTTCTTGACAAACCTATTTCCATTACTTGAACAATTATGTTTTTAAGGTCAAATTGTATTGAAATCAGAAGATTGAAACTCTTCTCAGATTTTACTGTATAAGAGAGAAGAAAACTGAAAAAAAATAGTTTGGTATGTATGTGAGAAATTTTTTCTACTTGGAATGTGAGAAGAGAATTTGTTAATTTGGAATGTAGAGAAGAAAATGATTTATGGATAGGTACACTCAAAAAATAGGAAAGAACAACCTTGGTCTGAACTGAATGTTAGATCCCAATATTTTTTACCTTCCTGTTGAGTACTTACAACTTCCTATGAAGTCTTACAGTGCCAGTGGAAACAAGGAATGGTATTCTTTGAATTCTCCAAGCCTTTTCCACACCCATCCACTTAATTTTTTTTACATTTGTCTGCTACATGTTTCTTGGTATTTAGAATCTTAGAACATTTTCGGTAGACAGAAAGCTGACCTCCGACATCTAACACACAATTATAATTTCAGTTCCAAGTGAACACCCACTCAATCCCTTTGACAGTAATCCTAGCCAAAGCTTTAATACATAGGGTGAAATCTCCCAAGGGTAGAAATTTTTCTTGGCAGAGGGACATCAAGGGGATGGAAAATGCTTTGAAAGAAGGACCTAAGTTTTGTTTTGTTTTGTTTTTAATTTTTATACACTAAAGCTTTACCTTTGCCAAGCGCGCTTCGTTGAGCGCTTTGGCAAAGAGCGCTTTGCCAGCCTGCAATGTCTAAAGGATAGAAAGTATACATTCTTATGAGATTTTGTTACAATAGAATTTATTAAAGGACTTCATGTGGTTTACACCTTCAGAGATAGCCAAAGGACCTTGGCACTCATATTCCCAACCTGGCTCTGGTGATCTTTGTATTCTTTCACTTCCTCTCTCAGAATTTAGGTGTAGAATCCACATCACTATAATATTTTTATTCATTTTTTCTTGTAATTTTGCTTTTTTATTTGTGATTATGCTGTTTTTCCAGTTTCAAAATGTATATTATTTCTAATTTTATTTCTTTTGCATTTTATCAAAGTACCCATTAAATTCTGGTTACATAAAGGAAAATTAAAAATAAACCATCCGTTTCTTGGAGCTGTATTGATCTACCATATTAACCCTGTGTGAGGCATTTCTTCTGGTCAAGTCCAGAGCTTATTTTTCTATTCTAACATTCATTTTCTTTGTTCTCTTAATTCTCGTTTAGGGCTTTCATAATAATAATTTATTAACCTACTCCAAGTAGTTTCCCAGTACTCATTCCTTAACTCTTTATGGAGAAATCTGTAACTGGGTAGTCTTTGTAATAAAAAATCTGGGTGAATGTATAGTATGTGGTGTGACTGATGTAGGACACATTTTAAATTTATTTGGCCTCCTCCAAAGAAAAATATTTCATTTTAATAAATTGTCTGTGTTCATTAATGTTTCTACTCTCCTCAAATAATAGGTAAAACAATAGTTCTTTAAGGCACTGAGCCTACAGAATCAGGAAAATTTTGTGAAGGGTAAGTATCTCTAGGTGATCAATATCATAGGTAGAGAAATGTTGGTTTCAAAAATCTTAGTCTTCAGTAACCCTACATCCTCCTTTTCTGAAATCCAACCCCTCAACTCCCTCACATGGCTTGAGGGCATAAGGGTCGGAACAGTTCAAAACCACTTAATTTGTGAAAACTAATTAAACACCCAAAGAGCATTTCAAAGAGTGAAGATCAAAGATATGGAACTACCATCACTGGAAAATATTTTTCTTTTTAAAATAAGGCAAATACATTATGTAAGGTAAAATTGAAGCATCTGCTACTGTTGTAAATAAAAATTGCCAGGGAAATTAAAATATCCTTTGGCAAGTTTACCATGTGAAAGCATTGGAAAAATTCTGGACATTTTGTTTAAGATGGTAACATTAGGGTGATTATATGTACTGTTCAAGCTAGGACACTTGTAAGAGTGAAAGCGAGCATTATTAATAATTAGGTGGGGACTGTTTCCAAACAAACTGAGACATATATATGATCATTCTAAAAATATCACTGATGAACTTTATACACTTAGATATAAAAACAGCCCATAATTCCATAACTATTTTTTTAATAAAAATGTTAAAAGATCCCCAGATACACTAAAAAATGTAGAAAGAAAAAAAATAAAGATAAATTACAATGGGACTAGTTTCTATAAAGAGCACCGAAAAGCAGACTTAAGAACTACCACTACAGATAAACAACAAGGTCCTACTGTATAGCACAGGGAACTATATTCAATATCCTGTGATAAACCATAGTGGAAAAGAATATAAAAAAAGAATGTATATATGTGTATAACTGAGTCACTTTGTCGTACAGCAGAGATTGGCACAAGATTGTAAATCAACTATACTTCAATTAAAAAAAAAAAAGAACTAACTCTATAATTAGTGTCCTAGAATAGAAAAGACAAATGGACAACTGGAATAAAAGAAGTGTCCTGATTTCTCCTTCAATTCAAAATAAAATTGAGTAATAAAATGGAGATAATAGAATGGGGATTTAAAAGAATTTTAATCCAAGTCAACATTATAAAATTAAATAACAGTATGAGCTGATCATCTAAAAGTGTTGGTTATCTATCTGATAATTTAGTCATTAGCAATGATGAAAACTTCTATGGCATGAACCTTCGGGCTGATATACTTAGGTCCCCCTTTGTTAACAGTCTACGCACTTCCGGGATATGAGCACACATATAATTTATCAATAGGCTTAAAGAATTTTTCTTATTAACTAAAAGAGAGCTAAAATTGCATAAAGAAGGGAAAGTGCTTCTTATAAATATTCATAACCTAAAGCATTTATTCAATGACTGTTTTCACATGAAATGGGTTAGAATTTGTCCTCAGAACATTATCAAAGTCTAGTCCTTGTTCACAAACAACAACAGCAATGTTCCTTTACTTCTAAAAAAGACAGGCCATAAAGGTTGTAAGAATCATAGAACTCTAGAATAGAGGCCGAATCATAATTGCTTTTAAAGCTGTAAATACAATAAATCTGTTGTTAAGAAAACACTCAACTTAATATTGAAAAGTATTTGGATCATTTATAATAACATAACATTTTCTAACCTAATCTACTACTCATAATATTAGCTCTATTTAGAAAGGCTTGTAAAACAAAACTACAATATTCATTTTATTATCATTGGAATAAAAATCAAACATTTAAAATGATACTCTCACAAGTTATTTCTATTTGCAAGGCTCTGTCTTTGTTTATATAGTCTCACATGTGTTTAGCAAACTGTAAACAATTATTTCATTCTCTAATAAATAAATTCAAATTTATGAAAAGAATATTTATAAACCTGCTTAGATTCCTTATATCTTCTAACTCAATTTTTAGAACTAAGCAAAGCCATCTTTTTTTTTCTTTTTTTTACTGTAAATGCTTTTCAGCAAACACTGATTTCAGAATTTCCTATGTAAAAATCAGATTTTTTTTTCACACAGCAGACAGAGCTTCTCATTTTTCATTGATACAGGGAAACAAAATATGTTCTCTATTTTCCCTAGCATATCAATATTAATCAGTTATTACTTCCTTCATCAGAAAAAAGATTAATACAACCCAACTCTCACAGAAAGCAGGGCAGAGCTATGGAGCAGGGAGTTTTTCTTAAAGATCAGTACACTTACCATAAGGTCTGAATGCAGATACTTTTCATCTGAAATCCTATGGTTTTGAGATCAAATAGGTTTTAATGCTAATAAATTTGCCAAGATTTTTTTGGTTTTATACAAATAATTAGCTGTAGGGTCTTGTGAAATGAAAATCTTTTTTTTTTTTTTTTTAATTGTTTTGCTTTGCTTCGACTTTCAAATGTATCTTTACTTTGTGTTTCCACAGTACTGCAACTCCTGGGAATGATAAGTCAACCGCCACCCTCCACCCTCCACCCCCAGCCCCGTTTCTGGCCTATTTAAAACCTCCCTAGGTTGCTACCACAAACAGGACTGTGGTTAAAGCAGGCACGATTCGGTGGGACCATTAATTCGTTTGAGGCTATAATTTTTGTTCCAGTAACTAACACGTCACTAAGTTGAAATAGTTTCATTATGAAAGGAAATATTCACAGAGAATTTAACCAATGAATGAAAATTACTAAGTTTCCAACCAGTTTGGTTCAGACTAAATGTAAAGCTTACTAATAAAATTGGTTCACGTTTTGAATTTTTAAAAATTTTTTAATCGTAGGAGAATGAAGACAGGAGGTATTTGTAAGCTTTCAAGTTTACCACAGTGAAACAAAAATGGCACGTAAAAATACTTAATTACTCTTTAAAAATATGTCAGCCTCTATTTCGTTGAAATTGAATCAAAACATATGCTTTGTTTTCTTTAAAAATACATATTTCCTGGGCTTTATGCTTTCATTTAAGCGCAGAAATTTAGTCTTGTTTTATACTGTTCATTCATTCACCAACTATCTACTGAGCACCCACTTTGGTCAAAGCATTGAACTAGAACAGAAAGGCAAATAAAACCGTCATCTGTTCTCCCCTGGGGAGCTAACGTTACAGGCAGTGATACAGAAATTACACAACCAAAGTCAAGATTATTTCATTACAACCGTGATAAGCAATGTGAAGGTGAAGTCCAGGGTACTAGGAATGCTTCTCTGAAGAAAGATCACTTAACATCTGAATGAGCAGGTTGAGTTAGGTGAGGGAGGAAGATAGGAAAGGTAATTAATTTAATAATTTAATAAGAATAGACCTCCTAAGGAGGAAAATAGGCTGGTTCATTTGAGGAAAAATAAAATAAAATAAAAATAAAATAAAATACAATAAAATAATAAAATAAAATAAAATAGCTATTGAAACTGGAAAACAAAGCACCAAGTAGAAAAGTGTGCTGACTGGGCTCAGATGGTTTGGATTCAGATCCTAGCTCCACTGTGACTTCCATGTTGTCTGATCTTAGAAAATTTCCGTTTCCTCATTTATAAGATAGGGAAAGTAACAGTATTGACTATAGTTGTTGTAAAGATTAAATAGTTAATTATTTAATCTTAAAACCTTATGGCAGTGCCAGGCACATAGGAAATACTACAGAAATGTAGTTGTTTTTACTATTAATCCCAATTAGAGCCTAAATATATATGATATTTATTATAGTTTCTTTCTCTCAACTACATCTTCAGTTATACAGTAGGTTAAGAACAGGAATTCTTTGTATTCCCACAGTAGAAGTTGTACAATGTAAAGCAGATGGACATCATGGCTGAAGCACCAGCATACATTTTCAAAAACTGTTTGCAAAGATCTCTTAAGTTCCAGTCACAGGAAATTCAGGTTTTTTTGTTGTGGTGGCCATTGTAATCATTATTATTTGGTTTAGCTAAACCAAGTCTTTACTAAACTAAGTCTTTAACATGGGGGAACATTGTTTTCTGTATCTACCAAGTCTAGAATTAAGTTTCATTATTATGGCCAGACTCTTATAGTAAAAATTCTTTTAGGTTTTTTTAAAAAAATGCATTCATATGGTACAACAGTAGGATCCATAATAGAGAATAAGGCAATACAAACATAGGTACGTGTCTTTGAACCAAACTGTATGCTTTAAGCTTTAATGTTGATTTTCAGTTTTTGTTCTTTTCTTTTCCTTCCTTCCTTCCTATTTAATGTCTTGCTATTTTTATATATTTCTTACTATGTAGATAACACAGGCTATACTGTCCTTATTTCTTTTGAGTCTTGACCACTCATGTTCAATTAGATACTTCTTATTTTGTCTGACAATTATTCTTCCTTTCCTGTCTTTGAAGACTGTGATATTTAGGGCCTCCCCATTTTAGAAGGATTAGCAAAGCCAGTTATTTTAATGTCATTTGCTATATATCCAGGAGATGTTTCCAGTCCCGTTCTCTGATCCGAGGTCATAAAGTTCTCACAAATAGCTTATAAATGCAGAATTTACTATAGAGACCAGCAAACCCACTGATAGTGATGTTCTTACTCCAAGTACTTATCTGACATTCCTAGTGCAACAGAAATTCAGACTCTGGATAAATCCCTTTATGCTCTCTTGGAAAGATTCCCAGCTTTACTGATGTTCACTCAGGAAGAGATTCAGGATTTTTCTAAATTTATCAGAAAATGAAACTACTCAGGGGAGTGACTACAATCCATTTATAGTCTGGCTCTGCATGAACATCTATCCTGAAATCTGCCTACAATCGTGAAAGAGTAAAAGTACTCACTCCTGAAGCCCAAATTAATACTTGCCTTATTTGGTTTCCAAATTCTGTGTTAGGGCTTTCAAATGTTCATTAAAGGCTTCCAAGATCCATATGGTTCCCCAGTTATCTTAATTTTAAAATATGCGATGCTTTATTTTATTACAGGCAATATCATGAACTACCTCATTCTTAATTGTTTGCAGTTCTATATTTTTTCCTGATTATAAAATTAATAATAAGATTATGAAAAATTAAGAAAGCAGAGTAACACACATCCATCACCACCCACTTCCCCAAGAAGACTCACTGTATTTCAACATATTTTCCTTCTAAATTTCTAATACTATTTAAACAAAATGAATTTTTTTCTCATGCAGTTGAACTCCAGAAAAATAGAATTTTCCTATTCAAACTGAAATCTTTAAGAGTCTATATCCACCTGGCCTTCCCCTAATAGAACACGTTAATTTTTCTCTCATCTTTGTAGCATTTTAACATATAAAGAGGAGCATATGTTTTACGGTTGCCACCATTCCCAGGGCAATATAGTTTTCCAGTTTAAAAAAGTGCAATGAGAAAGTTACATATTAGAATCAATGACCCTCTTTAGATAGTAGGAGAGAAAACTGCCTTAAGTTGAACAAAGATACAAGTTCATATTCTTTCCGGATTTTTGCATTTTGAGAAAAAAACATAATACGAAGGCACTAAGCTCTCCTTGACTTCTTACCTTACCAAAATAATCTGTCATCCTAATTAAAACATATTTCATAATTCTGGGTTTTTTAAAGTAAAATTGCACACCAAGTAATTGTGGTTGAATGTGAATCCATCCATTTCAGGGCTTTTTGTAAACACTATTCTAGCACATAATGTAAATATACACATCAAAATACTGAACAAACCATATTAAAATAACAAAAATAAGTCCCCTCCCCTACATTTGACAATGTAATGTCCATAAAAAGCAGTGAAAGAGAACTGATGAGTAAGCTTGAGAAAGATGATTCAATCTTTATAGGATCTCAGAAGAATAGAAGTCAGTTTTCAAAGTGAAACATTTGTCCACTTTTCGAAATTTTGCCAAACATTCTAGCCAATTAAGTTCTCCTCAATTCCAAAGTATCACAGAAGCATTAATACTCTGGTCTTCCTCTATTTGTCAGTGAGAATAACAAAATTTATTTCCTACTTCTCTGAGATGTACATTGCTCTTTTTTAATATTTTACTTTCTTTTTGAACTTTGAGGAAAAACCACTTCATAAAGCTATATGACTGCATTCATCCCATATTCCCACAGCACTTAAATATATTGTTTATTCTATATTAATCTCATGTAATCTAAGAAAATTTTCCAATTAGTTTTCCAAATGTGTTTTTAATCCTCTCTCAGTAATCCAAATGATTCTTGAAGAAAGGGTGGTAGGTTTTGCTTTTCCTTTGTTGTTCTTCAGAATGACTAAAAATATGTTCTGTATATAGTAAGGACTCAATCAATAAATTTGGTTAAGTAAAGGAAAAAACAAACAGTAGACTTAGGTAAGGAATGACATTAATATCTACTATAGTCAAATAAAGTAAACTAGCACAGATAAAATTATTCTATGGGTCAAATAATGAACACACTAGCATAATAATGGGCCATAAATCTCTTGGTTATGTCCACATTGGCATTATACTACAGTATCAGTATCAATCTCTACCAGATTAAACTCAGCTATTCAAATATTGGTATCTGAAAGAAATTTTGCCTATGGACCTGACAACATTTGAATGCAGTAAAATCTTCAAAATTATCTTTACAGTAAATATAATTAAAAGTTTTATACCATTTCTTATCAAGTTTTTTAACATAGATCAATAGTCTAAGTAAAAATAATTCTACAAAGGGTCAATGAAATATAGCCTACATATGTAGTTCTCTGATAATCTGGTTTAATTTAAATACTCATTTTGAGTTCTGGATAAATTAAGAAAATCCATCAGGATTATAATTTATTCCAAATAAATTTGAGGAAAGTATTGGCTGGCTGTGAGATGACTGAAGATACAGTGTTGTCTGACAGCTACAGAGGAGGATAATAATCTTCTGTACCCATCAGCCAAGTACAAAGTAGGTTTGCTCTGCTCTTGAGATAGTTGAAAACTTTAAAAGATTCAATGTATAAATAAAAGCCACTCCATTTTGGCCCAGATTTTATCCAAGGGAACATCCATGGATATGGCAAATACACTAGACAACGATTGTAAATCTGCTCCAATACAAATGGACTAGACGTCCTTGAAATTCTACATCATAAAAAGACATAAAGATTTTAACATGAAAAACAATTAAGGAAGTATTACACAATTTCAACACTGACTACTAAAAAAAAGAAAAATGAACAAAATGTCTCTAGCACGTGAACCCACATTAAAATATTTGAAAAATAAGCTTTCCTTTCAGTTGCTTTGCTGTCAATATTATAAGCTATAAAACAATTAAAAGATGGAGAATCTCTACTAAGTATTACAAGATGAGTTTGGACAGAGTTAAACTATTCTTTCGACCTGTTACTTGTTACCAGAACCGTCTCTCTAAGGGCTCTCCCTGTTTGGGAAAAGAAAGCCACATCACCTGTACATGGACACACCAGCAAATACAAATTATGTAGTAAAGAAGTAAATTATTATCTATAGATTAGGAGGAAGTAAGTTCATATTAAAATAGATAAAGGAAAACACAAGTTTGACTTTTACTATTTCACCTTGACTTAATAATAAAAGATAAGTTAACCCTTAGAGTGTTTACTAAATACGTGGCATTGTGCTAAATAGTTTTCAAAAAATTTCTCTTTTAATCTTTCTCTTTTTACTGAAAAAAGCCAAGGGACAGGTGATGATACTGAGGCTCCGAAGTTTTATGTAAATTGCCCCAGGTTACAGAGTTAATAAATGGAGGAGCCAGTACCTGAACTCACAATGATGGTTCCTAGTGCTGGGGCTTTTAAGCAAATCACTGTGCAATCTCCACCGTGGGGTGACTGTGGATGTTCTCACAGCAGTTAAATGAAACTAAGAAAGCAAGAGGAAAATCCAAAAGCCAGCTACATAAAACTGGGGTCCAAGGAATGAGGAAGTTATATGTGTCATAATCTAAACAAAAGAGAAATCAGGATAAACTTCAAGGCAGGCTTACAGGTAGTAATGATGGAATAATGCACTTGGAGGAGCAGTGGCAGTGATGATTTGTTAGTTCTAACATTGTCATCTTGTCAGAGAGATGGACAAAAGAACACATTTGGGGAGCAAAGAGGAAAAACAATAGAAAGAGGGTCAGATATTTCTCAGAGGAATTGATCCTTGAAGTTAAGAGAAAGAAGGACATTCCAGAGAAAGAAAAAAATCAGAGGCAAATGCAGGGCTTGATGAAGAAAATAATCCAGCAGCTTCAGGTAATGGGTACTGGGGAGGGCAACAGAGCGAGAAATTTCCTGAGAAAAGTAATATCAGATATGAGGCTCGTTGAGCTGCTGAAAATAATGTTTCCACATTTGTAAATTAATCTCTCTAGATAACACCTTGTAACTCTAACACTAGAATTAAAGTAGAAAAATTATAAAATTTATCTAAAGTGCCAGAGAAGTCTCTAAGAACATGCATGACTTTGGACTGGTTGTGGGATAACTTAAAAATTATCCATTTGATTGAAATGGTGGAGATAAAAGCAGACCAGAAAACGCAGAAAAGAAACTGGGTAAGAGAAAAATAAGAAATGAGGTGAGAAGGCCTATCACTTTTCAGCCTAAAAGACAGAGTTAGAATAAAGAAAAGTTTGTTTTTAGTTTTTATTTTTACAAGATCTGGATAAAATGAGATGATTCCATCTGAAGACAGAATTTTTAAATCATGAATTGTGGTCAGTGTTTTCTAACCTGAAATCTCCAAGTCTTTTGAAATTCGTCATTAATTGTTGACTATAATTTAGCCAGTAGTTAATTAACTATTGCTTTGAAATTGCCATGACCTAGGGGGCCCAACACACAATAGGCTGGAAACTCAATGCTGTGGTCGGCTTAGAGAAGAGCAAATAACCAGGACTAGAAAAGTGCTCACCAACCCAGAAGAGTTTTATTCACAAAAGGATAGCTGTATATGCTGAAATCTGGTTTCATTTGGGCTAACATTAATATCCAAGGCTTTCAATCTATTGCTGGACATATAGTAGCAAGATTTCCAGTTTACTGTACTAACCAAGAGCAGCTACATGGACTGAGCAATCATGGTTTGATTAGCAGAAGGGGAGTATTTGTCTCCCTGGGAGGACTAGCAACTAGACCGATATCAGTGCTGATGTTTCCAATCGTATCCACTGATTATATCAAGAAGATTCCTCCCCTATTTAGAGTGACCTGAAGAAATAGGTGAAACTGAGCCTGCACAGGACAAAAGGCTCTGAACACAGTGAGAGCAGTATCTGTGAAGTTACTTTGTTTTTTTCCCTTTTTTGTTATTTAATTCTTACTATATTACCATCTAAAACATCTATTACTAGTTTCTGCAGCTAGATAGTAAATTTTCAAGAAAGAAGACCAGGACTCATAGGTTATTGTATTCATTCCACAGCACCAAGCCCTTAAATGATATTCAAGATAAGTTGATTAATTTTTATAAACACAAATCCTCTAAAGAGATGAAATAAAAAGATTGTGACATTAGTAATATGGCAGAATAAGAAGCTCAAGACCCTCCTTTCTCCCACAGACAGTTATTCAACAAAAACATGTGGAATAATTCTCTTTATGAGAAATCTAGAAAAGAGCTCAGGGACCCCTGCACCCCAGGTGAGCATAAAACCAGCTGCTTCAAACCCAGTAGGAAAATTGTTGGAGTCTTCTCATCATGAGCTCTCTCACATAATCAGAATAAAACTCCCAGCTTCTGGCTTCTTCACAGAGAGGCAAACAGAAGACTGAAGAGTGTACATCCAACATTCTGACCTTGAGCAGTGAGGGTTGCTTCTTACTTAGAGCACTGACAGGACCCAGCACAAGCTAGATGCCTGGGGGCCACTGAGAACAACGACAAACAAAAAAGCTGGGTAGCATTCTGCTGCTCCAGAGGACACACAGTACAGCAGACACAGGCTGACATAGCTCAGCG
Source organism: Monodon monoceros (assembly GCF_005190385.1). Taxonomy (NCBI): domain Eukaryota; kingdom Metazoa; phylum Chordata; class Mammalia; order Artiodactyla; family Monodontidae; genus Monodon; species Monodon monoceros. Next base: position 21,405,125 of record NW_021703770.1, on the reverse strand, counting down.
TCTGCATCCTCGGGGGAAAGAGAAGAGTGGAGCATGCCTTCAATGTTCCAGGTTTCCAGGGGCTGCTTGAGGGTCTGGTTCTGTCTACTCCAACTTGGGGACCTGATGTGACCTGACATAATCTAAATGCCTACAGGCTGTTGAGAACAAAAAAGAGTTGGGTGTCCAGTCACTGCTTCAAAGGACCTGTGGTATAGCAGACAGATGCCAGAGGGTGCAAGAGATTACAAGCTCCTTTAAAAAAAACAAACAAACAGTATATCCCTTTAATCAGGAATCTACACAAAGCACGTGTTTGTGTAGATCTGTAGTTAGAGACACATCCACAGAAAAAGTCTGAAAGGCCCCTAGAATCTCTATTCAGGCTGATGGGTGAAGGTCTTTCCCTGTGTGGAGCCAGTCCATAAAGGCTGGGAGAGGTGACTGTTTTTTCACATGCATGGGTACCAACACAAAATTATTGATACAAAGAACGTGAACAGGAGGAAATGGTCCAATCAAATGAAAAAAAGAAAAATCTCCAGAAAAAAACACGAAAGAAATAAGGTATATGAATTACCAGGCAAAGAATCCAAAAAAACACATAAAGATGGTCAAGCTAAGGAAAATGATACATGAAAAAAATGAAAATAGAGCAAATTCAAAAATGAAAATAGAACAAAAGAAAACAGCAATTTGGCAAAGAGATAGGAAATATAAACAAGAACCAATCAAATTTTGGAGTTGAAGAATACAGTAACTAAACTGAAAATTGTATTCAGTGAGATGATATATTCTAAGTGTTGAGTGAAAAAACTGCCAACCAAGAATACTATATCCAGCATAACTGTCTTTCAGAAATAAAGGAGAGATAAAGACTCCCCCAGATAAACAAAAGCTGATGGATTTTATCACCACTAGCATATACAACCTACCAAAACTAAATCATGACAAAACAGAAAATCTGAACAGACTGATTACTAGTAAGGAGGATGAATCAGTAATCAAAAACCTCCCAACAAACAAATGTCCAGGACCAGATGGTTTCACTGGTAAGTCCTACCAAATATTCAAAGAAGAATTAATACCAATCCCTTCTCAAACTCTTCCAAAAAATAGAAGAGGAGGGAACTCTTCCAAACTTTTCCTTTTACTTAATGAGGCTAGCATTACCCTGATACCAAAACCAGACAAGGACGCCACAAGAAAAGAAAATTCCAGGCCAATATCTCGGATGAACATAAATGCAAAAATCTTCAACAAAATATTAGCAAATCAAATTCAAAAATACATTAAAAGGATTATACACCACAATCAAGTGGGATTTATTCCAGGAGTTCAAGAATGGTACATCTGCCAATCAGTCACTGTCATACATCTCGTTAATGAAATAAAGGGAAAAAAATCATATAACCATCTGAATAGGTACAGAAAAAGCGAACGACAGAATTCAACATCCATTTATGATAAAGACTCAACAAAGAAGGTATAGAGGGAATGTACCTCAGCATAATAAAGACCTATATGGCAAGCCTTCAGCTATCATACTCAACAGCGAAAAGCTAAAAAGCTTTTGTTTTTTATACCACAATAAAAAAAGGATTTAAAAAATCATAATGGGGCTTCCCTGGTGGCGCAGTGGTTGAGAGTCCGCCTGCCGATTCAGGGGACACGGGTTCATGCCCCGGTACGGGAGGATCCCACGTGCCGCGGAGCGGCTGGGCCCGTGAGCCATGGCCGCTGAGCCTGCGCGTCAGGAGCCTGTGCTCCGCAACGGGAGAGGCCACAACAGTGAGAGGCCCGCGTATCACCAAAAAAAAAAAAAAAAAAAAAAATCATAATGGAGATTAGTAAGATAAATATAAATTTACAGCCACCATTTTGGAACTATAAGAAGAAGGGACTCTTCTAAAGTTTTGAAACAATGAAATTAAGACAAACAGTAAACTGAATAAACTATTGAATTATGCTCAGGAAGTGGTTACCTGTAAATGTAGTTCAGATGAAAAATATAAATAAGTTCAAGAATTATTTTACCAAATTAGCAGAAAATAACCTCAAATGAAATTAGTTGAAATTACAAAATTTTCCCTATTTGAAATTGAGATCACAGAGGGTGATGTGATCTCTGAAAAAAATAAAATAAATCCCCTGATGAACTTGACCTCTGTGTAGTTCACTAATTTTTATCACAAAGTCACTTAACCAAGCTAAAAAAAAAAGCCTGGGAGAATAATACTGACACTAAAAGAGATGAAGTAAGGAAGGAAACTTTCCAGCTCTCGAAAATTTTATGCTCAAAAGTGCTGATGACACAGCAGGAATTAAGCCTTTATTCCTGAGGCCAGGTCTGGTTAATATTTCATGGAGTCACCTCTCTTCAGAAGTAACCATATTAATTCAGTGGCTACACTGAGATCTGAGAGCACACAGCTTCCTCACATACACACTTTACAGAGGTTCAGCTTCCTGTGAAAGCTGCTGGAGCTCTGTCAACACAAGGGAGTCGCCCAGTGGAAGAGGCTGTAATGCCATGCTGGTAGCAAACAAAAGGAGGGAACATACTTTGTAAAACAGCCCCAGGAAAACTAACACAACTAACACACTACAGAATCCTGTCAATCATCGAATTTCCATTTTTATTTTATTTATTTATTTACTTAATCATTTGCAGACAATCTCCCTCTCCAAATGAAGTCCTACTCAGAAATCCAATATATAAAGCAGAAAAAAGAAGATCTAATCTGTTTGAAATGGGATGGGGAATACAGAGGTCTGCTTACTCTCCTTGGTTTCCCTATCCCCATAGTGTTTCCCACATTTGAGGGGAACTCCAGGGCTCTCCAGAACATAGTCTGAAAAAGAATAGATATAAGCCATTTCTATGAAGATGTCAATTTTCTTTTCTTTTTATTTAGAATAAAGATTACTAAATATTTTCATATAAATGAAATAAACATAATATTCACAAAAATATTTTTAAGAAAAGTCATCATTCCTGGTGGTCAATCAACTTGTTAGGTAGCTAATCCAGAGAACCTGTGGAATATAATACATAAGAAAATTATTTAGCTATTTAAATTTATTCAGCAAGTATTTAATAGCATCCCAGATCTACCAGACGTGGACAGGTCCTGAGGATGTATAGACAGCTTGTAAGGCCAAAGTTCAAAAGATTTTGTGTATAAAATTGGGTCACATTGATTTAATACCACTTCATAAATCTCCACATTTTGGGACCCGCCAGCTTGATTGGCAGGAGCCCACTCTTTCTGGGGAGCTCCTCCCAAATATTTCTGGAGATTCCTTGGGATGCTTTCCTGTGTCTACAGAGCATACCTGGTCATCTCTTCTTACCAGTGGGGTGGGATCTCATACATACTGCTTAAGGCTCTAAGTCACAAAAATAGCAACCTCAATGATCCTTTGAAAATGCTGCTCCTATTAACTTACCCCTTTTCCCCACCTGCCCATTTACCTCAAGCACAGCCTATGATGCTGCTGGGGAAAGGAAAACCTTTTCATTGTTGGAGTCACTGAAGCATACTGAGCGTCTGTGGGCTTAATCCTCTGCAGTTCATAGGGATGTGCCTTGTCTCACTGGCCTTGTGCAATGCTGTCTAATTACACAGCCATGATGGATCCAGGGCATGAGAGGTGGACTGTTCCCCGCTTTTGTTTTGCACTCAATCAGAGGGTGAGATGCAGCAGTTCAGCCTGTAGGTTAGGTGGAATGGAAACTCACCATCACACTCTACCTCCTTCCTGGTTTAGGCTTCATCTGCCCCTGTGTTAAGCACATCAGGAGGTGTTTCATGTAGGAGGATGGAGAATAAAGAGGAGGCAAGAGGAGATAAATAGAATATGCATTACAAAGAAGCAAAGAGCGAGGAAAGAAAACCCTTTCGGATATTTTATAGTAATTAAAATGAGAAACAATGAAGATCTAAATCTTGTGGCAGAAGGTATTGAGAAGAGGCTAAGATTTGAGTAAACTCTTGAGAGATAATGCAGTTGAATCGAAAAGAGTACAGTTCATAGTCAAAACTTGTTAGTGTGATTATATATGTTACGATACGTGGCCAAGATGATAAGAAAGCCAAAAGGATTTTTTTTTCAGAGAAATTACTCACAACATTTTTATGAATTCAAGAAGAAGCCCCTTTTTGGAAAAGGATTATGATCGGTGAAACCAATGGCTGTATGGCTATAAAACCAACTCTTGGTTTCCTTGGAGCCTGGTTACTCAAAGTTTGGTCTGTAGACCAGCAGCATTTGGGAACTTGTGATTAAATGCTGAATCCTGTGGCCCACCCCACCCCTTCTGAATTGGGTAATTCATTTGCACATTATAGTTTGAGAAACACCACCACAGAAGACTAGGAAGGCAGGGTTACTTTAAGACACAAGGGGCCCCTACAGAAACATACAACAAATATCACAAAGAGGAAGCTCAGGTTAGTGTAACCTACAGGGAAACCTAGCTCAGAAAAAAACAATCACATCTGCTAAATGTAGCATATAAATATCTTCCTAACTAGACAGATTTCCATCACATTCGGCACTAAAATACAATTTAACAAAAGTTTAAGTGCAAAATGTGAGCAATTGATGTCCAATGAGATAAATGAAGAAGTATATTAGCAAGGGTAGCATTAACTTGGGCAAAATGATTTTAAGGAAGCAGCAGCAGCAGCCCCTGTAGCCACAAAACGATACAAGACAATATTACTACCAAGAAAAAAAAAAAAAAACTCAAAAATGATGGATAAGAGAGAAAAGAGCCAGGGCTAGGACTCTGCCTCTGATCACTCATCATTGGGTTATTCATTCTTAATGAAAATAGCACTTGATTCAAAATTGGCATGGCATCTGTATAATAAATGATGTAATTAGGTATAGATACATGTAAATAAACTGCTAAGTAAATCCAAGTATCATTTACCTTCCGGCATTCCTTTAAGTTATTTTTTTTTTCCCCAAAGGAAAAACCCAATTCATGTGCAGCATTTTGCCAAGTCCCGTATTTATTGCTCCTATAGCAGTGTTTTAACCCATGGTCCCTAGACAGATCACCTGCAGAATCACATGAGAGCACTTTGTGAAAATCAGTCTCCTAGATTCAACTACAAACAATGATTCATAATCTCTGGGGATGAGGCCTAATAATAGATATATTTAATAAAATGCCTAGGTGATCTTCCTTCCTTCATTCAAATATTGCACTATGTCTGGCATTGGGCAATGAACAAGAAAAATACTTAATAACTGTAACGTAGGAAACAAAAGAACAGCCATTCCTACATAAAGGGATCAGGAATACCTCCCTCAGGAGATGACTTGGATCTCTGGGATGCTCAGCACAGATTCAGAGGGGACTAATTTCAGTAGTAGCATTGAGCCAATCCTAAATGTGCAGGTGTTGCGTTGGTGGAGCCCCAGAAGCTGGGCTGGTGCGTTCAAGCATTACAGGAATTAGCTCTGGACATTGTCAGTATTAGAAGTCATCATCATAACCATCCAGAGCTGGGAAGGAGGAAAGAGCAGAAGCTAGAAGGCATCCAAAATGGCCATCCATCAAGCACACAAGATTCCCCATTAGGATCCTTAGAGCTATTTCAGGGAAATGTAGAACTAAAGGATCTTTAAAGCAGGTAGAGAAAGAATAAGAGAAATACGATTGGTAACTTCATGTGATACTATTCTTTCCATCCCTTCACTTTCCAAGATTGCCTCTCTGTCCCTTCTCGTCACCCAGTACATCCTCAGAAACATGAGTTTACTCTGATTTATAGGAACTCCAAAAATTGATTCTTAAGGACCTTGTAATTTGAGGGTAGGAGAGAGTTTTCGGAACACCCTATTGAAATACCTGGGCATTAGCTTTTTAGACAATATGGAAACATATTAGCCTTACCTTGTTAAAGGGAGGAGGAAAACCATATGGAAGATTTATCAGTGAGGTTTTTATCTGTGGACTAACTAGAAAACATATTCATGATGACACATTGGGAATTTTCAATACCTTTTTCAGGGTAGGCAGATACTATTTACAGATTTATACACAAACCTAGAACTACTTGGAAAAATGTCAAAATGTCTATCCTAGCTCTCCAAAATCACCTTATACTTAAAAAATGAAGGCTTCTTCAGCGTTTTTTCAATACAGTAAAAGTGCGTATATTTCTTTTAATTTTTTTTCTTCCTGTAAAAGTATTCAGTTGGTCAATATATTCTTGAATGGAGCCATATATTCAGAATTGGAGCATAGGAAAACTATATGAGTCACAGCACCTAACGCCCAAAGCTAGAAATTTCATGAAAGAGGACAATGTCAATTCTTCTATCCTGAGAGTAAAAAACAGAAGCAAAATTACATAATCAGTTAGTGATATCTCCTTGGTATAATTTGTACCAAGGAGATATCACTAACTGATTACATAATTTTGAGTAAGGGTGAGTCAGGATGAATGGCACCTGTGGTTGTAGAAGTAGATCAAATTTGTTGGAAAAGACCAAGAGGAAAGATGAACGAAAAAGAGTTCAGTAATGGTTTAAATGATTATAAAGCAGGGTCAAGAGGCTTAGAATGTCATTCTAAGTGGAAAGTGCCTATAAAAGAAGAAGCATCACATTATTATCAAATGCATAAGAAACAAAGAATAATTCCGGGTAGTGGACTCAAGTGCCATTTGAAATGAGGTTCAACAAAACAATGAGTAGATTTAAGTCTGCAGATACCATAATTGGGTACAAATCTTATATTTGACTGTGAAGAGATTTACAAAATAATCCAAAAAATGAGTGAGAAAGATTATTCCTCTTATACTGACATACAAGTAAAATTATATTGTGATATTCTACTGAATAAAAGGTAATTCTATTTGTCAACTTGGAAAGAGAACTATAAAAGAACTGAAACTGTTTAATAAAATTAAAGAAATGATATTTTCAATGTATGTTGGGCTTCAAAGGAATAATATGGAAGAGACAATAGTGGCAAAGGTTTGCATTTTAATGACCAAATGAGCCAGGAGCTAAACATAATAAATTTTACCATTATGAAACACATGACTGAAAAGTGAATAACTAAAACCAGAGAATTCAATTTTTTCAAATAATTTGAAAATAATTAAACTGTAATTATATAAGATTTAGGTCCTTAATATGACACAAAAAAGCCTACATAACATAATTGAAACTATTCAGATGCTACTTAAAACCACAGTCTAGATATTTCTTTCTTTCACAGACTTCTAAATACTGACATTTCCCATACACAACTGACTTATAAATACTGACATTTCCCATACACAACTGATGTGTTTTAAAGTACTCATGAAGTTGAAATTCTTGACTAAATAGCTAGTGAAATTGCATGAATTAACAAAATACAATGAGCAAAACAATCAAATACACAGAAGTGAGATTTTATTTCTACAAAACCTCAGATTTGGGACAAAGTATAACTCTTTCTGAGAACAGTTTTTAAAAAAGCATTCTAGGATCACTTAGGGCAATGAAATAATAAGGATACTATAATAAATGGATTCAAAACACTCTTAGGGGTATAGTTTATACAGCTGTCCCTCAGTATCCGTGGAAGATTGGTTCCATATAAATGTGTATCTTTTGCGCAAAAAGAGGTACCTTTAATCAGGAATCTCAGGAGTGAAACAGCAGGAAGGATTATCAGCAATATTATCAGTTTCCCCAATTCTTTAAAATCCCAGGAGTCCCCCTCAATTTCTCCACTAACTTCTTGGATATTACTACTCCATGTCAGGTCGCTAGGAATGCACCAACTCCCGCTTTCCTCTCCATCAACTGAAGCTAATTCTTCCCCCAGTAATTCTAGTACACCCCACCTCAGTCCAACTGAATCAAAATCTCTGGAGAAGACCCAGCATTTCAATTTTAAAATTCCCCCCAGTGATTACATTGTGTATCCAAGGTTGAGAACTAATGTTTCATTTAACTACTGTTTCTAAACTTTATTGTGCATATGACTCACCAGGAATCTTGTTAAACTGCAAATGCTGACCCAGTAGTTCTGAGTTAAGGGTCTGAGAATCTGCATTTCAACCAAGCTCCCAGGTGTTGCTGATGCCAGTACTTGGAGTAGCAAAGTGCCCTTTAAACTTCTTGGAGGAGGGAAAAGCTTTTTTCCTTCCCCCTTATTGTGGTCCACAGAGCTAAGTGACCAGTTTAGCAAGCTTTTTTTCCTTTTTTTATCTTATACTCCCCCCAAACCCTCTTTGCTTCTTTTGTCTCAATAGACCCTGATGATCCTTTTGTCTTGGAGCCTGGCTCTTGGAAAAATAACTTTCACTTGTCTGAGGGAAGGAAGGGGATAATATTCAAACTCTCTCAGAAGATAAAAGGCAATATTTTTTCTGTAGCAAATGTATAGAGTAAAATCAAGACAGTGAAGTTTCCATGTTAAAGCTATCGAAAAGCCCCTAGCCAGCTACAGTTTGTTCATTTGAAGGTCTCATCCTACATCCTGTAAGATATAATAATAAAAAGAATTTGCTACTGGAGAGAGAGAGAGAAAAAGAGAGAGAGAGAGAGAGAGCAAGTTTATAATAGTGAATAACATATTTTTTAAAGAAAAATATACACTCTTCTGGTAAAACATCCTTCTCCCTTGATCTCTCCACCTCTCTCCCACCACAATCATTTTTAAAGTACCTTTATGATAGTACTTCTCAACTCCAGGTGAAAACACCAAAGGAGCCTGTAGAAGTAGCAAAGCCAAGACCCCACCTGGAACAATTGATTCAGTCTCTTGAGATAGAGTCTGAGATCTGTGATTCTTCCAATTCCCCACTCAAGCACACGGAGTGAGTTATGAATTCCTGATAGAAATGGAGAGGGAGGATATGCCACGGGCTTTTGGGCACCCTACATTTCTAGGCCTCCAAGAGGAATGGCTAATGGAAATTAAAGAGTAAACAAAGCTCAGGAGATTTTGAAACTGCATTTGATAAAATTCAATACTCAATTGTGAATTTAAAAAAAAAAATAGTGAACAAAAAATGAAACAACATTCTCTAACCTAAGTATTCTATCAAAAGCTTACATCAAATGATAAAACTTTCGAAGTTTACCCTTCAAAGTATAATTTAAGGACGGCCCTATTGCTACTGTTATTTACCATTGTCCTGAAGGTCCTAGCTAAAGAACAAAGCAAGAAAAAGAAATAAGGCATGATAGTTAAAAAAAATAAAAGAAAATACAGGGCTTCCCTGGTGGCGCAGTGGTTGAGAGTCTGCCTGCCGATGCAGGGGACACGGGTTCGTGCCCCGGTCTGGGAAGATCCCACATGCCGCGGAGCGGCTGGGCCTGTGAGCCATGGCCGCTGAGCCTGCGCGTCCGGAGCCTGTGCTCCGCAACGGGAGAGGCCACAACAGTGAGAGGCCCGTGTACCGCAAAAAAAAAAAAAAAAACCCAAAAAGCTATTATTATGTGCAGACAATATAATTATCCTCATGGAGAATCTAGAGAGAAAGTTTTAGATCTATTAGACTTAAGAAGGACAACATGTTTTTAAAAACTCAATAACTTTCCTATTCAACAGCAGTAACAGTAATTGCAAAACTTTGCAAAAACTTGAAAAATTACTATTAATAAAAACATGGATAAATTGTAGTGCTATATAATGGAATACAGTTCAGCACTATAAATGATAAATTATTGCTGTTTGTCATCATGGATAAATCACAAAAAATATAATTTTGGAAAGTTTCATAATAAAGCATTCCCAATGACACAATTTATTAAAGTTTATAAGCAAATAAATTAATAGCGTATATATATAATTATTAATACCCATGTATTAAAGTATGTGCAGGTGAATGAGAACAGTGTTGAATTGAAACAGCAACTTCAAGATAACTATTGCCTCAGGTAAGAGAGGGGAATGAAATAGGAGAGGAGTAAGAAAGAGAGTTTTAACTAGTGTTTGCAATATTTTATTACTTAAAAAAAAGCCAAGCAAATAGGAAACCAAAATGTTGCCTTTACCTTGAATATTTGTGATGTGATTCCCTGTGGCTTTTGGTATGCATGAGATGTGTTATGATAAACATTATTTTTAAAACAGCAATGAGAGATGTATGAGGGTAACTATGGTCATAGGGAATCACAGAACATGAAGGAGGTGTTTTCGGCAAGAAGGAATCTTATCCTTTTGAGCTGCTACAACAAAATACCATAGGCTTATAAACCACAGAAATTTATGTCTCACAAATCTGGAGGCAGGGAAGTCCAAGGTCAAAGCACTAGCACATTTGGTGAGTGGTGAGGGCCTTCTAGCTATAACTTTGCAGGTGCAAGGGGCCTGGAGTCTCTAGGGCTTCTTTCATAAGGGCGTTAATCCCATTCACGAGGGTTCCACCCTCTTGCCCTAACCACCTCCCAAAGGCCCCACCTCCTAATACCATCACCTTGGGGGTTAGGATTTCAACATATTTATTTGTAGGGTGGGAGGTAGGGTAGGGGGGTGGATGGACATAAACATTCAGTCTATAGCAGAAGGTCTATAGTATCAAGGGGCCCATTTGACTGGGTGTTAAAAGCTCAATGATTCATTAATCGACATATAAGTAGAATGGATAAAACTTTGGAAACAAGTATCAGATGGACATGAGTTTGAATTTCTATTTGGTCACATATTAGCTGTGTGGACGTGGTTGGTCTAAACTTCACTAAACCTCCATCTTTTCATCTGTAAATGTTAGTAATAATAGTTCCTACTCAGGGGATTATTTTGAAGATCAAATGAGATAATGTATATAAAGAATTTATTATGAATATTGGTGACCTAGTCATTTGCATTACCTCTCTCAGGCCTGAGAGGATTGATTTAGTGAGATAACCTTCCAAGTATAATAAATTCAACCCAATTGGGATCCATCTGTTCTTCCAAAGGATTTACAGTATCATTAGGGATGAGGACCCTGGGAGAGATTCTGAGTCAGATAAATGGGGCTTCTTGTCCAGGCTCCTCCACCTAAATGACTTAAATCGCTGTGTTTTCTTTCCAAGACTAAAACAATGGAGATAATAAAACATTTTTCACAAATTTGTCCTAAGTGCTGAATGAGATAAAGTATGCAAGAATATCGACCATAAACTATAAAAGACTTCCTCAATACATGTTCATTGTCTTTGGAAAGACAAGAATAATAGGAAATGTGAGAATAAATCACCAGAATGGGTAATCAAATGCCAAAGTGGGTGGTACAGATAAGTGTTCCAGGAAGAATATGGGTAAAGTGCATAAGAATGTAGGATGTACTACCATTTTGTTCTGGTAGGATTATTCCAAAGGTGTACTACTTATAAAGACTAGGCAAAATCGCTCGTTTAAGGAAGCAAGAAAATAAAACTCTTCCTTCATCTCTCAAAGAAGCTATTGAATTTTTTTCTCATTACCTTTGAGAAGCTTCTTCATCAGTCTTCTGAAATAGGACCCCTTGAGGCTTCACTCTCATATCTTACCTAGCTCAACAAACCAGTTGTCTTGTTTTTTCCTGTTTTAATCTGGAGGTTTCTGGGCATATTTGCCTAAATTTTCATGCCTCATTTGCAAGGCAGAAAACTTGTTAAATAAGGCTTGGCAACAGACTGCATGGGTGCACAATTAGTCTGGAATCCTCTGAAAGAGCTGAGATAACCCCGGCAAAAGAGTCTTATCTGGCTTGTTTTTACAAATCGAAAACAAGTTGCTGAACACGGGTTTATCTAAACCAGGAGAGCTACTTGAACAATTCAGATAACTTCCTAATTGCCAACCAACTTTCTGTTATTGGGAAATACTATACCAAGAGGCTGACTGTGTAAAATATGTGGAAATTTTCATCACGCATTTATATTCTGGCTAGAAAGATGATGTTGTTTAAAGAACAGGCAAGGGTTGAAATGCCATTGAAAGTGTACAAAGTCCCTGCTAGTCAAAAAGCTGTCCCAACTGGGCTCACATATCAACAGCATTGTGACTTTTTGTTTTGCCTTTATCACAACTTGGTGTATAATGAGCCATTTACCTGCCTGGGACGAGGGCAGTTGCCATTTCCCTCTTTTGTTTGAAAAGGTGTGTTTCAGAGTCGTGTGCTTGATGCTCTATACACAAGAGCTTTCTATTCGTGGTGTTCCCAAAAATCTCCAAGAAATTCGGAAGATACGTTTAGAACTCCTCAAGATCAAAAGCTTCCTGTAAAAATTGAGGGGGTGGAGAGGGACTGGAATTCCGAAGGCTTCAAAGGAAAGGAAAAAACATGCTAATTTTCAGCCATGGAATTGATTACCAAAAAATAAAAGTGGTTTATCCCACCAAAGAGGAAAGGTGAATGGTACATGCTGTTTCCACACTTTGGCAAGAGGGATACTACATTGCCAGGGAAATACCACAAAGGGGAGGAAAAAATATTATTATGGGAAGATAGTAAAGTAAAGAAGGCTAGAGTCTGACAGTGGGAAGAAGCAGATGCATTCCAGTGACGCTCTGCAGGAAGTTTAATAAAATGTTGCCTCAGATCTGGCAACTACTAAACATCAGGTCTAACTGAGCATTTATTCAAGTCTTCTAACAGTCACAGGAACAAGAAACTGGAGGATAGGCTGAAAAGTAAAAATAAACAATAACAAGTCTTTTGTATGTGGCAAACTGCAGATTAAAACCAACTCTGCTTCTTCTGGGGGATTTCATTATGCAAAAGGACTCAGTTCCACACGAAATAGGACACTTTTTTGAAATCAGCTGGCAGTAAATTTGGATAATGAAGAAGATGAGCCTCTCGATTTGAATACATTTTTGAAATAGGAGTGACAAGAAGGAAAAACGGTGTCAAGAACCGAGGTAGAAAATAACTAAATCATTTACCAACAGGAAGTTTGGGAGAAAATGAAACTTTTAAAGAAATCTAAATCTATACCTAGGAACTGTGAGACTCTTAAAATACCTGTGAAAGAATTTTTATCTGTGAAAAGTCATTCTCAGCCTCTTACGTGGGATATAAATTCTTAGCTTGAGTTCATTCTAGAATTCACGTGTGGTTCAAACACAAGACTATGGACCAGAAGGGACATGTAACCTTAAACAGCTTACTTCATGCTCTGAGACGCACAGCTTACTTCCTGCTCTGAGATGCAGTTTTGCTCTCACAGTAAAACGGGAATGATATTGATCCCTTGAGGTTAATGTGATGATAAACAAGAATATTTATAAATACTTTCACACTTCCTTGGCATACAGTAGATGCTCAACCACAGGAGTCAGTCATTATTAATCTTATCATCACAGTCACCAGGATCTTGGCTCACTTTGCCCCAAGACCTAAGACACAAGGAACTTTGCCTGAATTCTGAGGGGAGGGCCTGTAATTAAACAGAAATAAAAACTAACAAATTTTCTAACGAATATTTTTCTAAAGAAAAATGGTTCAGTGAGAGCAAGCAGTGTTGACAGTATTAATGCTTACATGCCCGCAGGGTTTAGTGCCATGAAGTAGGAATAGTGCCAAATCAGGCAAAAGCTGGTTAGGATGTTAAGACACCAAAGTGGCTACAGGACAGGAAGTAGCTAAACATGGCATTAAATGTCACTGACTTCCTTGCTGAGAGAGTTCTTTCTCATTCAGTTCTTTTAGTTCCTAATTAACTCAAGGGGAAAGTATCAGTAAGCACTAAAACCTCTGCCTTTTTAACATCTCTCTAACACTTACTTATCTCCCTGTTAACAAAGACAGAGCAGACCTCAGGTCTAGAGTTCTTACAGGTAAGCATGTCTACCTAAAACTTATTAACATGATTTGGTTTCACTGTCTTTGTTCTATGACTGCCTTTTATTTATAACAATATGTTGCATTTCCAATTAAAGTTAGTAAGAAGAAATTTGCCTTCAAAATACACATATGTACATAAAAATGAGTGTATATAAAGAAGAATATTAAGTAAATAATTGCTCAGCCTGTCACTAGTTGTACGTTCTTGGTAAGATTGCTTCAACTTTCTATGCCCTAGTTTCTTACTTCATTATGGGGTAATAATTGTACTTACCTCATAGGGCTTTAAAAAGATTAATCAAATGATATATGTGAAGTGTTAAACAGAATGCCTAGTGTGTAGTAATACAGGCTCAATAAAAACTTGCTATGATTTCAGAAGTCAATTCCTGAGTTCAAAGCATCAGTCTATGTAACCAATCTTCTTAACAGTCTGGTTATCCAAATTATCTCCTACTTAAAAGGGGGTAAGTTAATATTATTATTAAATAAATAGTACAAAACATGTACATCCACATAGCCATACAGAGCTGTCAATTATTTCACTCCCAATAACTGATAGACTTTAAAAAATTCAGCAAGGCCATCCAGTATATCAGAAAAGAGGTTCATATAGCTATATGTGATTGAATGATAACCAAACTGACACCAAGCATCCCAGGAAACATACAATAACGCTTCTGAGGTTCTCAGAGGTTGAAGAAAGCAAAGAGAGAAATGTAATTAAAAATTAAAGATAAGGGAAAGTAGGGAATGGAAGGGCCCTAGCAAAGAATTCCTTCTATAGTATGTTAACAACTATTCAAATTCCCATGACTGCACGAAACTCTGTTGACCAACTCTCCTAATCCCTCAGATGACATGGAGTGAAGACAGAGAGGAAGTTATCCCATGTGTTCTCCATGACAGGAGTAGAGGAAGGAGCAGGTCTATCTCTAGTGCTTGTAAGGAGGCCCACACACCTTAGACCTGATTTTTTTAACTTATAAATAAAGCTAACAAGCTGATAAATTAAAAGGTGTTTAGTTTTACTAACATGTTACCAACTCACGGAATTGACTCAAATTTACACTTATTGGATTCTGTGAAGTTTCACACCAAAACATGAAGGTGCTGATAGATTCAACTCCTACACCTTCCCCCAATCTTTCCCCCTTTTCTTACCACCCAGCCTCCATCCCTAACTGTGAAAGGCCTCACAAACACACATGTTGTTAAGGACTAAATATTTGCATCCCCTCTTAAATTCATATGTGGAAGCCCTAAACCCTCAGTGTGGCGATATTTGAAAGTAAGGAAGTAATTAAAGCTAAATGAGGTCATAGGGTAGGGCCCTGATGCCATAGGATTAGTGTCTCTATCCTAATAGCACTCTCTCTCTCTCTCTCTCCATCCCTCCCACTTGCATGTGTGCACACACACACATTGAGGAAAGGCCATATGAGGACATAGGGAGAAGCTGGCCATCTACAACCCAGAAAGAGAGTTCTCACCAAAAATCAAATTGGTCAGAGCTTTGATCTTAGACTTCCAGCCTCCAGAGCTTTGAGAAAATTAATTTCTGTTGTTTAAGCCAACCAATCTATGGTATTTGGTTATGGCAGCCCAAGCTGACTAAGGCATGTATAAACAGTCTGCACTGCACATCCAAGCTCTGTCCACACTCCCTGCAAACAGCAACCCTTTATTCACCCTGTACCTGGGGATGTGCACCATGATGACACAGGATGCCATCAAGAGGAGAGCCCTGTTCATTGCAGCTCTATTTACAATAGCCAGGACATGGAAGCAACCTAAGTGTCCATCAACAGATGAATGGGTAAAGAAGATGTGGCACATATATACAATGGAATATTACTCAGCCATAAAAAGAAATGAAATTGAGTTATTTGTAGTGAGGTGGATAGACCTAGAGTCTGTCATACAGAGTGAGGTAAGTCAGAAAGAGAAAAACAAATACCGTATGCTAATGCATATATATGGAATCTAAAAAAAAAAAATGGTTATGAAGAACCTAGGGGCAGGACAGGAATAAAGATGCAGATGTAGAGAATGGACTTGAGGACATGGGGAGGGGGAAGGGTAAGCTGGGACGAAGTGAGAGAGTGGCATGGACTTATATACACTACCAAATGTAAAATAGATAGCTAGTGGGAAGCAACCGCATAGCACAGGGAGATCAGCTTGGTGCTTTGTGACCACCTAGAGGGGTGGGATAGGGAGGGTGGGAGGGAGATGCAAAAGGGAGGAGATATGGGGATATATGTATATGTATAGCTGATTCACTTTTTTATAAAGCAGAAACTAACACACCATTGTAAAGCAATTTTACTCTAATAAGGATATTAAGAAAAAAAAAAAAAAAAGAGGAGAGCCCTGGGCAGAGACCCATGCAGATCCTGGAAGCCTACTCAGAACTATTTGTCCAGGGAATTTAGAAAGTATGAGTACCCAGAATGTGGTCTGAAAGGGTGGGCACCGGCTCTGGGTGAGCATGCACCCTTGACTCTAAGGAATCCTCGCCTTACAGAGAGGAGTATGAATAAAGGAGGCCCAGAGGGTCCTCTCAATGATGTGGACCTAATGCTCAGGGTGTACATCTAAAGACTCAAATTTTATAGGTCTGTGGTGCCTCAGAGAGGTAGAATTTTTCCTTTTCAGGATCTCTGGTGATTCTGGCAACCATGGCCCATTGGAAAACACTGTTCTAAAGAGGAAGTATTGTGTAGTAGTTAAATGCATGGCTCAATGTGGTTAAATGCATTCTAATCCAAAATATCCAGCCTTGAATACTTCCCCTATTATGCTAGCCATGGAACTCTACACAAGTTACTTATCTACGCCCGATTTCCTCACTGTCAAACGGGATGAATACAGTACCTATTTCATATGGTTGTTACGAGAACGAGATGAGTGAATATATATAAAACACTTATTCATGTGTCTCATTCACAGTAAAAAAAAAATCAAGAAAAGTTAGTAAACATTCACTCCTATTTGAAATAGCCATGGGTTCAGTGTGCAGGGAAAAAAGTATCTATCAATTAATAAACTGCAAACACTGGATAGGTAAATATATTTAAACCAATGTCTATTGTAAGGTTTTTGACAGATGAGAACATTTAAACCCTCTATGTGTTCTTCCTATATTCATTATCTTTCTCTTTCATTAACTCTCATAATTGAAAGTTGGTTTGAAATATGAAACGCAATTGGGCTGCCAAGGGGATAAAATTGTTGCCTCTACATAGTGTGAAAGTCATTCTGTCTCTGGTATGTAAATTCCCATTAGTAAAAGTGCCAAGTCCATGTGCACCTAGAAGAATTTCCCATTTCTAGGATTACCAAATAGTCCTGTGAAAGAATACCTCACTGCTTGTTTCCAGCATACTAAATTCCTAATGACTTTTCCCCCCGTGGAAAAGGCATGCTTATTCTTCCAGACTAAGCAAGTGCTTATTCAGAACACAGATCTAAAAAAGCATGCAGGCTAATGAAATAATATTTCAGATCTCACATTTCCATGTGGCAGAACAGGAATAGAAAGAAATCCTACTAAAGCTGGTACTGACATTCCCAGATGTGCAGCCATTAACACATGCTAAAACTGGCTTTTTAAAGAGTCTATGCATTTTTCTCCAAAGGAATATAAAATATTATTCTCCAAAGCAGCCCCATAATGCTCTGTCTTCCTTAACTTAGGAGTTATCAAAGCAGCAAGAGATGTTCTGGAACATTGCCACTGTCGTGAATGCCACGAGTGGGGAAAAAGGAAGACGATGTAAATCAGTGTGGTATTTATATTCCTTCTTGGTTATTTTGAGTTCTTACAGAACCATGCAATATTGATTTAGGGTGGGATTAGCCCAAAGTTGTCCATGCATCCCTGAAAAGTTTAGCTGAGGGCCTGTTTATGCTTTATTGTTTACTGCAGTCCAACATATTTCTGGTGATAAAGATGGGATTCTGTCAAAAAGTTCAGTGAGAGTAAGTAAATCCACTCTCTAGCAGTACTGGTAAACTATTAAATGCAGCCTCTGCCTGGACCAGTGGTACATGTTGTGATTGAAATGACTCCTTTGGGGAATATTGAAGAATTTTATGTCATCCAACCTTTCAAAATGTATTAAAATGAAGTCCAGACATTATCATAATAATTTACATCACCTAGAGTCAGAAGCTATTGATTATTCACCAGAGAGTGAAGCCACAAGGCTGATCCCATAAAGCCTTAGGACGCTGCGATATTTACCACAGTGTTCATAAATGCCAAGTCCAAGATAGGTTTGGATTCCAACTCTGGCTTACCAAAAATCATTGATGATATTAAACAAAAAAAAATTTTTAGAAGCTTCCTTGACAAGGTTTCTGAGCTCAGCATCCACTCTTCAGGACCGCATTGAGTTCACAGGTGTGCGTGAATGTGCCAATGTTGAAATTTCCCAATAAGCTTACATTAGGCATAAGAATGTCTTAGTCATCACTATATCCCAACTCCTTAGTACCACAGCTCACCCATAATAGGCTTTTAATTAAACATAAACTAAAAACATGATAAATTTCTATTCAATAGTAAAACGGCCATCATTAGTGGTTCGTACCACTAACTTTATTTTCATCAAAATAGTTTTACTACAGGACCTTTCAGCAGATTCTTCAAATGGCAAGTTACACGGAGGAGTGCAGTAGACTGACTGCATTAACGCAGCCTTCCCGTCCCCATTTCACCCATTTCTGTGTCCCAGATTTTTGTCATATAAACTTATAATCTCCCCAGCTCTGAGGTAGGGCCTGATTATGTGACATGCTTTAGCTAAATAAATGTTTTGTTTATTGTTGTATGCCACCGAAGAGTTGTGATTGTTTGTTTTATGACGTTAGCTAACTGATTCAGGGAGCTAGTTTAGTGCTCCTATATTTGGCTTGTGTGCTAAGTCTTCTGGAAAATAGCATTGACCTTTCTGCTCAAAAGCAGGAAAAGTAGAAAGTTTGTCATCTACTCCACCTAAGTCATTCCTAGCTTACAGCTTTTTGGTAAAGTTTTACATAATATGCATAATAATCTACTTTTCCACCTTGAGTATTCGGTGCCATACCAATTTTTTTTAAAAAACCTTACTTTCTCTTTAATTTGTTTTGCCAAACAAGCACAGTGAAAACTTTAGTCCGACTAATTGTACAGAAAACAGAATTTGTAAGCAGGCCATGCCTTTTTTTTTTTTTAACCTCAAAATACCTATACTGCTCCTAAAAAAATACATGTAAGCATGCTACAATACCGTGAGTGTGAAGTTGGACATGTATGCTTTCCTTTCAATTGCGGAACGGGGCTTTTCCCTAAGAACAAGATGGCTCCGAGAGAGCCAATGCTTACTTCTCACAATAAGTATCATCTTCAGAGTTAAATTATGCATAAACCGACAAAGCAGCTTTAGTGGTCCCACAAGAGTAGGGCATCACAATTCTGTTTAGGAGATGTACTGATCACGAACTTCTATAAGAATTTTTTTTTCCCTAAGCCAAGAAAAGACTCTTTGGCATGTCACCAAATAGTGCAGAAATGTCTTTGGCTTAGTGCTAATGATTATAACAGACTCTGAGCTCTTTGAAGGTGTAAGCTGGGTTTTATTTGTCTGCTTATGCCAAGTATTGAGAAGGCACTTGGTAGAAGCTACTTAATATTTGCCAAATGAATGGCTAGATGATTAAACACATTCATCTCTGAAGGCACTTCTGAAACAGCCTGGTTAACCATCATGGGAAGGGTAAAATTCAAAAGGGCAGAGAATTGAAATTAGACCCATCTATGAAGATTAGGTATTTTGCCAAGGTACTTTGCTCCGGGCCCTCTAATTTGAACAAGAATCGGTACTGTCACAACTTCCCTGTCAATTTGCACTTAGACAGGTGAGTACACTACTGTATGTACTGCTCTTGGTTAGTTTTTACTAACTGTATTCTTTATCAGGAATCATAACTGTTCCTGCCTGTATAAC
This sequence comes from Monodon monoceros, assembly GCF_005190385.1. Lineage (NCBI taxonomy): Eukaryota > Metazoa > Chordata > Mammalia > Artiodactyla > Monodontidae > Monodon > Monodon monoceros. The sequence goes on along the minus strand of NW_021703770.1, from coordinate 21,385,360 downwards.
CAGACCAGACATTCATTCATTCATCTATTGATATGGTGAAACCTATTTGTATCCTCCACGTGTTCTCCAAGAATGTTCAGTCAATTAGAGTGTGAGAGCTTTAAACAAATAATTTTAAAACAAAATAGTAAGTGCAATACCAGAGAACACTGGAAAAAAATTTACTATTCTCTAATTTCTCTTCAGCTGGAGACAACATGAACTCCTTATAAAGGAGGTGACATTTATGCTAAAACTTAAAGAATGAAAAGGAGTTAATTTAATTCCACATTGGGTACTTAACTGTATTTTGGGATATGTGAATACCACAGTGAATAAGAAAGATAAGGTTGCTTCTCTCATGTGGCTCATTCTCTAATGATGGAGTAATAGACAAAATTACAATTACAATATACTTCATCAAATACAATGATATTAGGAAATTATCAAACCTAATAAAAGAGAAAATTGGAAGCGATGGACGGGACCTTGTCTTATTCCTCTTTCTGCTATAGAACTGATGCAGTACTTGGTACATGGTTCAAACTACAAAATCTTATTACATGAATAAATGAAGGTCACAAAATCTGTATTGCAAAATTCAAGATTCACTGACCTAGATAGGCTATGATCAGCTAACTCAGCTTTAAAAATGCCCCTCTCATATGAATCTGAAGCAATACAAATGTTAGGAGAATTTTCCCTAGAGCTTAAGCATCCATAATGTAGCAAGAAAAAAAAAAAAACTCAATAAAGTATACTGTCCCTCTGTCTGAGTGCACGTGGGGATTGAAAAGGAAAAGGTACGTGAAATGGTAATAGCTCAGTCAGAAAACAGAAGCCATTCCAGATAGTTAAAGAAGAGAGACATTAATACAGGGGATAGACTATATTGGTAATTGAAGAGCTGAAAAACTAAGCAGGGGATTGTGAAGTCACCCAGATGTTATCAACAGCAGGAAGCTTCTACCACTTACTTCTAAGAATGGAGGGAACAAGGGAGCTGGAGCCTCCTGCTGGAAGGAAATAATTCAGTATACCTGGTGGGAAGCAGACCTCACTAGAAAGTTCTCCACCCACAGCTGAAGCCACAGATGAGAATCATCTCTGCTAGAGGCAGTACCTGAAGCACAGAGAGACAGAGAGGGGGGTGAAATCCTCTGGTTCAGTGGTGTGCTGATAACCAGGCTCTCCCTCTGCAAAATAAATCCCCAATTTGTAGTATTTGCCAATTTCCATATTGTAAATACTTCCAATGTCATTGATTTCAAAGTACCAAGAATTAACAACCCACTTGAAAAATTAATGAGGATTTCACAATCTGTTCTTGCAGCCAGTATCGAGTGGTTTCAGCACACTGCTGGGGCTTCTTCCTGCGCTTCTACCAGAGCTTCCTTCCCTGAAGCCAGGGGAAGAGGCAGCCTGAAAAAAATGTATAAAACATTCACGGGACCTGGACACAGCATTCACAGAGATTATCATGTTATGCTCTAAGGAGCGCTATTCCCACTTTATTCTTTGTGAATTTTGCCCCTGGAGTTCACCTTTCTGCTCTACATGTGCTCAACACAAAAAACACTTCTATGTTTTCTGGATGCAGGATCCATCGAAAAATATACAAATAAAAGTAAGCTTTAGAGGAAAGCTTTGCACTAGAATTATATCAATAAGGATTCATCAAGGTTCAGAGAGTGTAGGAAGCAGGTGATTTTTTTCTGACCACTGTAACTGCTAAAGTGGAATTCCACTTTTATGCCCTAAGGAAAATACTCAGATTTTATAGCTACAGAGGCTGTTTAATGGTGTTACATATGGACTTTCAGGATGCCCATGATTTATGCACTGTAGGAAAGGCTTTTCAGATTTAACTCAATCTCAAGTTATTCTTTCCACCAAAAGCAACAAGGGTATAAAACCACCCTGTGACTGTCACAGCCTGGCAAAAAAATTACATTAAGTTGAGACATGATTCATCCCATCTCCAGTGTTTTGTTTTTTTTTTTTAAGGTAAAAGCTTGTCTTTGATTGCTATTTATGTTTATACCAAACATTCCTTCTGGATTTTTCTTTAGACTTTCAGTAGTCTATGTCATGTATATTTAATCTCTCAGGAAGTCTCCAAATATGTGTCAGTGAGATTGTCCCTGCTCTTCATTCACTTACTCTAAAAAAAAAAAAATTTTGTCTGAAATTAAAGTGGTAATGGATTCAGTTTGGAGAAGGGTTTGTCTTCAAACAGTTGGGATCTGAAAACAAGTACTACCATTGATTTTGTTTTTAATAGCCATCATTTTCCCCAGACTTCCCCTGGGAAAGGATTTGAAAGGAGTCAAGGTTTTCCACTTATATTAGAGTGAGCAGTTCAGTTCAGCTCTGTTTTTATGTCTTGGAGCTATCTGGGGGATTACTTTTATGCTAGCCTAAAATGTTCATTATTAAGACAATGGGTTAGTTTTTTACATTATCATAGGCATACTACTTTCAATAAATATTTATTAATGTTCCTATCTTAGAGAATGTGTAAAAGAAAAATAATAGATATACAAAGATTTTTCTGAGATCAGTTTGATGGAAGTGGATTGCTATGGGATCCAAATTCCCATGCGTGACTAACAATGCAATCCTCACAACTCCATAATAGACACTGGAAAGCTGAGCAAGAAAAACCTTCTGGAAACATAGGAGTTGGAGGTAGATAATATATTTTTAGATGGCAAATTTGTTCATCTAGTAATTTAAAATAATCAAAAGACATGAAAATGTTAACATTTGCTTTAGAGTCTTAAAAGCCAATCATTTGAGACTAAGGTTTGGAAGAGGACTTAAAAATTTAGATGTTCTTATAGGGGAGCAAAATTTGCCAACCCAAAATGTGTCTCTTTGGCATGAGGATTAACTTAGGCTGATTTTTTTTTGCGGTACGCAGGCCTCCCACTGCTGTGGCCTCTCCCGTTGCAGAGCACAGGCTCCGGACATGCAGGCTCAGCGGCCATGGCTCACGGGTCCAGCCGCTCCACGGCATGTGGGATTCTCCCGGACCGGGGCACGAACCCGTGTCCCCTGCATCGGCAGGCAGACTCTCAACCACTGCACCACCAGGGAAGCCGTAGGCTGATTATTTTTTAAAAATAGCAGACTCAGAAAGTTTTTCTTTTTACCACCCCCCCATTTGCCTAAAAATTTGAATAACGGACCTGTTCCCAGAATAGAGCTAGCACCAGTGATATCTACAAAAATTATGGGGCAGATGTGATAGGGGGAAACTTAGAAGAGTCTAGAGATCAGAGTCCACTCTGTGTCCCATTTTCTCTGCATGGCTAAGCAAACATTTATTTACCAATCATTTGCTTGTCCGTCTCCATGTGAATTGCCTTCCTCCCCTTTGAAGTCCCAAACCCCTATCCCCAACATCCTTTTTTGTCTTTAGTTGAAGATGGTATTTAAGTTGAGGGCTTTGGCCATTTTGTTAAGTTACTCAGTTTTCCTGTTTCTCTCCCATGTGTACATGTAATTAAAATTTTGTTTGATTTTTTCCTGTTAATCTGTCTCATGTCAACATAACTCTTAAGTGAGACAAAGGAACCTAGAAAGATAAAGGAAAATTCCTTCTTCCTTGACATTCTGATAGAAGATCTACTCACAATACTTGCACTTCTGTTTTCTGCTTTGAATAAGTTATTTTCTACCTAACGAACCACTATAGTTCCCAAATTGTACATCAAGTGCCCAGAATAGACCTTTGATGGGGAGATGTATGTGTGTGTGTGTGTGTGTGTGTGTGTGTGTGTGTGCACATATCCATTTGTTAGGTAATGTGCATGACCGTGCTCATTTGCTTTTTTCCCCTCTAGGAATTCTTTAACTTTAGATGTTCTGAGGCAAGCTTTGTCAGCAATTTTCTATGAAACCCTAAATAATTAACTTAATATACTTACATTTTAGTTAACTTATTTACAAAAGGGAAAAATAATATTGATGTAGATAACACTTTTACTTAGAGAAATTATCAACAAAATTATTTTCTAGCTATCTGAGAAAACAAATTAAATTAGTGTCCATTCAGAGTTTTTCAGAGACTTTCAAATCATATAACTCTCCAGAGTAACTAAGTCTTGACTTAGGCAAATGATAAAACTAAAGTAATTTTTTAAATGATTCATTCCTATAATTTATGTAGCTTATATACTGAAAACATTAGACCAATCATCAAGTAGATAAATTATTATTGTTAGGAGTATGTTATGGAGTGGACTTCCCTGGCAGTCCAGTGGTTAAGACTCTACACGTCCAATGTAGGGGGCATGGGTTCAATCCCTGGTTGGGGAACTAAGATCTCACATGCTGTACAGTGAGGCCAAAAAAGAAAAAAAAAAGTAAAGAGTATGTTATGAAGCGTATGTATGTTTGTTATGTAACACGACAAATGTAATTATTGAAAAAGATTCTATACCCCACCCATGATATTTTGTTTTCAATTAAATTATGTATATTTCCATTGCTGTCCTTGTATTTTTTCTACTGTTATTTTTCCCCCCAAAAGAATCACATTTGTATGCAGTTGCAATTACTATTGGAGTTATTCTGAAATTTAATTCTAAACATATGCAGGTAATATTACAACCACCATTTACTGAATTAAAACTGCTTTTTTCTGATGTACAACATCCCACAAATCTCCATTGCAAAGAAATTCCCACAAGTGCAGCAAGGTAAAAATTCAAGTAAAATTTTATCTTTCTTTCAGGTCAACAGCTTTACTATTATTCTCATTCTACATCTCTCTTTTAGGTGGGAATTTTTAATACACCTAATCATACATTTATACTTTTCTCAGGTTTTCCTTTTTTAACTTTGTGTATTTGTGTTCTCTTTCAAGGCACTAGTCACCATGTCACACAGTAAGTAAACTTCAGATACTTATGTAGACATATACGGTTGGGAATTATTTTCCAAGGATTGGTAGAGGAGTTTCCCTGCAGGGTTTGATTTATTATTTGCTGTTAATGAATAAATAATGCAACAAAATCATGAAAAACTTAAAATTTGTATGTCAAAATAAGTTGCCATTAAAAAAGTCCAAACCTTCCTTTGTAAAAGACTAACTGCTGGGCTTCTCTGGTGGTGCAATGGTTAAGAATCTGCCTGCCATTGCAGGGGACATGGGTTCAAGCCCTGGTCCGGGAAGATCCCACATGCCACGGAGCAGCTAAGCCCATGCGCCGCAACTACTGAGCCCGCATGCCACAACTACTGAAGCCCGTGCACCTAGAGCCCGTGCTCCACAATAAGAGAAGCCACAACAATGAGAAGCCCACACACCGCAATGAAGAGTAGCCCCCGCGTGCTGCAACCAGAGAAAGCCCGCGCACAGCAATGAAGACCCAATACAGATAAAAATAAATTAATTAAATAAAATTTTTTAAAAGATTAAAAAAAAATCTTGACCAATACAGATACTAATTAAAATGCAATTAAAAAAAATAAGACTAACTTCTACTTTGTATAAAAATCTGTAAAATACCAGAGGCTATATGAAAATCCCCACAGTGCTTTCTGAGAGACAGACTTAAGCATAGCAATTATTGCATTGTCAGTGGTTACAGTGCAGTTAACCTCTCTTTGATATGTCCTTAGGCACAGAAGGAAAATTGACATAACCAAGATTTTAATGTTTTTCTTCCTTTCTTACCTAACATCTTTGCACTAATAACTTTATAGTATGGGAGCTATAGTTTTTTTTCTTTTTTAAAAGCAGAGGAAATGGGTAATATTAAGCATATTTAACAATCCATTCAATATGGATAATGCTTAATCAGAATGTTGCCAAACTACAGAATGGATCCTGTCTGTAAATAACTCGTACAAATCAGCTGAATAGCAGCCTTGACACAGGCTCATGGTCGAAGAAATTTCCAGAAACACAGAAAGTTTCTGTTCTTTATTCCTTGTCATTATCTATAAGTGTGTTCCTGATATTTGGTGTTTTAATAGCTAGACTGTGTGTGTGTGTGTGTGTGTGTGTGTGTGTGTGTGTGTGTGTGTGTGTGTGTGTATATATATATATATATATATATATATATAGTCTTAACAATATTTTTATAAAGCAGCCATACAGTGAAGAATTACTAGGCCCAAATAGAAGGAAAATTGAGGACTAAGGGAAGAAAGCTGGTTTGGAATCTGCTTTTGTCTCAAGAGGATTTGTAGCTTCAGGAAAATTACCATATTTGTTTTGTCAGCTTCACAAAAAAAGGGGGGACAGAAATCAAAGCCTGGCATGTATAAGGTGGAAAGCTGAATAGACTATACTCTTAAGGTGAGGATGAATCAGAAATAGTGTATCCCACATGGATTTATACTCAGATTTTAATCTTCCATGTTCTTCAGGGATATTTTAAACCTTGAAAATGTATTAAAGTAGTACTGGAGGCTGTGACCATGGTCTTCTAGCAGAAACAAATGTCAATCTTCTCTGGAGAAAAGTATTTCCATTATAGACTTCATTTTATTTCTGAAAAGATTTTTATCAAATACATTGTGCAACACACAGACAGTGATGATGATTCACACAGGGAAAGTAAACTTTATGAGCATTAACCAGAAAAAATAACAAACAAGAGCAACAAATCTGCATAGAAGTCAGATTTGGGAAATATTCAGCCCAGATTATACAATAATTATACATCTACATTTAAAGAACTAAGACAGTGACTATAAAACTATAAGCTATAAGAAATGACATCAAAGATTTGAAAACAAAATACATTTTCTAGTTATTGGAATAAATAACTAACTAGACAAGTTGTAAAGGGAAACTAGATACAGTTAGGGAGAGAATTACTGAATTGAAGGATAAATTAGAATAAAATATTTTGAGACAAAAATTTGGAAAATAAAGAGGGAGGGTAAAAGAGAGACTACTGTGAGAAAGTCAAACATAAGTTTAATCAGAATCCAGAAGAAGAGAATGAGGATCAAATAAAGGCATTATTTAAGGAGAAAATAGTTGAAAATTTTAAAAAACTAATTAAAGACATCACTACAAATATTCAAAAAGCTCCAAGAAATCCCAAGCAGATTAAGTAAATTAAACAGTAAATTTACTTAATATATAATGGATTATATTAAATATAAGTGTACTACATATATAATGAATTATATTAAATATAAGTGTACTACATATTCTAGATGAGTTACAGATTGCCAAACTGGATTATGAAAAAGGAAGATATAAAACAGAAGAATGCAGAAAGATTAAAAGTTAAAGGATAGAAAAAGAAATACCATGAAAATCCTAATAAAAAGGAGCTGGAATAGTGTCAGGGAAGATAGATCTTATGGAGAAATACTGGTAGAATTAAAAGTCACTTCATAATGATGAACAGGAATCAATCAACCTAGAAGTTACCTCAATTTTAGATTTGCATGCAATAATAGTATAGCCTTAACATATATCAATCACAATTGATAGATACATAGAGACAAATGTACCATTATGTGGATGATTTTCATATACCTCTCTCAATAACTGGTAGGAAAATCAGACAAAAAGGCAATTAAGTATATAGAAAATTTGAACAGCATAACTAGCAATGTGTACTTCAGGAACATTGCTAAAAGTTGAGCATGTATCAGGTCAAAAAACAATTATCAACAACATCAAAGTATTGAAAATTACATAGAGTATGTTCTAAACTAGGACATAGCAGAAAACCCTATGAATTTAGAAATTAAAAAGACTCATGATGCTATTTCTATTGCCTCTGACTAGTCAAGGCAATTAACATTGGAAAACCCACAACTATCAGGGACTTAACAAATTTTTTGTTAAATAGCAGAAAATCCTGATAAGTTTAGAAATTTTAAACTTTAAAATTTTAAATTTTTTACTTTTAAATAACCCAGTGGATAAAAAAGTAATTGCTATGGAAATTAGAAAACATTTGAAACTTAAAAATAATGAAAACTACAGGCCTTGATTCAGTATTTTTTTATTTGGCACAATGACATTCATTCTTTTTTTTTTTTTTTTTTAATCCCTCACATTCCCTGATGTTTCAGTATCTCCAAGTAATGGAGAGTGCACTGTCTTAAATGATATATTCTGTGTTCCTCTCTTCTCACATCTAAACTATCTCTAAATTTTGTCTATCTTTTAAGTGATCCTTAAATCTGCCCCCCAAATCTGCCCACTTCTCTTCATCCTCACTGCCATTCTCCTAATTCAGGCCACCATTATCACCTCTCTCCTGAATTACTGCAACAGTTTCCTATATGGTCTCTCTGACCCCGTGTTGTCCATCACCAACCAGACTGATATTTCTAAAATTAAACCTAGTCATGTCACTTCCCTGCTTTTCAAAGAAGAGAAAAGAAAGCAAAAAAGCATGTTGGCTTCCCATTTCCCATGGGATATAAAACATCTTTAATCTGTTTTGAAAGATTTAGAAAATTCCCTCAATCCATTTACCTCTCCACCTTCATCTCTCACCATTATTCTCCTTAAGCTCTAAGCTTTAACCATCAAAATATTTAAATTTATCTTACTATACCATGTCTCTGAGTACTTGTATTTTCTGCACTTTCTGACAGCAACTCTTCTCCTAACGCATCCCCTTTCACTTGACTAGTACATAATCATTCTTTAAATCTTGGTTTACACTTCACTGCCTTTGAGGACCCATCCTTTACCTACTGAGCCTAGCTTAGGTGTCTTTGCTATGTATTCTCATAACATACCCTAACCTACCCTATCATAGCACTTCATAGACCATGTATTGAAAATATTTTCTTACTGGTCTGTATTTGCCCACTTGACTGTAATCACAAAAAGGCCAAGATTTTATCTAGTTAATATTATAATCCCAGTACCTAGTACTATATCAAAAGATTGGATCAAAGGTAATACTTAGCTATATTATTTTTGAAAATAAAATTTCAAGTTTTTCAATAAAAGGCAAAAACTCTCAGATTAGACTGTACAATTGTACAATTTCTATTGACCTGAATCCAATTCACTGACACTTTCTTATGCTATCTCAAATCTACTATTCGCCCCCTCTAGTGAATTATTAAACACGATTTAGCAAATTTTCAGTAAAAATAATGCATTATGACCAAGTTAGATTTATTTCAGCAATGCAAGGGTATTTCCTTCTGTCTCCCTCGCTCCTCCCACTAAAATGTAAGCTCTTTTAGGTCAATGATCTTTGTTTTATAGACTGATGACCCGAGAATTGTAGAATAGGGTCTGCCACAATCTAGGAGCTCAATAAATACTTTTGAGTGGATGGAAGAGTAAGTGAATGCTGTGCAATATCATGAAAGTCAATAAAAAATAAAGAAAATATATTGGCATTGCAGATGACAGTCAAGTAAACTGATATTTATGTAGTTTGACCTTATAATGCCATTTATACATATTTTTATATATTTATTTAGCTATACCTTTTTTTGGGGTATTTTGGCCTCACGGCTTGCAGGATCGTAGTTCCCTGACCAGGGATTGAGCCCAGGGCCTTAGCAGTGAAAGCACTGAGTCCTAACCTCTGGACCACCAGGGAATTCCCAGTTTTAGCTATATCTTTTGAGAGAGAAAGAGAAGGAGGAAGAAACCAACATGGTGGTATGGGATTATTATCTCTGTTATATTTATTTCTCTTTTAAAATTTTTCTTAAATTAGCATATAACTTTTATAATCAGGGAAGTGTAAATATTAACTCTCACCTCCACTAGCAATGCCTATCTGATCACTCAGTCTGATGGAAATCCTCATTTTCTCTGCATACCTGCAGACATTTAAACCACTGTGAGCTGGTTAATCTAGCCCTGCAGACTGTTAGCTCTTTGAGGAAAACGGTCTTCCCTTATTTTTGTGTGTCCTCACTATTCTGTACAGGACTTCATTACATAAGCAAGCCTCTGTCTCTTGATAATATGTTTTCATTTCTCCAGCAGATGAACCAGTACAATTTTAGAGCTTTCTTTTATTTTTTTTTAAATTTTGCTACCTCACTTAACAAATAAATATTTATTTTTATATTCCCAAATTCTGATCCTTGAATTACTCATGAAATCCCATATTTTTATGTCTTCTCAGTAAGGCATAAATTAGCTGATATGGATATTTTTTTGTCACTCAGATAAATCTCTTATTATAATAATTTGAATTTTATAACAAAAGCAATACATATTCATTGCAGGGAAAAAAGCAAATGTGTTCCACTTTGAAAAGAAAAATCACTGTTAATATTTTTGCATTTGTTCCTCCACATTTTTCCTGTCATAGAATTAGATGGATATTGATGCTTATTTAGTTAGTTATTGCAAAGTTAGAATCATAAACCTGATTTTCCTATCAACAATATTTAAGAGTAAATTTTCCCATGTCAATTACACATTTTTATAATATCATTTTAATGTCTCTATAGTGTTCCATATTATGTTAAACATTAATATTTTGTTTATGTTTTTACTCTTCTGAACAACGCAGTTTTGTACATACTTGCTTATACATATTCTTAATTGTTTCCTTAGAAAATATTCCTAAAAATGAAATTATTGATTACAATGGATAGGGATGTTTTAAATCTTTTTCCTAATGAATAGTTAGATCATTAAAAGTATTGCGTTATCGCGTCCTTTGACCAATGCTCTCATTTTCAGCGTTGGTAGAAAATACTGATCATTTTTAACACCTTTGTGAGCTTATTGGTGAGACCTAAATTTTGATATTTAGATTCTCTTTTGAATGAGCAATATTAAGTGCCTTTTAAATTACTCAAAATCTAGTCAGAGCAAGTCAGAAAACATCACAAATAGTTTCAACAATCAAATATGGTCTGTTGATATGTAAGAGGTGGTAGGTCCACATGAAGAGCTCTGAAATAAATCACAATTACTTGGTGCTGTAAGTGTGTCCACTAAGTGTAGGAGCACAATTAGGTGCCTAATTATACGGAAAAATGTAATCTCATCCCAGGCAGGAGCCTAAGCCAAAAACCTGTTCCTACTTGAGCCATTGTGTTCTACATAACCCTGGGACTCTACAATGGTTTCAGTGCTTTGCAGACTTTCCACAAATTTGTCCCAGTTTTTACTTTACATCTCTGTCCTTCATGCCCAAGCTCTCTCATCCTCTCTGCCATATTATCTTCATTAAATTCCCTTTGTAAATTTTCTTGGTTTATTTCAGACCATCTGTTCACCTAAGTTGCCCACAAACTTGCGTAGTCAAACCCTGCCAAAAAACAGCATTCAAAATTTGACTTCCACCCTGAGACACCTTTATGATTAAGAAACCAGAAGTGTTTGGCAGAAGATTCCAGCTCTCAACAATCCTTCCCACAAAAGGCTACAATTAAACAAAACTCTTTCCTCTGTTTAACCTATAACCACAAAGCTGTATCTTTAAAAGATTCATGAAAGTATAGAAGACACAGAAAACATAGAACCATATGTTTGCCACTTTATTTTTAGCCAATGTGAAAAGCTATAGCCTGGACAAAAAAGTTTTAATTTGGGAAGGATATATGGTGCCCATGGTCACCTAACCCCAAGGAATCAATGAAGATTATTTCCTAGTAGAGCCCATGAGGAGTTTTTGCAGGGGAGGGAGTGATGGAAAGAGTTAAAGGACCAAAAGCATTTAGTCACTTAAATCTATCTAATAACTCCATTTTATCATCTATTTTCATTTTAATTTCACTATATAATCTAATCTGAGATAATGCAATACTATGCTTGAAAATATTTTATTAAACAACGTATCATATGCCATTGTAACAAAAATATGCATATAAATTGAAATTCTCCATTTTATTTTGACTTCATAAGATCATGAAGCTCTAAGTTAAAAAAAATAGAAAAAGTGTTATTTTAAGAGTCCAGTTAAATCAGGGTATAACCATATAGTGGGATACTACGCAGCTTAAAAATCAATGGTGACTCTCTATGTCTCTATAGACTAATATAGAGCATATCCTAAGGTATGTCAAGTAAAAAGCAAGGAACGGAATAATGTGTTAAACAGAGAGTAAAAGAATTTATATGCAGATTTGATTTCTTAAGCAAAAAAAAAATACCCTCTAAAATATTATTAAGAAAATAAGAAGTCATCACATACAATGGGGGTAGAGTTGAGATGAGACAAGGGTGGTTGAAGAATGTTCACTAAATAACAATTACTTCTGCGTTTTGAAACTTTGAATATTTGCCGTACATACATTTGTGTGTATGTGTGTGTGTGTGTGAGAGAGATTATTACTAATATATCATGGCAAAACACTCTGAAATATTATAAATTTTGATAAATAATTAATAACCAAAAATACATTTCAATGAAAATGTGTCACTTAATGAGATGAATGGGGCTGGATTTTTCCAATTAAATTACATATGTATGAATTAATATTATTTACCACTACAATGTAACAGAAATAATTCTACTCCTACCCTATTTTTCATGATATAGTTCATTTCTGAGAAACCTTCTATGCAATACAGCAAGTAGATGGGAGAAGGAATTTTGTATGGCCATTGCACCCTTTTTAAAAACAATCTTTTTCTAAGTTTTATGCCAAAAATCCTATAGTGAACTATCATAAAAATTAAGCTTAATTATCAGATAATAAATGAATTAACTCCTCCTTTTACTTTGTTTAAAGCCAATAACTGGACAACATCTAATTTGCAAAATGATTTGTTACCTGGACTCTAATAATAATGTCATTAACTGTTTCAATTTTGTAGAAGCCTATAAAGATGCTGTAAAGAGTCATCAAGACCATTATTGATACCTTTAATCTTTTACTTAAGGCACTTTTTGAACACTAAGAAAGAGTTGAGGAAATAAAATTATTGTTAATGTCAATAACTTTTCCACTGTAAGTTTTCTTTTTTTTTTTTTTTGCGGTACGCGGGCCTCTCACTGTTGTGGCCTCCCCCATTGCGGAGCACAGGCTCCGGACGCGCAGGCTCAGCGGCCATGGCTCACGGGCCCAGCCGCTCCGCGGCATGTGGGATCTTCCCAGACCGGGGCACGAACCCGTGTCCCCTGCATCGGCAGGCGGACTCTCAACCACTGCGCCACCAGGGAAGCCCTCCACTGTAATATTTTTAATGAAATAGTTTTATCTTTTCCCATGTTTTCAATAAATGTTCTTTAAAACCTTGAAGCTGCAGATTTAGTTTATTTAATTTACTTAAATGTCTTAGCAGAGGCTTCCGTGAAGAGTAAGACGCGGAGATCACCTTCCTCCCCACAGATACACCAGAAATACATCTACACGTGGAACTGCTCCTACAGAACACCCACTGAACGCTGGCAGAAGACCTCAGACCTCCCAAAAGGCAAGAAACTCCCCACGTACCTGGGTAGGGCAAAAGAAAAAAGAATAAACAGAGACAAAAGGATAGGGACGGGACCTGCACCAGTGGGAGGGAGCTGTGAAGGAGGAAAGATTTCCACACACTGGAAGCCCCTTCGCGGGCGCAGACTGCGGGTGGCGGAGGGGGAAAGCTTCGGTGCCGCGGAGGAGAGCGCAGCAACAGGGGTATGGAGGGCAAAGCGAGGAGATTCCCGCACAGAGTATCAGGGCCGACCGGCACTCACCAGCCTGAGAGGCTTGTCTGCTCACCCGCCGGGGCGGGCGGGGCTGGGAGCTGAGGCTTGGGTTTCGGTCGGATCGCAGGGAGAGGACTGGGGTTGGCAGCGTGAACACAGCCTGCAGGGGGTTAGTGCGCCGCGGCTAGCCAGGAGGGAGTCCGGGGAAAAGTCTGGACCTGCCGAAGAGGCAAGAGACTTTTTCTTACCTCTTTGTTTCCTGGTGCGCGAGGAGAGGGGATTAAGAGCGCTGCTTAAAGCAGCTCCAGAGACGGGCGCGAGCCGCGGCTAAAAGCGCAGACCTCAGAGACGGGCATGAGACGTTAAGGCTGCTGCTGCCGCCACCAAGAAGCCTGTGTGCGAGCACAGGTCACTATCCACACCTCCCTGGGAGCCTGTGCAGCCCGCCACTGCCAGGGTCCCGGGATCCAGGGACAACTCCCCCGGGAGAACGCACAGCGCGCCTCAGGCTGGTGCAACGTCACGCCGGCCTCTGCCGCTGCAGGCTCGCCCCGCCTCCGTGCCCCTCCCTCCCCCAGGGCCTGAGTGAGCCGGAGCCCCCGCATCTGTGGCTCCTTTAACCCCGTCCTGTCTGAGCGAAGAACAGACGCCCTCCGGCGACCTACACGCAGAGGCGGGGCCAAATGCAAAGCTGAGCCCCTGGGAGCTGTGAGAACAAAGAAGAGAACGGGAAATCCCGCCCAGCAGCCTCAGAAGCAGCGGATTAAAGCTCCACAATCAACTTGATGTACCCCACATCTGTGGAATACATGAATAGACAACGAATCATCCCAAATTGAGGAGGTGGACTTTGAAACAAAATTTATGATTTTTTCCCCTTTTCCTCTTTTTGTGAGTGTGTATGTGTATGCTTCTATGTGAGATTTTGTCTGTATAGCTTTGCTTCCACCATTTGTCCTAGGGTTCTATCCGTCCGTTTTTTTTTTTTTTTTTTAATTTTTTTTCTTAATATTTATTTTTTTATTTTAATAACTTTATTATATTTTATCTTACTTTATTTTATTTTACTTTATCTTCTTTCTTTCTTTCTTTCCTTCCTTCCCTCCTTCCTTCCTTCCTTCCTCCCTCCCTCCCTCCCTCCCTTCTTTCTTTCTTTCTTTCTTTCTACTTCTACTAATTCTTTCTTTCTACTTTTTCTCCCTTTTATTCTGAGCCATGTGGATGAAAGGCTCTTGGTGCTGCAGTCAGGACTCAGTGCTGTGCCTCTGAGGTGGGAGAGCCAACTTTAGGACACTGGTGCACAAGAGACCTCCCAGCTCCACATAATATCAAACGGCAAAAATCTCCCACAGATTTCCATCTCAACACCAGCACCCAGCTCCACTCAACGACCAGCAAGCTACAGTGCTGGACACCCTATGCCAAACAACTAGCAAGACAGGAACACAACCCCACCCATTAGCAGAGAGGCTGCCTAAAATCATAAAAAGGCCACAGACACCCCAAAACACACCACCAGACGTGGACCTGCCCACCAGAAAGACAAGATCCAGCCTCATCCACCAGAACACAGGCACTAGTCCCCTCCACCAGGAAGCCTACACAACCCACTGAACCAACCTTAGCCACTGGGGACAGACACCAAAAACGGGAACTACAAACCTGCAGCCTGCAAAAAGGAGACCCCAAACACAGTAAGATAAGCAAAATGAGAAGACAGAAAAACACACAGCAGATGAAGGAGCAAGACAAAAGCCCACCAGACCTAACAAATGAAGAGGAAATAGGCAGTCTACCTGAAAAAGAATTCAGAATAATGATAGTAAAGATGATCCAAAATCTTGGAAATAGAATAGACAAAATGCAAGAAACATTTAACAAGGACCTAGAAGAACTAAAGATGAAACAAACAACAATGAACAACACAATAAATGAAATTAAAAATACTCTAGATGGGATCAATAGCAGAATAACTGAGGAAGAAGAACGGATAAGTGACCTGGAAGATAAAATAGTGGAAATAACTACTGCAGAGCAGAATAAAGAAAAAAGAATGAAAAGAACTGAGGACAGTCTCAGAGACCTCTGGGACAACATTAAACGAACCAACATTCGAATTGTAGGGGTTCCAGAAGAAGAAGAGAAAAAGAAAGGGACTGAGAAAGTATTTGAAGAGATTATAGTTGAAAACTTCCCTAATATGGGAAAGGAAATAGTTCAGCAAGTCCAGGAAGCAGAGAGAGTCCAATACAGGATAAATCCAAGGAGAAATATGCAAGACACATATTAATCAAACTTTCAAAAATTAAATACAAAGAAAACATATTAACAGCAGCAAGGGAAAAACAACAAATAACACACAAGGGAATCCCCATAAGGTTAACAGTTGATCTTTCAGCAGAAACTCTGTGAGCCAGAAGGGACTGGCAGGACATATCTAAAGTGATGAAGGAGAAAAACCTGCAACAAAGATTACTCTACCCAGCAAGGATCTCCTTCAGATTTGATGGAGAAATTAAAACCTTTACAGACAAGCAAAAGCTGAGAGAGTTCAGCACCACCAAAGCAGGTTTACAACAACTGCTAAAGGAACTTCTCTAGGCAAGGAACACAAGAGAAGGAAAAGACCTACAATAACGAACCCAAAGCAATTAAGAAAATGGGACTAGGAACATACATATTGATAATTACCTTAAATGTAAATGGACTAAATGCTCCCACCAAAAGACACAGATTGGCTGAATGGATACAAAAACAAGACCCATATATTTGCTGTCTGCAAGAGACCCACTTCAGACCTAGAGACACATACAGACTGAAAGTAAGAGGATGGAAAAAGATATTTCATGCAAGTGGAAACCAAAAGAAAGCTGGAGTAGCAATTCTCATATCAGACAAAATAGACTTTAAAATAAAGACTATTAGAAGAGACAAGGACACTACATAATGATCAAGGGATTGATCCAAGAAGATATAACAGTTGTAAATATTTATGCACCCAACATAGGAGCACCTCAATACATAAGACAAATACTAACAGCCATAAAAGGGGAAATCGACAGTAACACATTCATAGTAGGGGACTTTAACACCCCACTTTCACCAATGGACAGATCATCCAAAATGAAAATAAATAAGGAAACACAAGCTTTAAATGATACATCAAACAAGATGGACTTAATTGATATTTATAGGAAATTCCATCCAAAAACAGCAGAATACACATTCTTCTCCAGTGCTCATGGATCATTCTCCAGGATAGATCATATCTTGGGTCACAAATCAAGCCTTGGTAAATTTAAGAAAATTGAAATTGTATCAAGTATCTTTTCCGACCACAATGCTATAAGACTAGATATCAATTACAGGAAAAGATCTGTAAAAAATACAAACACATGGAGGCTAAACAATACACTACTTAATAACGAAGTGATCACTGAAGAAATCAAAGAGGAAATTAAAAATACCTAGAAACAAATGACAATGGAGACACGATGACCCTAAATCTATGGGATGCAGCAAAAGCAGTTCTAAGAAGGAAGTTTATAGCAATACAATCCTACCTTAAAACAGGAAACATCTCGAATAAACAACCTAACCTTGCACCTAAAGCAATTAGAGAAAGAAGAACAAAAAAACCCAAACTTAGCAGAAGGAAAGAAATCATAAAAATCAGATCAGAAATAAATGAAAAAGAAATGAAGGAAACGATAGCAAAGATCAATAAAACTAAAATCTGGTTCTTTGAAGATAAACAAAATTGATAAACCATTAGCCAGACTCATCAAGAAAAAAAGGGAGAAGACTCAAATCAATAGAATTAGAAATGAAAAAGGAGAAGTAACGACTGACACTGCAGAAATACAAAAGATCATGAGAGATTATTACAAGCAACTCTATGCCAATAAAATGGACAACCTGGAAGAAATGGACAAATTCTTAGAAATGCACAACCTGCCAAGACTGAATCAGGAAGAAATAGAAAATATGAACAGACCAATCACAAGCATTGAAATTGAAACTGTGATTAAAAATCTTCCAACAAGCAAAAACCCAGGACCAGATGGCTTCACAGGCGAATTCTATCAAACATTTAGAGAAGAGCTAACACCTATCCTTCTCAAACTCTTCCAAAATATAGCAGAGGGAGGAACACTCCCAAACTCATTCTACGAGGCCACCGTCACCCTAATACCAAAACCAGACAAGGATGTCACAAAGAAAGAAAACTACAGACCAATATCACTGATGAACATAGATGCAAAAATCCTCAACAAAATACTAGCGAACAGAATCCAACAGCACATTAAATGGATCATACACCATGACCAAGTGGGGTTTATTCCAGGAATGCAAGGACTCTGCAATATACACAAATAAATCAACGTGATACACCATATTAACAAATTGAAGGAGAAAAACCATATGATCATCTCAATAGATGCAGAGAAAGCCTTTGACAAAATTCAACACCCATTTATGATAAAAACCCTGCAGAAAGTAGGCATACAGGGAACTTTCCTCAACATAATAAAGGCCATATATGACAAACCCACAGCCAACATCATCCTCAATGGTGAAAAACTGAAAGCATTTCCACTAAGATCAGGAACAAGACAAGATTGCCCACTCTCACCACTCTTATTCAACATAGTTTTGGAAGTTTTAGCCACAGCAATCAGAAAAGAAAAGGAAATAAAAGGAATCCAAATTGGAAAAGAAGAAGTAAAGCTGTCACTGTTTGCAGATGACATGATACTATACATAGAGAATCCTAAAGATGCTTCCAGAAAACTACTAGAGCTAATCAATGAATTTGGTAAAGTAGCAGGATACAAAATTAATGCAAAGAAATCTCTGGCATTCCTATAACTAATGATGAAAAATCTGAAAGTGAAATCAAGAAAACACTCCCATTTACCATTGCAACAAAAAGAATAAAATAGGAATAAACCTACCTAAGGAGACAAAAGACCTGTATGCAGAAAATTATAAGACACTGATGAAAGAAATTAAAGATGATACAGATAGATGGAGAGATATACCATGTTCTTAGATTGGAAGAATCAACATTGTGAAAATGACTATACTACCCAAAGCAATCTACAGACTCAATGCAATCCCTGTCAAACTACCAATGGCATTTTTCACAGAACTACAACAAAAAATTTCACAATTTGTATGGAAACACAAAAGACCCCGAATAGCCAAAGCAATCTTGAGAAAGAAAAATGGAGCTGGAGGAATCAGGCTCCCTGACTTCAGACTATACTACAAAGCTACAGTAATCAAGACAGTATGGTACTAGCACAAAAACAGAAAGATCAATGGAACAGGATAGAAAGCCCAGAGATAAACCCACGCACATATGGTCACCTTATCTTTGATAAAGGAGGCAAGAATATACAATGGAAAAACGACAGCCTCTTCAATAAGTGGTGCTGGGAAAACTGGACAGCTACATGTAAAAGTATGAGATTAGATCACTCCCTAACACCATACACAAAAATAAGCTCAAAATGGATTAAAGACCTAAATGTAAGGCCAGAAACTATCAAACTCTTAGAGGAAAACATAGGCAGAACACTCTATGACATAAATCACAGCAAGATCCTTTTTGATCCACCTCCTAGAGAAATGGAAATAAAAACAAAAATAAACAAATGGGACCTAATGAAACTTCAAAGCTTTTGCACAGCAAAGGAAACCATAAACAAGACCAAAAGACAACCCCCAGAATGGGAGAAAATATTTGCAAATGAAGAAACTGACAAAGGATTAATCTCCAAAATTTATAAGCAGCTCATGCAGCTCAATAACAAAAAAACAAACAACCCAATCCAAAAATGGGCAGAAGACCTAAATAGACATTTCTCCAAAGAAGATATACAGACTGCCAACAAACAGATGAAAGACTGCTCAACATCATTAATCATGAGAGAAATGCTAATGAAAACTACAATGAGATATCTCACACCAGTCAGAATGGCCATCATCAAAAAATCTAGAAACAATAAATGCTGGAGAGGGTGTGGAGAAAAGGGAACCCTCTTGCACTCTTGGTGGGAATGTAAATTGATACAGCCACTGTGGAGAACAGTATGGAGGTTCCTTAAAAAACTACAAATAGAACTACCATATGACCCAGCAATCCCACTACTGGGCATGTACCCTGAGAAAACCATAATTCAAAAAGAGTCATGTACCAAACTGTTCATTGCACCTCTATTTACAATAGCCCGGAGATGGAAACAACCTAAGTGTCCATCATCGGATGAATGGATAAAGAAGATGTGGCACATATATACAATGGAATATCACTCAACCATAAAAAGAAACGAAATTGAGCTATTTGTAATGAGGTGGATAGACCTAGAGCCTGTCATACAGAGTGAAGTAAGTCAGAAAGAGAGAGACAAATACCTTATGCTAACACATATATAGGAATTTAAGAAAAAATAAAAATGTCATGAAGAACCTAGAGGTAAGACAGGAATAAAGACACAGACCTACTAGAGAACGGACTTGAGGATATGGGGAGGGGGAAGGGTAAGCTGAACAAAGCGTAAGAGAGGCATGGACATATATACACTACGAAACGTAAAATAGCTAGCTAGTGGGAAGCAGCCGCATAGCACAGGGAGATCAGCTCGGTGCTTTGTGACCACCTAGAGGGGTGGGATAGGGAGTGTGGGAGGGAGGGAGACGCAAGAGAGAAGAGATATGGGAACATATGTATATGTATAACTGATTCACTTTGTTATAAAGCAGAAACTAACAACAACAACAAAAAAGTCTTACCATATAATCTAATTGGAAAGGCTAATCTTTATTGTGAGATTCATTAGCCCAGTATGATTTACTTTCTGCCAGAAAATGGCTAACTTGTCATTTCTATTCAGGTAAGCATATACTTTCTCTTGACAATGATCCACCACTGATTACCTAATTCGAAAATAGATAAGGCAGAGACCCTTGACAGGAATTTGTCATCTAGATTAATGGGTCACATAGCATTGAGTATTTCTTACCAAAGCATTCTTTGTGTTGCTTTTACTGTATTCTTATTCAGGAACAATGCATTTTCTGACAGTAGTCAAGGAATGGAACAGGCAGAAGCTTTGAATCAATAAAAATCATCACTCCTATTGTCTCACCCTGTGCTTTCTTAATTCAGAACATCCTGATATAGACAAAATTACGTTGTTTCTCATATCACTCTTCACCCTTGAAATACACACATATAAGAGAGAGAAATCTAGGACACCATGGGTTTTGTTCCTTTGTATAAAGGAGGTTTCATTGACATCCTACAAACTGTCCATTTGTTTGGGGCCCCTAGACCTTTTTACACCCAGGAGCAAAGCACCAATAAAGATTCAGGATGCTTTATCTTTGTAAATGGGGAAAAGGCAAGATCCCCCAAGCCTCAGAACCAGGCAAAAAAAAAAAAAAAAATCAACTGCAGAAGAGTCCTCCGATGAGTTTTAGTGAAGCATACATGTGAAAGATGAGACACTAGAAATTGATTCCCTTAAAAACTTTTCAGTTCATTGGAGAATTTTCATGTGCCCCGCGTGGTACTTGTCAGGGGACCTAGATCCAGTTTACAGCTCACTGCACCAGAGAACAGCAAGACACCAGAGAACTCTACCCAAGATCATGACAGTATGCAAACTTCACTTTATCTTGGGGAGAAAAGAACGGCAAAAGAGGTGAAAAACTGAGTATTTACTCAAAGTTAACTAAGTTATTTTGGGAGAGACCAAATTCTGAAATGGATGGTACTGCGCTTCCTCAAAGTGGCTAAGATTTTTTTTCTATTTTTGTTGACAAAAGTAGAAATGGATTGTGAGCACACAAGCAAGTTCAGTAAAGTTTTATTTCTGCAAATTCAAGTCATTCTGAATAAAATTATCCCTATTACAGTACAGATCAGAAATGGATTTGGAGATGAATTTTACTCAAGACAATTTGTCCTAGGAGATGGGGGTCCCAAATGCTATTCTATTACAGTCTACAATACTGAGGGGAAGGGGAAGGTAGGATTTAAACAATTTTTAATAACAGAGCTTTTTTTATTTCCCTAAGGGAGTATGACACTCAAACACACCACACACACACACACACACACACACACCTATAAAAAGAAAGGTATTTTGGTTGAAGCCTGAGTTGAGAGTCCAGATCCTCAACCATCTGGTCTCCTCTTTGCCCCTCAGATCTGCTCTTGAGCCCCCTTCATAGAAACTTTTGTGAAATGTTGAGCCGTGCTGATCTCTTTATGGACTTTGAGATCAAACTTGTAGCAAAATCAACATTGAGAACATAGCTGAGAAACTCAAGAAAGTAAAAAAAAAAAAAAAAAGTTTTCTGAAGTAACTGATTCAGCACTAAAAGAGCTAGGGAGTCAGGCAGCCTGGATTTGAATCCTAGCTCTAGTATTTACGAGTTGTATCAATAACTTGAATAATAAATTTAATAAGTTACTAAACATATCTGCAACTCAATTAGGCCATCTATAATCACCTAGTTTACAAGATTATTAGAAAAATTAGTGATGATACATGCAAAGCACCTGATACACAGTAGAGGCTCAGCCAATGATAGATAACGTGACAAGATTTAATTTTTTTATTAAGTTACATTTGACAAAGTTTCTTTCTGCATAGCTTATCAATTCATCCCCTCTTCAACAAACATGCCAAACTTCTTAAAGCTTATTTGACTGCCCTTATCTTTGGGATACAAGGAGAAAACAAAAAGCATATAAGTTCAGATTTTTGAATATTCAGGTAGAGAAAATAATCTTAGGGCAGATGACTTAGGTCTAGAGAGAAAGGAGTGTTGGATCATTTTTATACACTTCCAACATTTTACCTGATATTTTAGAACCCAGTGAAGTCCAAGCCCTAAATGAGAACGGGGAAGATGGATAGAGAGGGTCACACTGCAGCAAAAGTGTTTTCAGATAGGAAAGAAAATAAGAAGTATCTTAACCTATAGCAGAGGGTCATCATAATTTTTGAAATCACCAACAAATGGTTAAACTATCTTCCACATTTTGTATTTAATAAATAAAGTAAATAACCTTAGAAATGCCACAATCAAAATTATATTCCATTTTTTTAAAACTTTGGCACTTCAAGTTTTTGGTTTCCTTTCTCCAGAAAATCAATTTATGGGCCCTACACATTTACTCAATAGTGATAGGAAGTATTGTAGCACAGCACTGAAAAGCTGATGCCCTGTGGGCATACCACATGATTTCACATGCAGTCAGAGTAGTCGAGTTCAAATTCTACCTACACTTATCCTTAAGTATGTAATTTTGGGCAAATTACTTTTAACCCTGCTAAGGTTTATTTTACCAATCTGCACGATAGGATTAATAATAATAATCCACAGCTTTGTTGTGAGAAATGAAGAAGATTATCCAGGTGAAATGTTTAGCGCAGTTCCTGGAATATAGTAAAGACTCAGCAAATACAGGGTCTTAGTATTACTACTCTTGCTACTAGTACTGTACTGTACTAATAGTGGTAGAAATAGTACTAGTGATTGTTCTAGTATTACTGGCATTACTGGTGTTACAGAGTCTAAGCTCATACTGCTCGTCACATGACAGGTCAATAAATCAGGAGATGAGGTGTTGGGGCAAGGAATAGCGACTTTATTCAGAAAGCCCGCAGACAGAGAAGATGGTGGACTAGTGTCCCAAAGAATCATCTTAGCTGAGTTAGAATTCAGGCTTCTTTTATACTAAAAGGAGAGGGAATGTGGCTGATGGTTGCCAACTTCTTGGTGCTGGAATCTTTTGTTTTTGCACCTGTCCACATAGGTCTGGTTATAACGTTCCTGTAAACTTCCAACAAGACAAACATTATTTTCTGTTCTGCAACTTTTTAGCTCCATATGAATGGAAAAGTGCTGTAACTTTAAAGGTCAGAGCCTTGAGAATGAGCTATCCTATATATTTTAGGCTGTAGGCAGCATTCTTTTGCAAAAGTGCAGAGCCAGCATAACTAAGCACAGGCAACAGAGCACAAAGTTTAGAGCTAAAGGAATAGATTCAATATGGAGTCAGGTTTGTTTTTCTTTGTTACGCTAGTATTAGTATTACATGTAGGTATTTCAATTTCAAACATTTCAGATATTTTACTACTGGTTCTCCAGCTACATTATAATTTTCTTCATAATAGGGTCCATTTATCAATTTTAAAAATCTGCCATCATTCCTAGCACAATTCTGGTCTTGTAGTAGGCACCTAGTAAATATTTCTTGATTGGATGAATAAGAATTCATTTGCATTTCAACTCAACTTAAAATAACACAGCTTCACATTTGATATCTTCTTTTACTCAACTCTGTGTTGCAAACAGCTAATTAGTGATGATATGGCACTGTTTGAGTTTTGGCAGACTATAATCTGTGGATTTTAATACAACCAACTGCCTAATTTATCTAATTGGTCCACATGCCAGGAAAATATATTCAAATTGAAGAGTATTATTTGGTTAAAGAAAATCAGAGGAACGGACTTGACTAATTATGACTTTTGGAGTCAAAAATTTAGCTTAGAAAAACGGTTCTATTGATGCTTTCATTTATACTGAGCTTTGTTTATGTCATAAATACTAAAGAAACAGCATTTTGCCCCCAGGGATATTCACAGGTATAGCATTAGCCAAGTAAACATGTCATTAGTTGTGGTAACGTGTTCAACATTTTTCAAAGAAAATGGAACAAAAACATTTCAGTTAAAAATAAATTTGAATTCTGATGTCCATGAAAATACCATTTTTAATACTCAAATTTTCAACTGATGGGGCTTTTTGTGGAAAAATTCAGAGAAGGCAATCAATATATGTTTGCTGAAATATTTTTTTACTTTTCATTTCTACTCCACACAATTAAAATTAGATAGGTCTCTAATTTTAACAAAATGGGACAATATTAAATAATACATACCATGTCATATCTTACATAAAACCGTGGTATATAGTTTTGTGTTTTGTTTTGTTTTGTTTTTGGACTGACCAGATGTAACTGGTGGAGTTAAACCCATGTGAATCATCTCTCAGAATCTCTTGGAGTATTCAATTGCACCAAGCAGTATTATACTATAAAGTTATGTAAATTGAATACATGGCATAGATATTAGGTAGATGATAGATAGATAGATGATAGATAGGACAGTTAATAGACTGATGGGGCATAGAGACAGACTTCAATAATTAATATAATTATTTGTAATAATCCACTTCCTCATGTCCTCTCTTCTCTACCCTATGTACCTTAATTTTTTTTTATCTGTCTGAATACACTAGAGACAATAAATAATCAGGTATGTAAATACAAATTTTTATTATGTTGATTTTATGATGGAGAAAATAGCCCCAGGAAAACTAAATTAGATTTCCTTTTTCTTTTAAGGAAAGTACACAGGGTAGAAAGGAAATAGAGAAATCTTAAAGACAGTTGTGAAAAGAACTAGAACCTGTTTTTGACAAGCTAGAATGGATGATTCGATACAGTGGCAGACATTATTTATTGCCATTCTAACATCTATTCTACTCTACCTTACTGATTCTGTGTATGTCAATAATATTCCTTGCGTCCCTCCTGGAAAACAGCTAAATCTCACAGTCTTCCTTTTAGCTAGGAAAAGCCAAGTACTGATCAACAAGGTGGATCACTGGGAGAGGATGGTTTAAGCAGGGAGGAACTTCTAGGAAGGAGACAAGGCAAAGGAAGAGACTCAGTTGATGTGCCCCTTTCTCCCTTTGACCTTATCATTCTTCCAGCCTTGAATGATGCCCGCTGGAGTGTATGATACTGGAGACACAATAGCCCCCTGTCACCACAAAGTGATGAGCATTAAGATGAAAGCCACATGATAAGGCTGGATAATGTCCATTAAAAATCCAATTTTTTTTTGTAAAAGGCTCTTTTGAGGAAAAGAGGGGCACCCAGCAAGGAAGTTACTTTTGGACTATGTGCACGCCCCCAACAAGGAAAAGATAGTTCAGAGAAACTTCTGTTAATGCGAGACTAATATTCTGTACCTTCTAACAACCCTCATCCTCATTAGTTCTAGGTTGACTCATGTTCATCTTTAAATAAGCATGTTTGTGACTTCCTCAAGGAAACATTTCTGACACCTTAATCCAGATCCACCATTACAGACTCTCATTTTTCCATGTCATTTTTTTCTATAACATTTCTTGCAATTTAAAAACTATTTTATCCTGTTTTTCTGATCATCACCCTGTTCTCCATCATTTATATGGGGGGTGAGAGATATTGTGCAGTGCATCCCTCTGTCCAATATAATATCTGGCATATAATAGGTACGTACACATGTGCACTGTGTAGACACACTCTTTCTGTCTCCGTTTTAGTTGAGGCTTCTTAATGCCTAGAACAAAAGAACAGGTTGCAAATGAACCCATCTTTCTAGTGACTTACTAGACCACCAAAGCAGGACTCGCAAAGGTAGTGGCCAAAGACCAGTTTGGGACACTTGCCCAGTAGCCATATGAAAAACCCCAAAGGGATACTGGAAAGGAATCAGATACAGGAAAGAGTTCTCTTTCATCTTTAACCTGTGGGAAGAGCTCCAAGAACACCACTGGAATGATTAATACGTGGTCCTTGGAGTTTGCAGCACAGAAGACTGTTGTTTGAAACACACCAGAGAAATTGAATTGTAAGGGGCTATGGCTATCAGCCTGGGCTGGGTTGACAGTGAGGATGAATGGCTCTTTCTCGCCGGCTGGAATCATTTTACATTCTTTGCAAGAGGACTTTCTGAAATGATTACCTGACCTTAACATAAGGGGTAGATCCTTCATGCACAGGGTAAGATGCCCAACCAGAGGAGATGAATAATCCATATCACAAGAGATTAGGGTGAAATAACATTCCTAGTGAGTCTGCAGAAATGAAAGTGTTTCATGAGACAATAACTCCAGGAGGATTTTTCCTGTCTCACATCAACTTCCTACACTTGCCCGATCTCTAATCCTGTAAGAGACAGAGACAGCCTAGTGGTGAGAGGGAGGAAGAGGAAAGAGAAAAAGATGATGTAGCAAAACTCTCCTTCCCCCTGCAGTTTCCAGCCTGAAACAGATCCTAGCTGAGGAAACAATAATTCCCTATTAAGTTCAGAATTCTAATTTTACACTGGAATGAAAACAATAGTTACAAAATGAGACTTTTGGGGGGGACACTGAAAATGCCAAGAGGATTTTTATTATGTGAAAATTACTAGAAAAGTAGAGATCTGTCTCAAAATTTCAAGATGTGAGAAGGAATAAGCCTAACAGAGTGGGTTTGATCAGACAGTTGTAATGGGGGTGGAGGAAGTTATTTTCTAAGAAGTTTCTATGAAGTTACACTCTATAGCGATATATTCTTTCAACATAATGGTTACTTTTGAATGAATGAAAAAATGAACATAAATAGCCCTATTGTCAATGTTCATTTTAATAATTTATTGTTGAATGGAAGTACAACATAGGATTTTAAATGGCAATCAGCTTTTCTTTTGTGCCTTAAAATTATGTATAGAAATTAACTAAATTGATTATTTTTCTTGTGTTATAAAATATAATAGACTGCTGTATTTACTGCATTAATGACACTGAAAATTTGCAGGGCATTAAAATGTTGCTTGTAAGCAGAATTAATAACTTGACTATCTAACTTTTGTCTAGCTTATGGCATACTACATAGATCTAGAAAACTATTACAGCCTTCATTAGAGTTTTAAGCAGTTATGAAATAGCAATATCCACCAATGGTTTAAATATTTTATGCAGCATCTTTAATCACCTCTTTATAATTTACAGTATAGATTGTAAAATCATTACAGATGTGTGTTAATAATTAATATGTAATATTATCTTCTTATAAATATATGTCATGGATGCATTTAAATCCTTTGCTTGAAAGGTGAATAACAGAGTTTCTTTTACAACTGCTACACACATTTTAATTTTGTTTTAAACTTCTTTTTCATGGTTAGTTTTTCAGTCCAATTATTGTCACCTCTTAACCATCCTGATAACTACCCTTTGGATTGTACAGATAATCCCTATGTGGTATTTATTAGGACTATTCACAAACATTCAAGTTTTTCTTCTGGATACGTGACATTCCCTTATCCGTTCCCTTGGAGGATAAACACGGTCCTCTGACTTGCTTTGGCTAAAGAAGTACAAGTGGAATTGCTGTGTCACTTCCAGATGGAAATTTTAAGAGCCCCAGTGCAATTCCCCTGCTCTTAGAAGCATGTATCGGGATGCAACTTTTGTCAACCTGGGACCCTGCCTTAGCACGCATGCCCACCCCCGTTAGTCATGTAAAGTGAGTGAGAAATAAATGTTCTTATCCTCAGACCAAGCAACTTGGGAATTGTTTATTTATTCCTACAGCACAGCCTACACCAGGAAGTGGCAAAGTTTTTCTGTAAAGGGCCAGATAATAAATATTCTAGGCTTTGCAGGCCATAATATCTCCATTGCAACTGTTCAACTTTGCTATTGAAAAAGCAGTTGTAGGGGGAAGAAGATACAGGAATAGGTGTGACTGTGTTCCAATAATAAAACTTTATTTATAAAAACCTGGTGTTGGTGAGTCAAGTTAGGTCTGTGGGGCCCTAATTTGCCAATCCCTGGTCTAGCCTACCCTGACAGATAGACAGTTGGCCTTCTGTATGTGTTCTGCATCCATGGATTCAACCAACCACAGATCGAAAATATTCTTTTTAAAATCCAGAAAGTTCCAAAAAGCAAAACTTGAATTTGCCTCACACCAGCAATTATTTACCCAGCATTTACTGTGTATGAGGTATTATAAGTCATCTGGAGATGATTTAAAGGATATGGTTGTGCTAGGTTATATACAGATAACCAAGCCACTTTATTATAAGGGACTTGAGTGTCTGTGGATTTGGTATCCTCAGAGGTCCTGTAACCAATCCCCTGCAGATAGCAAGGGATAACTGTAGTCTTATAATGGAGTAATAAAAAATACATGGAAGTTAACTTAAAGTCATGTATTTTGATTGATTACCCTGATTTATTTTTAATATCTTGGAATTTAAAGTAATACTTCCAGAGATTTTCAGATTCTTTGTGGTTTTCATTTTCCATGTATTTTCTAAATAGTATTAGGACTGTGTTTAAGTTAAATAAAAAATAAACATGTTATACACCCTTGAATTGAAATATTCAAATAACTTTCCTTTTTCTTGGGCTACACATAAATATCTTGGCAAGGTTTGGGAAACATTGTTTTACATTTCAATTATTCAACTATAGGAAAGTGAACCATTCCAATATGTCAGACGTTATACCTGGATAGAGATACAAATACAAATTTGCCTGAATGGAATTAGCAAAAAAAAAAAAAAGTTTATCAATCCAACAGGAAGTCTTTTCCCTAAAACTTAATGGTACTATACTGGTGGGAATATGGCTAAAAATGCCTAGGTATATATTAAAAAATACATATTCCCGGGACTTCCCTGGCGGTCCAGTGGTTAAGACTGCCTTCCAATGCAGGGGGTGTGGGTTCGATCCCTGGTCGAGTAGCCAAGATCCCATATGCCTTGTAGCCAAAAAACCAAAACATAAAACAGAAGCAATATTGTAACAAATTCAACAAAATACTTTAAAAAAATACATATTTCCACTTACACACATTATTCACACACAAACAGTTATCTATAGGGAAAACAGTTAAAAAGGAAAATATTTGAGAAAGCATCATTTCTCTCCAAGAAAAACTATATACTCTGAATTCAATTAATAAATAAAATCTCGATTCCTCTTATTCCTTGTGACTTACATTGATTTTTATTTTAATAAAATGTATTCATATTCTTCATTCTTTTCTCTCAGAGTAACCTCTTCATCAACATTTAAAAGAAATGAAGTGAAAACGTTAAAAAATATGTGAAGTATTTAAGCATTAGTGTAACAAGTAACAGCATATTTCAATGAACATACTACTTTTTGGCTATTAGACCTGTAAAGAAGTCATTATGTTTCATTTCACGCAATTCAATGAATGGATTTTTGACAAGGCAAACTGTAGTAACTCCTGTAATAATTCCTTTGGATCCATTACTTTTTTTTTTTCCATGTAAAAGCCTTTCAGCCTTGGGATTATTAGTATAGTAGATTTTTATGCTTCTAAAAGTGTTGATGAATTGGCTGGCCTACAAGAATACTCACTTAAAATTTTTTCTATTCATAAATGATAAAGAAAATTAGGTCAAGTTATAGACTAAATGCTTCCCAAAGTCTTTAATTTTCATTCTGGTAGTTGTGAGCAAAGGTTAACAACAGGAGCTAAAGCATTGAACTTTCTTCTTTGTGTGTGTGCTTGTGTGTGTGTGTGTATAAATATAAACTATCTAAGCATGTAAAATATGCATTTGCTCTGATTTTCTAGCTTTATCCTAAAAGAAATATTTAGAGTCTGGTATTAAACCAGTCAACATTGTGGGTTTTAATGGAAATGTTGCCCAGTCTTTCATGTACTACTCTAAATAATTAAATATTTTTAAATTCCTGGTTTGGTTTTAACTATGTAGATACATTTATTCCACTCATTAGTGGAACATCGTACAACATAGCCCAAATTAACAAAATGCAAAGAATGTCATCCCAGCAGGAACCCTGGAACGTGAAATGCATTTCTATCACTGGAATTTTTGTTAGAGCTCATTTGGGTACTCTCAATATGCTGTCGCAGTTACTTTTATGTGACCCGTTCTCTGGCTTAATCTTATGATTTTTATCCATAGCAGGGTAAAAAGACCTTACAAACAAGCAATGTGTGTGGATGCCTTGTTTTGTTTTCTTTTGATACTTTTCCCCTTCGGGCTTGATATATAATTAAAATAAAGTTACTTACGTGGAGGTCGTGAAATTTCCTCCATTCTTTTTTATATTTTAGAAAAATCCCTTTGCTTCTGAAGGGTTCAAAAATTCTTATTACTTGGGTTTAGGTAAATATGTTACCCCAAAACTGGGTTCCTCCTCTTGGTGGGTGTTGAGCCAAAAGACACAACCAAGGCAAAGAGCAGAAGAGAAGATTTATTACTGGTAGCAAGTAAGGAGAACACCATGGATTTTTCCTAAAGCAGTGTCTCCCCAAACAGCAAGATTGGGGACGTTTTAAGCTAAGGGTACATGCATATTCATGAAGGGCTTGGGCAGTAGACAGAGCCCAAGCATCAGTTGATTGAAGGTGAGGGTCAGAAAAGGTCAATGTTATCATCCCTTAGATTCCAGTTGCTCTGGTGGTTGAGTGCCAGAGAGGGGAGTCAAATTCTGCAAAACAGCTTGAGACAGTGCTTTAGGCTAATCTTTACCGTTGAAATAGAACGGGGAGTCTTTACAACTGATTTGTTACTCTTGGTATTGTTACTTCTCTTGCCTGGTAAGTTTGTCCTTTTGTTCCCTTTGTTGCAGGTAGGGGGACCCCTTCCAGGGCCCAAGAGTGGGCTCTTGTCTAACACTTGGGAATGAGTTGTCTGAGGAGACACACGTACTGACAGAGCAAAAGACTTTATTGGGAAGGGGTGCTTGGGCAGAGAGCAGTGGGATAAGTGAACCCAGGAGAGCTGCTTTGCCACATGACTCACAGTCTCAGGTTTTATGGTAACGGGGTTAGTTTCTGGGTTGTCTCTGGCCACTCATCTCGTTTGGCCCATATTTGGTCTGACTCAGGGTCCTTCCTGGTGGCAAATGCAACTCTCAGCCAAGATAGATTTCAGCGCAAAGGATTCTGGGAGGTTGGGGGACTTCCCTGGCTGTCCAGTGGTTAGGACTCCACACTTCCACTGCAGGGGGCACTGGTTCGATCCCTGGTTGGGGAAATAAGATCCCGCAAGGCAAGGTGCAGCCAAAAAAAAAAAAAAAAACACACACACACAAAGGATTCTGGGAAGTTGGTAGGACAATATTATGGGCTGGCGTCTCCTCCCTCCTTTTGGCCTCTCCTGAATTCTCCCACTTAGTTTTCGGCAGCACCATGTTCCTTATCAGTCAGGACCTCCTGTTGTGAGACAACTCATGCAAGTGGTTATCATTGTGCCTGGCCAAGGTGGGCAGTTTCAATCAATGGTTCCCTAACACTTTAAGATCATTAGTTACTGAAATCAGTTTAAGGATAAGCATTGTGCTCAGGCTTAGCTCACAAAATGGCTTAGGCCAAAAATGGTTTCTCTTATGTCAAGAAAGCCATGCCTGGTTCTCTTTCTCTGGGGCCCCTCTACCCTATTTGCTTACAAATATGTCTCCTTTATAAGACCTATTACTTTCTTTAAAACATAGTCTTCTAGATAGAAAAGATAATGTTATAAAGAAAACTATGAGATATGTTATTAATTTTTAAACCACATGTTCTAAAGGGGGAACAGAATTTGTCAGCCCAAAATATGTCTCTTTGGCATAAGCATTATTTTGAACTGATTC
Organism: Monodon monoceros; assembly: GCF_005190385.1. NCBI lineage: Eukaryota > Metazoa > Chordata > Mammalia > Artiodactyla > Monodontidae > Monodon > Monodon monoceros. Next base: position 21,353,318 of record NW_021703770.1, on the reverse strand, counting down.
TTTTTTTAAAAACAGTAGACAGAGGAGAAATTCTGAAAACCAAGTATTGATATGTTACCCTTTTGTAAGAGCTATTTACATTTATAAGGGAAATCTCTATTTGCATGGATGTCTCCCCATTCTGTACCAGGAAGAGAAGTATGACTAAATCTCTAGAAACACTTATCAATGGAGAAGGAAGTAATTTAGATCTGCATAATAGCCATACCCCTGTTTACTGTGTTTTTCCTGGTAACCTCCCATAACTGGCTTCACTCACGCACCCTCCCCCCACTACACACAGACACACACAGACACACACACACACGCACACACAAACAAACATCTTTCTTTTGTCACTAATTGGAAATGGTGTTTAAGGTGATGACTTGGGCCATTTCAGGGAGTTACTCGGTTTTCCTGGGTATCTCCCGTGTAAACATGAAGTGTACATGTTATTAAACATCTGTTTATTTTTCTCCTATTTATGTCTTTTATTACAGGAGAGGTCTCAACCAAGAGCCTAGAAGGGTAAAGGGAAAATTATTTTTCTTCTCCTGCTGTTTAAATTCATACAATGTCTATTGACTATCGTAAAAATAAAGAAATTAGTCTCTCTATACTTCCTCTTATTTTTCCTCCTAAAAATTTCCTGGGTTTTATTAACTATATTATAATGATATTAATCTACTTAAATAGATTGAATAATCTCCACTAGTTCAGTTTCTATGGCTTCTCCTTTCCTAGATTCTTTGTTTGTTTCATCTCTTGGTTGAAGGATTTTGTTGTCAAGTTGTTTTTTTCAAGAAGGATGCATGGTGCTTTCTAATCCTTCCACACTTGACACCATTTGCTTCTTACCCTTTATGCCTGAGGTGCAACAACAAAAAATTTGTAAATAAAATTTTTTTTCTCCCCTGAAAAATTTGAATATTTTGCTCTGTTACCTTCTGGTACTGAGTCCTTCTGTGCACTTTTGGTAAGTCTAAATTTTTCCTATTGACCTGTTTTTATTTTTTTCCCCCCCCTGCTTGAATGCAATATAATTTTTCTTCATTACTGATGTGGAATAACTCTACCACAATATTTCCTCGTTTCCTTTTGATCTGAAGATTCAAGTATTCCTTCATTGCAGGAATATTTCCTTAAGGAAAATTTTCATTGTTATCTGTTCTATTTGTTCTGCTGTCTTCTATACTAATTACAGTTTCCAACTTATCTTCCATATCTAAATCTCTCTTTTATTATTTCTATACTTTTCTTCTTTGGAGTTTTGTTTTGTGTGATTTCTCTCACTGTTCAACTTGTTTTACTGCACTGAATATGATTTTCTTCCTGCAGCATTTTGTTTCTCTTCCAATTCTTTCATAAATTTTGCCATTTTTTTCCTTTCTTTTGTTGTATTCTTGTGCTGCCTTCATCTTTGAACCCTTGTATCTCTTTCTTGAGCAGTTAATTTAAGGTAAATCACATCAGCTACAATTTAAGAACTTGGAATAAGTTTGTAAGAATGTTTCTTCTGTGTCCTTGAGTAAATCTTTTTACAATGTATGTTTATTCTTTATGTGACTTTTCTGCTTTTTACTTCCATTGAATTTGTGTTGCTTTGCAGCACCTTGGGTAGAATCCAGTGAGGACTACTGTAGGTATTTCAAACAGAGTGGATTCCAATACAAATGTATTGAGAGGGCAGGAAAAGCAAATGGGTGATTCCAGTGCCACACAGATGTCCCTAACTAGAGGAAACCACTCCATTTTCTAGGGCTGGAGAAGCAAATGGAAGAAAATAGTGTTACCCAGAGCCCATAAGTGTGCTGCCACCGAGGTTACTGGAGTGACAGTTCTGTCACTGCTGTGATTAGAGGTCCCACTGCTGAGGCCAATGCAGCCACTGCATTTGCCCACCACAATATGCTTGCAAACACCTTTATTGCAGGAGGCCCCAGTCACCTGCAAAATACCACTCACCAGAACAAAAAGTGGCTTCTCCTTCCCTCTTGCCTTTTCGTCTCCTGTCAGTACCTCTTATTGGACGATCCTCACTAGAATCCACCAACAAGGGAGCCTGTGAAGTAGAGATTATAGGTTTCCAGCCCTCAGAAATACAGGAAAAAGTATAGAAAGACAAAGTGTGGCTGAGGTCCAAAAGACAAAACCGACATATGTGGTATCCAAGCATAATTCTGGTGCTTTCCCCTTTGAATTGTTGTGTATGTTTGAATGAGCACAATGTGGGGTGAAGCAAGAAAGTACGAACAGGTGTACATTGTAGCTCTGATCCAGAATTTCAGAATTTTTCCTTTTGAACATTTTCTCACCCAAACTACTCTTTCTTTTTCTCTTATGTCTCCCTTCTGATTCTTTTTTCCTGCCGAAGAGGTTAGTGCATTTCAATTAGAACCACTTAAGTTACAAGCACTTTTTGTTGAAATGTGATAATTGCTACTCTCTCCCTTCTCTACTGTCCTTCTGCTTAAAGACTGTCATTGTGGCAGAGAAAACTAGTGCTCACCAAATTTCTACATCCTCCCCACATCCCCAGTCTCCTTGCTGATAAATGGAAGACATGTAGCTCTTTACAATGACTGTGTTGTGAGCAGAAGTAATATATGTCACCTCCTCAAAGGACCCATTCCAGATGGCAAAGATAAAAGTGAAAAAGAGTTGTCCAACCTGTAACAAACTTTACACAAGCAAAAAATTAAGTCATTGATAGTTGTGGGTTTTCCAATATTAATTGCCCTGACTCATCAGAGACAACAGAAGTCACATCATGGGTCCACATCACATACTTGCTCCTCCAGCCCCATCATTTTCCCAGTCTATGGGTTCCAGCTAGGCTCTACAGGAATAGTTTTCACTTATCTTATGGGCCACCCACATTCTCAGATTTCATTTTCTAGTGAATAGACCCTTATGTAGATTTTTTTGCAGACAATTTTAGGAAAATATTTTTCTGCTCTGGTTTCGAGAAAGAATGTTCCAACGCTCAGTACCTTGCTTCACTAATACTCAAATGTAATAGTATAGTATTACACAGTTTTTATTTTGGATTTAGAACCACCTCCCTGTATGACTGAAGATATAATTTTCTCCATTTTTATCCTTTCAGTCTGTTTGTCTTTTAAAAGATTTTTAGTGAGTATAAAAGATAATATTTTCTCCATCATTTGTAACTCTTTCCTGCAATTTTGTACTGAAATTTTACATGTACTATAATACGTAGTGGACCATGTTGGTTCACACACGTTCTCCTTGCCCCTTCCCCTTCCCTCATCCCCAGCATAAACCTCACACCCGAAACAGACTAAACAAACATTCAAAGCAATATTTATCCCCAAATTATGATGAAATTATGCATAAGAGAAGGGTTGGAACCATTATTTGAGTAAACGAATAAACTAGAAATACATTTAGAAAACTGAGTAAAGTATATTTTTGGTAGTTTTAATTTCCCTTAGAATCTTAAAAGAGTATTTCATAATTACTATGTTCATGAACTCTTTTGATAAGACATATGCTCACTACTCAGAGTCTCCCACTCCTTCTCTCCATTTCTAGCTCCCAATTCCTTTCTTGTATGAACACTCATTTTGGTAGTTTTTCACACAATAGGCAGAGAGAAAAGAAACGGTACCAGGTTTCTATGGGCAATTTTTCAACAAATAACTGCTCTAAACAGGTCAGAGTTGTTTGAACAACAATTTTCCAATAGATAAAGTAATACAATCATTTTAAATCATATTATGTCATAAAGCCATATTTTAATTATATTATGTTTAACCATATTTTGACATAAAGCCATATTTCTTAATGGTTCATTGTTATGTTTATATTAAGCAGGTATATTTTTATTGTACTATATTCCTATAAAGTTTGTCAGTCTTTGTATAGATAGGAAAAATAATGAGAGCAGGATAGAAACCTAGTAAAATATGACTCGTATATTATTACTAATATGAATATAAGGTAATATATTCATATTTATAAATGTTTATAAATATGAATATATCACTTCGGGAAAGTTGCTTTGGATACTCCACATCTCATTTCATGCCTCAATATTTTACACCAAAGTAATTAAATAATTAACTCTCCCCACAGCCATCACCACCACCCCACACTGCCATTTTTTTATCCTCAGCTAAAGTTAGTCCTAGCCACCACCCTAACACCCGCTACTGGGACAACATCAGCGGGACAACCCTTCAAATGTTCATTTCGTCACTGCCCAAGACTTCCCTGCCGTCACTTTGTGATGCACCTGTTACTACTAGTAGTGTTTCTTCTCTTACTATATTACTACTATTACCATTGTTATGGAATTCATTGATGCGTTTAGCAAAAGTTGTTCAGGTGAAATAATTGGAGTAGGACCCAAAATCACAGTCGGCAGGAGTGAGAATGAAAACTGAGAAAACCATGAACACAAGTAAAAGTAATTACTTTGAAAAGATTGGCTGAAAAGGGGTAGACAGGTATAATGGGAAAGTAGGTATGAAGTCCTGTGTGGTTGATTTGTTAAAACTGAAGATACTGAAGCATGTTTAAAAGTGAGAAGGATTCCCTTGAAGGGAAAGGGAGGGTGAACACACGCAAATGAGAAAGTAGGAGTGAAATGTGCGGTTCCTGAAAAGGCAGGAAGGAATTCGATCGAAAGCTTCCACCCAGGAGAAGGGATTATCGTTAAAAAGAAGTAAAAGCTCTTCGTTTTCTTGGAGTGGAGGAGGAGATGATCAAAGCAAATGTGGGCAAACCTCTAGTTTGGCAGTGGTGAATGGAAGGATTTTCTGTAGGAGGTTGTGTTATCCTCTGAGAGCGACAAGGAAGAGGCGGTGCTTAGGATGTTTAAGGAGGATGGAAAATGTACAAACTGGCCATAGAAAAGAACAGATTAGATATGTCACCAGAAAAATGTAGGGAACGGTCAAGCAGTGTTCAAAACCCATTTTAATACGTGATTCCAAATTAATAATAGAAAATATGTGCTCTCCAGGGTGACCATCTCCAGTAATGCTCAGATGTTCTCAGTGGTACCTGCACTGACAGTCTGAAGAGTTTTACCAGGAGGTGTGAGAAAAAAAACAAGTGTTTTTTATAATGGAAAGAGTTATAGAAACAACAACATATAAAAATCTGAGCTGAATGATAGGAAAAATAAAGAAATGATTTTAAAGAGTAGAGAGATTAACACACTACCATTTTTGGAGACATGGATATAGCTAAAGTTGTAGATTAATTCATCCTCAACTTTCTTAATTAAGCAGAAGCCTAGATTTTCTATAAAGCATGAGATTGGGGATATAATATAATTTGAACCATCTTTGTAAAGTACAGGTCATCCCTTGTACTACATGAATTGTTTGTGTGAGAGCCAAATTCACAATTTCACACTAAAGTTTGTGTTTGTTTTTGTAAGGAGCAGGCATTAACGAATTGTTTTTTAAATTTACTGAAATGCATATTCTCAAATGCACATTTCCTAAATGAAAGCAGATAGCTATTTGTTGAAGTAATCACTAGTTCAAGTTAGGTGGCCTTAAGCCTTTCATCTAAAAGTTCCAACCAGCTCTGATTCTGTACATCAAATAACATTCAGCGTGGATATATACAACACATATATGGATAACTAACATTATATATGAAACCACAATAGTACACATTCCTTTATAATGAAAGGCACAATTCACTGTTTTAAAAAAGAGCAAAAACAAACAATCACAATAAAGACATTTATCCCCAAGTTTAACTTCCTTGTATAATTTGACTAAGGTCCAAGATTATTTTTGTTTTGTTCCTAAATGTCCATGAGCTTCTTGAATAAAGTTAATAGTATTTTTTGAAGAAGTGATTAAGTTCCTTCAAAGGTAATATAAGATGCAAGAAATATCAAATAGAGGTTTTATTATTCTTTTTATGAACAGATAATGAAAATACATCAAACTGCCTAATGGTTTCATAAACTGACTATTTAAAAATATCTAAGATCCATTCTAAATTAAAGACGTTAACTTGGCTGAGAAGAAGAGCTTGGATGGGATGATAAGAAAAAAAGAGTCATTTCTAAATATGTCATAGGACAAATTTATTTCTTATCTTTGTCTATCAGATTCTTCCTACGCAAGTAGATGTCTGGAAAGCAGCCTAGAGAACTCAACCATACACTGTTTTGTCTTCTATCAATAGAATGTCTTTGTCCATTAATTCCTGAATTGATTTCTATAACCCTGGAGTTTGTGAATGTCGCAATACATAAAGCAAATGATTGAAATCTTGGATACACATAAAAATATTTGCTGGACCAGTTAGTTTATCTATAACTTGTTAATATCTCACAGTGTTCAGCAAATAGATTTTGCTTCTGTTCAGTGAACTGGTCTCCACTTAATGATTTGTTTATTTAATGGAAGCCTATTGTTCTTCCTAGGAAATGTAATATATCAAAACAATCTTTGTTTTGTTTTGTTTTCTATTTATTTTTTAACATCTTTATTGGAGTATAATTGCTTTACAATGGTGTGTTGGTTTCTGCTGTATAACAAAGTGAATCAGCTATGTGTATACATATATCCCCATATCTCCTCCCACTTGTGTCTCCCTCCCACTCTCCCTATCCCACCCCTCTAAGTGGACACAAAGCACTGAGCTGATCTTCCTGTGCTATGCAGCTGCTTCCCACTGGCTATCTATTTTACATTTGGTAGTGTATATATGTCCATGCCACTCTCACTTTGTCCCAGCTTACCCTTCCCCCTCCCCCTGTCCTCAAGTCCATTCTCTACATCTGCATCTTTATTCCTGTCCTGCCCCTAGGTTCTTCAGAACCTTTTTTTTTTTTTTAGATTCTATATATATGTGTTAGCATATGGTATTTGTTTTTCTCTTTCTGACTTACTTCACTCTGTATAACAGACTCTAGGTCCATCCACCTCACTACAAATAACTCAATTTCGTTTCTTTTTATGGCTGAATAATATACCATTGTACATATGTGCCACATCTTCTTTATCCATTCATGTGTTGTTGGACACTTAGGTTGCTTCCAACCTAAGTTGGAACCTAACTTAAGTCTTGGCTATTGTCTAGCAAAACTCTGACCCTCACTAGACGTTAGTCAGTTAGAAGTAATGCATGCAACAGGAGAGAATGGATACAGCATATCCCCAGACCATCAGAGTTGGAAAGAACCTTAGAGATTCTCAGGTTCAACACCTTCATTTTATGTACAGGAAATTGAAATCTAGGAGAAGCGATCTGCCAAAGTTTGCACAAGTACTTATAAACTGGACCAGGACCAGAGCTCAATTCTCAGACTCCTCATCCAATAACCTTTCCTCCAGCTGATGATATAACAAGAAAAATACCATTTTTGCAACATATTAGCTCCATATAATCTCATAGATAGTTTTGTAGTCTCTTCAACACATTGGAGAGCTAAACTTGGACATGAGAATTACACTACAAATATACTTGTTATTTTCCCATTCTGAAGATGTTATAGATAACATACATAAAGAGTATAAGTTGGGCTTCCCTGGTGGCACAGTGGTTGAGAGTCCGCCTGCCGATGCAGGGGACGCGGGTTCGTGCCCCGGTCTGGGAAGATCCCACATGCCGCGGAGCGGCTGGGCCCGTGAGCCATGGCCGCTGAGCCTGCGCGTCCGGAGCCTGTGCTCCGCAACGGGAGAGGCCACAACAGTGAGAGGCCCGCGTACCGCAAAAAAAAAAAAAAAAGAGTATAAGTTTATAAACTTATAATTCAAATTTACATATAACCATCACTTAGTCCCCAGACAATTCAAGGCACCATGTCTACTGAGATTATAAATCAACAGAGTAGGAAGCAAAAATGTAATTGTTTAAATGGTTTTCAACTATTTCTTCTTGATAAACTTATGATAACTTTTCACTTGTTTGGGCTTGAACAGTAGAGGGTATTATATATTTTTCATCAGTTTCACTATACTCATAAGGTATTCAGATGAAAAAAGAATATGCTGTATATTCTATCAATAGAATAAATAGGTGAGATTTTAACTTTACAATCTGTTGTTATATGTGTGTAGATGGTGAACTTCATGTGGAAGAGTGTGACATATTTATGTCTGTAACCTATATGCCCTGTTTCATCAACTTGGGTATAAAATGAAGTCTCATTTTACATAATAGTGCATTAAAAGAGCTAAGATACCATACTAGATAAATTTTGGTTCTTCCTATTGTTTTCTGTGATGCATTCAACAGTTCCCTGGGAGTGCTTACTAAGTCCCGGTTACTGTCAGTAAGTAGAGAAAAAAAACAAAAAATGTAATCTACCCACCAGAGGGTCCCATATGTTGCTACGGTCATTAATGCGACTACACATGGCATCACTGTTGAAAACAGGAGTTTCTGTAGCCCAAATTTTCTTGCCTACTGCTGGCAACATCCAGGCTCACTACACTGAAATATATCACTGAAGCAATTTAGTAAATTCTCTGTCCTCTACTGAGAGATTTCATGTCAGCTGAGCATAATTCATAACCAAAACCAAAGTCCAGTCAAATTTCTATCTACTGGGAAAACAACAATTGGTGTTGAGGAAAGCACCATGACACTCTGTGACAGTAGTTTCCCTGTGTCTAGTTTTCAGGCTGTTGGCAGCAGAGCTTCTTGCCCCACCAATTTATAGGCCTGAACTGCTAGTAGTCGGACAGCTTACCCAAGACCTGTCTTTCAATTTACCCAAGTCCTGTCTACAAGGTCAGTGTGACTGGAATAGGCAGAGTCTTAATTTCAAGCTCAGGATATGCCTGAAGTAGCATTTCCCCACAGTCAATTAGGCTTTGGGGTTAAACATGGACCATCAATCCTGGTGGCTCAGTCCTGTCCTCCCTAAAAGCCAAGCCCTATACTTACTCATTACTTTTCCATTCCCATGCTTCTCCCATCTCCTCCTCATATCATTTTCTTTTCTCTCCTACTGAATCATTTCCAACACAATGCAAGTATAATATTCCAATTAATTTTTTTTTCTCTCAACCCTATTTCCCCCTACATTCACATATCAATTTGTGAATTTCCCCCTACAATTTGTGAATTTCCCCCTACATTCACATATCAATCTCTTTTATGGCAAAAAGAATTATGGATTCTCAATGTCTTCAAGAAAAGTCTTCTCTGAGGTGGCTTAATGTCTATATCACTCGAGATTTTTAAATGGTTGTCATTTTTAATAGCAGCTTTGCTCTCCTTTTAAAAAGAGAAAAAGTATAAGTCAATCTATTAGGTCCTGAGTTATGAAAACAAACAAACAAAAATATTGTATCAGATCATTTCTCTCATATGGATCTATGAAATGTTTAAAAAGGTAAGTGGTTGGAGTTCACAGATATGCTTATGGGGTTTATCTCTGATGCATTTTTGGAAATCAAATAGGCAGCAGAGACACAGTGTATCTGCCTTTGCCACCATCCCATCAACCCCAAGCTCTATCCTTTGCTTTTTTCATTCAATATTAACTAATATTTATTAAGAATCTATTGTGTATTTGACCTTATAATGTCTCTTGAGAGTACAGTAGTAGAAAGACATGGTCTCAGCCCTGAAAGTCTCAAAGCTTAGACAAATAGATGTGCAAATAGCATGTATAACTAGTAAGGTACAAAGTATTACAGGAACAGGGATCTGATATTTGCAGGATGCATAGGCATTGACCAGGAGAGGTAGTAGAGAAAGGGATATTCCAAGAGGAGAGAACAGCATTTGCAAATGCAAAAGAAAAGGATAGGGCTGGACACCAAATGTGTAGGTTGTTTCCTATTTCTGGACTATAAAACTTGAAGCAGGAATGGCCAGGTAATGTTGAACAGAAAAGTGTGGACCACATCTTAACAGCCTTCTATACTATGCTAATTTGAATTTTATCCTGTCTGTCAGTCAAAGGCTCTGGGGAGAAAATAGGAGAATCACATGGGAACACTTTTCTAAATACACATCGTTACCATATGTGTTCTGAAAAATGTCTCAGATGATTGATATAGCATCCCCTCCTTTCCACCTAATTTGAAAAATCACTGCTGTGGATTATGGACAGCCATTGATTAATTCTGAGCAAAGAAATGAATAAAGAGATTTGCCTCCTATCCAGATGTATAGGTCCTCCATGGCCACTGGGTATCACTTCTTACCCAATTCCTACCTTGTAATTATATTTAGCACTTTAACCAATTCCCAGGATAGATCCAACTCCACAACACATTAAACAGAGATGCAAATATTTTGCAGAAAATTTCATAGGGAAACTTGTTCCATACAATAGTAATAATAAAAAGTTCACAGTTAAATATTTCTAGTCCCCTCTACTGCCATTTTGTCATTCTTCCTCTTTCCTTTGTCCAATTTCTAAAAAAAAAAAAATTCCTCAGTCATCCTGAGCAATTTAATTTTTACCCTCAACATGTGTACCCCATTCAGGATAACAAAAGTCCTGCAGCTATTATCTTTTTTTTCAAACACTTCCCCTGTTAGTCTCATCCCTCTGTTCCAAGTAGTTTATTAAATTATTGAATTCTTTTTAAAAGGAGAGTTTCTAAATTAATAAATTTTTTTCTGTATTTTTATATATATTAGAAACATCAGCATAATCATTCATTCATTCATTGTATCAACATTTCTCAAGGGCCTACCATATGCCAGCTTAACTTAATTCATAGCTACTATCTAGTTGTACATCTTGCCACCGCTCTCTCTCCAAGTCATAAGAATGTTCTTATAACAGTGAAAAGACAATCATAAAAATACCTTTTTATGTATTAACTTTATTTTTTCAATTATAGAAACACTGCTGCGAGCTTCTGAAAAAGGTTTTTCAAAGAATAGTCTCGGCCCTTGTATATATATTTTTAATGAAAATGTTGAAACTTCCACTAGAGATAGAGAAATTAAATGTTATTTTTGTCCTTCTGTCATACAGATAACAAATTTCCCCATTAATTATACAAGCTTGCCATCAATTTAAAAAAATAATGTAATTCCTTCTACATACAGGGAATTTATCCCCCCCAAAAATCAGCAGGCTCTATTTTTATAATCCTTATAATTATTTCACATTCCTAAAGTATAATAAATTAATAACCATAGCAAAGCAATAGCATCTACCTAGTTGTAAAGATTTCGTCTCAACCAAGGATAGATGGTTGAAATTCTCCTCATGCCCTGTTTTCAAAATGTTGCACTGTCATTTTTGAAACTAATTTGGTGAGCCTCAGTGTAGGACATGGAGAGAAATTGCATTTACTCTGAGCTGTTTCCTGGCGAAATTGTTTAGCCCTCCAACAATAAGAAATTACAGGAGGACATTGAATTACTCCCTACTCAAATCTAAAGTTCCAGTTGGGAATGTTTTCCTAAGAAATGTATTAATCTGAAGAATTCCATCTTCATATCTTTTATTTATCTAAGTCAAATATTTGAATAATACATCAAAACTATCCTTAAGACAAAGCATGCTTTTTTAAAACTCCCTTCAGACACAGAATACTTGTCTATATTTTTGCATGTGATCCAACTCTGAAGAAACCTGCTTTGAGTTATAGGCAATAGATTTCAGGAAAAGAGATTATTTAAAACTAGAATTTTATGTCAGATTTTCATTGTTGTTGTTTTTGTTAAAATGTTATATAAATGAAGTTATCTTACAGAGTAATCACATCCATCAAACAAAGAAAGGCATTAGCAAAGAGAATTACACATTTTCACTAAAACACCTTAAAATTCATCGAGGACTTTTATGCCCTCAATCAGCAGGTGCATGTATGAGGTGGGGGATGGAATATTTTAAAAGAAGTTATTTAAAATTCATTTTAAATTAAAAATAAAAAACTGACTGGGCATGTGAATTGCTTTATTAAATACTATAAACTCTTATCCTTGTCTGTGAAATATGCACATAGTATACGTAAGGTTGCCTGATTTAGCAAATAAAAATACAGGATTCCCAGCTAAATTTTAATTTCAGATAAACAACAGACAAACCTTTAGTGTAAGCATACACCCTGAAACATTTGATACATACTTATTTTAAAAATATTTGCTACAGGGCTTCCCTGGTGGCGCAGTGGTTGAGAGTCCGCCTGCCGATGCAGGGGACGCGGGTTCGTGCCCCGGTCCGGGAAGGTCCCACATGCCGCGGAGCGGCTGGGCCCGTGAGCCATGGCCACTGAGCCTGCGCGTCCGGAGCCTGTGCTCCGCAGCGGGAGAGGCCACAGCAGTGAGAGGCCCGGGTACCGCAAAAAAAAAAAAAAAAAAAATTTGCTACAGCCTGTATTCTCTTTGGCAACTCTAAGTACGTGAGTAAAACGTATCGAGACTTTAAAGAAAAATAATTGGACAAGATGCAAACTTTATGTTGCTTTGATGTTTGCTGAATCACTTATAAATTGTGGGTCCATCCCATTCACGTCCTGGTGTAATGTGTTTGTGATTAATTTTTAAAGTTTGGACCTAGAGATCTGACTGTTGTCGAGGTCACAGAATTTGAGCAACCAGGATACCATGGGCTTCTGTATCTGTCCTGAATACAACACATTGACTAACTAGGAAGATCTGTTAAATCTAATCTCATTGTCTTCACTCTCTATTATGATTATTCATTACCACATTCCCTCTGAGTGGCATTGGAGACAATTCAGTTTAAATAGCAGTGTTGAATTAATTTATCTAATTTTCCAAAGCATCCAGCCACTTTACAAGTTGTCCCTTACATATCTGATCATTCTTTGTTCTTTACCTTAACATTGTCCATTCTGTTTCTGGACTCTTGTAATATCTTCCGCTTGCCTGTATGCCTAGTCAAACTCTACCCCATCACTTCTTTTAACAATGATTTTACCTCTTCTAGCACCTTCTCATATAATCAGATAAAGATCAAACACTGGGGAAGGTACAAATACATGTGGATGCATAAACATGCAGACACAAATTGACACAGGTGCTAAAGATGGTCTAATACCCTTTTGAATTTTTCTCCCACTTGAGCGGTTTGAGGAGAGAGCATCTATGCAGTATCTATGAGCTTTGAAAATATCAGGAAGGAAAGGAAAGGCGTTGTTACAACATGTGGTGGATTATAACTGGTCTCCTTTGAGTTTCTCTCAGAAATATATGTAAAAGATTTAAGTTATTTTTGGCTATAGAATTAGGGTTTTTTTGAATTGCAGCACTACTCCAAGATTGTACCAAATATCTAGGAGATAACATTCAGTTAACATCCTAAAAACAACGAACAGAAAAACAGATTTAAATGTATCTTATGCACAAGGTACTGTCCTGAGCTGTGTACATGTTCAATCACATTTAATAGCCAAGATAGTTGGATAAAGTAATTTCTATCTCCATTTTAAAAATCAGGAAAATGACATTCAGTGAGGTTTCATAAATTTTCCATAGTCACATAGCACTTCAGATTAATGCAGGTGAAATACTGCATTAAGGTGAATTTACTGTAATTCTGGCACTGAGTTAGACCTGAGGTGTCAAAACAGAAGGAGGAGAAAGAAAGGAGGATGCTTGGCCTCCTATATCTTATAGTCAATTGGGGCAATATATATGCAAAAAAATGAATCGAATCATATATTATATTGTATAGAGAATAAAGGATACACAAATGGCTAGTTTTATGGCAGATGACGAGGAAGGGCAGGCGCAGTGAAGTATTCACACGGGTATAGAAAGACAAGACTTTGAATAAAAATCCATTAATGGATGTGCATATGCAAAGTTTTGTGATTGTGAAACCAAGTGATGTGTTGGTGACACTATGAGTAGTTCAGTAAGATAAAACTGGAAAAATCATGAAGGACCACATATGCATATGAAGGCCTTGAGCTGCAGCTGGATGGGATGGGGAGTGTAATACCTCATTCAAAACATAAGTCCAAATGCCTCCATATAAAATCCAGACTCCTAAGTCTGATGGTCAAGTCTTTGAAGAAATGGGCCCAGACTGACCTTTCAAACTTTATCCTCAAGTACTCCTGTAAATATTCCTTTCCAACCATATTAGTCTACTCGTTCTTTCACAAAATATGCCATGCATACTTCTTCCTCTTTGCTTTCGGCTGCCACTTTTTTTTTTTTTGGCGGTACGCGGGCCTCTCACTGCTGTGGCCTCTCCTGCTGCGGAGCACAGGCTCCGGACGCGCAGGCTCAGCGGCCATGACTCACAGGCCCAGCCGCTCCGCGGCATGTGGGATCTTCCCGGACCGGGGCACGAACCCGTGTCCCCTGCATCGGCAGGCGGACTCTCAACCACTGTGCCACCAGGGAAGCCCTGGCTGTCACTTTTTTGATACACTTAATACACACACACACACACACACACACACACACACACACACACACATACATGCATACACACAGTTTCTCCGTTACATTCAACTTAAATCCCTCCTTCTCTACTTCTTTATTATTCAGTTACTAATGAGTAGCCTCTTAAAACATGGTTTTGATAACTAATACGAGAATTTCTTTTAGGAAAAGAATTATCTACTTAAAGAAAATACCTCAGTGAGCTGTTTGGCAGTACCTTAGAGCACGAATTGAAAGCAAGAGACAAAATCTTACTTGCTTCTCAGATTCTACTTCCTTTGAGAAGCCTTTAGTGTCCCCTCCCCCAATTTTGTCATGTATTCCTCTCATGTGCCCCAGAGTACTCTAGATCAACCTTTAGCATAATACTCAGCAACTGTATTGTAATGATCAGTTGACCTGGCAACCACACTTCCCACTAGGCATTTGAACAGGGACTCTTTGAGGGCAGAAACTTCATAATAATTCCTACTGTTCCTGTAGCGCCTGGCACATAACAGGTGCTTAAAAGCTGTGAATGAATGAACAAAAGAACCTCTCCGAGACAGATAACAGTTCATGATTATATATACTAGAAGAGTGAAGGATCAATAATTCCTTGATGACAATATAGTAACTTGAAAACTTTAATAGAGCTTGGAAATTTAGCTAACAGACTTCCTCGGATAGCTCATATGTCAGAAGAATATCGCATTACCCACCCAAGCCGTGTCACACAGGAGAGTTAATGACCTCAGTTGACATAAGTAGGTCATGAAGGCAAATTAGATTTAAATTAGTGTAGTTGTTAGTGACTGGACTGGGGCTGTCTGTAAAATGGTACCTGGGGCAGTAAGATGCTAAGGGTGCCACCACGTTGGCCTTTAGGTAGCAGAGGGATAATCAGATGGAGGTTGTGTTCTGAACTTTAAGTGACACTGGAGATCCACTGAGATTAGTAAATAGGCTGAAAGTCAAAACTACTGAGGTAAATAATCCCTCATCTCTTTAAGATTTTCACCAAACAGCCAGAGTCCCAGTCCTTCTAGATGAATTATTTCTAATGGGCTTTAAATAACAAAAGGAGGCAATTGTTTTGAATTTTAGATTAAGACTATTAACTCTTACTGGATTTTAGATGTTTATCCCTTTCATTTATAAGATCATTCATTCAGGTATTTATTTATCTAATGTATATTGAGTAACTACTATGCACCAAGCACTAAGTGCTGGGAATATAATGATGAACCTCAAACATATACTTGCTTTCTACCCTCAACAAGTTTATAATATAGCAGGAAAGACGACATGGAGCAAGTAATTAAAAATGTGAAGAAAAGTTCTGAAGTAGTACAGATGGCTTGGGCAGTTGAGGTAGTGTGATCTAACCTAACATTTAATTAAAATTTTTGAGGAATAGAATAGGCTGGAATACCACTGGGAAACTCAGCTGACCCACCCGAGATAAGTTTAGAGGAAGCTATGCTAAATATATGTTATTTTGCTGTCCTAGAGTTTGAAGGGTAAAACAAAACAAAACGAAATAAACCTCTCATCCTCATGATAATTTGCTCACAGGATATTTAGGAGAAACGGGGGCAATTGGGTCAACTATTAAAGCCTCAAACCCTTATTTAATAGCTGAAAAGAATTAAGACCCTATGTGGTCATATGATGGGCTCCAGGATTACATGGCTTATAAACAGCAGAGCTAAAACTCAAATCCAAGTGTTAAGGCCCCTGAAAGAGTGTTCCCTGTACACAGAAACTGAGAGGAAAGGCCAGTTAATCTTGGTTTATCTCTCACCATAATCTTTTAAAAATTATTTTGGTAGGGGAGCCGTCATGGTCATAGGTTTTCAGAATTTGGGGAATGGAGGTGAGGATATAGAAGTTCCAAGAAAAGGGACTCTGAAAAGAAAAAAAAAAGAAGCCCAGTGTATAAAAATAGACTGGCGGAGATAAATAATGCTAATTCAGGCAGGGACACAAAGGTGTCCCTCGTTCCTTTTCTAGTTCTCTGAGCAGTGGTGGCACAGGGGTGAGGGGGTGAAAAGGAGGGGGATTAGCTGAGCTTAAGCTCTCTCATAATTTCTACCAGCCTCTTAAGTATCCTTTAATAAGGACAATTGAGTTTCTCAGCCTTATGTCAAGTGTGAGTAAAAATATATGTAAAATGATTTCCCTCTTTTCTTTTTTTTAAGCTATAACAGAAAATCTAAATACAAACTTAGTCTTTGTTACTCAAAAGCATTTTTCAAGACAGTTCTCTGGCACAATTCCCTTCCTTCACTGCACACTTCCAATTCCATTGCTTTTTCAGGATACCGCTCTTTAGAAATTTTTGAACACTCAAGCCTGCACTAGCAATGGGAGCTGGTTCCCTGGATGATGATGTCACGAGTTACCTTGTATTTTGCACCAGGGCAGCCTTCTTTTGATTGAGCCAGGCAGTCACTGACTGCTTGCTTCTTCACCCTGGATGACCCCATTTTTGACCCAGACTCTACTTCCCGGCAACAAAAGGAAAAAAATAGTTATCAGTTTAAAAAAGAAGTTTGCTTTGACCAGCTTAATACTAGAGGTGGTGTTCAGTCCACATGCAGCAGGGAAGTTTGGGGTCTTTTGTTCCTTGGTTTAATGTTTGACCTTCCCTTGATATCTCTTCCTTTCATGGGCTTTAACCTTTCCCTTTGATCTCTTTTCTTCCTTTGTAGAGGAGAGAAGCCAACTTCTGCTCACCCACGCCACTCACCACCCTTTTTAGCAGCTTTTCCTTTGGTCTTCACAGCAGCTCCTAAGGTATTGGAACCTCTTCAGCAAGGCCCTCCCCCCAGACCCCACCATCAGAATTGTCACCTTCCTGATTAATACCTCCACCATTCATCCCCATTTCCAAGTACTTGTGACAGGTTTGTTCCAAGAAGAGAGTTAGGCTTTTGTGAAATTTCTCCCCAAAGCGTACTTTACTGACCGTCTTTCACCACGTTTTCTTTAACAGCAAGCGCTATTCACCCAACAGAAATTCAGATGAGAAAATCATATGAAACCTCCACTTTGAGCACATTGAGGAACTAACTAAATTATTTCAGACCATAAAACATTACCTGGTGCACTGAAGGGAAACTGTAAAAACCGGACCTTCATTGTACTGCTACTTGTTGTTTTGTGCAGTGTTTTCACAGACATTATTTTATAACCGTGTAAGGTAAGCAGGCCAGAAGAGAGAAGGAGACCAAGACTCCAAACAGTTGAGTGACCTAGCAAGGCTAAGGCTGATATCCCTACATCAATCATTCAACAACCAAATATAGCAATGCCAACTGGTAAACAGCGGCTGCCTTGAGACCCCTGAGTGCCACTCTACCTACAGCCCCGGCCCCTCCCAGGACCTTCCATTCCTTCCATAGTGCCTGGCAGTACGGAATTGGTATACTATGTTATGGTCAACAGCTCTGATTGTCAACACCCAGCATGTTCTTGCTGTTAAATGTGCAGTATCAACATAGGACTACATCAAGCTAAATTTTCAGCTTTTCTGGAGGGAGGGGGTTGGTTCAGGGAGTGGGGGGTGGTCACAAAAGCAGGGTAGATTTCAGCTGCAAATCTTTGGGAATGCCACGTTGTGGTTGGGAATCTTCAAAGATCTCTTTTTCCCTGCTCCCACCAATAGTCAACATTGGCACAGACAAGTATGCCTGGGCCTTCTAGACAAGAGATTTTGTCCTTAAAAATAGGTCATCCAGCTTCCCTGGTGGCGCAGTGGTTGAGAGTCCGCCTGCCGATGCAGGGGACACGGGTTCGTGCCCCGGTCCGGGAAGATCCCACATGCCGCGGAGCGGCTGGGCCAGTGAGCCATGGCCACCGAGCCTGCGCGTCTGGAGCCTGCGCTCCGCAACGGGAGAGACCACAGCAGTGAGAGGCCCGCGTATCGCAAAAAAAAAAAAAAGATCATCCTTTGGTGTCTGAATTTTATTCGAGGTTCGCCTTGCTCTCTGGCGCTCTGACCTGGGTCCTCAACTTTATCTGCTGTCCTCTGCTAACGTGTGCCTATTACAACTCAATCTAGACCAGTGATCCGAGCTGCTCCCAGGCAAATGCCAAACCTAGCACTTGCTTACACATCTGGACTTAAACATTTCTGGGCACTGATTATTTCCTTTATTTTACTGCTTGTTCAGCCAGGCTTTTAATAAGATTTAATATTTAATCCAGCATTTCCTTTTTTAGGTGTTCGATAATGAGAGAGTGTCCTCAGACTAGCTGGTCCTCCCTAATGCCAGAAGCAGAAGTCTTTGACCCATAATTTGTTATGTTGTCCTTTATTGGCTGCCAGACATGCCATACACAAATCTCAAGGAAAAAGGAACTTGCAAAATTGGCATAGAAAAGTGGAGTTACGTTTCACGATAGTGCGTGGAAATGGACCCCAGGGGGGTGCATGGATGCATGGGAGGCTGTGAAGTCACTGAAATTGCTATCGTCTGGAAAAGATGATGTGATCATCAGCCAGACACATGGGTTTAAGCAAAAGGAAAGTTTACACATCTATTAACTAAGGTTTTCTTTAGACAGAGAGAGGATTAAAAAAAGAAAAAAAGCAGCAGCCGCCATGGGAATTCTAGTAAAAGTACATTTTACAGGAAGCGGGGCCCGTGGTGGGCCTCAAGCCAAAACAGATTGCGAAGCACTAGTATAGGGGAAAAATGCACTCATCTCCGTTTGGAAGAATGAGAAAATTTGACTTTCCCCTTTGTGCCAGGGAATACATGCTCCCTCGGGGGCCAAAGGAGAGATGTTCCCTCCAGCTCTGTCCACAGTCACCTTTTCAAGCGGATTTATTCTCAGCTAAAGGGAAAGATCCAGCTCCAGCTGCAAGGTATTCTATTTGCCTGCTGCTAACAGATTTGTTTATTAAAGCAGAATTACTTGCTCTATATGACTGGAAAAATCTTCTAAGGAATGGGTAGAGCAACAGTATGTAGAAAACATCTCAAGCCTATAGGTATATATGAAATATATTGGAAAAGACAAACACCACGTATTAATAGGAGGACAATTACACCAAAAAACTCTGTTGTAAAGCAAATACTGCATTTGAATACTATTGCAAGCTAAGATTCTTCTCAAGCACAAAGGGAAAAAAAAAGGCCGTTAAAGGTCAATTAGAGGAAGAATTCTAGCACATCTGGAAAAATAAACTCATAGTAATTCATTCACACCCCCTCCCCCAGAAATATTTATTGAGCTCCTGCTATGTGCTAGGCAATGTGCTAACAAATTCATCAGTGAACAAAACATAAATTACTATAGCTGGTAATATAGGTCTTTGTGGATTTCTAACAATTTTTCTGCCCCTAGACTACACCACCTTCCCTTCTTGGATTGCCCAGAGCTTTGCCCTTCCCTGTTCCGTGTACATGCATGCCTTTGTGGATTTTGTGGCCAAGAATAGTTTCAGCAGGTTCTCAATCTACATGTAAGTGAGGGAGGAGGAACGCCTCTGTCCAGCTCACATGGATTGGCCTTTGTGCCTGTGAGCTTATGTTCTCCCAAAAAAGATGATTCAGGATAATGATTCTGGCACATTATCTCATTAGGCCTCCTGATACTAAATGAAGAAGGCAGTTGAAAAATAACACTCCATTTCACAAGAGATAAATCTGGGGCATGGAGAGGTTAAATAACTTCTCTAAATCAAACAGCCAGCAATTGGGCCTGGGACAAGGACAGAGATCTTTAAAATTCACATCACATTTTCCATCCCTTACATTGCACTGACTTTAGATTAAGTTTAAAGAATTCTGGCAATAATCAAGGATATACAAAGAGGAAAATATAAATTTAAAGAGAGTTGCTATTTCAGAATATTGTTAAAATTTGGATATTGTCAACACTAATCCAAGATACAAAAATTCCATATGGAAATGCATGTTTTAATGAATTCTTATTTTCCTTAATTAGAAAAAGCTGTAAGATTATATTAAAAAAATGTTTATGTTCCAGATGCCTCTTTTTCTCCTAATACTGATAATACAGCAACAAACAAAACTCCCAGAAAGTATTTCACAATATTATGTTGCTATCTGAGCTTTTAAAATTCAAACTTGGAAAATAAAATGCATAAAGGAAAAAAGCAGAGGGAAACACATTTGTAAATAACCTGGAAACATGAAGAAAAGAGATCAAGCCGAAACTGAACATCCAGCTGTGTAAACACATTTAGATACTTAAAAAAAATCTCAAATTGATGGTATTCATAAGGCCTTCCTGGTGCCAGATCATATACTTCACATTAATTCTTCTGTGATTCCACATCCTTTCCACACTGCATCAGTCTAAACTGTCTATTTCAGATGGAACCACTCGAATTCCATGAATGTTTTTGTTTAATCAAGGAACACTGTAAACTGTTGTTCTTGGTCATACACTCTACTCTTAAATAAAAATAAGATTTTTGAAGATGAAAGATTGAGGTGTAGGTGCTAAATATTTGCAAATACTTTCCTTACTCCCAGAGATCTGAATTACAAGTAAAGAAGTGGAGACTTCATTAGTTTCAGTTCCAAAAAGAGTGCTAAATTCCACTATTTAGAGGCAGAACGGTTTTCTATCAAAAAAATAAAACAAAATGACTAAAATAGAGACTTCCCAGAAGACTTCTTTACTACACTGAAAGTCAGTAACAGATCTAGCCACATGCTAAAATTCCCCTTCCAATTAAATGAAATGAATGGTAAGGAGAACCAACACAGTGTGTGGCATTGCAGCAGGGGTTAATTTAATCCTTGATTTGTAACCTTCATAATGATGATGAAAACACCCACTTCGAAGAAATTGATTACAAGGCAAATTCACATCTGAGTTCTAACAGACGTAACTACCTTAAAGAATCCCACACCTCTCTCACCCCCAACACCCTGCTGTGGTCAGTAGGGAAGCGCCAAATGGTTGCCAACCCATCAAATTGGAGAAGAAAAGTCTTATTTGTAAATTGTAAAAAGTTTAGTTTTGATATTAATTAGTTGGCTCAGAACTACACTATTGAAGCTAAGTATAGTTGAAGTCACAGTACTTACTACAAATGCTGTGGCTATCAAGCATTTTTTACCTGTCTAAGGTGGAAGACTTCCTAGTTCATGATTCATTAAATCTATGCTGGCACATTACACAAGTGTACTCTATAAAAATAACCATTTTTTAAAAATCATACAAAGGTAGGATTGAAAGCTTTAACAAATAAAACTTCGTAGTGCCTAGTTAAATGTGAATGTCCCATGCAGTATCTGGGACATAGTTATACTAAAAATATTATTCATTTTTTTGGAAATTCAAATTTAAGTATGTGTACTGTATTTTATCTGACTACCCAGCTCAAAGCCATCACAATAAACAATACTTCTCATAGCTGTAGAGAATGTGAGATTTGGGGCTGAAACTATTCATCCCAGGATTGTACTTTCTTAAATTGAGCAAAACCCAACTTGCTTCCGTGTCACTTTTAGATTTGTGATCAAAGTGGAGCGTAGGATGATTAAGTGAATGAACTTCTGAACAAGTATAGTGGATAGCTTTTTAAAATTCAACTTTAAAATCAAAGAGGAAACTATATTTCTTTTTTTTTAATGGCCTCCAGGAGCTTTTTTTTAAAAAAATTAACTTATTTATTCATTTATTTAATTTTTGGCTGCACTGAGTCTTTGCTGTTGCACGCGGTTTTTCTCTAGTTGCTGAGAATGGAGGCTACTCTTTGTTGTGGTGCATGGCCTTCTCATTGTGGTGGCTTCTCCTGTGGAGCACGGGCTCTAGGCACACGGGCTTCAGTAGTTGTGGCACATGGGCTCAGTAGCTGTGGTTCGCGGGCTCTAGAGCGCAGGCTCAGTAGCTGTGGCGCACGGGCTTAGTTGCTCCACGGTATGTGGGATCTTCCTGGACCAGGGCTCGAACCTGTGTCCCCTGCATTGGCAGGTGGATTCTTAACCACTGCACCATCAGGAAAGCCCCTGAAACTATATTTCTTGTAAACAAGCCTTTTAAAATATGGCTTTAAGGATAATTTTAAGACTATTATTTCACAAAAAGAACAGTGTTAATGAAATCTATTCATCTTCTGAAAGGCATAAAAAGTATTAAAATTTTTGAAGGAAAAGAGGGCAAGAATTGTAATGTGGGAGTATTGATCAAATAAAATGCAAAAGTTTATGTCAGCCCTAAGGGACAGATGGTTACTGAAAATAAGGTTAGTTGCATTTGTTTATTTACAGAAAAGATTTTATCATATAATACATATTTACACATAGAATTATTAAATTTCCCTCCATATATTGGAATTTGGAATATCCATTTTTTTTTTAATATCTTATATTGAGATACCTGGACCCATGCTTTAAACATCTATTCTTAAGAAATAGCTTTATAAATTAGGAAACAAAGTGCTTTACATTAAACACATCCAAGAGTAGTTATCAAAATAATTCAACAGACAAAAAAGTCAAAATACAAAGCCTATCAGACATAAAATTTATGCCCGAAAAAGTGTGCTTTCTTGATCACCGATTCAAGTCTGCGTTACCAAGTGGGTCGCTGATGTTTAATCCCATTGTACCCTGACTAGAGCCCTATAAAATTCATCTCAGCACTGTCCCCTTAGGGAATGGAGGGGGACAAGCATTCACCCAACAGCTCTCATGCCCCCATGGTCAAGGGTGATCATACAGGCACCAATTCCACTACATATATGAGTTGCTCGGCCACGCACGCAAGTTGGTTTTAAAATCAAGTCCTAGGCTTTAAGACACATATTTACCTATATTTCAAACTGAGGTGATTCTTGTCTAGTAATATGAGTTAGATCCATAACTAGATGATTATCTAAAGACTTTTCCAATTATGATTCTAAAATAAATGTATGAATAGTGAACTTAGCACAATAAAGAACATTTTAGTTGGGTGTTTTCCCCATTTACAAGACAATGAGCAAATTGATTTAATAAAGTTGAACTCAGGAAGATGTCACCAAGGTGGCAGTATAAAAGACTCCAGACTCCAGGCCACTAGCAGAGATCAACAAGTAGACAGCTATCCATGAACAGAGACAGCTCTAGGAGAGCTCAGGAATCCACTTAAGAAACTTCAGCGAGACAGCAGAATAAAAACCTGAGAATAACCATACAGAAAAGGAAGGAAGAACAGCTTCATTTTGCCTGCACAATCCCTTGCGACTGCTCAGCACCAAGTGGGAACTTCCCAGCTAGAAAGCGTTTCTCTCCCTAGGAAAGGGAGAGTGGGTCAACATCCAGCTTCCGAAGCCTTTCAGGCACTACACAAATGCCCTGTTTGGTTTCACTCCACCCACCAAGAGACCAGCAAAGCTGAGATGCCTATCAGCTACACAGAGGGAGTGACTGAGGTTCCCAGTTACCTGCTCTGCCAAGAACCCCAGTAGCTTCACCACTGAAGAAACTAATGGTCAGTACAGCTGCCAAGGCCACTCTGCAGATTTCACTCCTTTTTGCCCCACAGGTCTTCATGTTCTCAGATGCCAGCCCGAGTCTCTCCCAGCTCCCTCCCTCACCTCCACCGCCAGCCTGGGAGGATTAATACCATGCAGCCATCCCCAGCTTCTGCGGCTGCAAAAGGGCAAGAAAGCAGCCTTGACCCCTGTGGCTGACCCTCACCACTGTGCCCTCCAGTTGTGCACTGACATGCCCTTGGCCAGCTTTTGACATGGATCCCATGAGAGTGCGCTCTGACAGCCAAGGCTCCCACAGTTCTTGCGGGCTCAGCTTCTGCCCTGTCACCAGCCTGCACCACTCACCTGCATCCTTCAGCTGTGCACCTGTACCCCACCACCCTGAATCATTCACCAGCCTGCACGCCATGCCCATGGTGAGACCCTATGACCACAGGAGAGCACGCCAACAGCCAGGGCTTCCACAGCTGCTAGCGCACCCACAGGAGGCCCTGGCCCCCGCCACTATGTGTGTGACTGCAGGTGGCCCACAGCTGAGTATGTGCACACCACTGGCTCTAGCCCATGATCAAACGGGATTTATCTCTGAATTGCAAGGATAGTTCAACATATGCAATCCAATAAATGCAATCCACCACATCAACGGAATGAAAGACAAAAATCATAAGTATTTTAATAGATGCCGAAAAATCATTTGACCAAATCCAGCAACTTTTTATGATAAAAACTCAACAAAATTGGGTATAAAAGGAGCATATCTCAACATAATAAAGGCTATAAATGACAAACCCACAGCTAACATCATACTCAATGGTAGAAGCATTAGAACTGTCTGACTCCAAAAACCCAAGTGAGTAAATTTAGTAAATACCAAACTATTATGCTTCCTTAACAATAACATATTGATTTCCACTACCTCCTGTATAATTCTCTGTGAATTCTCATAAGGAATGTATCTGGTTTTTTTCTGATATAATAATACAAAATTTTAGCTAGGGCTGTACGCTTCCCCCCACCTTCCTCATAATCTCATGGGCATCCCGCATCTCTTGAGCCAGAAGGGATAACCTCCCCTACTGAACCACTTCCATCCTCTGCTTCTAGCCCCAAATGGTCTTTGAATATTAATGACAGCAAATTCTAAGTTTTGCATTTTAATGTTACAGAGTTTAGCTCAATTATGTACATGCCTAATTTCCCTCCTCCCATATCTCTCTCTCCCTCTTCCTATGACTTTCTTAGTAATGAGTTTCTTTCACATAATGGCATCCTGAACTCCCAGAGGAGAGATACACTTGTTATACAACATCCCCTAACACTTTAGAAAACAGAATACCGATAGTGAGCAAAACAATTGATAATGAGTTTAGACAGCTGAGTTGTGGCTGTGTTTCTGTCTCTAACTACATATTTGACTTTGGATAAGTCATCTGAACTCTCTGATTTACCAGGATGTGTTCAACCCTGATATAGCTTCTCTATATGAAACAATACAGTTCTTATCTTTTAAAGTTTGTCTTTAGAAGGTGACACATGGTTTAGGAGATCCAATTCCACAATGATTGATTTTCCACTTGTGATATTTATAATTAACAATGGCTAGAAAATCATACAAGAAATATCGAACATATATAATTCAACTTGTCTTCAAGTTGAAACCAATTAAATACAAAAATATAATTATGGAGAAAATGATTATATAATTGCAAATTTTCCCCAAGTTAAAAATATTTATCAAAAAATTCATATTTTTCAGTGAGTTCTAGTTTGTCAATTTATAAAAGGAGTTTCATTCAAACTGGTAGATACAGCCTGCTTAAGCAAAGGAAAAAAATCTCAAAAGGGGTAAAAATACAGTGAAATTAATTTTTATTTATAACGTATTATTGAGTTCAAATGCAATTGTTTTAAAACTTCATAATAACTTGGTCATGCTGCTTTTAAATTCAATTTTTGTGCAATTTAATTGTTTTTATGTAATCGTTGCTAATTTCACAAGATCACTGACTTATTCGTATTATTTTTCAATCCATACATTTTTAAACTTATATTTCACTTCTTAAAATATCCTCTGTGGTATAAACTCCAAAAATAACTCAGATCCTTTTTTTTACTTTAGAAAATGAATCTGTTATTCTATACGTCACCAAATAGATGACAGAAATATAAAGATGAATAAGATATAGTGCCTGACTTTAAGGAGTGGTGAGTCAAGTGGGGAAAATATGCAAACAAACAAAAACTCAGAACACTCTAACATTAAATCACTTAATAAGTATTTATTGACCACTCAGTATTTGCCAGACTCTGCTCTAAGTGTTAAAGCGATTGCAGCAAACAACAACAACAGAATCTCTGCTCTAACAGAGCTTACATTATTATGCAGAGAGAGAAAAAACAACAAAGTAAAATATACCTACCACATGTCAAGTGTTGATCAATGCTGTGGAAGAAAACCAAACAAAAAAAGGAGTCAAGGGATGGTCAAGGAGGGTCAAACAAAGACCCAAAATGGGCAGGGAGCTCAAGGGCAATGACCCTGAGACAGAAGCACTGCTGGTTTCAAGAAAAGCTTGACGTAGCGAGAGTGGGTTGAAGCTAGTGAAGTAATGGTAGGTCATATAATGGGTGTCCTTTGGATAGAAAGTGTATCAGTTGGCTATTGCTGCATAAAAAATTATCTTAAAACTTAACACCTTAACACAATCAACATGTATTAGCTCACAAAGATTTTGTGGGTCAGAAATCCAGAAGTCATTTAGCTGGGTACTCTGTCTCCAGTTCTCTCAGAAAATTGCAGTCAGATGTCTATAAGCACTGCAGTCATTTGAAGGCTTAACTGGGACTGGAGGATCCATTTCCAGGTTGGCTTACTCACTGCCTGGTAGCAGTGCTGGCTGTTATCAGGAGGTTTTATTCCCTCGCCGCATAGACCTCTCCATAGGGATGCTTGAATGTCCTCACAACATGGCGGGTGGCTTTCCCAGAAAGAAAGTGATCTAAGAGAATTCAAGGCAGAAGGCACTGTGTCTTTATGACCTGCTTTCAGGGACATGGGTTCGAGCCCTGGTCCGGGAAGATCCAACATGCAGAGCAACTAAACCCATGGGCCACAACTACTGAAGCCCGCTCGCCTAGAGCCCATGCTCCGCAACAAGAGAAGTCACCACAGTGAGAAGCCCGCGCACCGCATTGAAGAGTAGCCCCCACTCACCGCAACTGGAGGAAGCCCGAGCCCAGCAACTAAGACCCAATGCAGCCAAAAATAAATAAATAAATTTATATATATATATATATATATATATATATATATAAAAAGAATGAAGATGCATTAAAAAAAAGCAAATGCTTCTTATATATCCAATACTAGTAACAGATTTATATTAATTTATATTAATTCACCTACAGTTTCATGGCTAAATGAATGGGCATGTTGGGAGAGGTAACTGTTGATATTCCAGATAAAATCTGGGGCCGTGGTCAGAATATATTATTTAACCTGGGTGTTAAACAAGCCATGCTAAACTGCTCCTCTTTTGTCACTTGCTGCTACTGGTCTGTAGGCCTGGGACCCAAGTATGAAGCTTGGCAATTGTCATCCCCTCTAATGGGGGTGGTATGCAAAAGCCACCTAGTAAAAGCAAAAAGCTAGCACAGAGTAATGTAATTTTGACAGGAAAAAAAAAATTGTCATCAAAGGAAACCATTTGCTATGTCTCCTTCTACTCAATAAGAAATGCACGTCTTAGATCCTGGAGAATCTTTTCTTGGCTGGTTGCTTCCAGTATTAAGTGATGGGCGTGAGGCTGGGAGATTGGCAGAACCAATGAAATGAAATTATTCTGTGTAAGGAAAAGGGAGGGAGGAAAGAAATGCCATTGGAGGTGGGAGACTCTTAGAGGCTGTGGGTATGAAGAGAAGGGTCAGGAGAAGCCAAAGCTTAAGTGTGGCTTTGGGAGAAAAACAGACTGAGAAGGAGAATTTTGGAATGGAATGCTGTATACTAGGCAATGTAAAGCCTTTGGTCTTTTCCATAAATTCTTTGGTAAAATATCGAACTCTAACTGCCCTTTAGAATCAAAAAAATTTTTTTTGGACGGAATAAAGTTTGGATTCCTGCTCCAAGAAAGTCTTGCGTGGGCAAGAACAACCCAGAGGCTTCCAGCCCACATCGGAATCCATCTCTTTACTGGATGCAGAAAACCTTTTCCTGCGTCCCAGTCTCTCTGCTTAGAAATTGAGTTCCTTTTACCTTTTTTCTTTTCCTGAATTCTTAATTCTAGGTACACATCTGCTTCAGTTTCTCTCTTGTCCTTCGCAGACTCCCAGATATCCAGTCTCCTCTCCTCTCCTCATCTAACTCCTTAATATTCTTATTTCCTCCTCCTAAAATACCTACACAGCTCTCACCTGTAATTCGTCCTAATGAGGCTGCTTGCAAAGACAGTATGGCTTCCTGGCTTTTTGTGATCTGCAAGCCTACTCCTGTTTGCATCCTAGAAGGAGATCTAGCCAAAGGAACTTAGAACTATACTTCTGGAGAGCATTTTTTTTTTTTTTTGCGATATGCGGGCCTCTCACTGCTGCGGCCGCTCCCGTTGCGGAGCACAGGCTCCGGACGCGCAGGCTCAGCGGCCATGGCTCGTGGGCCCAGCCGCTCCGCGGCATGTGGGAACTTCCTGGACCGGGGCGCGAACCCGTGCCCCCGGAATCGGCAGGCGGACTCTTAACCACTGCGCCACCAGAGAATCCCCTGGAGAGCATATTTTTACAGTAGCAGCACCATTATGATTATATTTTATATATTATTATTATGATGCTATTATCTAGTATTATTATAGATAACGTCGGGCCCTTAAGGAACTCTAGGAAATTAGTATTAATAGTACTATGTATGCATAAGGAAACCAAAGTCCAGAGAGGTGAAGTAATTTGCCCAAAGTTACAAAGCAGATGCCGTATTCCAACCCAGGCATGTTGATGGCAAAATACAATTAACCAGTATCACCTAGTAATTCACATTTAGCCATCTTTAAGACTCAAAAAGTTTTAATAAATCATATTTTTATTCAGGTATAAAAATACAAAAAAGTGCTTATGTTTTGTTTTGCTTTAATAACGTACAAGAGAGATCATACAAGCAGGACTGGAGAGACTTGGGATACCATAAAAAGAATTTCTCAATAAATTGAAAAACAAGCATACATATCGCTTTTGTGAGAAAATCCAAAAAGCTAAACTTAACCACATGGGTAAAATGTAAAAAGTTAAAAACAGACAGTCATAATTCATGTTGTCAGCTTTCAAAAATTTCAACTTAAACTGGGTATTGTAAACTATACTGTGATGTCTCGCAAGAACGTAAAAAAAGTTTTGATGGCCGGGAAAAAGTGAAGTAAATTTGACTATAGTCAGCAGAATGAGGAAAACAAAGATCAGGAAAAAAAAGAAGGGGGGGAAGAGGAGAGACGGAGGAGTTTATCTAGAAGCTTTTAAGTTCAGAAAAGCCTGGGGAGAGTGGTTGTGGAAACATTATTAATAGTGACAAATTGACATCATTGATTATGAAATTAATGGAAGTAGGAATAGCCTGTCTCTGAGCTTTTATCCAAAGATTTCAAATGTTTTAAAAGAGTCCCATGGTCAATTTTTTCCAAAGAGACTGATAAATTGAACATAATAAAAGCACAGATCAAGACCCTGTCAGCCTACATTCTGGGATCATTATGTTCTCCCCGAAGGATGACCCGTCCACCATGCTAGGAGTCTGAGGCTGACAGCCACAAAACATTACACTGCCGTTAATGATCCTGAAGATGAGGGACTCAGCTTCCAACCTACCTTCCTAGTGATTTCCTGTGCAAAGAGAAAGTTAGCTTGGCAATAAATAACCTGTTTGCCCATAGTCATGGAGGACTACTTGACAACCAAATGAATAGAGACTCTTTTGAAAATAGAGGAAAAATTACCCTTCACCAAGAAAAGACTGATAAATGAGATGCTTATACTGGTCTCAGTTAACCATTTAAAAAGTAGGAACAGCCTGGATAGATCAGTTGGTGGTTAGACATAATCTCCAAACCATCTGTAGTGTCAGGCTCTGAAAAAATCCACAAGGCACAGCAAAGCAAAACGTAAGAAAGGACAAGCATGGCACAGCAGAGGAGCTGTTAGCCACACCTGGGCTCCGTTTTGTACACTGAGATGGTATGACTGCTCTTGATTTTTCATTCCAGTATAAAACTATGACAAAATAAATAGAATTTAAAGAGCAAGATGTCTGTATTTTAGCCCAAGTTAAATCTCAGTTACACGTGACAAAGGGAACCGCGCAGAATTTGAACTCAGGTTAACCCATTGTGGCTCTTCGTTAGATGGAATCTTGAGAGATGGTCCTTAAGCCATGCAGCCAGGAGGAGTAAGATGGTTGGGAAAACACTGGTTGTGAGGGACTCTTTTGAGGAAGGAGACAAGCCAGTTTCGAAGCCTGGAAGCCTATGGCTAGTAAGCTTAGAAGAGCATTTGGCAATTAAAAGTCAGTTTAGTAAAATTCCAATTCAACCCTCATGTTTGGAACCAGAGAGAAACTTTATCACAGGCTTTCTGCATATCAGCAGAGATTCCCAACGACTGAGCTGAATCTGTCTCCCATCTATTAGACATCAAAATAGGTTCAGCTGGACTGGCACTCTGTGAATGTATGCCTCAAAGATTTGACCTTCTGACGTGGAAGAGGAATATATGCTATTCAACAGTATGTCAGCCACACACTCCATGTGAAAATCTCCATAATGCTCTTGAAGAGACACAAAATAGGAGTATGTATTGAATTAAGGACATAATGATCCCCACCATAGCAAAAGATATTGTAACGAAGCACTGTGGATAATATAGTAATTTTTAAGAAAGATGATGAGAAACAATTCCTTATAAATAATGAAAGGCAAGAAAATGAGGATTGTTTAAAATCTTCCCACCCTGCCCCATTCAACCACCACACTCTCACACACACACACACACACACACACACACACACACACACATCCCACCCAAACCCATGATGCATAACTGTAAAGCAAAAACCTGAACTGTTGGGCAAGAGGAATAGAGAGGAAATGCTAAAGTAAGATAAAGATCTGGCTCTTACACGCTACTGATGAGAATATAAATTGGAATGGACTTTGTGGAGGGCAATTTGGCAGTATTTATGAAAATTTAAAATGTGCTTACTCCTTGACCCAATAATTCTACTTCTAGACTCCTAATCTAGAGAAATACATTTGCAGGTGTGGCTAAAGGCATGGAAAATGTTCATTATATATTGTTTACTAAGCAGAAAACTGGAATCAAACTAAATAACTATCAATACATTAGTAGTTAAATTATGATAAATTCTCATAACAGAATACTGTGCAAAGATGTAAGTGAATAAGGAAGAAGTGTATATTTTAATATATGACTCTCTCCAAGGCGTATTATTAATTAGAACAGGAATAGAAAAGGAAAAGGCAGAGATAGACAGATGACAGATATGTATTATAGTATGATTAAAATCTATGTGTTTACAGTTACATGTTTGTTACTTATATGTAAATACATTGAACAAAAATGTGTGAAGGAGTGTTATCAGTGGTTAGGGCTCAGTGCTTCCACTGCAGGGGACAGGGTTTCGATCCTTTGTCTGGGAACCATATAAGATCCCTCATGACGCGAGGCCAAAAAAACATCTGTTCCTCTCCTCCAAACCTGCCTGACTACCTCCCCTTGGTCTCATCTCCTCCTCTTTGCCTCCTCTTTTAAGCAAAAAAAAAAAAAAAAAAGAGTGTTATCAGTGGTCATCTCTGGAGAGAAACATGGTAAAGGGAAGTTTTTATTAATCTTTTTATTTTATAAATGCCTATATTATTTAAATATTTTTAAAGATTAAAAAGGGAAATATTTTTAAAAATTAAATGTTACTGAGGGGCTTCCCTGGTGGCGCAGTGGTTGAGAATCTGCCTGCTAATGCAGGAGACACGGGTTTGATCCCTGGTCCGGGAAGATCCCACAGGCCGCGGAGCAACTGAGCCCGTGTGCCGCAACTACTGAGCCCACGTGCTGCAACTACTGGAGCCCACGTGCTACAACTACTGAAGCCCACGTGCCTAGAGCCCGTGCTCCACAATGAGAGAAGCCACCGCAATGAGGAGTAGCCTCTGCTCGTCACAACTGGAGAAAGCCCACGCGCAGCAACAAAGACCCAACACAGCCAAAAATAAATAAATAAAATAAATGTTACTGAAAACTTCAACAGGATCTGCTGAGGATAGACAGTGATATTACTCAACCTCCAAATCCCACGGGATGTATGTATCATGTCTTTCACAGCCCAGAGGAAGCACTGCTTCACCTGGTCTTTACTCTGGGACCCAGACTGACCAAGGCAGGTCACATGTCACATGGTGGCGCCCACATTCTCTCCTCCTCCTTCTCTCTCTTGCTCTCACTTTCTGTTCTCCAGTTAGTGCCAGAAACGTAAAAGATAATTTGAATATACCTTTCTCTACTGAATTCCCCTGTTCACCTCAGCTGGGACAATTCAACCTCAAAACTCTCTCTCTGATTTCCCATGTTCACTCCACCCTGAGGGCACTCCCCTCATTTAAGAAAGCATCATCACTTCCTTAAACCATGCGAGTGTCTCCCACTTTACTGCCGCCACACTTCTCTACCTACTAAATGTTCTACCTTGCCTCTGGAGTTATCTTTCTGGAAAGTTAATCCGACCATCAGTTTTCTCCTTAAAATTCTTCCGAGTCAGACTTTCACCTGAGGAGACATCCTTAACTCACGAAGGTGTTAAAGCTGTTTATGATTTCCGGACGCGCAGGCTCAGCGGCCATGGCTCACGGGCCCAGCCACTCCGCGGCATGTGGGATCTTCCCGGACCGGACCGGGGCACGAACCCGTGTCCCCCGCATCGGCAGGCGGACTCTCAACCACTGTGCCACCGGGGAAGCCCTCTCTGGTAGTTCTTAAATGAAGACTTCACACCGCGGGAATAGCAAACTCCCTAGTGTTGTGCAGTGTTCTAAGCTATCTTTGTTCTGCAAATGTTTCGTCCTCTGCTTGAAGCTCTGGTGCCCTCCTCAGGAACTCTTACTTCTCCTATAAGAATCAGCTCAAGGCTCTGACCATTTCTATCCGGGATATTCTCATGCTGTTAGAGATGTAGCCTCAAAACCTAGGGCTTCTCACTGTTCCTGCATACATCACAAAAGATTGTAACTGCTAATTTATTTGTCTGTCTTTTCCATAAAGCATGTCTTGCATTGTATTCTTGTGCCTAGCTCAGTACCTATAAGATTTAAGAAATGTGAGTTAAACAAACACCTTCGGTACAACTCAGGTGGGAAGGGTATAGGTAACTGTTCTACGTGGCCCCTCCTTGGCACGCTTTTTAAATCCACACACCCTTGATAGCGAGTTGGATTCTTAGACAGGATTAAAGGTAGCTCCCATCATATAGTCCCGATCAGATCTCAGCCCCTTTGTCTGGGGCTCTGATCTCTTTCACTTTCTCCAGCACTAAGCTGCAACCTAAATGAGCCTCCCTGGACCACCTTGACTTCAAGAATGGCCACCACATAGAGACACTGGTACTGAACCTCTATTCCCTTAGATAATTAAACTAGTGACAATTAATATAAACTCCCATCTTGTTGGCATTGTAGGAACTTAGTTATTCTGGGGTTTCTGCTTTCCTTAGCCTTCTAAGTTTGGGGCATTTGCATGGTGTCGAGGCATTTGATTGGCAGAAGTCTCAAGCTCCTAGGATCTGCAGATCATCAATCCTTGAAGATATGGCTTGATGGCCATGAAATAATCGTGCTGCCTTCCGGGCCTGCTAGAGCATGAGAATATCTGAGAAGCTGTCCAAACAGCTCTTTGCCCAGACACACCACACCTTTCTGAGGTCTTAGCACTACCCCGGACTTCACCAGTCTCCCAAGTACAGGATTCCTCCCTACAGGTTCTTCTGATGTTTTGCCTCTTAGTATCTCTGCCCCATCTCTCTTCCATCCAGAGCAGCAAAATTCATTCCTTTGCTTGCTTCGAAGGCACAAAGCAAAATCTCCTTAACGGACTGACATGTTTAGAAACCAAAAGCCCTGAAGATACCACTTTTTTCTATTGAATACTTTCTGACATGTTGCTTTCTTTCCCTAAGGTAATGAGTTCACTATCCACTTGAAGGGATGAAGTGAGAAGGAGAAGCAGAGGAGAAAAAAACACTTCATATTTTAAAAAAAATATTATCCTACTTTAAGAGTAGATGGTAATATTTCAACTAAAAATTTCTTTCTATATGATTTTGATTGTGAAGTGCTTCGCAGCACTGGTTCTGCATCTAGATATGGCTCACCCATGCTGTAACTCCTAAGAAACATGTTTTATTATTGTATTTCATCTACCTGTATTTACCCCCATTTGAACCTGTTGCAAGGAGTCAATAAATATTTCTTGGACTGGAGTGTAAAATCAATTTCATATACTCTAAACCCAAAAAGCAAAAAAGAGAGGATATAAGTAAGGCTGAAAACTCCAGACGTGATAACAGATGGATAAGCCATGTAAAATTTATTCTTAATTCTCAATTATTTAGTGAATAACTATATTAGTCAACTGGGAATTCAACTGATCGGGGAAATGGTAAAGTTTCCATATTCATATAAACTGGTCTGCAGAGATGTAAACATCTACTAAGACTTAGCAAAGATGGGTCACCATTTCCTAAATTGGTTCTGATCAGAGATGGTAGGTGTGTAGATAAATAAGGATTCCATAGTGAAACAAGTTTGAGAAATGCTATATATCACACCTGGGAAACTTTATGCTCATTAGTACATCTAAAGCCTCTGAGGAGTTGTGCAAAAAAGGAAGCTGTTTCACTTTGCTTAAATTAGTATTTTTCAAACTTATTTGAGTATATGCTCTCTCTCCACACACACACACACACACACACACACACACACATACACACTAGTATTCCTATTATCTAATGGAACAAAACATCTTGTTAAAAAAAAAAACAACCTTTGGAATTATTCAATTTTAAGCTCATAGTTTATTACTTGACTTCCATTTCTTTTCTCACCTGTTCTTTAGTAACTTATCTTCTACCATAGGATGTACCCTCATTCATTCTATTAAGAAACTGGTAGCTGAATATTTGATGGAGGAGTGATGTGCAAATATTCATCTAAAATGCTCGTTTTTAAAAATTTATGTATATGTTTGTTTATCCAGGCTATTGTCTTTTCCTGTCTCCTGGTTTCTCTCTAAGTACGTAGAATGAATACACTTTTTTTCTTCTTTTTTAATTGACACTCACTGGCATAAGAAGTACCTTTATATTAAACTTTGAAGACTTTGCAACATTCAAATATTTTTTAGATATTTGAGCAAGCTTCAGAAGAAATTATAAGAGATAGCCCTGCTTTGTTATGTTTTAAAAGTAGTATTGTGTTATCAACCAAAAATAGATCATGCATCTTTCAGAATCCTGGTCAAAGTGGCCAGAAAGGAAAGGCAAATTCACACAGCAGTGGAGCCTTTTAAGTCATTCACATTTCATTGATGGACAGGTGCTTGTGTTTACCTTAGGTTCAGATAAACAGTCAACTTCTTCCCAGTTCGAATAATTTTTCTCTTCTCAGCTTTCCACTTTGGCCTTTGGAGAAGTGAGCTTTTTTCCACTTCTTCTCTTCCATCAGGCAGAGAGAATTCACCTGATTGGTGAGAGCCCCTGGTCAAGTCCCAGGTGTGGGTGACTTTTCCTCAGACACAGGAGGCAGGACTGGCTTTCTGCCCAGGGACCACATGAGTCTTGCATTTCCATTCTCCATCTGTAGACCAGTGTCTCTCAAACTTTGATGAGCACCAGAATCTTTTGGAAGACTTGATAAAACATATTGTGGGCCCCATTCCCAGAATTTCTGATTCAGTAGTTTGGGGTTAGGGTCCAAGGGCTTGCATTTCTAACAGGTTCATGAATGATGTTGATACTGTGGTCCCCGGACCACACTTTGAGAACCACTCTGCTAGACAAAACAGGAATGGCTGTTTTCACCAATTATCCAGATTTCCACCATCTCTGTTCTAACATCTCCTTCTCTGCCTGGGCAGGTAATTCAAGTAAGTCTCTTACCTGTGCAGGTGATTTTTTAATTCAAAGAGAGGCTAATAGGCTCATTTCCTTTTAAGCCTAAGCCATTATCCTCCCACATAGGATGAACAGTGAACTTCGTACTTTGGTTGATAAAACTGTTGCTTAACCAACATTTGGCTTATTGTGTCTTTTTGCAATTGGTTAAAACCCATTAGGGAGGAGGAGTAAGTGATTTGATAGTCCTCTAGATCTTCTCCTGGTCTCCCTTAAGCAACAGAGATATTCTCCTGCCCAGCTACTCAGAGGTGGGCACATATTGTGAGATTTCTGCATCTGTAATTTGCTAAGAATTCAAGCTTTTTCTAGTAAAAGGTCCTTGTATCAAAGTAAGATATTTCAATGTCTGTCTTCCTGTAGAAAGAGCTTTACGGAGCCTTTTTACACATGAAGAAATATTCTCATATCCTTATATCATTTACACTTCACTACCACCAAACCCTGACACCAGAATGCACATTTATCACAGAATTTAATATGAGAAATTTTTGACCAATTTCCTGGTGTTCAAGCATAATAATCAAGTTTTTCTACTGTGCTAAAAAAGTAAGGATGGTAATTTAACAAATTAAAAAGAAAAAAGCAAAGCCTGTAT
Source organism: Monodon monoceros (assembly GCF_005190385.1). NCBI lineage: Eukaryota > Metazoa > Chordata > Mammalia > Artiodactyla > Monodontidae > Monodon > Monodon monoceros. The sequence continues at coordinate 21,316,736 of NW_021703770.1, read as the reverse complement.
TTTTTCTTTGTTTTAAATTGAGCTATAATTGACATATAACACTGTATTAGCTTTAGGTGTACAACATAAAGGTTTGACATATGCACATATTGCAAAATGAGTACCAGAGTAAGTTTAGTTAAGATCCATCACCACATCTAGTTACAAAATTTTTTTCTTGTGATGAGAACTTTTAAGACCTACTCACTTAGCAACTTTCAAATACACAATCCAGTGTTGTTAACTATAGTCACCATGCTGTACGTTACATCCCCAGACTTATTTGTCTTATAGCTGGGAGTCTGTACTTTTTGACCACCATCACCCATTATATCAGTCTATTATACTTGCTGGAAAGTGTGAGCTATCACATAGACTGCCCATGTACCAATTAATTCTTTTAAATAGAATAGTTACTATTTTCATGTGGTAATTTAAACTGAGATTTTGTTGAAGGCTTGGCTAACATTGAAATCGATGTAGTGAAATTTTATAAATACAGATGTTCATTGCATTATTATTTATAGAAGTGAAAAACTGAAATGTCTTGATTTTCACACATAAACAACCATAACTATTTGTTGATAAAATGAATTATGGTATAGTGTTGTGTTGGGAAGGGACTGAAATTGAGAGAAGATGAACTAATGCTCTGCTAGGAGAAGGGTTTCTTGTGGTCTATGTGGTTTTGTCAACCAAAGTCACCTTATCAATTTTGAGACTGTCTTCAGGCATTGTCTTGATTGTTTCACATGTAACACCTAAAAAGACACTTAGAGTTGACCAGTGGGATCTATCTATAGCTATATATGTATATATAGGCAAATAACGGTACCATTTATTTTACAGTTCTGAGTTATTTTAGTTATTCTGAAGTTTTTGGCCTATTTAGAAAAAGTCTGATGAATTCAGTCATACCCCTAAGCTATTTCCCCTCCACCCTTTATTTTAAATGTAATGAGCCCATTTCTATCTTCTAATAATCCGTTCATTCTCAACTTGGAGTGGGGACTGAGAATATTTTCCCCAAGGGAGTGAAAATTGATTCCTGGGGAGGAAAAATATTGTAGTTATTACAATGGCTTGTGACACTCCAAAGGCCACAGTAGAAAAACAGATACATAGTGTAACTGTGGTATTAAAATTCCAGGAGGTGGCTGAGCTTAGAAAAAAGTCTTCAAAAAGTCTCCTTATGACATTAATAATGAAAAAGGCTATGAAATACTGCTCTAATATGTTGTTTCCTAGGTAAACTCTAATCCACTCCCAAGACTTTTTTGTTGCTGTTTTTTCTATAGCATTTATTGAGGACTTCAAGTAATGAATCTGTAATATCCATATTATTATTCTATTTACAGATGAGGCATGGGGAATATTTTAGAAGAATTTTAAGTCACATGCATAGTAAGCAGTAAAGCCAGTGTTCAAGGTCAAGCTGACTGAATCCACAACTCAGGCTTCTAAACATGATGCTCTCATTCAATTCAAAGGCTATAAGAACACAAACAATTCTGTAAATCTAGTCCTTTCCCTGAAGTTACAGGCCTTTATATCTAACAAGCTAACTGTTGTACTGCTCTAAATCTAAATCTGATCTACTTGAATTGGCAACTCAAATTTTTTTCTGTTTACTTAACTGACTTACTGAGCCAACATTGACATACAATAAACTGCACATAGTAAAAGAGTATCATTTGTTGAGTGTTGGCAAGTTATACTCTCATGAAACCATCCCCCATAATAAAGATAATGAGCACATCCAACATCCTCCAAATTTCCTCAAATTTCATTGTAATATCTCTTTCCATTTCCTCACTGAGACCTATCCCAACCACAGCAACTACCGATGTGCTTTCTCTTGCACGTTTACTATTCTCAATTTTGTTCATGGCTTTTATGTAGATCCAGATTTCCATCTGTTATCATATCCTTCCATCTGCTGGATTTCTTGTAACATTTCTTGTAGAGCAGTCTGCTAATAATTCTTTTTATCTATTTTGTGTCTAAAAAATTCTTCATTTCACTTTTGTTTTTGAAAGATATCTTCACCAAGGGTAAAATTCTAGGTGACAATTTTTCTTTCATTGTTTTAAAGTTGTTGCTCCACTGTCTTCTGCTTGTATTGTTTCCGAGAAATCTGCCGTCATTCTTATCTTTGCAATTGTACAAAGTTTGTCTTTTATCTATGGCTATTTTTAACGGTTTTTTAATTAATGTTTTTAAGTAATTTTATTACGTGTCTGTGTGGTTTTCTTCATTTTTTTGTGTGTTTAGAATTGATTGAGCTTCTTGAATTTGTAGGTTTATAGTTTTCATCAAATTTGAAAATATTTCACATATTCTTTAATTAATATTTTTTCATGTCTCATTTTCATCTCCAATTTTACATATATTAGGCTTCTTGAAGTTGTCTCACAACTCATTGATAACTCTGTTCATTTTATCTTTTTTTTTTGGTTGCTTGTGCTTTTGGTAGCCTATCTAAGACCATTGCCTAATCCAAGATCATAAAGATTTACACTTAAGTGTTCTTCTGAGAATTTTATAGTTTTTGCTTTTACATTTATGTCTTTGATAGACTTTGAGTTATTGATAATTTTTGTATATAATGTGAGGTCACAGTTAAGCTTTATTATTTTGCCTGCAATTATCCCCAAACTATTTGTTGAAATGACTGTTATTTCCCCCATTTAATTGTATTGGCACTTTTGTTGAAAATCAATTAACCATAAATGTGAGGGTTTATTTCTTTACTCTCAATTCTATTGTATTGATCCATATGTCTATCCTGATGGCCATACCTCACTGTCTTGATTTCTGCAGTTTTGTAGTGAGTTTTGCAATTGGAAAGTTTAAATTCTTTGTTCTTTTTCATGATTGTTTTGGCTATTCTGTGTCCTTTGAATTTCCATATACCTTTTAGAATCAGCTTGTCGATTTCTGCACAGAAGTCAACTTGGATTTTGACAGGAATTACATTAAATCTGTAGAACAAGTTGGGGAGTATTGCCATCTTACCAATTGGGGAGTATTGCCATCTTAACAATAGTTAAGTCTTTCTATTCAAGAATATGGGCTATCTTTCAATTGATTTAGATCTTTAATTTGTTTCAGAAATTTGATTTTTTTGTAGTTTTCTTAGCATAAGTTTTGCTCCTCGTTTGTTTAATTTATTCCTAAGTATTTTATTTGTTTTTCATGCTGTTGTAAATAAATTTATTTCTTAATTTTTTGGAGGTAGCTAATTGTTACTCTGTAGAAATACAATTGATTTTGTATATCTGTGTCATAATTTTGCTGAGCTTATTAGTTCTAACTTTTTTAGTAGATTCAGTAGAATATTCTATATATAAGATCATGTCATATGGTAACAGAGATAGTTTTATTTCTTTTTTTCCATCTGGATGTTCCTTACTTTATTTCTTGCCTGACTGACCTGGCTGAAACCTCCAGTACAATGTTGAATAGAGGTAGCAGGAGTGGACATCCTTGTCTTGTTTCTGATGTTCGGAGGAAAGCATTAAATCATCTTTCACCATTAAGTATGATGCTAGCTGTAGGTCTTTAGATACCTTTTATTAGGTTGATGAAGTTCCCTCCCCTTCCTAGTATGTTGAATGTTTTTATCATGAAGAGGTGTTGAGTACTGTCAAATGATTTTTGTACATCCATGAGATGATTATATGGTGTTTGCCCTTTATTGTATTGATGTAATAAGTCACATTAATTTATATTTTTATGTTGAATCACCTTTTCATTCTTGAAATAAATCCCACTGAGTCATGGCTGCAAAAGACTCTTAACTGGTCTGTCTTCCCCCACCTCACCCTCCATCAAATCATCCTACTAATAGAGGCTTCTTTATACAATACAAATCTGATTTAGTAACACTCTTTTATATTAAACTCCTTTAATTTCTCTTTACTGCTTTTGGTGTAAAACCCAAACTCAGCATGGCATTAGATTATCCTTGATTATCTCCAGGCCTAGCAGGATCTCCAGGCTGACTGCATACCACTTCCTCTTTCCATGAACTGCTTGTAATTCCTCATATATACAATTTTTTTTTTTTTTTTTTTGAGGTACGCGGGCCTCTCACTGCTGCGGCCTCTCCCGTTGCCGGAGCACAGGCTCCGGACGCGCAGGCTCATGGCCATGGCTCACGGGCCCAGCCGCTCCGCGGCATGTGGGATCCTCCCGGACCGGGGCACGAACCCGTGTCCCCTGCATCGGCAGGCGGACTCTCAACCACTGCGCCACCAGGGAAGCCCCACATATACAATTTTTATCTCCTAGTTCATGTCTCTGTACATGCTTCACCTGGAATGGTTTTCATCATTTTGTCTAGTTAGCTGCTGATGATATATCGAACCTAATTTCAGGTGTATGCTCCTCCCAGAAGCCATTTCTCATGTTCACTCTCCCAGTAGGGGATAGTTCCCTGTCCTAGGTACTCCCTTGGTTTATCTCAATCATGGTATTTATTGTGTCATATCAAGATTATTTATTTAAGTGGCAGTTTCTGAGGGAGACAATGAACTCCTTGAAGAAGGAAGGGATCATGCCTTAATAATGTCTTTATTTCTGGTGCCTAGTACAGGTCTAGACCATAAGATATTTTTTTAAATTTATTTTTTCTTTGGCTGCACTGGGGCTTATGGGGTCTTAGTTCCCTGACCAGGGATTGAACCTGTGCCCTCGGCAGTGAAAAGGCAGAGTCCTAACCACTGGGCCGCCAGGAATTCCCCAGACCATAAGATTTGTTGATGTTCAATATCTAAATGTATGTATGATGAAGGCATTTTTATATAGTATAATTTAAAGGGTTGTAAAATTCCCAGATACTTATCATTGATCCTATTGCCTATATAGAAATTCTCTATAGCATTTATCACGATCCTAAGTAGCTGTTTGCATGTGATATACTTAACATCAAATCTCCCCTGAAGGCAGACACCATTTCTGTTTTGTTCACCATTGTGTCTCCACCACTTAACACAGTGTATATATTTGTTGAATGTACAAATGAATGAATAAATGACCATTCTTTTACATGAAGGAGTTATAATCAACGTATCCTTTTAAAATAAATCATACTTGATGGAAGTATAGTATTAACCTTCTGGATAACTTATCAACTTTTCCCCCTCAGATTAGTTGGTTTTAGCAGACTTGGAGTCCTAAAATCATTTAGTTTGACATGAAATTGAAATTGTCTAATTTCACACTTCATGCATTTACTCTTCTGTTAGTTTATAAAAATAACTTATTTCAGGTCCCTGCTCTAAGTAATCTGTGTGAAATAACTCTTTAGTACATGAGATACGTATAATTATTGTGGTAATCATTAGAGCCTTGTCACTGAATATTTCAGTCTCCCTCTTGTGCACATGGTAGAATTGCACTATTGGCCTTGGAGCTGCATCTGGCCAGTGATTTATGAGGGGAAGTGATATGGGTCACTTCTAGGTGAGCGCACTTGCTGCAGACACCCTTCCTGCGCTCTTTCCCCTCTGCTATATGACGGCAATGTTCCACATAGTGACTGCTGTTTCTACCGGGGTCTTTGAGTAAGCGTGATGATGAACAGAGCCCCCAGCTGATCTGAGATGAGCGGAAAGTGTTAGCAAGAAGTATCACCTATTGTTTTATAAAATTCAGATGTGAGGGTTTTTACTGTAGTACAATGCAGGTCAGCATGACTGGTCAAAGTATCATCCCCATCTACAAATGAAGAAACTCAGGTAGAGAAAGGACAACTGAAGTGGTTTCTAACACACCACCCCGTGATGTAGCCTTGTGGGGTTCCAATCAGGCAATCTCCCCACAGACTCTGTATTCTTCATCCCCTGCTTCACTGCTCTGCATTAACATTAGCCATCTTCTGGTTGTGACACTTTTTCTCATGAGCCCAGAAACACACAGCTGTCTATATTCCAAAGGAGAAGTGGATAATAATATAAAGAACCTGTTTAATAGGGCCAAACCTCAGCGAACCATTTTTGTCTTCTGATTGAGTACTCTGTCATTTTAATGGAACAATCATAGTTTCACAAATCATTTAGTTAGGACAATTTCTGGGATAATTACCTTGTCAGTTAAATTTTAAAATATTGAAATTAAAGTTGAAGTTTGAAAATTATTCACAGCTTTTGCTTTCTCCTTGTTTTATAAAACCACCAATAATGTCCAGAAAGACATGTATACTCTGATACCGTAAACCCCAGATCAAATGAAGTGTAATCAATTTTTCACAGTGGTTAAAAAGGCCTATGGAATAAAGCATATTTCAGCTGACTACAGAGGCAAAGGGCTTATTATTATAATATAAAATGACTTTAATATATTTGCTAAAGCAAATTATTCAAAAAATTAGTAAAAATGATGTCTTTTTAAAAATATGACCCTTTTTGATGCTTAAACATTAATACACATAAATATGAAGTGCTTATAATTAATTACTGAGCTTTTTGCATAGAAACAAAGGTCAAAAAAGGGTATTAAGAAAGCATATTTTGCCTACAGTAGAACAGTATAGCATGAAATCCCTTTTGCGAAGAGTCTAGGGCTACACTGCCCTGTACAACAGCAATCAGCCACATGTGGTAATTTAATTTTAATAAAATAAAAGAAAATAAGCAGTTACTCAGTTATACTGGCCACATTTCAAATGTGGCTCTCGGGTAGGGATGACCAGCTGTATGATGTGAGTGAGGAGAAAGGCATGTGCCAGGAAGTTCAGAGGAGGGGAATTTTCAGTACTCTTCAGAGAAGTCATGCTAGAGATCATTCCTGATCTGAGTCTTGACACTCCAGTAATGAGGAAGTCAGGCAAGTAAATGTGGGAAGGGCACTCCTATCAGAGGCAACATCATAAGTCAGGATGTAGACTCCAAGAGTCCTCGCTGTGTTTGTGAAATGAGAAGCAGTGTAGTTCTCCTAGGGTGTAGTATGTGCGGAGCTGTCAAGGTTGATGGGGGGGTCAGGCATTGAAGGCTTTACAATGCAAATACACTTGCGTTTTATTCTGTAAAATAAGCAGGAAGCACGAAGGTTTTAAGTAGGTGAATACCAAGGTCAGCTTTGCATTTTATGGAGTTTACTTGGCAGTTGTGTGGAGTATAAAAGGAGTGTACCCTTTAAACTTGTGAATCGCTATATTGTACACCTGTAACATATAATACTGCACATCAAATACACTTCAATTAGAGAAAAAGTCGAGAACAAACTTGGGTTTGGCAGTTTCTCACGTGTACAGTTTGGTGATACTGTTCCCCTGCATTCTAAATCCTTGCTTAAATACACCCAATCCTTGACCCTTCATGATTTAATCAATAAGTATTTATTCAGTGACTATTACATTTAAAATAGGTTCATTAGGTATTAAACTGAAAAGAGGAAAGCAATTCCAAAGACTTTTAATCCTCAAATATTTCCCAAATTTTACTTTCTTTTCTGTTAAAACCTCTTCCCCTAGGAGACATTTTTAGAGCCATTAACAAGTGATTCCATTTTATCTAAAAAAAATGCTTATTGAATGCTCACTATTACTAGATACAATGCTAAAAACTAAGAACAAAGAAGAAATGAACTCTGTCTTTTCTGATTAAGCGGCAAAGGTATCCTAATACAGTTTTACCTCCTCTTCTCTTCCCTGCCCTCTTCTGGTAGATATAAAAAAGTTTTCTAAAATAGACCAAAGGCGAGTAATTGGAAGAGAAATTGTCTGTAATTAGCATATGTAGCATCAGTCCCTTACTTAAAAAATAATGGTTAGAGTAGCAGAGATAGGAATAAATAGTAGTGGGCATGAGAATTATTTTGTTGTGATATCCTAAGAGAAATATTGAAAATATTCTCTGTCCAAAGGAGAATTTTGGGTACATTCCTTGTGCTTTGGAAAAGAAGGAAGCTACAGTGATTTACAAAATATACAGTGAGAGCAGGTAAGTTCTCCTGAATTTCAGTCTTCTGTGACATTTCAACGAGACATCACTCACCTCAAAACATAAAACCTATTTACATTCCCCATAAATAGAATACCCTAGATTTTATCTTTAGAATATTTTTTCCGTATGGGATTTTTTTATAACTGATCACAGAAATCTTGAGTAATCTCAGACTTAAATTGTGGTGAATTTAATTTCGACTATAATTGTGGAAAAGACCCCATTTATGTTGTTTGATATAACTGTAATTCATCGCTCACAGGGAGAAGTAACTTTTATTTTTAGAAAGTATGTATTGTGGAAAGATAAAAATGTTTGAATTTTTTTTAGATCTTTCTATATTTTGTTCAGAAAAATAACCAACTTTGGAAGTGGGGCAAAAATAACTGTTTGAACTTTCAAGGCCATACTAAGCCTGATCTAAATAAAAGGTTTATTATCTTAAGGTTTATTATCATTCTACTCTCCAAGAATGATTACTACTATAAAAATATCATTACTATTCTACATCCTTATAAAGTTACCTTATAGAAAAATGATGATCAGTCATAATTATATTTTTGTCCAGAAGAGATGCCAATGATTCTTTCCCAGTAATGAAGATAACCCAAAAGGTTATGATCATTATTGTCAAATAGAACATGAGACATATGCATCTAACTTAGCAATCTTATTTCATCATTCCTTTTTTTTTCGGTCTTTCATATCCTTTTTTGAACCAGCTTTATCATGTTGCTGGTTCCCTCTTTAATGAGTTAATTAAAACTTTTGCTTGTGTTCACTCTGCCTGTGAGAATACTGTTTTTGTTGTTTGTTACATTTGAAGTTATGTTTTGACAATCTGAAAATTAAATAATGATCTCGTTATTTTATTTAACATCAAACCCATCATGATGGAACTCCATACATGAGGATCCCATCTGTAAAGATGGTGCCCATAACAAATAGAATTTCTAGAAATGTTTGTGGATAAAGTCAAGTTGATCTGGGAAATAGAAAATTAACAGGTATCTAGAAGCTGCAGAGCTCAATTCTTTGTATGAAAAAATCTATATAGAAGCCCTGGAGAACCAGCCAGCCCTTGCTCTTTACGCTTATAGTAAGACAGTAGATTGCCCTGGTTGTCTGCTTTTGTAAACTTTGCATGTTCGGTAAGTGGTAAATGGCTGATTATATGTAAACTGACTTGCCAAAATGCAAAGTATCACCATGTATTTATTTCTATTAATAAACATAGTCAATAAACAAATGTGCCTTTAGGGGAAAAAAACACAGTTTAAAAAAGGAAAATAAGAATCTCTTTGATAGCTGACTGGATCCTAAGCATTCATTATTAGTACCTCAAGTTTTTGATATCATGGGAACTGTTTATAAAAATTTTCCAAGAATTCCATGAAAATTGTGCCCAAATTAGAAGTCAGCAAGTTAAAACAACTTTTAAGGTTATAGCTTTTTGTTGTTTTCGTTATCTTTCGTGTCTTCCTTTCGACCAAAGAAACTTAAAACATGACTCAATGTCTTAATGCTTATAAAATGTTGATTTATATTGCCTTGGTCCATCTTAAAATGATCAATTGTCAAAAATCATCATGGACAATGGTGTGTGTCAATAGGCAGTACTCTTTACTCTAGTGTTTATACCTTTAAGAAATATTGAAAATCTATTTCTATGTAAAAGACCAGTCTATAACTGAATTTAACTAGCAACAGAACTGCATATTGGTGTTTGTCTTGAAAGGAACAGTTCTTGTTAATTTAAAAACATTTTAGAGTTTGTTTTTGAGGTTAAAGTGGTTGGGGGCAGGAAGGTTAAAAAGAGGAAGTTTTAGCAGGTTCAATACTTGAGTGCATGTGAGTATAGTCTGGCAAAGAGACATTCAGGAGTGGGCCTTGTTAAAATGATGCATTTATTTTGAAATTAATTAATTGAAATGAAAATATGTCTACTCAAAGTCTAAATTGTTAAGGCCACTGATTTCAATCAAAGAAGATGCTCCTGGAGGTTGTGTTTGTATTATACCACACTAGTTTCATGACATAAGGTTTACAATGGCAAAGAAAACTATGCATCACTAAGAATCCAGTGTGTTCAAAAGCAAATGACAATTCATTTCCTTTTGGATGTTAAGATGCTAGTAAGGTGATAGTATTTGACAGGAGCATAGATGACCAAGGACACAAAAGCATCAAGTGAGAAAGGCTTCCCCATGCTTTTGCTGTGGACAGCTTCAACCAAACATATCAAGGAAAGCTTAACTGTGGTCTTTAAATGTAAGACTGTCTGGGAAATCAGGGCCAGCTGGCATCCATTCAGAAAAAAAGATTTTCCACTGCATTTGAGAATATTGAAATTGCCATCATTGGTCAGTCATGTAAGGAGATCAGGCAACCTACTGTAATCATGCTCTCCGATGATAGTACAGACTTACCATTGCCTATGGAGCGGCTTGCTTTAGCTTAAAGTTTGCACGCAGGAAGTGTGATTGCTGGATTACAGAGCACAGACAGCTGCTGTTTGGCAAGGAAAACTCATCGATAAAATTGCACTGCCTGATTGCGGGATTACAAGTTAAAGAGCTATACATTGTAGGAAAAACGAAACCAATTTCATTGTTTAAAACATCTGTGGGTCATCACTTGATTTCACTTTTCAAGTTTTGATTTTTACCCTATTAGATATCTAAGGTAAGATATCAATCCTGAAGCACTTTCTTAGAAGTTACACCGTTAACTAAAAAGTTAATAGGGGCTTCCCTGGTGGTGCAGTGGTTGAGAGTCTGCCTGCCGATGTGGGGGACGCGGGTTCGTGCCCCGGTCGGGGAGGATCCCGTGTGCCGCGGAGCGGCTGGGCCCGTGAGCCATGGCCGCTGAGCCTGCGCGTCCGGAGCCTGTGCTCCGCAACGGGAGAGGCCACAACAGTGAGAGGCCGGCGTACCGCAAAAAAAAAAAAAAAAAGTTAAAAAAAGAAGTTACATAAAAGTTGTACTCTTATCAAATACCAAAGCCTTTCCACCGAATATATTATCTCATTTTTAAAAGTCATAGAGGAATAATAATAGACGAGTTTCTCCTAAAATTTCAATAAAATTTTATTAAGATAATGGGAAGACTTTTTGTCAAGGGTACTAAAATCAACAATGAAATGAAATGCAACAACTAAAGTTAAGAAAATACTCCCAAATGAGAAAAGATTTATAATGAAGCAACCTTAAAGCTTAATCGCTGTACAGGCATGCCTCGTTTTATTGCCCTTTGCTTTATTGTGCTTGGCAGATATTTGTGTCTTTTGCAAACTGAAGTTTTGTGGCAGCCCTGCTGCGAGCAACTCTATTGGCACCACTTTCCCAACAGCATTTGGTCACTTCGTGTCTCTGTGTCACACTCTGGTAATTCTCGCAGTATTTTAAACTTTTTCATTATGATTATATTTGTTAAGGTGATCTGTGATCAGTGATCTTTGATGTTGTATTGCAAAAAGATTATGATTCGCTGGAAGTTCAGATGATGGCTAGCATTTTTTAGCAATAAAGTATTAATTAGGGTATGTACCTGTTTTTTTAGACATAATTTATTGCACACTTAGACTACAGAATAGTATACACATAACTTTTACATGCACCGGGGAACAAAAAGCGCATCTGACTCTATTTATGCAATATTCATTTTATTGAGGTGGTCTGGAACCAAATCCGCAGTATCTCTGACGTATGCCTGTACATTTGTGGAAAAACTCAGAAGTATGCACCAATTTTAAACCTCTTTTATGTCTTTTACTGGTCTTACACAGTTCTGGGTCCAGAATCAGTACTCAACAAACACGAATTAACTCACTCAAAAAATCAATCACAGTCACAAGGAAAACTTAGTAAAAACCTGCATTTTATTGGGAGTATCTTCAGGAATTTATAAGATGGTATTAAGAGAAACTAAGAATGCTATACTTCCTGTGGTGATCCTTATTAGCATAACTAAGTGCATGCTGTCTTTTTAAAAGTAGAATTAAGAAAATGAGAAATAATAATTTTGAACTAACTAAACAAAATCAATATGTTGGGGGAAATTTTTATAGGAACAGTTTTTTATTTTTTTTTTGCGGTACGCGGGCCTCTCACTGCTGTGGCCTCTCCCGTTGCGGAGCACAGGCTCCGGACGCGCAGGCTCAGCGGCCATGGCTCACGGGCCCAGCCGCTTCGCGGCACGTGGGATCCTCCCGGACCGGGGCACGAACCCGCGTCCCCTGCATCGGCAGGCGGACTCTCAACCACTGCGCCACCAGGGAAGCCCTATAGAAACAGTTTTTGAAGTGAGATTCAAATACCATCTTCAGTAAAGTGACAGTTTTCTGACTTTACCCAAATATCCAAAAACACCACTGGGATGTAAGGAAACTATCTTTGCTTATTTAATGCATAAATTGCCTTGTTTCTGAATGGAGTGCTTTGGAGTTCCGACTAGAGTCATAAGAAGAACAGCAGTGCCACAAAAAAAACATTTCCAAGAAAATCGAGCTTTCGGGGACTCCACGATCACATCCACACATGTACCGACATCTGGTTCTACATAGTCTGCTTTGCCAACTGTGACTATGAAGGTGAATTATTTTCTTTTCGAAAGCCATCCTCTCCATTGGGCATAAGATTCTATCTCCTTTCACCTACTCACCTATTAAAGAACTATTTTTTCCTGCCTCTGCTGAAGATGAATAAGCCTCCACTTAGCAAAGGAACATGCTCTTAATTTGCCCATCTTAAAACAGAAAAAAAACCTTTCTACTGATTTCAACATCTGCCAGTTATCACCTTTTTTCTGTCTGATCCTCTTTACAGCAAAGCTCCCCAAATTGTTTCTACACTCAGCTCTCCAAACCTCTTCCTATTCTCTTATTATTCTATCAGGCTGTCACGCCCACCTCTCCAAATAAACTGCTCTAGTCAATGTCACCATCGACCAGGGCCAGCTTCATGGGCGTGTAACCAGTGCAGCTGCCCAGGGCCCTGAGCTTCGTTTAATGCTCTGATGTCACCATCCTGAAATTCTTAACTTTTGAACTATTTGCTCTGGGCCCCGCACATTATATAGCCCAGCCTGCTGGTGGCCTTCACGTTGCTAAAGCTAATGGCCAATCCTCTGTATTTATCCTACTTGAGCTATCAGCAGTATCTTCCAAGGTCAGTCACTCCCTCCTTCATGATACATTTTTGTTTTCCTTGGTTTCCAAGGTCCCTTGATTTTCCTTTTACCTCAGGGGCTCCTCCCTCAGTTTCTGTGTCTCCTTTCCCTGATTTCAAGTATTGGGTATATTTTCTTCTCTAATTGTTTACTCCCTAGATTATCTCCGTGAGTCTCATGATTTTAAATAGCGTCTATATGTTAATGCCTCTCCAACTCCAAACTCTAGACTCATAGACCTAATAGTCTGTTGGACCTTTCTATCTGGATCTTAGACTTTAGTTTGTTCTAAGTTTAACTTCTTTCCTTCCACTCTCCCAACTTGATCAATCAAATCTGTTCTTCCAGTGGCTCAGACCAACAATCTTAGCCTATTTCTTGACTCTTCTCTCTCTCACATGCTACATCCAGGCAATCTAGTTGGTTCTACTTTCTCAAATGATCTCTGGAATTTTTTTTTTTTTTTTTTTTTTTTACGGTACGCGGGCCTCTCACTGCTGTGGCCTCTCCCGTTGCGGAGCACAGGCTCCGGACGCGCAGGCTCAGCGGCCATGGCTCACGGGCCCAGCCGCTCCGCGGCATGTGGGATCTTCCCCGACCGGGGCACGAACCCGCGTCCCCTGCATCGGCAGGCGGACTCTCAACCACTGCGCCACCAGGGAAGCCCTGATCTCTGGAACTTTAACTGCTCTTCTTCTCCTCACAGCTCTTGCAGAAATTACTGAACTAGCTTCCAACCTGTCTCCTGGTTTCTCTCCTTTTATGATTTATTCCATAAATACCTCCCATGATTTATGCCAAGCACAGGAGAGTCCCATAAAAACACAAATCAAGTAACACTCCTCTGCTCAAAACATGAAAATACGTCCCCGCTTCATACAGAAGGAAAGCCACTATCCTCGAGGTGGCTTACAGTGTCCTAAATGATCCGGTTTCCTCCCACCTCAGTGTTTTTGTCTCTGAGTGAATTTCTAAATACTCTCCCCGTAGCTTACTCTGCCTGGACCACAATGGCCTCCTTGCTCTTCCTCAGACTCACCAGGTATACTCTCTCACCTGAGGGCCGCTGCACCAGCTGTTCATTCTACCAGTCCTTCCCTTGAGTCTTGGCTCAAATGAGGGCTGAACTGTCGTGTAGCTTATTGAATATGACAACTATCCACTCATCTCCCCTTAATTCTGCTTTACTTTTTTCTCTAGAGCATTTATTACCTTTAACATAAAATTTTTATTTATATTATAATTTGTTTATTGTATATGTATGTTTTCTGTCTCTTTCCCTCCTGCAGAAACAGGAGTTTTGGTCTGTCATTTTTTTTTTTTTTGAAATAGTCCAAATGTCTGGAATAATCACTGGTACATAGGGAAAGCTCCATTAATATTTGTCGAATGAATGCATGAAGCCTGGGTTTGTACTGCATGTCATCACCAACAACCAGCAAAACAACGACAGTGATCATTTCATTAGAGAAAAAAAAAATCATCAAGGCAATTATAAAAGATAAAATTATAGAAAACAAACCATCATGATATCAAATTGAGCTTTGTAAACTCACTGTATGCTTTTCAGGATACATCGATTCATTAGGTAACGTATGCTATATAGGAAGAAAATATCTAAGGAAATTGAAGCTCTGAAGAAAATACCATTGCTTGCATATTACACCAACTCTAAAAACTGACTGATGGGGACTTCCCTGGAGGCCCAGTGGTTAAGACTCCGAGCTTCCACTGCAGGGAGCGTGGGTTCCCTCCCTGGTCAGGGAACTAAGATCCTGTAGGCCATGTGGTGTGGCCAAAAAAACCAAAAAACAAAAAACAAAACACCAAAATAAAAACTGACTGATGTGTAAATTGCTTTCATGTAAGAGATGGTACAAGTTCTGGGAAAATGCCTGCTACGTATTGGTGGATTTTGAGTTCAAAAATATTCCTGGGAAATTGCTTACAGTTTAGTGCTTATGCAATTTTAACTTGGAAATGTACCTTCCATTTATGGAAATAATTTAAAGAATTTCGATTACACCTTCTAATAATCCTTGCTCTCCTGTTCTCTATTGCTTACCTGAAGAAAAAAGTTAATATTTGTTAATTATTGAGTAGGAAGTTGGGTGAATGGGTTGTTACCTCATGTAAAATATTTTATATAAATACAATTGACCCTTGAACAACTGGGGTTTTACGGCGCTGACCCTCTGTGCAGTTGAAAATCCACCCATAATTTATAGTTGGCCCAACACATTCACGATCCCTTCATATCTGAGGTTCTTCCTCTGCAGGTTCAACCAACCATGGATCATGTAGTACTATGGTTATTTACTATTAAAAAAAATCCACATATAAGTGGACCCATGCAGTTCAAATCCATGTTGTTCAAAGGTCAACTGTACTACAACATTTATGAAAAATGGCTTTCAGAACTGACATCCTGAATATATTGGAGAACAGCATTATAAATCTAACAATGAGATTTCATATACAAATTACCTATTTTTATTTAAAGAAATTCTACATAACATGAAAACAATCAACTCTACGTAACATGAAAAAGCCCCTCCCTTCCTATCTACTGTTATTCTTTACTGTTCTAGCCCTGTTATTTTTACTCTAAAATATGACCTGGAGAGGAAAATAAGGACATCTTGGACATTACTGGACATTAATTTTAGCAACTTTGAAGAGTTTTTGAGATTTCTTTGTTCCTACCAGTGTGTTAAAAAAAAAAGAAAGAAAACTTGTACTTGGGGTTACCAAGATGGAGAACAAAAGTACAAAGTAATTAGCAGTATGCTAAAAACAACAGGGCTTTTTTCTCTTCTGTGCAAATGTTTTTCGTCTTAAGCAGATTTGGCTGCGAAAGAGTCAGGCAGGTGCTGCCACAGTGCTTTCGGGTTTCCTGGCAGAGCTGGTGATGCAGTGGGACCTGAGACAAAACCCAGAGGAGCCACAGCTAACCTCAGCCTTTTGCCCAATTTCCTCCCTGCCAGTTATCAGAGTTCACTATTGTTCATGCTCCAGGGCTCACACTCTGCCTGTCTAGAGGTGGAATGTATTCTGAAGAAGTGTTTTGTTTGGCTTGCAGTATTAAAAAAAAATAAATAAATAAAAATAAAAGTCACTCACTGACATTCAAAATTAGATTTCATAGAAAATTCCTTTGTCCAGATTTTCTTGAAAACTGCAAATCTGGGAACACAAGTCAGCTTGGCAATATTCTTCGAGCTGAGGAAAGGCTACCTTTATAGAGTTCCCAAAGTCTTCCCCAGCTGGCTTCACCCACACAGGCCACTTGCCTGCTCCTTTTGTGCACTGAGTTTGTGACCCCATGGGATACCAAAAGGTGATTCACTCTTCTTCCCTCCCCTCAAACTATGGTAAAGAGCTGATGGGCACATAGTTCTCCTTGAATGGGATTCTGACAGTCCTGGGTGAGAACAAAGTGTATTTAACTTTACCTGAAAAGTTTTCCCTGAGAGAAGAATCAAACTCTATATAAGGAAAACGAATCGCATTAAGCATTCTTATTACACTCTTATCTAGAGAATATTGCCTCCAGCTGTGAAACAAGCTTATTACCATTATGATCAGCCCCTCCAAGCCTCTACTCTGCTGTTTTCAAAGCAGGGGAAAAGAGAAAGAACTAGAAAAAATAAAGGATTTGTTAATTTGGGTTCACAAAAATGAGAAGTGAAGATTGGGCTACGAGGGTAAACACTAATTAATTCAAAATTTTCAAAATAAATCTTCTGAAGCAAGGAGTTATTTATATACTTTACGTCCTGTGCTTTTTGTGTTTTTCCTTCTGGTTATAAATATTTGGGTGAGTCTTCTTTGCCTACCTAGTTTTCTTCTGCCTCTTCCCTCTTTCAAAATCAACCTTCCGGAAACCTCTCTGATTAATTTCATCTTAAGGCAACACACAAGGCATGTAATATATTAACATAAACTTCTTGAGATGATTTATCAAGATCTTCACATCATATTCATGTGGGTATACTAAACTGAATTCAAACTTAGACTTCAAAAGCGGGATATTTTACATATTGTAACAATCATTTCCCAATACTCGACACTCAATACGTGATACTCAATAAATGTTTTTGAAATAAACACAATTTTTATTGTTAATCTTCCTAAAGAAAAGTTGTATAATTTTTTTTTACACAAAATCTATGAATAAGAGATTGATTGGTTAAAGGAAAAAAAAAAAGCAAAGCAAAACAAAACAAGTTGAGAGAATCCAGGCTTTTTCAATCTTAGTCATACTGTTTTGAAAATGGTGATTTGATTTCACCGTCTCAATTCATCAGAACCTGTCTGTATGTTACAATGGTCTGAACTTCCTATTGCTACATGGATGAAAGTGAATCCATATAAAACATACCAACACCATTATGTATAACTGGTGGTAAAACTTTATTATTCAAGTTTAGATGTAACAGACATCTTTGCTGCCTGAAGATTGTTTGCATAAGAAATACACCAAGAACATGTTTGTGAGTAGAAATGAACATGCACTATGAAAACAAAATTAAATAAAACAAAAAAAATTCCATGTGTTGTAAGAACAGAACTATTATAGCCAACATTCTAGTATTCAAATCAGGACTACAAATTGAATTTTTTCTTAGCAACATGAAATCATTCCATATGAAAGACATTTTCTGCTGGTGAATATTGCTGTAGGTGAATTTTACATCGGCATTTTGAGATGTTTCCCATCCCATCCCACCCCCCCAAATTATTCATGTTGTCACCCAAAGGAATTTGGCATTTCTTATTGTGATATTTGCCCTCTTGGTAGCCATTAAGAAACTATGGTTTTATCAGCCTTGTAATAGTTTTGCCTCTTCATAGTCAACGCTATAGGCTGCCTAATTATGATATTTACAGCTCATATTTAATAAAAATGACCCCAACCTTTCCTGGCCCTTGGGAACTGAGAGTTTAAATAAGCCCCTTGGCCATATAATAATACTTGGCACTCCCATGGTGCCTTTCAACCAAGGATCTCAAAGTGCTTTACAAACAAGTACTACATTACCATTATTATTATTATTATTATTAATATTATTATTATTAATATATTTTTTTTCCATTTTACAGGTGAGGAACCTGAGGCACAAAAAGAAAAAAGTGATTTGTTGCAGGTCATACAATTAAAAAAAAACCAGGGGTAAAAATCAGTATACAGTTTTGGGACTCATGGGTCTTGAGGGACCATTTTCTCTGATGAAGAAAGGCTAAACGTTATTTCCTTGTAAAGTTACTCCTGCTTTTCTCTGGTGTAGGACAGAGTGAAGCTTCTAGCTCTACTTTTCAAGAGAACAACATGTGAGCATACATTATCCAGTTTCCATGTGCGGACCAATGTTGAATTTCACATTTTCTTCATCCCTGACTTGACACACTTCAACCTAGCATCTTCCATAGGTCCTAATTACTGCAGATAACTGTTGATGCTTTCTAAACCATTGACCGCTAGCAGGAACACGTGGGTCCACTGTCTATGAAACGCTAACTGAAAACCAAAAGGAAGTGCACTGCAAAGAAGCCATGCCTTCTGCCCTTGGCCAAGTCTTTCTTTGGGAAAATAACACAGCCCTTCCAAGTCCCGGTGCATGTCTTTCTATCCTCTTCTCATTTACAGTTGCCTGCTAATAGAATTCCACTTAGTAGTACCTACCTTTGGTTAGCATCTTTAGTCTCATATTCAGGTTGGATTTCAATTCCTCCATTTTCTCCTGTGATCTAGGACAGTCAGCAAGCTTTCACCTACTCACTCACCAAAGATGCCTTGCATTTTTTTTTGTCATGGCTCTCAACCCAAACACAGGAAGCTGTGAGCTCAAAGTAAACTTTAGGCAAAAAGCTGGCATATGGCACAGAAGCTGACCACCAGCTTCTTCATGCTTCCACTGCGGGTTGTCATCTTCTCTCTCTAGAATTGTGTTCATGTTCACTTACTAAACAGGCAGGCAATTCAGAGGTCTTAAGACAGGTCACCTGGTGATGTTTCGTTGCCACACAGGAGGAGGCTAATCATTATTTTGGTAGCAGTACTGATACTCTTCAATTAATTAAGAAAAACATATATCCTCAGGCATTTTAAAAAACATATACATTTAATATTTTTGGAGCTGTATTTGCATTGGATCATCATAGATTATGTGCACATGTGCAATCATAAACATAATGTGCTACCACAGGCTTCAACAAAGAGCTGTTAAGATAATCACTTTTTTTCTTCTTCTCATTAATGTTACCTTAGAAAAAATCCCCATGCTTGCTTTCTAAAAACTACCTTTACTAAAAGAGAACAGTTTAGAAGAAAACATCACTATCTTAAAAGTTGATTTTTTAAAAGAACATCTCAATAAGTCATATAGAAAGAATGGGCACACTCTTTTCCTTTTGAACTACAGAGTTAACGTGTTAACCGTGAGAGCTCCATCCTTTTCTCATATACTTAAGAGTACTGAGTAGTGTCTGTCAGTCCACAATCTTCTGAGGTGGGCTGGCTCTTTATGATTTTTCTATCCCAAACAACAATATGAATATATGGGTGAGAGATGAAGAGAGAAAGAGTGAGAAAAAGGAGAATGAGAATGCATGAGCTGGTTTTGGCCTAAAGTTTGATCCAAAGCCCAATTCAGAATATGGACATGCACTTTTAAAAGACTTACAGTTTTTAAATGACATATAATTTTAGCTGGCGTATAGTTTTTATCATAGGGAAAGCCTTTTCTAAGAGGGAAAATTCCTAAGTCATTTTGAAAGTCCTCAAAAAAAAAAAAATGTTAAGTACCTAAATAGCTCATTTAAAATCATAATTTAAGACAAAATGATTCCGAAATCTTAAACCCAAATAAAAATAAAGACACTAACCGATCAGTTTTGTAATATATTTTGAGAGCTGGAACGAAGGCTTTCATAAGCCAAAAAAATAAGAGGTATTTTAGTGTTGTGATAAATTTTCATCTTTTTTAATAGCCCAACCTCTTCCCCATCAAAATATGGGAAAAAATAAAATAATCAATAATAAAGGAATACGGAATAAGATCTATTGTGTCAATGCTATCTAAGAATATTCTACCAAAAGTAGACTGACCATAAATATTCCAAGAACAGTGATATGTATTTCCATTGCTAACCGTTACTACTTGTCTGTCTGAGAAAAATAAAAACAAAAACAGGTTAAAAAAAAGACATATATACCAAAAAAGAACAACCTGTTTGTGTCTGAGAAACTGGAGAAACACACTGGAGAAACTGCTTAAGGGGTAGTTTTGCCCAAAAAGTAGTACCTGTACTACTACCCAAGTTGACCAAACTTCGGGTATTTTCTGATTTGAGCAGTCCACATATCATGTTACTTGCAGATTGCCACAGTGCATTTTGTTTCTAGTCCTTTCACTAAAAAAATTAAATATAGTTTTGTTGTTTGGGAAATCTCCTCGTTTAGATCTTTAATTGTCACCTCTCCAATCTGCCTGTACATTTTGAGATGCATTTATCAAAATTCCTAAGAAAGATAAATGACATCACATGATTTGAATGTCCAAGCCCCTCATTCCAACTCTCTATCTCAGTTCATGTGAATTATATTAGAGCTACTTGACAGGTAAGATCGGAATAGGACCCTTTAAAAATGAAACTGAAGCAGAAGGCTTAGTCCTGATTTCTTTCTCTCTCTCTCTCTCTCTCTTTTCTTTTTTTTAAACATGAAAATGAAAATGCAAGAATGGAAATGACAACACAACATCAGACAGACATTTTTAACTTCATTCACTACAACAGTCACAAACTGGTTGAACTCTACCTGTCATCCATTTAAAGAAACGAAGACCTGGCACTGTGAAAAAGAAACAAAACCCAAACAAAACAAAACAATACAAAGCAACTGCGAATTAATGTAAAAATGGAGTGCAAATGCGACTACAGAATGCAATAAAAACATCAGTGCTGCAGGTTCCAGCAGCACTTATCAAAATAATTTCTGAAATGTGTCATCTGAAACATAGACAAAGCAATAAAAAGAGGATATATGTTTACCACTTTAAGCATAACAATGTGAGTTAAGAGCTTAAAAATTAAAAAAAAAAAGTACTTGGAATGAATAGTGCTACCCTTTTTTTCCTAAGTAGGCATAAAAATATTTTTATTTCCTTCTTGTTTGCCATACCATTATATCAAGAACTTTCATTTGTTTCATGTTACCGTTTACAACTTTAATGCACACACACACACACACACACACACACACACACAAAAGATATCTACCGCAATAGAAATAGTTGCTTCATTACCTTGTTTGCTACATTTGCAAATGTAAACAGCTAGGCAGAGCCAGAACTGACTCTAATGCATGATGGAATATCTTTGTTGCATACGTACACTGTAGAAAATAATTATTCAATATGTCAGGCACCATTATTTGAAATGTAATACATTAATATTTACTAGAAAAATAAGGTTTTTTTTTCCTATTTGTTCTCCCAACTTCTTTAATGAAATAAGTTAATCTGACAGTGCATCCAGTAGCTTGTAATATCTTCTACATCTCCGTGGCAAAAAATAAACTACTGGTTGGGACAATATAATGCAAATTATTAAAGTCAGTCCTTGTACATACATCTGTGTAGCAAGCATTGAGGCTCGACTAACAGCACCTTTAACCAATTATTTAATGTTCAGTTATTTAGCCCTATTTCCCTGAGCAGTTATGCTGAGGCTTTCCCTTCATGGATAGTTTTACAAAGCCTTATGTATTAAAAGTACTATGAAGAGCAAACTTCTAAGAATCCTATTTAATGCTACTTAACTAAACCTGTATAAATCTAATGAAGGGATTGATTGGTACATATACCAACTGTCAGTCTGTGGTAACGTAACTTTAGACGCTGCCTGACCACAAAGTTTGGAAATTATACTTAAACCAAAAGAAAATAAATAAATACAGCAGGTTACCTTGTGGAGAAATACCGTGTGTTCTAAACCAATGAAGCCCATGGTCTGAACTTTTGTATCCATCTAGTCTTTTGAACTGAAGGGATCCCTTTAGTTAGAACGTGCCAAGTGAGATTAGTGACCAAGAGGAAGCTTAAAAAACAAACCCAAACTGGTTCATCACAAACAAGAAAGAAAAGATCTGGCTAAAATAAAATTACTACGTAAGCACTGAGGACATTGTTTTTAAAAATGCATATATATTTGGACAAAATGAACCTAAATTGCAAACACGAGGACTATTTTTGAAAGGAGTATTTGAACATCTAAAGGACAAAAATATCAGAGAGGGTGTGCATGTGTATGTACAGGCAGGGCTGGCCAAAATCATTGTCACTTTTCCCGCTGCTCTCTCCCCAAGCCTAACCACAGCTCGCATTTCTAGGTCTAAATTCGAAACATGATCAATGAGAGGATTCTCATCCAGGAGGGTGCCATTTTCCTTTCACTGCCCTGGAGATTAGATTTCTCCTCATCTGCCTAGGATTTCAAGACACTTCGAAATTGAGGCAACAATTTATGGTTTTTGAACAAATGGGCCAAATGGCCAGCCCAATGCTGCTTTAGAATCATAATATGTAAACCCTTCCAAATTCTAGACAGCTTTGATCTCTTTCTTTACAAACATAATAATTATAGGATGGTGATACTTCTTATGGGTGGTTTCCATAGTACACATTCACCAAGATGGTTCTGACCCACTAGGTTCTAAACAGGACTATATACCATCTTCCATTTTTTTCTCACTGACCATTTGTCTCACTTTTTAATCTTGGTAACCTACTCATCAAAAGAAAGAATAATAAGAGAAGGGAATTTCATGTTGGATAAGGCAGGCTCTATGAAGTATTTTTTTTTTTAAATAGGTCTTCATAAGACATTACAAGCTATTGAATTCCCATCAAGAAAACCTATTTCTATTTAATTGTGCTAAGTGCTAAGGTTTTACTCTTTAGGTTTTCCATTTTTTTCCACTTGTGCATTGTTCCTATGCAGGCCCCTCTGGATATGAGTTGTGAAGTCATATTTGTCCGTGCAAAGATGCTGGCATATGCTGCACTGGAAAGGTCCACTGTCACCATGGCAACTCATATGCAAAGCATACATCACTTCATCCAGAAAGACAATGCCACAGTGCACACATTTTGTTGAAAGTTCATCTTGAGTACTTCTATCAACTTTCTCTGTTTTTACTCCATTCAAGGGACCTTCGTTTTTTACATTTGATGGTGCCTTCGTTTTCTCCTTGGAGGCACCGTTTGCAGTTGGCCCAGGTCTGGAATGCTTGATCGCCAAATCTAGAGGAATGTCATTGTCCGATCCAACAGCTGAAAAGTGAGGAGGCAGATTGAAGGTGGGGTAAGGCACATAGTTTTGGCAAGGATTTGGTAGGCCAGGCACGTGACTCAAGTAGTGCGGATTCCCAGGAACGGAGAGCTTATATTTACTCCAGAACCGCAGCCAATCAGCTTCACTCTGGAAGTCATTATGTACAAAGGGAAGTCCAAAAAGGGGGTATTGGTACTTTTCAATAGGGCTGCCTGGTGGTGAATAATTTGGGTGCTTCGCGGGTCTCATGTACTTTTCTATGGGACTGCCTCTCTCAGAACTTCCTTTCCCTTCAGATACGGATGAACTATTTCCTGGGTCTCCAGTACTTTCCTGAGGACTTTTTATCTGAATGTGCAAAGGTTGCATCCTTTTGTGAATATCCAGAGTTTGGCTGACCAAGACTGGCTGCTGAGCAGAATGGCTTTTAGTCAATGAACCCTGGGCTTCGTATTTACTCAGGCTGGGGAGCGGAATTTCTCGCTGGTGACCTTCAGTTAAGTGATCATCTGAGCGCCTCTCTAAGGGGCTGCCATTGGCTTGCTCTTCACTGCCGGCCCTCTGCTGTTTGTTGAGCTGCTCGGCCTGAAGTGCCTCTGGGTTAAGGCGCTTTCTTGTTCTTCTCCTAATAATCTGCTCACCGTTGTTTTGTTTAATGATGTTTAAAGGCCTGGGAGTCTGCGGGGAACACACACACAATACATAAAAGGAAAACATTAAAAAACACATTAAAATGCATTAACAATTCCTCACAAATATAAACCATGCTTAAGTTCAAAGCAAAGATAGGCTTTACGTTATAGATTTACTAAATCTCCTCCTTTTGCCCTAAGCAGGATCAGAGGAAGTAACCAAAGCACATTCTTTTACCCTAATTAAATCATGCCCATCTTTACAGGGAGGACTGAAAAACTTTAATCTACTTGGAAACAGCTTTTCCAAACTCAACAGATTTTGGAATTGCATTATTTCGTGATAAAACAGTGTTTAAAGTTACTTGAAGAAATGTGATTTTTCTGAAATATTCTCAACTTCTGAGTCATGTACCAAGATGTCAACATAGTAACATGGGAGATAGGTTTTGATGACAACTGTGGGAAAATGATACATGGCTACAGTCTGAATTGTGTCCCCCTCTCCCCACCCCTCCTACAATTCATAGGTTGAAGCTCTAACCCCAATGTGACTGTATCTGAAGATAAGGCCTTTAGGAGGTAAATATGGTTACATGAGGACACAGTGAGAAGGCAGCCTTCTACAAGCCAGGAAGAGAGCTCTCACCAGAACCCAGCCAGGATGGCACCCTAATCTCAGACTTCCGGCCTCCAGAGCCGTGTGAAAATAAATGTCTGCTGTTTAAGCCACCCAGTCTATGGTATTTTGTTATGCCAGCCCCAGCTGACTAAATATAGAATATTAAACATCAGAACATAAATAATCAAAGACAAACTGACAGAACTGTAAGGAAAGATATCAGGTAATCAAAGCCATTATCAGTGAGAGGCTTTTTAAAAAATCTCTCACTTTTTTTTTTCTTTAATTATATAAGTACTCACCATGAAAGATTTTACTTGTTAACAGGTGAAGCATTTGTTTTCTGTTGACAATCTAAATTTATTTGTAGGCTCGGTACAAATATCCTATCTGTCAGTCTACTCTGTGCTTAAATAGAATGCTGACTTTCCCTCAGCTTAAGTATTATCTGATTCGTATTTATGTACATGGTCAACAGGTGTTTATATTACATGACTCAAATCCATAGATAAGACTATAATAAAAACTTTACTTGCAGTAAGAGCTCTAATTTTGATTTATAAAATCAAGAGAATATGTTTAATAAATCAATGCATATTTACAGATGAAAAATTTAGGAGAATCTTTAAATGGGCTAAAATCTGATTTTTCTAAAAGATTACTGAAATCAAGAAGTAATCTCTACATAAAATATGAATATAAACAATATGTAACTCGTGAATTATACCTAGAAAGGAGGCACCTCAATGCAAGAGCGTACTTTTTATATGTTAAACAAAATACAAAACGTTTTGCAATGTTTTTATTGTCACAAAGATATTTTGAAGGAAAAAGGATAACACACTTGTTACTGACAATCAGATTATTCATTTCAGAATGAAAATGCCACATCCCCTTGGATATTCCCTGTTTATTTACTTTGTTCAGAATTTCAGGTTTATAAAGAGCTCATATTCATATTATAAAAATATGCAGTAGTTAATCTCTGTCTTCTAAAGAAATCTGAAATATGCATTAATACCTTTTTTAAACTTTCATAATTTTTGTGGCAGTCTTTGACATGAAATGTGAGTATAACCTTTATGTGTTTAAATCTGTGATTTTAAAAAACCTCAGAATTGAAAACATCTCATCTCTGGAGAGATGAATATTAAAGTAATTGTAAAAAAAAGTTTAGCTTATATTGCAGTTGTTAAATTACCATAACCTGGAAGAGCAGCAGTTTAATTAATTTTTGGCCTTTGACTGGCCTGAGTTCAATTAAAATTATTAATGTCAGTACCCATTGAATGGAAGCTTATTGTTGTGCTTAAGTGGTGAAGTTTAAGAAAAAGTAAGGTGATGGTGGGGTGTGTGTGTGTGTGTCAGGGGGTGGGGAATCCTTCTATTAGCTCCATGCTAATAACTAAGGTTTTTACAGTTTACTACCAATTAGCATTGTTGGCAGCATGCATTTTTTAAAAGAGTGCTTCCAACGGTCCACTTAGGAGGACATTTTGTCTAAAATTATATTCTCCGTAGCTGTGATCTATTCATTGGCCGGTGCTAAGAGCTGTGGTAAAATGCCAAACAAAATGAAAACGGCAGAGGGAAATAGATTTCTGCTTACTACATGGGGCATTCCTATTTTTAAAGGCAGCTCTGGTCAGCAGATAAACTATCTAAACTAAAAAAATATCCTCAAGAAGTCAAATGCATATAAAGATGGGAGATTTGTGAGTTTAAATTTTATTAGAGGATTTGGTTAGAAATAAGTGAGGTACCTCAGAGAGCCCTAGAAATTAGTCAGCTGGAGATCTTAAAACATAAAGCACTTTTGCATCTTGCTCTGCTGTGTGCTCTGCAAGCCCTCAGGTACCACTGGAAGCACTGTAGAGCGCTGGCATCCTGGGTCCCAGTTTAGAACCACTCTTCTGAACGGGTCCAACTTCCAGCCCCCAAAGCAGCCCAAATGACACTTGCAAATTCCAATTGTAAACTGGAAAATAAGCATTTTCCCCCTGCCCTAGATTTTATAATGAACATGGGAGAGAACCCCTTTTTATTTTAAAATTTGTATGTACTTCTGAATTTTTGAAGTTTCTCCTTTCTACCTAAATTAATTTCACTGAATTCTGATAACCACTTGTTCAACTATCTGTTATGTGACGTTCCCAGAAATCAATCATTTTCCTCTTTTATGTCAAAAGAAGCATAATGCATTACTAATGATCTCAAATGTATCTCCCCATAACATCTAAGGCCGGTCCACCATAAATCACATGTGCACTCAAAGCGACTGCATTAAACTCTGCAGGGGCAGGCACTGCAAGCCAGGGAATGGAACTTATCATGCCACAGACCAGGGTGCTTTATAAAGCTTTTCCTGAAACAGTCTAACAAGTTCTTACCGAGTGAAGCTTCTGGTAGAGGCCACACGCATTGCATACATATCCGCCATTTGCATTCTTTCGCCAGAGAGAGGTCTTTGTGGTCAAGCAATTGGCACAAAAAACACCCGAGCCTCTACGCCTCTGAAATGGGAAAAAAAAAAGACACAAGGTCAGAGGTGAGTCACATGATCAGTGGAGTTAGACCAAATCAACCCAGGAGTTTTGTCTTTAGACTAGCAACAATGACAGTATAAAACCACACTGCCCATAATGAGGTCAGGTTCAATTGTGTTTAATAGGCACCACTGATTTTCATTATAATTAACTGTACAGTGATGGATGAGGTGTGTGCAACACCAAAGGCCTTTCACAGAAACAGCTTTAACTTTTTGAACTTTGGGTTTTGTGCCTTTCATGATGGCTCCTAAATGCTGAACCCTAAAATATACCTTTTAAAAGTGTCAAAACAAAAGTCAAAAGACAGAGCCTGGCAATATGTTTAATATACTCTGGAAAGGGAGGAGCACAGGCTACCTGAGCTTTAAAATATAGTCAAGCTTGGAATAAATGAGGCATGTAAACCACTTACAATTAAACCTGATGTGTGTCTTTTTGGATGTCATTCATGTAACATAAGTATTAAGAGACTGTAAGACACTCAGTTCTAATTTTTGGTTTGCAATTGTAAAATCTGAAAGAGAACACACCCTCTCTCTCCCAAAGCTGAGAGGAATACTAGAAACTTCTGCCAACTAGAAGTACAGTATTACTAATGAGAATCCTTATGAGGGGCCTACTTAAGCCAGACAACATAGTCCCATCAATGGCTATTTATTTATTTTATTTGACTCAGACTTGGAAATCACAAGCATTTCTGAACACAAATTGATTTTAGTGGGCTGAATTCTCTAGTCACCAGATTCAAAAATAATCCAAGAATATTTGAAAGTAGATCATTAGTACTGTTTGTTCCATTCTTGCTATCAAGTAATGATTCCATTAAACTTCTCATTGAAACAAAAGTCAGGCTGTGTTTGTGGGCGCAAATACTAACAGGCAGGAAATGGAACTCTCTTGCTGAAAAAAAAAAAAAAAAAAAGAGCCTGAATTGCAACTCTGCTCTCCTTTCTCTAGGAAGTAAAGCCTTTAATGATAAAATATGCGTGTTAGATAAGGAGTGGAAAAAGTCTTGCTGGAGCCCAATTTTGTTGTAAATTTAAAATTACAAACACCATAAGTCAAAATTTCAGGGATTCATAAAATTTAGGCAATTTATTTAACTTGAGTCCATACTGTAGACGAGTGGTATCCCTGCCAAGAAAATACAATGGTTATAATTGTACTCTGATACATTTCAAATGGAAAGCTTTCTGCAGACATAATTTTGGCTTCAAGACTGGAACACTTTCTTGGCATTGAAAGGGCATTTGATTCATCGGGTGTTTCACAATGTATCACTAAAAAGACCTGGTGAGCAGCCAGTTCCCTATAGGGTAATTTTTCCATCCAGATGCAAGTGCTATCAGAGGCCCTCGTCAGCTAAACTAATTATGATCTTGCAATTGCTGATGCCTGCTCACTCTAACATTCAACATCCTCCATTAATCATCAATACAAAGAAAATGAATGAAACGTAAAGAAATGAGGACTGGTAAGCTGCATAGCCATAAAAGTCTGAAACGAGAGCAATAATTTAACAAGATTGGGGGAATGTTTTTAGTGAACACAAAGTCAGGCTAACAATTGTCCTTTTCAACCAAGAACACAATTTCATTAGTGTAGCAGGTTGGGCTACTTTAAGTGATGTAATATAAGCTAGGGTTTTTCACAAAGATAATCTCTGGCTCCCCTTTTTTCTTTACTCCCCCCACCCCAAATCAGGGCAGGAATGTATCATAAATTTCTCAGTCTCAATAAGAGCAGCACAAAAGTTGGGTGTTAGCCCTCAAAGTCCAAATTGGGACCTACTGCAAAAGTACAGACTGCCGTTTCCCCCAAATCAACGATCTATTAGAGGTTGTGTTTATCAAACACTCTGGGGGCCCCCTTTATCCGAGGTAAGTCGGGGAGTCTAGTTAGGTTATAATTGTGAAAATTCCCTGGGGCCATGCTGTCTTTTTTTCCGAGATCGAAATAACACGTTTTGCAAATAAACACCAGTTTGATCCGTGTAAAGGCAATGTAAATGTCCATTTGGAAACTGACCCACATATATGGCTGAGGCTCAAATCTGAATGTATAACCATTCACTGCAGCCTGCTTTTCTTTCCTTATGCCCTGGCTGCTTGACACAGCATGCCAAAGTGGGTGTAATCCTGGTTTCAGAGAACGCTTCAATCCTTGCTCAACTTTGTGCTTAATTCTCTTGCAGAGAAAATGCCCTTCATTAGTTCGAGGGAAAATCCTGAAATTACAGGACTGGTTTCCACAGGCGTATCTTGCTTTAAGCAGCACTTAGGCTCCAATAAAGGCTGGTATATTTTAGGTAAACCATATCTTATTTTAAATACATCAGGAGTCCTTTGGATTCACTTACTCGGAGTCAGTATGGCATGGGGGGGTTAATAATCAGATTTAGGAGTCAGACAGCTTGTACTCAAAACGTGTCTCTGTCTTGAGTTGCTGGGTGCAATTTTGGGCAAGTTACTTAACCTGGCAATGCTTAAATTTCCTCATCTTCAAAGTGTGAGCTGCTGTGAGTATTAATGTGGACAAATGGATGTAATAAAACAATGCCAGGTATGTAGCAGGCGCTCAAGTTAGCTATCCATCAAGGGGATTCAATTGTATTTCTTTTGTAAGAGAAAAATATTTTGTGGTTTCGTTTATATCTCCTTAATCTACTTATTGCACATTTTAGATATGCTTAAAGCATATAGTTGGGTATAATCACATGTATTTTATTTGTGCCAATCTTATCAAATATGAGAATGGAAAGTTGAGTCAGAGTGAAATGTCTAGGTGTTCACACCTAGAATTCAACAGGGGCCTGCTTGTGTGCGGGAGGAGAGTGGGAGGTAGGTGAGAAATATTTCACATAGTAAGTTACCTCCCATCTAAACAAATGTATCACTTTGGTGAGCACTGTAGAACCTTATGTTTGATGCACTTGGAATTACTGGAAGCAACAGAGAAGGTGGGAGAAGTGGGCAATATCCTTAGTTGTGTGAGCACAGAGTTGTAGACCGTGCCACATCTCTCTAAATCACACCGCAGATGAGAGCCCTGACCCACAGTGAGAACCTGGCTGGATGGAGTATGGCATTTATTCTGAAGTCACCAACATCCTTAGCCCAATCAAGTGCTGAGAAGCAGTCTGCTGGCGAAGGAAGCAGAATAGAAGTTTCCCCTGCTCCACTTTTTAACAATGAACTTGTTAAAGAGAAAGAAAGGCACTAAAGATCTTATTTCATTCATAGTTTATCAGGTATAACAGAGTTTTAAAATATTTTGTCATTCTCCTTTGTACTATGTTAAAGACAGAAATCATGTCTCTTAACAGTCATCAAATAGTCTAAGTAATAAGCACCTAGGACAGTGCTCTCTGTCTTGAGCAGCTAAACATTAATGAAGTTGAAAATAATCTCTCTTGCTATTATTTTTATCACTAGTCATCACTCCTGTTTTTGAAAAAAAAAGTTTTAAAAAAATATTCCTTTGAAATGTCTCCCATTTGGATTGACAAATCTATCTTCAGTTGGTCAGAGAGGGCTAATGAGGTTGTAGACAATAAAATCAAGAGAGTTAATTTTCCAGTCCTACATCCCACACTTATTTTTGAGAAATAGCTGAAGCCGGATACTTGCTATGTCCTGAGGATACAAGGTCAGGTAGAACAAAGCTGCAACTCTCCTGTATATGCATCACTAGAGTCACGCATTGCTGATGGTTCTATATGCGCGTGTGTATGTTTTAAATAATAAACTGTTTCTCCTTTTCCTACAGGCTGTTTTTAAGAGATGATAATAATTTGTACCTCCATGACTTTGTGCAGGAGAGAGGAGAATTGAGTGATATGGATAAGCACACTTCTGGGAGAGGAAATGATAGGAATAAGTAGTTAGTGGATAACACCGGTGGCATACTTGACAGGTGCTCCTTTCAGGCTGAAGGAAAGCTGTCCTTTACACATCCAAAGCTACACACAGTCATAGCATCCTCTGCCCCTGGCCTTCTCTAAGTGCACCTTCTGCTTCTATGTGGTTTCAACAGAGGGCAAGAGTGAAGGAAGGTCGGCCGAAAACCCAAACCTACCCGAAAGTCATCTCAACTGAAAATTTCTACAGAAGGAATTCTGGAATCAACAAGGAACTGATTGCTTTTAACTTCAAGTTTAAATAGTTTGCCCACTAACTTTTAGGTTGCATTTGTGTGGCCTTCATGTTATTTCTGTTGGCTGGTAACTTCCTGTGTGAAAAAGGATGGGCAGTGGTAGGAACAGTTAATTGCAAGGAATTCCGAGGCCAGCCCAGTGACTGGCCTCGCGAGGGCTTTTCAATTACTGAGAATTTTGGATCACTTGTTTCCTTTCCATGTTTCAAATGTATTATAACCACCATACTGATTTTCACAACAGCAATTTAGGTGATGAATTTGGACAATCATCCATGCCAGGATTTGAAACAGAAAATGACACACCCATCTTTTAATATAAGTACACTTTAAATCCAATGTAATGTTTTCCTTTGCCTGCTGTAGAGGACACCAAGAAGTGTAATGACTAACTAAAAAAACCTTTAGTCTTTAGGTTCACAGCTAACCACTGTACGGCATCACTATCATTAAATTTTTCTCAAAGCTTCTGATTGAAGTTTTGCTTCTATGCTGCTTAAATTCTCAGTCAGTTCCAGATCCCTCTGAGTTGAGCCCTGACACATATGTTGGTAAACGCAGATGTGTCTTTAGAGATGAATAAGAATGGGACAAAAAGTTTCAAACTGGTTCATCTGTTTTTATTGCTTATTTTATTTTATTATTTGAAGATCAGCCAAAAAGAAACATTTTAAGGTTTTCAAATTTCATTATTAACACAGAATTTATTCATTTGATTAATAAAAAGTAAATCTGATTGAATTATTAATTCAAGTGGCTTAACATTTAGAGACATGGATATTCATCTTCAAGATATTAAAAATCCCCACTAGTGGAGTTATTTGTGCAGAAATGATGCTTTATAACAGTTTTCTATGAATAAGAACCATACTGAAACCATGTAATTACATAACAAGCCTTGATAGGCAGAGCATTTACTCACATTTTTTATGGTTTTATATCTTAGCCATTTTAAATCAAATCAATCTGAAATTTGATATACATGCTGTTAGTCTGGAGGTACCTCAAGTATTTTTAACTCTTTAAATAATTTCTATGTTTATTCGATTATATCAAGAATCCTTTGAAAACTTCATTCTAGGGAAATGCACAGATGGCTATGATAGAACCTTCTGGTACAACTTTGCAGTAATAAAATTTCAGTGGTAAATTTAATTCAGTTCAGTTCTGGGAATAATTATTAAATGTCCACCATGTGCCTGACACTGTGCTAGAAGCTGGGGTTACAGTGATGTATATGGCAGACATGATCTGTAATCTCTCAGTTTCCAGTACCATCTGCTAAAAACTAACTACGTGTTGAGTTAACGTGATACAAACTGAGATCGTTCATAAGCATTGACAGTTTAATTCATGTAAATTATATGGAAACATTCCTGAGAAACCAAAGCATCTCCCACGAATAAATCTCATGTAAAGGCTGAAAGTTATCTAATAATCAGAGGGCTTACTCTCTGTGTTCCTTAATAAAAATAGGTAATAGTCTAGTCATTTCAGAAGCAAGATCCTTGCTTATTGTCCCATCAGTAATAATGTCCTATCAATAACTTTGCCCTATTAACCACCAACAGAGTTGATATAAACTAAATAATGTGTTCATGACTGTCATATATAATAGACGTTCAATAACTGTTGAATAAATGATAAATATTATTTTAGTCATTATCACTATTATTCACCACTAAGAGACATAGAAGGCCACTCTCCCCCAATTCCGCCCATTAAGGAATTAATTGACTATCGACTACACACCAATAGACCCTACAGAATATGAGGAATGCAGTACCTAAAACCACTTAAAACAGATGGTGGCTTGCAATGAACACCTTTAAATTAATAGCCAGAATTTTATCAGAAGCATGGGCTGGCCAATATTTTAGCAAGAGCAGGGAAAGAGCTCTGCCAACAAAAAGCAATAGATATTAATACCTTGGCTGCCTTTTGTTTCAAATAAAATCGTGAAGAATCAGTTGAAACAGCAAGACTATGCCTGCTTGAAAACAGCCCTCCGTGCCCTCAGATTTCTTGCCAGAAAACTGAAGAGACTCTACAAGGTTCAGCCAAGCATCCATCTTGTAATTACCTATCTCAGAGTTTGGAAACAAAACCTGTTTACCTGGCTTATTAAATTCACTTCCTCAACACACCAGCAAAGCTAATGGAGACCAGTGTAAACTAAACTGACATCCTTGGCTAGGAGCAATGGAACAACTTCTGTTCCAGGACATGAGGCAATTCATACTCTAGTAATCATACATTGTACCCAGGTACGAATGTGCCTAGGACCTTTCCACTGACTCGTCACCACATGGGAGTTGCCCAGTAAATCAGGACATGCTAAAACACATCAGCTCCATTTCTTCTGAGATGCAATTGGTGACTCGTGGAGTGCGACTGCAGAAAATAAGAGTTCCCAAGGTAAATCTCACGCTTTAAATTGTTCATATGGATTCTTCAAATCTTCAGATTTTAGAAATTTATCACACATATAACCCATTACATAGGTCTGAAGGACCCCCATCTCCATACTTTGACTTACCCCATATTTAGTAAATGAGTAAACATCTGATGTCACACACAAATTACGTAACAGACCAGGACTAGAAAAATCCAGATCTTTGGAGTTCTAAACCCATGCTGTTTCTATAACAGTGTTCTGCCTTTATAGCAATATGTATTTGGACAGCTGAAAATATGGTTGAAGATTTATGTCTACACTGTCTTTTTTCATTTCACGTGAAAGTCATTATTGTCAAAAGAACTGCTCATGTCTCTCACTGCTTCTATTTCTGCCACCACAGATCCATTTTCACCTTTCCTTTAGTAACAACAATGTCTGAGAGAGTTTCTACAGGGACCTTCTTCTATGCTAGTGCCAAAATCTGACACTGAAAAGGAAAAAAAAAGCGCTTTTTGGAGGCACAAACAACTTTAGCACCTCTTAAGTAAACCTCAGCATGAGAATACAAGCATTGGTTCTGTTTTAATAAATTCATTGCAAATTTTATTTAAACAGTATATTTAGCAAACATTTATTATGGGAATTCTTCACATTATAGAAAACTCTTGGTGATAGGGACTTTTCTAGAAAAAGCCTAAAGTTCAAAAGGTTCAGTTTCTAAGCGTTTAATTTAAGAAACAAATATAGGTACTTTATGTATTACCTAAGTAGGATTGGTTTTATGATAGTGATGGTGATATGGTCATTTTGAAAGAAACAGAAAATAACAATCAGTAATTCTTTTTGTATCAGCTAACAGATAATAGCTGGTCCATTCAGTGTTACCATCCCTCAAGGCATTTACATCTATATCAATGGTTCTTAACATTCTTCGAAGTCATAAACTCTTCTGATAAAATTTATGACACTCTCCCCAGATAATTTAAAAAAATATGTAAAGTATTTTACAAATAAACTTCAGGCTGTTCAAAAGAATGTCCTTCGCAAAATGTATCCAAAGATTTCACATGGGTCTGAGTGCCCATGGATCCCAAGGTTAAGAACTCCTGACATATGTTACCTCAGTTTAGATTCAAAATGAATTACCAGGGATTATTAGTCTCTCACTTTACTGGTGAGGTAAAAGACTGAGAATGGTTCTTTGACTTACCTAGTGTCAAAAAATACATCCTTGCCTCTAAGTCTAGGCAAAAGCACAAGACTTTTTCTAAAAACCACTTTTGAATCAATTATCTGGTAGAATTCTCTTGTTTGACTACTTTTTGTCCCTACTTTTTGTACTTATTAAAAATAATCACCATCATGCATCTAATATTTATCAAGTATTTATTTTGTGTAGGATAATATACTAAAGGCTTAGTTTCATTATCTGACATCTTCAAAACAATCCTAAGAGAGAGGAATTATTATTACTATTATTATTATTATTACTGTTATTCTATCCACTTTACAGATGAGAAAACTGAGGTTTTCAAATATTTTTCAATTGCTAAATAGTCAGGCTAAGATACAAACCCAGGTCTCCCTCACTTCAGAGCTACAGTTCTTAACCATGTTTCAGGCCATATTACTAAAGAAGTGATCGGGGAATTTTTACCAAAAATATTTCACCATAGTTTGGCTTTGAAGAACCCTTATCTCTTCAAACCACCCTATAACAGCTGATCAAATTATCCAAGTTTTGAGGTACCAGAAAGGAATGACTCATCCTTGATCAGATAGGGCAACGATCACTTTTGAAGTTGGTAGATACAGCCGAAGCCAGAGGAAGAGCACAGCGCTTGCCTGATGGAGGGGTAGTGGTGGGGAAGGGGGATGGGTGCAGTGCATGAGTTTTGATCCTGCTGTCTCAAAAAATAAGAATAAAATATATATGTGAAAAAAGCCTCTGTTTAAAAGCAGAAATTAGTGCATTGACTTAGTTCCTAAAAATGCTAGCATGAAAAGGCAGCCGTGAACCAGGGTCTCTTTTGCATTCACCATAACTAGAGATGGGGAAGGAAAAATGGTGCTAGGGTTTTGACAAGTTCTGTAAACACACATGTTCAGGTAACAATTGACTAGATTTACTTTATATATTTGTATGTTCCTTGGCAGAAACCTTTTGCAATGTGTGGTATCCTCATTATTCAAGATAAAGTGCTGCCAATTCTGAAAAATGAGGTCATTTTACCAAATTCCTCAGATTTGAATAATATAAAAATGTTTACAATTCTTTTCCCTTAAACATTTCCCCCATTATTAGATATAAAAGTACATGTTCTTCAGTGACCTATGGAGTCGACTTATACTTTTCATGTGCGATATAGTTTCCATTTCATTACATACCAGCAAGACTAAAATATGATTAACTCTACAAACATGTTTTACAGGCTATTGAGTTGAGATCAGATATTAAAACATAGTGTATAGTTTGCTCAGTAGAAAGATGGTAATTGCTGCTTATTTCCTCCTAACAACAACAACAGAACTTATGGAAATACAGTTAAATATACTGAAGTTTGAAAGAGTTAAGAACCATGTTAAAAATCTGCAAATGTGTCAACGAGAGACCCTGATACCAAATATGCAATTTGTACTAAATAACTAAATACTTTACAAGACTATATTGGGAATACTTCTTGTACTATTTCATTCTCTGTGACTTTTAAATACATGGGGTGGAACCTAAGGGAAACAAACCTAAACTTCATTTAATTTTTGATTCTATAAATAATTCTTTGAAAATGTTATCTCATTTTTTATTCAACTTTGTATTTTCTCAGGACCCATAAAATCAGGTACTTAAATACACCTTTCCAAGAGTTATAATAAGTACCTAGTACATTCTGTCACTGTTCAAATGAAAGATGTGTCTTTAAATAAGGATTCTGTGACTGTTATAGGTAAAACCCAGATCTAGCAGATAATTTCATTATTGAGGGTCTGGGCAGACAGGGAAATCTAAGCTGATTTTTAAAGTTTTAATGACATTATTTTAAAAAGACAACTTGGAATTATGCATTTCCTTAACAATAATGATGTAATTTTGTAATAACTGAAATCTTTCATGGGAAAACTGCTTCAATAACTCACACGGTCAATTACACAGGAAAGTACTGTAATCGGGCTGTCCTTCTGTAGCTCCCTGCCCTCCACCCCCATGGTCAAATAGCTCACGTACACGACTTCCTTTTCCATTACCAACTTGTCTGCAGTACCATCTGTAAAAACGAACACATACCTTGTGCTGCTCGTTTCTGCTTTTGCACGTCCATTAGTGGGACTGGCTGCAGCTGCTCAAGAAGAAAGCAAGGATTGTCTTTGCTTTTATACAGACGCAGATATTCCCCCTCCAGTACTGCCTTATCAGCGGCAGGCAATACATCGTCTTGGGTAGGGAACTGCACTTAAAAACCTTACTCGGACCTGCTTCTCTGTGCTATCTGGGGTTTGTTAATCACACTGTATCACGTACCAAAGAAAGAACTACTCTCTCTGGAGATGACCCCTCAGTCATTCCTATCAAAAGGAACAGTTAAAATCATTTCATACTTTGACATCTTGTACATGGAGCAGAATATAAGGAAACCAGTACTGAGGCCTGGCTGTACCTCCTGAGACACAAACCTCTTGGTGAGCGAGATTTTATGTCATGAGAGGGGCTCTGAAATTACAACAATGCAACGAACGTTTTTAAAACTTTATTTTCCCCTCCCTCATGTTTATATTCTTTTTCTGTTGGCATTATTTTTTCCCTGCGTGAACACTGTTAAAACTGTCCACGATCTCTGCAGAAGATGCAAATAAATTAAAGCAAGAAATGACCCCAAATTATTATTTTTTTACAGTGATTTGCCTACAAAAAATAACATTTCTCCCCAGTGACATGAATAATAATGGCAAAGAAAATGCCATCAATTACTAAGCTCTTAAAAATATTTGAAAAAAAGATTCATTGAGAAGCTGAAATTTAAAACACACAAAAGAAAAAACAAAAGAGATCCCCAAAATGGTTTAGTTGTTTTCCTGTGCTAATCCACACTTACAAGTTTAGCCCCAAATATATCAAAACTACTCTTCTTCATAAAATGTACTCTGTTGTCAGTGTTTAAGCTTAGCTTTTGGAACATTAGAATGCCAATTCTGCCTTAGAATTCAATTCATATATTGAATTGTCTTAAATCATCAAACAGCTCTGCTTTCTCAGCACTTAGGTACAGGAGAGAGAGCGCTGGATTCCAATTATTTATTGATACATATGCAAGTCACTCCCAAGGGACTGGGGACTTTTGAAGGAAGGGCCTTTTTTTTTTTTTTTCCTTTACTCTTTTATATTATCAGTGCATTGCACACAGTAGGCAGTTAATTAATGACAGTTTAATTGAATTGACCTCTATCAGAAGAGAGGATGCTCCTAATTTTAATAAACAGTCTGTTAAAATATGTGTGTATGTGTACATATACATACATGCTGTGATCAAAGTGTTACCACTTTAAATGTAGCTGTATTCATGAGATATAAATGGCAGCCATTATCACAGAAAATAGGACTCAAATTGAAAACAGTTTCAGTTTTGTGAAACATAAAAGAAAATTAATAAATTTTGCACCATATTTAAACGATGTATTATATGACAGGAGAGAAAAGGACTGAGCTTTGTTTGCTTGAGCTTCTGAGCAATTTTCAGAACGAGTAGAAGTGGTATATGTTGGTGTGTGTATGTGTGTATGCATGTACATATACATACAGATATACACATACACGTATATATGTGTATATATACACATATACACATATGAATCCACTGTCAGTACGAACACATGGTGAAGTGTCACTAGTTACTTTTATTTTCATTAAAGCAATATAATATTTTATAAGTGAAACTAAAATACCAATGATGTTGTTAGATTAAAAAAATTCCATGAGTTTCCTGGAGAGTTGAGAATAAATATAATTACTTGTACAAAAGACTGTGAAAAAAATTTTAAAAGGCAGTAAGAGTTCCCAGGCTAGGAGAGTGTCTTGTATGTCAGCCTAATAACTATTGATTTTATTAGGTGGAAAATAAGATATCAGTACTCTGTGATTTATTTTTATTACTATGTTAGAGTTCTCTCAATTCACATACACAATTAACAAATATAATTATGTATGAGAGAATAACGGATGCCATACTTAACATGTATCAGACACTCAGTGAGCATTAAATTCCTTCTCTCTCAATTTCAGAAGATACTAAGTATCAATAGATATCAGATTTTAGAAGATACTGAATAACTGAATAAGCTTTGGATGTGTATATATACACGCATAAAAAGTTCAATATCTGTAGCTACATATTTATGAATATGAGCAAAACATACACAAAGGACCTCATATTATTTTACAATATGAAAATAAGTATGAATAGTGATCCTAAAACTCTCACATATAGGTGACTGTCTTAAAGAAAGTTCATAACATTAATTATGCATTTAAAAAATAGAAATAGCTCTCTTCTCTCTCTTGACTTCTCTCTCTCCTTTCTGTTTTCACTGTGTTCCAAAAGACCTTTAAGGATTCATTACATAAAGCAGTTTGGTGGTGACTTAGTCACGTACGTGAGTTTCATGAGTCGGTCAAAGATACATATTTCTCATCCTAAAAGCTAAGTGGAAATTTGGGGAAGGAATCAGTGGCTGTTGGAATCTTCTAGAACATAAAGAAATGCACTGTAGGTCAAGTTCCCTTATGCATATTACTCATTCTAGATGAGTGTAGTGTTCTTTTCATATGGTGTGATCACATAGATTATATATGTTATCATAAAATATGACAATGTACATTTAATTCATGGATCACACAAAGTTGATTCACTTAGATTTATATAGATCAAGACTTAGAAATCTTTGGACAAGAAATAATTTTGGATAAATTTATGTCCGTAAACAACCATTTGGAATTTGACATCCTCTATTTTTATATATATATATATATATAAAATACATATAGAATATATTCACATATATAAATATAAACACATATAAATAAAATGTACACATATATAAAATATATTCACGTGCATACAAACATATACTGAAAATATGTATCTGTGTGAATACATGCACATATTTCCTTTTAAAAAAAAGTGGTTTCAAGGTCTTCCAGTTTAATGACTTAAAAAACTCAGGGACCGATGCTCTTATATTTTAAAATACCTGCTTTTAAAAATCAGAAAGTTATACTTCTTTCCCAAGTTAAAGGGTTATAACAGGCTAGAAGATAAAATATCTCTGATGAAAAAGTGTAATGGTGGGCTGCCCTGGTGGCACAGTGGTTGAGAATCTGCCTGCTAATGCAGGGGACACGGGTTCGAGCCCTGGTCTGGGAAGATCCCACATGCCGTGGAGCAACTAGGCCCGTGAGCCACAACTACTGAGCCTGCGCATCTGGAGCCTGTGCTCCGCAACAAGAGAGGCCACGACAGTGAGAGGCCCGCGCACCGCGATGAAGAGTGGCCCCCGCTTGCCACAACTAGAGAAAGCCCTTGCACAGAAACGAAGACCCAACACAGCCAAAAATAAAAATAAATAAATTAAAAGAAGGCTCAACATTAAAAAAAAAAAAAAGTGTAATGGCAGAATTAATAAATCAATGAAACTTAAGAAACCAGGAGATAGATTTCATGAAGAATTAATAATTTATGTATGATTAAAGGAATCTGTAGATATTACATGCTCCAAAAAGTTAAGTGGCTAGATCTGACCTAGGTCATCCCTCTTTTTCTACCTATTTCCCCAGATTTTATTATTTTATTAACTGTTATTATATATACAAATAGATACATACACACATATATACTTAGAATTTTATATATATATATTTTGTTGCTCATGTGTATATTTCTT
Organism: Monodon monoceros; assembly: GCF_005190385.1. NCBI lineage: Eukaryota > Metazoa > Chordata > Mammalia > Artiodactyla > Monodontidae > Monodon > Monodon monoceros. Next base: position 21,276,012 of record NW_021703770.1, on the reverse strand, counting down.
TGGCAAAATAAAAATGGAAATAACCATCTTCCTTTAAATTCATCCCAAATGAAGGCAATAATTCAAAAATAAACACAGTGGACTGATTGGTACCAGACTAAAATTCAAAGCAATTCACATTTACCAAAAAGAAAAAAAAAAAGGTAAAGAAAAGTGTGCCTTAAACATAAAAGTCCTAACTTTTAAAGAAGAAAATCACCATTAGCAGAGGTTTAGCTAATTAGTCAATCTAATGCAGGGCTTTTATGTTTGTAGGTTTACAAATTTCAGAAAATGACCAAATTATTCCACTTATATCATTAACTTGACCCTTTCCAGGATTCGACCTTCCTAATAGATTTGTTTTATAAGATACGACATCTTGAACAGCTGTGCTATTCTTTCTCGAACTTGACTTTTTTTTTTTTTTTTTTAAAGCATGAAAATAGACTGATTTATACTAAGGCACGAGTATTCTTTGGTGATGGTGGGGGAAGGGAGGGATCAAAAATGGAAAAATAATGTGAGTTCCTGTATGAGCGTGTCATTTTGAAACTTAGAGAAGAACACTAAAGTAATACAAACACACACCTGTGGCCAGTTAAAGAAATAATGTAGAAAGAATTTGAAAGTATCACGGTGAATTGAATTCATTAATATAAGGAGGTATGATTATTAAAATAGAGAAACAATTCCTTTGAACGTTCAGATCTTCAAACTCCCACCACTGGGTGTATGCCATTATATACTCATTGCAAATTGTAATATGTTTAAAGTTGTTAAGAAGGCTCTCTGCAGGTTTTTACTTTTTAAAACTAAACATAAATCAGGATTAAGTTAGACATTTTCAGGGAAATTTTTTTTCTAAATTTCTTACAGGGCAAATAATTTGCAGGCACATTGGGAATTTTAATCTGTGCTAAAGATACCTCTGGACAGATACATTTAATGTAGCAACTAAATAGTTTGATTTAACTGGAATACTGATCTGACTCAGAATTTTCTTAATGATAAAAAGGAACACCGGATTTATGGAAGAAATATGGAGGGGCAAAACAAATGTTTAATAATCTCCGTTTCTACCCCTACTTAATTCTGTATCAAGTTTAACCTTCAGAGGTAGTTACATTTAAGTGTTATTTTCTACCTTGGCTCCAAATGGCATCTTGACTTAAAATTCAAGAAAGCACCTCAGACAAATAATAAATTGTTGCACAGTACTAAAAGCACATATGAAAGCTATTCTTAATTTCAATTACACCTTTAATACATTAATTATCTGTTTATCTGAGTACTGCTTCTGAAAGGTCCGCCATTGCCTACTGCATTCCAAGCACACTGTTCTTTTCACAAGAGGTGGAGGCATTTGAGAGGAAAAAAAAAAAAAAAAATCAGACAACTCTGTTTCCAGTGTCTCAGGGATAATTGTTACCTTTCTCCTTTCCAGCTTTAGAAGAAAGCAGTGTCTATTTTGCTCAGGGCAGTTGTTCAAGGCTCCTGCTGTCAGAATCTTTCCAACTTGAGTAGATTTAGGATTATTTAAAAATGATTATTATATCACACTAAGCCTGCTATTGTTGTTGATAATTGAGCATGCATAATTAATGTCCATACATAGCACAGTAATTAACCCAGGATATATGCATTCACGCTTACCTTTGTGTGTACGTATACACACACATATACATATTCTACATGGGTGATTCTAAATGGTTCATTCTGAGTTAAGAAAAATATTTAGACAAATCTGTGATGGGAATGTAATATTGAAAGTCTAAGGTATAATACAATTATTAAAAGTTTTGTCTTCTGTGTATAGTTCTTCAATTCATACTTCAAAACAAATTCTGAAAGCAATATTCACTTACAATAGAGGGGTTTCTGGAAGCTGATCCATTCTTTTGCTTTATTTTACTATGCAGTATGCTATTGTAATGTAATTCCTGACTATTAGTAGACAGGTTTTGCTTTAATAGTCTAAGAAAATAATTTACACCAGGTTATCGTAACATAACATTATGTTTCATAAAAAAAATGCCTTCATCACTTTATCACAAAAATCATTATTTTGAAAATATATTTTTCAGCTTGTAGTTTAAATGATCGGACATGCTTCTGTTACTAGAGAAATATATAATTTTTAACTTGGTGATAATGGTATAATTTTCTATTAGAACTCCAAATAAAATTCATTTTGGTCCCAGCCATAAACATTGGTTTCCTTTACCTTCCTTCTCAGTTGATTTAGATTTTCCTTAACAACCAACGCACAGCCTGTTCCACCCTTTTCTTTCTTTGAATTTTTATTGCCTGTTGAAATCTTCTTGGCTTGCAGAAGTCACAGAGAGGAAAGGAAAACTCACAATCTAAAATGCCTGATATTTAATCAATAAAGGAGGGGTTTTCTCCGTTAGGAATTTGCTTCTCTATAAACTCTGCCTCCTCTCCTCTTTTAGGAGAAGAAATGAAAACTCTCTGCTTCCCACGAAATCAAAGCCGTCAAGTCACTGCAACACCCTGAGGAGCTTGAGAAACATGCTCTTATTTACTAGTTCATTATAGATTATTCATCCCTTATTTGTGAATACAACTGCTAGGCACTTTCTATTATACAAGGATGACAAGGCCTCTGAATCTAAACTCATAATTCTACTTTCTAAGTTGCTCAGAGGTATATAGTCGACATTCATTATACTGGTTCTCTATCAGAATCAGAACCCCGCTGGCTGTAGCGCAGGAGCAGAATTCGGGGGGACCCTCCATGAGGACAGGTTCTGCCCCTTCATTACTAGATGGCAGTGGTTCCCAGGGAGTGCTTAGGGAACAGCTGGGATACTAGGGGTGTCAAGGCCCCTCAGCTCTGGGGACACAGGGCTGATGCTAGTCAGTCAGGATTGAAGTGTCCTGACCAGATGGAACAGCAGTGCCAGTTGTGTCACTTTAGTACAAATCAGATGTAACTAGCAACTCGCTGATGTGATCTCACGGCTCAGAAACTGGTGTTGATCATTATTCTAAAGACTTAAAACAATGTTCTCTCCAAAGTCAGCAAAACCTGAATAAATTGGCAGCTTCCTCAGGTGGTGGTTTTGAAAGCCTACACTCACTTGGTATAAGTTCTGGTATGTTTATTTATAAACGTCTTATTACTTCAAATTATCACCTCATGTAAGAAAAGTTCAGTGCCTTTGAAGTGTTTATAATTTTGAGGGGAGGTAAGGTAAATATACATGCAGCAATTAAGAGAATGATGCAGGAAAGGAGACACATCTCAATCCCAAGACTTACGATTCCTTTGCTTCTAAGTGCTACAACTAATGTAAAATGTGAAACACACTCAAACACTCTCTTTCTATCTCTCTCAGCTAAGGAGACCATGCAAGTATGTGGTGGACTTCAATAAGCTCTTAATCATTATTAATCACTGTATCTTTTAGTTTCTTTCAGTTGCTTGTGGCAGAAAACACAACCCAAACCAGATCAATATGAAGATAAACCTGACTCACGCAACTGAAAACTGGGAAAAACCCTGACTTTAGGCATAGTTTAACTAGGATTCATATGCTATCATGATATGTTGACTACAGTCTTACTCACGTAGATCTTGTCCCTGGATGGCAACATCACTGTTGCACGTTGAGAGCCATATTCTCAACTGAACAAGCAAGGGGGAAGCACTGAGTCCACTTTCCTGATGGCTCAACCCAGTCTCCTCAAATAGGGGCCTTGTTGGCCAAACTCAGGTCATGTCCCTGTCCCACTACAGCCAGGTGGGATATAGGATGAATGCTTGGATTGGTTTATTAGGTCTAGAGCAGTTTCTCTAATGTGAGTTACAAATCACCTGGTGATCTTATCAAAATGCAGATTTTTATTTAGTATGTCTGAAATGGGACCTGAGATTAGGCATTTCTAATAAGCTTCCTGTCTAAGTAACATGGATCTTAGCACACACTTCAGCCCTGAATCTGGGGCAAAATCAGCTTCATCTGAGCTAGATGAAATAAAAGTGAGGGAAGTGTGGATTCTCAAAAGAAAATTAAGGACTGTTACCAGAAGTAAGGCATTAAAAATGAGGTAAAAGATTAAAAAAATAAAACAACATGTTTCTTCTATAAATACACACGTGCGCGCGCGCACACGCGTACCCGATCATTTGCATGTTATTTATCCAGAAGGGAATTCTTTTAGTAAGTAGAGCCTCTATACTTAAGTAGAGTCCATACCGATCACATCTGAGTAGTCCATCCATGCCATCTAGTATTTTCTTTGGTGTGAATAATCCTTGAAAGAGTTCATCATTATCTACACTTCTCATGTAACTGTTGTGACAAAATCGATCCATGCCATTTTCTTTCTTTTCTACAAAAGCCACACTATGAGAAAATAGCATAACGATCACTATACCACCAAAGAGTCTGCTTAAAAGAACTTGGCAAAACGTTGTTGGCACAAAAAGCAAGGATAGCCCCATGACGGACGCCATGATCAATGATCTGAGATTCAATCCATGCCATTTCCTTAGTTCACAATGAATATACAGGATATGTGTGGAAGGTTCACAATAAAAGCCCTTGTGGACAGCTCACCTGAGAACTCTCCTGAAGGTTTATCTGTACTTGAAAGACCAAAAGAGCTTTTCAGGTGTCACAATGATGACAAAGGTAGCATCAGATTGTTTTCTGAATGCATGTATTTACTATCCTGTGTCAAATATCAAAAAGTATTTAATGGGTCAATAACTGTTCCCATTGGCACATATGTCAAAAAAAATAAATAACTGACCAAGTATCATCCTTATCTTCTAGAAAGACTGAATAACTACATGAACAAGAAGAAAGGCTTACCTTCTTTGATATGAGGTATCTAAATGGACTGGGAAAAATATATGCCTCTTCTGGTACTCTCTCATATTTACACTGTAAATATTAGATTAGCTACTATCAGTTTCAACTTCTGGTCTATTCACATCCATAAGGAGTTGGTATACTCTTCGGTTTGAATTCTGCATCACTGGGCATGTCTCTAGTTTGTCTGGGTTATAATTCAGAGTTAAGGAGACCATGAGACTACTTTTCCATATTCTTTCTAAGGTATAAAAGCTATGAGTTCTATTTTCCTCTATGAACTGAAAGCATCTTATAATCTAGCAAGTGAATTTTATGTGTTACATAAGGGTATTAGGGCTAAAATATCAAAACGTGGCATATTTTTTTTCTGTATCTAAATGAAAGCAAATCAATATCATCCAAAAGAAACTCAAAAGTCTAAAAAGTAGAAACAATGCGAGGCTCACTTACTGCTAAAAGCATGTAAATCTAGCACCAAGAAGTCTTCCATGCACAGAACTGCATAAGCACCAAGGCCATGACACACACTAAATGCGATAATCGGGTGATATGTATCTGTAATTCATTTACACATTAATTAATATTTAATACCATTCACTAAGTATCAGCACCATGCTGATACTGTGGACACATAGCTGTAAAAGACATGACCCATGGTCTCAAGCTGCTCACCGGCTATCAGGGAAGCCATATAAGCAAAGACCCAATAAGTGCTCTATCTAATAAAGCTATTAGATAGCTTCTGACTAGTTTCTGACTCAGAAAAAGAAAAAAGCAAGTGGCCAACCATTCCAAAGGGTCATGAATAAAATGCATGTAGAACATCTTGCATTGGGCCAGTCGCATAAAAGGTGTTCAATAAATTAGTTCCCTCCTTCCCTCTTTATATATTTATATAAAAGGGAGGGCAGAGAGTGCAAATAACAAATGATCTCCAAGGTCCCTTCCAGCTCTAGTAATCCATGAATAGTTCATTCTTTTCCTAGACGATCAGGAGTAACCTCATTAGGTCTGAGACTCATTTCCTCTCTCTCCCCCATTCCTGGCTTCCTCTCCCTCTCTCTCCCTCTCTGATCCTCTTCCTTCCTTGTTTCTTTGTTTTGTTCATTTGTCATTTTTCAGACTGCTAAGTTCCAGGCATTATACACTGGTGATTCTGAAGAAAACTTTATTTCTCAATAAAAGAAACACTTCAAGATCATCTTACGGCAGTACTTAAAACATGATCCAGACATACGACTGGCGACCGATCTGACCTAACATAAGACATATTCATAGTATACGCAGCAATAGGATGAACTAATGTTGATTTTGCTCTCTCAAGAGATATTTGCTGAGTACTCAGTAAAATACACATCACTCTTTCCAGGTTCGTCTTTTGTTGGTTGAGGGGAGGGATTCAAATGGTCTTAACTGCCTATGGAGATAGCATTAGATGTGTTCCTTTTGCTAAGCTCAGACAGTCAACAAAGTGCCTGAGCTGGAGTGCAGATGACGAGTTCCTTACTGGCTTCAGTCATCGCTTCTATAAACTAGGAACGGAACTCATCACCCACAGGGCATGGGGGAGCAAGAAGTGAGCCTTTCAGGATGGTAAATGCTGTGATTTCCATTCCCTAGCACAGCATACTGACAAGCACAGGAACCCGGGAGTCTGGAGACCCATATTTTATCCTGCTTCTACCTGGGACTCTTTTTGGACTGGAACAAATTGTTATTCTCTTTCACAATTTTCACTTTTTTTTTTTTAAAGTAAAAAAAAAAAGAAGGTATCATCTCATAATTATGAACTCAAAATGTAGTTGTCTTCTCATAACTGCCGCTGCCATTTTCAGGGACACTAACAAGATAAGAAAAATCAGGACACGGGAAATGGACGTGAAGGTAAAAATCACACCACAAAGTCAAGATATTTTAAAGAGTATCAAACAGACAGAAACTGAACTTGTTAAAATGGCAAATAGTCCAGAGACATGATGGAGTCATTAGTTTTTCAACTGGCCTGTAAGTTATTTTCCGTGCTATCATCTAGGACACATTTGGTTAACTATGTCATGCCCTTCAGGTCTTCACCAAGTTTGTTTTTAAAGTAAACTGCTGGTAAAACTGAAATGTATTTTCATAACGAAAATGTTATAGTTAAAGAGCAGAGCTTTTGCTCATTAGCCACGGGAGACATTTTGTACCCTGTTTACGTTATTATTAGCACTTTGCAGCTAACAAGCAACTTTTAAACACTCCTCGGCAACAGCTGGAAAACTAAACCTTCCAGCCGTTGGTCTCTTCTGCTGAATGTCCAGAAATGCAGTGTTATGACATGTAAGAACATCCACCCTAACTTCCTTTGAACTGAGAGAGCTCAAGACGGTAGGAAATGAAGGGAACCAACCAGAGTCCTCTCCCTGACTGTATACAGTGTCTCACCCTCTGATTAGAGCCCACGGCACCCTGGCCCAGGGAGCAACAGCTGTTTTCTGTCTTTTCGTTCCCTTCTCCCATTAATGTTGTTTCGATTGTGTTATGGGCTGCACTTTAGATCTAAAAGGAAACACTGAGTTTTATTTGAATGTTTAAATGATTAATGACCCTCTAGTGTAGTTGTCTTCTCATAATTGCCACAGAGTAAGCTGCAATTTACTTTGAAAATCCAGACCTCTGTGTATTATGGAGAGCAAGCTCAGGCATTGACCGCTATGTGGAAAATTCATTCTTTAAAAAGATGCATCCATTCCCCAGTATTCTTTGCAGACAAGTTCTTACATTTTTATGTCAAGCAGAAGTCTAAAATGTTGATTCTGGAAATATCAAGGTATTGCCTCACTGTTCATTGGCGCAAGGCAAGGTGCGTACCTGGGAAGAAGAAGATAAAAGGGGAGAAAGAGGCTCAAAAGTCAAGAGGAAGGGCTGTGTGGATGAGGCAAGACTCCATATTCTTCTAAAGGAGGACAAGCTTGGTTTCATCTGAGAGCCGTGCACAGCTGTCCACCAAAGAGGAAGGAAGTAGTTACGTGCTCCTATCATGTAATCAGGAAAAGGTGCCTGCAAGTTGTTACAGACCACGTGAGTCTTACACTCTTATTTTATACAGAGAAAATCCCCACAGCCCAGTGAGAGTCAGAACAGCAGTCTACATAACACACGTAACTCCTAAAAATATAGATGTTTACATGTTTATAATGGAAAAAGACATGATGTTTGCTTTCCAGGGTTTTAGCCATAAGTCTTATAATAAGTTTCTATTGGTCCCCTAGCTTTTTCTTCTTCTTGGGAAAATACAAAGTACATTAAAGAATCGATTCTGAGGCACTGCTGCAGAACACACTTGGTGTGGTATATGAGGATAATGGGCAAGAAGAGTCTCAAAACTGACGTTATCAAACCACAGTGCCCGAGAGGTACCAACATAGCGCTGTCGGTTTGCTGTGTTTTTCTTTTTATGTCTTCTGGCTAAAATGTTTTCTGACTTTTGTCTTGGCCAATTTTGGGCCACACTGAATGTTAAATAAACTATTATTTAATCAAATACAGGCATATTAGTCTCACTCCTGCTGACAAGTTCAATTAGAAAATTTTTGCTTTGTTAAAAAAAACAACAAAAAAACCCTCATGATCTTTAAACTGTTAAGGCCTCAGCACAACATCTGGTAACAATTTTTGATATATCCAACCATCAAACTTCTATCTCCGTGAAGTGGTTTATCCAAGATTTGTTTTAATTAGGCCGCCTTTCTAACTTCACATGGCTTTCAAAAGGCAGAATCACTCAGATGTTTTAAGCTGTAAACTTACTGAAAGGTTCTGAGGCTGTAATTAGAGCTTGGCCAAGGTGGACTCTTTCTCTTTATTAACTAGATAGCTAGGTTCATTCAGCTGCCTCTTAACAAAGACAGTAAACGATTTCTAATTTTAGCGGATGGGTTTTTAATTTTTATGAAAGCTTAGAGTTGGTCTTTAACACCTTCCTTGTCTTTCTGGTGTTCATGTCAAAAGCAGTTTGGGTCCAACCTTTCCATAGGAACCCACATTCCAAGTGTATATTTCTCTGCTTGGGCAGCCCAGTTGAGTTTTAAAGTCTTCCACTTAGACCAAGTCCAAGTTAGAGAAACATATCACTGTGAAGATGCGATCGGGTAGTATAGCATCTACCTGAACGATGCATCTAAAAATAAATCTACTTATAGGTTCGTTTGAATAAAGCATCTTCCCTCTATCAACCACAGCATCCTGTAAGCTGCTGTTTTGAGTAAGAAATTACACTTACCTTGGATGCTTGTTTTTTAATGTATTTGCCTCTGTATAAACCTTCAGGAGTATAAAAATCTCCACTCATTTATTTGCATCAGAGGCACAGATTAACGGCAAAAGTAATGTGGAAACTTAAGCTATTTATTTTATGAGGTAACTATTTTAAAATCCACTGGGAAAATAATGAAAAATGGCCTCATTTATCCCTCTTCTTTGGTGAGCCTGGTTTTGGTGAACCAGGCTTCATTCTACCAAAATAGTTCTCCCAACCAAGTGTGTATGTGTTTTGAGGTTGACGGTAGCCTGTGGCTTTTCTCCACAAGTTTTTGATGTTATTCCCTTTGAAGCACTAACACAACTTCATAGCTTTTTATTATTATTAAACTTCTTCATAAATGCACAAGTTTCTTACCATGGTTCGCAAAGCCTAAGGATGGACCTGTAGGATCACTAATATTTTAACTTTTCTGGGTAAAATTGAGTAAAAACAACTGGAGAAAAGTTCATTACTGAGTCTACATGATGCAAGGCATGTGGATATTCGGAAACTTGGAGGACCGACTTCAAATGTCAGATTTAGATTCACTGGTATTATATAAATAGTCAAATTCTCTGAGCAGATGACGCAGTGTGGGCAGCAACAAACATTTTCACCCATTGATTTTCTGAAGGAAAAACATACATCTGATTTTCTGTTTTTGCTTGCAGAAATGTTGGAGAAAAGTTAGTATGAATTTTCACGTAAAATTGGACAATGGTAGTGAGTTCTATATTTGAAAACTCTTTAACTCTGTCCATGAGAAGAAATAGGGGGCTTCACGAATACATATGTAATGTATGTAAAAATTTCAAAGGGTTTTGTTGTAAATCAGAGTTCTCTTTCTGGTGAACAGATGACTCAATCTGGGCAGTAGGTTGTGTTTTTTGTTTGTTTGTTTTGTGGAGGCAGGTAGATCACACAAGGTAGTATAACAGGAAAACTTCAATTAGCTATCAATATTTAAAAATTGGGTGATCTCACATAAATCCATTTTTCCCCTAGGTTTTATTGGCACTTGTAAAGTCCAATGTTGCTAGGTTCATTTTCTCTCATGACAAGACATAGTGGAGGTGGCTGTGACTGCCTCTTTTAGAAACTGTACTTGCATTCCCCCATAGGACCGCTGAGCCTTGGCATTTATACAACCTGCTTAGCTACCATAAGCATTTAATTTTGCCATGATAACTTTCAGTCCTTTGATATTAATTATCCTAGGCCTTTTCTGTCTGAGCTGTCTTTGTAATCTGGAGGTACTGGAGCCTGCCAGCCTCGATACACATCCTGTCTCTGACCCTAGTTAGCTGTGTGACCTTGGGCAAGTTGCTTAAACTCACTTTGATCCATCGCTTCATCTGTAAAAAGGGTATAATAATGGCACCTAACTGACAGGTTGTTTCACGGAGTAAAGGCGTTAATTCAGTGCTTAGATAATGGTAAGTACTCAATTAATGATAATTATTATAACTCCAGTTTCAGACTTTGGTTCTTTCCTCATACTCAAACTTAGCACGCTTGTACCTCCTGTGACTAACAGATCCAACCATTTGGATGACCATCTAAAGTGTATGGCCATGCCTAATCTATCTGTAAATAAATATTTTAACTTGGATATTTTGTTACCTTTCTAAAATATATGTCTACAATGTCTACAATAGAGATCCAAAATACAGATCTCCCCCCGCCCCAAACTTTAAAATTCTCCATCATTCAGTGAACAACGTAACTGAATACCCGCCTTCCATCCCCATTTGGTCTAGCTGATCTTTCCCATCTTATCTTGTACAAACTCCCTCCATCCTCACCCCTTAGCTCCATCCACTTGGGATCACATGCCATTCACTCAGACTCTGTACTTGCCAGACTTTATTTTCTCTGATGGAGACTGTGCTTTCTTACCACCCTGTTCAGTGTCCAACATAGTACTTGCAATAGAGCAGGTGCTCAACAAAAGTTCTGTTGAATGCATGAGCAAATGAAGAATGAATCCAACTTAAGTTCTTCCTATCCATCTTTTTAGGTCTAGCTCAGAACACTTCTTCTGCTTCCTCTTCCAAGAAGATTGCTCTGTCTCTCCTGTATCCTCTCATTTCACTTTGTTGGTAGTTCTACCATCTTCAAACCATACTTCTTCAGTGCTGTCTGTGAACATGGCTACTTCTTCCACTAAACTATGAGTTAATAAAGGACAGAGGGCACACTTTTGGGGGGTCATTTAAAAAAATGCAAATCATCAGTGCTCAATTATTCAATTAAATCATGCTTTTTTTATCATCTCAAAACCCAATAACTGTTTAAAGAAAATCTTTTTATCCACAACTGGTTCCTCCTGTTTCTCATTATTTGTGTGGCTCCACTGCTTTCCAATCCACCAAGAGTACCATTTCGAGATTAATTATCTGAAGACAATCTTAATTCTATCACTTCCTTGTTCATAATTTTCATCGTTTCACAACTCAGTGGATAATTTCCAAAATCCTTTGTTCCACATTCTTAATGCTCTTCACAACCTAGATTACTCAATTACTTCCCCCACCCTTCCCTGAATCCTCCAGGTAAACTAGCTTACGCCAAGTTCCCTCACTCAGATCTCGTACATTCCCCTCCTCTCAACCTCTGAAACCTGTTGTAACCTTCAAAGCCCAGCCCAAGAGTTCAGACTTCAAGAAGCTTTCACCGCTAAAATGTGGCTTCCAGCACTTCTTCTAAGGAAGCTCCAGGTAACTTGCTTTATTGCTCCTATGCTGTCAAAGCTGACCTCATCAGCTAAATAAACATTTTATTTTCTCTTTCTACTTATCCCTTTTCTCCACCATCCCCCAAACTTCCCTTCAGTGAGTCCTGTTGAATCCTTCTCCTCTCTAATCATGCACCTGAAATCATATACCTCTTAAAGGTGGTCCAGAGATGTTGGAATTAAATTGCACCACAATCCCTCCTTCACTTAAGGAAACAAAGAGCCGATGAAAAAATCAAGTGTTTTTTTATGTATTAGACTGTGAATTCTAGGAGGCAGGAAACTATGACTTTTAACTGAACTAAGCAAAACTTTGTTCAGTAAAGAATTGAGAAGAATAAATTGATTCAATTTCTAAACTTAAGAAAAGGAGGTCACTGATTTAACTTAAAGACAGTCTTTCTTTCAAAACATGCCTGTTTCAAAAGGCTAAAATTGTGTAAAGAGAGATGGAGTTACCAGAGAAAAATCACTAAAATAATCCGTTATTGCTACACTGCCACTACAGATTTAAGAAATTTACCTATAAATATCAGTGCATAAGGCTTTTAATATAAAATGCAGCAGGTCATTTACCACAGTTTCACTCATGGATTCATTTATAACAGGGTGGATAGATATAGGATGCGTATATTTATCACGATGGTTTTCCCGTTAAGTAAATACTATTCTTTGTCGCAAAAAGTTTTTCCTTTCAAACACTGACTACTTTAAAATTCTGAATTTGGATGAAAGTGCTGTAAAATGACCATTGGGCTAGCACACATGTGGATGCTGTAATGCTGGGTGTGGGTATGTGAGTTGCCCTTTGCTTCACCTTTGTCAAGTATTTCTTTATAGAGTTCATAAAAAAAAAATGTAAGGATGTGTAGAGCGGGAATGTTTAAAACACTCAGGTAAGTATTTTCAAGCTATTTTAGAAACACCATTTACATAAAAAGCAATGTGCCATGTATACATTACTATTACATGTTTATTACTCATTGTTTCCCCTATAAGAAAAGACTTTCTTTTCTGACTTTGTTTCCTATCAAACCAAAAGAAAAAGAAAAAAAGAATAAAGGAAAAAAAAAAAAAACGCTGCTTCCCCTGATCTCACACTTTTCACCTGCAACAGCTGCTTCCAATTACCTGCTTCCACCTGCAGGACCCCATCTAGTTGTATTGAGTTTGGTTCCTGTTTCAAAAACAACCAGGAAAGTGACCTGGGCCTGAGGCAGAAGGCTGCTTCAGTTAGGAGCAAGAATCTTGCATCAATTTAGTTTCCTTGTTTTTCCTCCTCTAAAATTCTTGGTTCTTTGCTCCTGGCGTGGTTTCTAACCCCTTGTATTGTTCAGTCCATCATGTAAGCATCCTCGCAATTTCAGTCCTACTCTGCATTCTCTCTCTATCCACGGCTATTCTAGAATCCCCAAATACTAGAACTAGTTTATTTTTATTTATTTATTTTACATCTTTATTGGAGTATAATTGCTTTACAATGGTGTGTTAGTTTCTGCTTTATAACAAAGAGAATCAGTTATACATATACATATGTCCCCATATCTCTTCCCTCTTGCGTCTCCCTCCCTCCCACCCTCCCTATCCCACCCCTCTAGGTGGTCACAAAGCACCGAGCTGATCTCCCTGTGCTATGCGGCTGCTTCCCACTAGCTATCTACCTTACGTTTGGTAGTGTATATATGTCCATGCCTCTCTCTCGCTTTGTCACAGCTTACCCTTCCCCCTCCCCATATCCTCAAGACCATTCTCTAGTAGGTCTGTGTCTTTATTCCTGTTAGAACTAGTTTATAGATGATGACCATGAACCAGTTATGGGGATTACAAGATCTCATTCTGACAAAGCAGAATTATAGATCAAACCTTATGCAGTTGCCCTTTTATATAGTTTGACCCAGTAGAGTGTGGTTTCCAAGGTTGCCGATTCAGGCCTCCTTTCTGCTTTCCTCCGATGTCTTCCTGTGCTTCAACTTCTGTTTCCCTCCCTGCTTTCATCACTTAGCCATCACTAACCCTGATATTCAGGATGGTAAATCTCTTGATCTAGAACAGTGTTTCCCAAAGTGTGGTCCACCATAGCACTGGCATCAAAATCACCCAGGTATACTTGTTAAAAAATGTGGCGTCTTTTGCCCCATTCAAGACCCACTGAATCAGAATCACTAGTTATAAGGTCTATGAATCTGGAATATGTATTTTTAACAAGGTCCCCTAGTGATTCTTGGTCATATTCAAGTTTGAGTCACTTCTAAGTCCTTCAGCTTCAGGTGCACTATGACCTAGTCCAAGTCCAGGTCCAAGTTCTGCTACAAGTTCTTCACCAAATGTATGCTTACTACACCTTTGCTCCATGCCGGCCCCCTAGTATCTTAGCCTTGTCATCATCGAAATATGAGATAAAATGGAGTTTCCCTGATTTGCTGTTGAATTACTTGAAGGTAATGGAATTTCATATGTAGGAAATTATTTAGCAATTTAGATTATCTGCCTATACGTTGTTCTCGCTGTATTAGATTTTTCCCATTAATTCTACAAAACAAAACAACCCCCCCTGAATTCCTCCATTATGTCCATAAGAAGCTCATAGGCTAATGAACTTCTGTATGAAAGACAGAAGTAATGAAAATTATCATAAAATATGCTAAAAGTAATTAAAAATATGCCCAGATGTAATGTGGGCATAAACAATTACCAGTCAAACCCAGTTTGGGGTTTTACTGGATTGAGCCAACGCTTTTTTTTCTCAAGCCAACTCCCCTCCCCAAATTTATTGAGAAATAATTGACATGCATCACTGTGTACGTTTAAGGCATACAGCATGGTGGTTTGGTTTACATATACTGTGAAATGCTTACCACAAAAGGTTCAGCTAGCATCCATCATTTCATAGATTCAATAAAAAGAAGAAAAGAAAAAAAAATTCTCCTTGTGATGAAAATTCTTATTAACTCTCTAAACAACTTTCCTATGTACCATATAGCAGTGTTAACTATGGCCATCATGTTGTACATTACATCCCTAGTACTTATTTATCCTATAACTAGAAGTTTGCACCTTTTGACCACCTTCCTCCAATTCTCTCTCTCCACCATTCGCCTCTGGTAAACATAAGTCTGATCTCTTTTTCTATGAGTTTGTAAACTTTTAAACATTTAGTGTAATCTTTAATAATTCCAGCTTTCTTTTTTTATGGGGGGAACAGGGGGCTAAAATTACACTTACACTTTAGAAATAATGTGTTGTTCTTAGAATGCCATGTTTTATATATCTCAGAAGAAATGTCAATAGCACTATTCAAAATAATTCAGCAGTTTGCTTTTTAAACAGGTGTTTTAACTGTTAACTTTTGTGATTAAATACTTAGAACAAACGAAATGTATGTTCAATGTCATCTACTATGAAATCGCTGTGTAGAGATCTGAGTACATTAGTTTACTTTCATAATTGTTGTTAAAGTTACAATGTATTAAACCTTTGAAAATAGAAACTAAAATGTCTCAACTTTCTAAATCACATAAAAGAGAATACATTTTATGCTTGCTTTGCAAGCCTCTGATGTCTTTTCCTTTCAAGTACACTAAATTACTAACTTGCCGCGATGACTAACATAAAAGAACCAAGCAAAACACTGTTCACTTACCAAAGAAGATATATAGACTCATGATAATAAAGTGCAATTAATTTTCATTTATGTAAACTAAAGAACAATGATACTAGTAAGGACCATCTTAGCCATGCTCCAAATCTTTATTTCGGAAGAGTCCAAATAAAAAGGAGGTTCACAGAATTTCATTAGTACATTTTATTCTTTTCTACCAACCACGTTGCTCATATTGCTTTAGACACCTTCATTATTCTTGTGATGTTTGAGAAATGACAAAATTAGAGAAAAGGGATCTGATAAAGATAAAGCATGGCACAAAAGCTAGATGGATAATTGCCTTCACAAATCTAGTTCAGCTCTCATCTCTCCGAATTAGCCTCATTACCATACTTTAAGGCAGACTAGCAGTCAACTCAAGACCCTGTTCCTTTTTTGTCAGAACAAGCGCTGACAGCCAAATGGACAACATATGGAAAAGTACCCTCTTTCCGGTTATTCTTCCATGCGCAAGGCCTTTGGTAGAAAATGTAGGCCAGAGAAAGTTTCCTAAAATCCACGCTCAAATAGGTGTCTCTAAATACTTCTCTTCATCCCAACTTATCACAATTTTGAGAGTTTAGGTCCTACAGTTTACGTGTTTTCTATAGGAATGTTGATCATTTTCTAAAAGAACATAAAGTACATAAGCACACTAGTTCTGCTAGATAACTTCATTTTTTTGGACCTGTTCACCGTTAAACAATTATAACGAAAGTTTTGGACCTCCAATGTTAGTTTGCCCTTGATATAACTGTGATATCTCCTGAAATAAGAACTTGATTACCCTTTGAAAGTGAGTTTTAAATATCAATTTTAAAAATATCAAGTAATCCTTGAGTACAACATCATTGCCAATATTGACTCAACTGCTGGAGGAAAACCGCAAATTTATATATGAAAGAAAATATTTGGTGACAGGCTGAGTTGTTTTTGTTTTGGGAAGCCTCATCACATACATTCTACCATGATTATTTCTGATTATTTTTTATAAAATAAATTGTGGTAAGCTTCAAAAAAGTATGTTCAACATATCAATATTATAATATTGGAAAAGATAACATTACATTAGCCAAAATACTTAGCGATATTATTCATTTCCCCCACTCTAAAGAAATCAAAATGCTTCAGTGACTTTAGTTTGAACAGTTTAACTATGAAATACTTCTATAGGTCCTTTCTAGGCCCATTTGTTTATATAATCACAGGTATCTTTCTTTTTTCCTGATCGCTTTTCCAGCGCTCTAAAGATTTTTGCTAGATTTAATTTTGCTTTTATACTGAAAAACTTGTGATGCAATCTCAGTGGCAACAAAATCAGGGAAATGGATTTTCTTCACTTTGCAGTTTGGGGAAACTAACAGTCCATTCAGCGTGACTGCAAAATACCCTGAAGGACAATATTTACTAAGTATGGCACACACACAGGAGCCTTGTTAAAAATCCACAACAAATCTCTCATTGCAAACAAATCCAAAGGCTTCAGAGCTTCTGCAGCTATCTGAGTAATGTTGATTCTGACAGCAGAACGCTGCTTTCTTACCAATCCAGCAGCCAACTCGAGGTCTGTTGGCCTGACACCAAGATTTCATGATTTCTGGTCTTTGCTAGATACTCCTTTTGTAACAAGCTACCAGAGATGAAGAGCATAATTTTAAGGTGAGCTTCTCTTATCTGCCTACTTAACATTCGAAGTTGGTAAACACCAACTAGCTGTTTCACTTGATCATTCCAATAAAGGCATACATAATTAACGCCGGGCTCCCATCAGACTGTTGGGAGAAAAATAATGGTCAAAGCAGCAATCCCAAATAACAGGAAATACTTTGAACTTCACACATAACACTTTAAAATGCATGTTGTCTTCACGCGGAGATGCCAATATGTGATTTAAAAAAAAATACACACACACACAGACACAGACATACACACACACAATGAAAAAAGTGAGGCGATTTCTTGTGTGAAAAAAAGAGTCTATGGGAATGCGATGAACTATCCACAAGCACATCTAGTTCAGAGCCACTAGTCTGTGTGTAATGGAGAATTCTGAGACGCAGGAGTCCAACGTTTTCTTACAAAAATCTGATTATAAATTTAGTGAGTTATTTCTGAAATCCATTTCTTGCACCCACCTATGCAGCCTGGGAAACATCTGTTCTGATCATGATGTAGAGCCAGAAACTGAATTCCAAACCCGATGTGATTAGATGATCGGTATTCAGAATCCTTCTATGTCCGCAGTAGCTTGCTGTGAATGGCACAGGCCTAGCCGACCATCTTAAATGCTTTGAACATGCTTTTCATTCTTCACGCTATTTAACTTTCAAATGCCTTACATTCCATTTCCAAAAATTAGATAATACAATTAAGCGCCAATGATTTTGTGAGGACCGCGTCCACAAAATCACTAGCTAATGCTCTGACTCTCTTAAAAATAACTTTTAACCTTGAACTTGAAGTCACAGTACAGATGTTGCTCTTTCCTACCTTTCCGTTTTATAAGTTTAGAATCTGACAGCCTGGAAGATCTGTGTCAGGAACTTTTTTCTGCTCCAGAGTTATGAACTGTAACTCATGTGTCACCCATGCATCCCTGAACACCCATTACACATGAAAAAACAGAGCAGGGAAAAGTGGTCGTGCTCACATGTGCCTCATTCTTGCCTCCCCTTCAATAAAAACAAATTAACCGCAGAGCCTTGGGACAGTTTTTTGGTATTCACGCCTTACAAAAATTTCAGAGATCCATAACATATCCTTTTGGGAACACAGCAAGTTATATACGTTCAAGACCATGATGGAAACCCGCAAAACAACAAAGACAGCAATCAGAACTCGGATGGCACATTACGGATGAAATTTTTCCTATTGCCCCCCAAAGTGTGGTGTGTTTGAACATCAAGGACTACCAGCGTCCAGCAAATTCCTCCTCTAGCCTATTCTTTTTCCTATATTTACTTTTAATTTTATTTACTAGAACTACATGATGTAATATAATTATGGAAGGAAGTTAAAAACTGCATATTGATGTTAATTGATATATTTATATATGCAGTGTTCTATTTCAGGTCAGTGATGCTCTCCACTTAAACCTTTGGCACGCTGTTAATTCACAGAGTGATCCGAACCACTTCTGAAGAGCAAAGAATCCAAACACACTTAAACGTATTCTTGTTTCCCTATTCATTTCTCATTCATTCAAAATTCATTCTTTTTTAAAATTTGTGCATTCTGTGTACCAGACGTTGTGCTAAGTGTGTCATCTTTAATTTTAAGTGACTAATGGGGATAAAAGGAGAAAAAGTGACCTATCTCATGCATGGATACCACATGTCAAACAAGAGTGGAACTGATGAACACATGAAAGAAACAGACTGCAAAAAATGCAACCACTTTCGCCAATAAACACTCGATCGTTTAAGGGAAGTCCCTCCAGAGTTACTGCTTCCTGATTGATGTAATCCTAACCACAGCCTGTGGTCCCAAAATTGCCAATCAATCATGTATACATTACAGGAAAAATTGGGTTAACATGTCTTCATGCTGGTGCTTCAATGATGTTCTGTTCCACCCTGGCATAAGATGCCCTTTGCAGAAAAACAGCCGGGTGGTGTAGCGTTCGTTTGTTTTCACCTCACCATTTTGTTATGATGTATAGGCAACGAGCCTCATGTGGCCTTCCTAATCTGAAAACGAGCCAAGAGAAAGAACGTGCTCAGAAGTGTTGAAAGAAAGGCCCATTCTGTGCCCAGGGAACTGCATCTAATACAGGAAATGAACACAAGTTTGCTGTAAGCTGTCCAGCTTCTGAATCAGCTGTTCCCCGCTCAGCACCCTCCTCCCTCCCCCACCCTCACCTCTAAAACCAAGAGCTAAAAGCCAATATTAAAGTTTTGAAAAATGTGTTTCCCCCCCTCTTCTCCCGTGTTCTCTCAAAGCTGTGTAAATCTAACTTGAATGGTAAGCGGCTTTATTTTAACAAGTGTGAGTTATCAGAGTTCGCATATCAAATTAAACCCAATGAATTCTGGACTTGTTTTAAATTTCAAGCCAGAGGCCTTAACTCCCTGCATTTCACTTGGCTGTGAGCCAGACTTAGTAATAAAGTGCTAAGCAGAAGACAGGAAATACTAGAGAAGTCGAACAATGTTATGACAATGTTTATAACTTTTACAGTCAGGCCTGGGTGCACATCTGTACAACATCAGACTCTGGTCAGACCCGCAGAGAGGAAACCATTCCTTAGCTGGCAGTGTTTTGCTCCAGCCAGATGTTATCACTTTACTGGTATCTTTTCACCAAACACACAAAATATATATATTATATATTATATATTTACATTTCTGAGAGGAAATGGGGGGAGAGGGTCCTCTTGTTTGGAAGAAACGGTACCTCAAATGAATTCTGTCCCATAATTGATTTATTCTGACAGACCTAAGACAGTTCACAGACAATGGCATTTTTCCTTTGATGTGATAACATTCAAACTGCTTTTTTTGTATGGGGCGGGAGGGTGGGAGAGCTGTGTTTGATGCCATAGACTTAAGTACAAAGAAACTTCCAAGGACCTTGGCCTTGGCATGCTTGGAGAAGGCTCAGAAGCCCGTAAAATTAGGCAGTCACCTGACAAGTATTTAAATAAATGAGACGATATTAGTGGCATTTCCTTGAGCACAGATGTAAAGTAAGAATTTATCATTTTAGTTGAAACTGAGGAAACTAATATCTCTTCTACCTAAATCATTTCAAGAGCCTGACATATAAAATGTTGCATCACCATTAATAATGCTCTAGATATATCAGTACGGAAATAGATTCTTAACAAACCTAGGCTAACGGGAAACAAAACAAACAAAACCAGAAAAGCTCAGTGGGTATTTGGAAAAGAGTATTAGCCATCATAGAATTTCACATGTCCTTCGCCCCCAATTCCTAAACCTCAGGTTGTATGTAGTCACATCGGTTCAGTGTTAACTGGCAAAATACAAAAACAAAATCAACCACATAAAGATTCCCCCCATGATTTCCGATCCGTTTCTCAATTTTGCTAACGGGTATGTCAGTGTGTGTGCGCGTGTGTGTATGAGTGTGCGTGCACATGTGGATATCTCAGTGAACCTGTCCCACACCTGCCTTCAGACAATTCATCACGTGTCTTAGATAAAGTTGAAAGTCAGTTCAAAATGTGAAACCCATTGTGGGCTTGGCATCCTGGGAAAGCCACATCAACTCTATCAACAGTAACTACTAGAGACATTAAAATGAGCCTGGTTTTCAAAACACCTGCACGGAGCCACGTACCTATTGCAGTGTCAACTATAAAAGGCTGCCAATTTCTAGAGTACCCAAACTATAAACAGGGAATTGATTCGGATGAATTTGACTACATAATACCTATGAACTGCTGTTTGCACTGAGGTCATTTTTATTGTGGTGTATACATTTGACCCGACCCAAGTTAATTCACTTGAAGACTGTGAATAAGAGAAATCTTTACTTGCAAGGGAATTTATTTACTTGGTCCTTCAAACTGAGTTAAGCTGAAATAGGGTGTCTAATCTGGTCATTCCCAAACTCTTATTTATTAGTATCACCTTGGTTACTATTCACAAGTAAATAAATGCCTGGGCTTCATCCCAGATCAGGAGTTCTAGGATGGTGCCCTGGAATCTTTGGATATTGGGGTCTACTTACTTTCTCTTAACCCTCCCCACCCTCTACAATTTTGCACTTACTCTGGATGGCGATGTACCACACAGCGTGTCTGTTGGACTGATCGGTGACTGTCATGCTGTCTATTCAATATTTTGTATATCACCCTGGATACAGCCATTCAAATTGGCTGAACTAAAAACATTTAAATAGTTTTCTAGTAATGTTTTAAATTATTCCACTTGTACTACTGTACTTCCATGCTATGATTGTTTGTCTTTTAAGTTTTTCAAGTTTTTTGGCTTTTATGCAAAGTAAGCTCCACTGTGTATAAGCTGTTTTGACATATTTAATTCCACAAGAGGATTCTAACCACCAGTTCTTTCATCAGCATTCACACTACTGCAGTGATAGAACACTCTATTACTTAATATTTTTCCCAGAGCCCAAGACACTGATGCTTGATTAATCTCAATCTGATGTAGTCAACAGTGATATTATTATAACTGCGCTTTGACGGACTGGATTATTTGTAAATCTTGTAACACTCCTCATTAATTACCTCTGTGAGGTGGAAGCTTGCTGAGTTCAATTTTATTGTGTCGTTTTCATGAAATTCATAGAATTATCTTGAAATATAGAATATTTTCAAAGAAAAGAATTCTACATAACAGAATATAAGAACATTAGAAGATCCTTCTTTCTGAAAATTGTTATATGCATGAAATGTAAATCTTTTGTAACACAAACATTTCACCTTAAACTTTGTATACTTTATAAACGTATTCCCATTTCCCAAACTTTTCATAATAATCCATTATTAGATTAGTTAGTAGAGTTGTAAGTGAGGTCTCTAAGCTTTTGGCTTCAAGATAGTGTATGAATTTTTTTTTTAAAGAACATTTATAGTATCTTGATCAAATTAAACACCATCATTTGCTCCAAGTTCTTTTGTGTTTTTAAAGGTCTTGAGAATTCATTCCCAGCTTTGAATGATGCCAAAGGTCTGTTGGTATTTTCACATTACTTTTCTTGCACTTTAAAGCACATAATAGTCTTTATAGTTGTTCTCACTGCCCAGTTTTACGCTAACCTAATTTAATGGCAACAATTGCAACAAAGGCAAAAGAAATTTAAGCGACTATAAAACCTCAGGTTGTAGCAATGCCTGAATTAGGGCTTAATTCCACATGAGATGTGCTCCTCTGTGAGACATTTTGTCCAGTGACCTGAGATGTTATGATTTACTAATAGGAGGTCCACGGTTTTAATGTTTAATAGATTTAGCATGTATTACCAAATAATGGAAGCTATAATTTATGAGCACATGCTAATTTCTGGCTTATATACATTATTTCTGGGGTTTTCAAGCTTTTTTATACCAGTGAAACCATTTTTTCAAACCTTGCATAGATGCTCAACCTCTATAATTAAGTATAAGTGAAGTTGTGAAGGGAGAAGGTCTGATAAAATTCTTAGGGCTCCATTGGGCTCACACAATTAAGACAGTTTGGGGAATCCTGGCTGAACACTAAAGCATTTATTAACAAACTTAAACTGGTGAAACTAAACTCATTTTCCAGACTTTGAAACAGATCTGAGAGACTAGATAATACATCTAATAAGCTTCAAGTCTGGGTCTTTTCTTTTTCCTCCAAAGCTGGAATTGTTTTTTTCTATGCCACATGGCTTCTTTTTGAAAGAGGAAAATACTTTCTTCCACATTTATAATACATGGACAATGTATTTTTATAAGTAATTGCAAATTTTTCTAGATTAAAAATTAGCCAACCTATGATGAACGTCTGCATACATCCTATTTTATTTTAGCTGACCTTGAATTATATACTTTAACTTCTCAGGGTGTCCCTCTGGTATTTTGGAATTTTTAGCCCTTTATTTCTTGATGATTCAGATTTGATATTGCTTTTTATTCCTAAATTCTTACTCTGATCTGGGACTTGAATTGTATGCTGAATATTTAATTAACCTATAAGATATTGTTAACTTTAAAGATGTGTTTTATACCCTGTATTTTACAGTATTCAAATTAATAATAGTTGGGGATTAAGAAATAAATTCAAAATATTTTAGAAATGAAGGGAATTTAACATCTTGTCCAAACTACTCACTCTGGCAATGGTCATCTTAAGATTTATACACTGGAAGATTGTCTGGAATATTTCTCAGTAAATTTGGGAAGATTGTCTGGAATATTTCTTAGTATATCTTTAAGCAAATCATAAAGAAATAATAAGAAAATATATGGCTCCTCTATTTTATTCCCCAAGAAAATTCAAAGAAACATGCATGGGCACACTTCTTTCTTAGATATAATGAAATTCTCACCATTTTAGATCATTTGCATCTAAATTTGTTAAGAAATTTGCTAAGAGAATGACTTAGGAAAATCTTAATAAAGTACATGGAAATATATTTTTTCAAGAAGTTCTATTCAAATCAGTGCAATCTAGCATCTAGTAATGAGCAAACTTATTTGCTCATCTAAGAAGTGTTTACTGAGAGTCTACAAGCTATCCTGTGATCTGGGGACAGAGCAAGAGACAAAATTAGACAAAAATTCTTGCTTTCATTCTAGTGGGGGAGAAAGCACACATTCAAAAGCTATGGAGAGAACAGTAATGCTAAAACACTGTTGTCCTAAAAAAGCCACGAAGAGAGAAAGTACAGTGTGCACCCAAAACAGTATTGATGCAAACAAGAGGAAGTGGTTCATTTAGACTGATTAGATAAAGCATGGTAGCATTACTTTAAAAGGTAAACAATTTAGGTTAATTGAGATTGATTAGAATATTGGTAGCTTTACTTTAAAGGTTAAAAAAAGCAAAAACAAAAACGCCATTGAGTCTGGCTCAGATTCAACATTTATAAGGATGGGAGTGGTGACCAGTGTTCTAGATTGCCCAACAAGAGTTTAGTGACTGTCAAAGCTAGAAGGGCAGTGGGTTGCTACCCAGGGGGAGAAGGGTATGGAATAGTACAGTAAGAGTTGGTGGTGATTACTTAAAGCAAGGAGGACAATTAAGGGGTTTTGAACAATTAAGGGGTTTTGAGCTGGGTAATATAATATAATCCTGTTTGTGTGTTATGCATATACGTTTGTGGGAAGTATGGACTATGAATTGGAGTAGTAAAAATGACAGTACCTTTAGGAAGTCCACGAGGCTCTGATGACTAAGCCGTCACAATGAGACAACCAAAAGGAGGGGTTAAATCCAAGAGAAATTTTGGCACTGCATGAAGTCACATGACTTGTAAGTTCTTTTCAACCCTGGTGTTCAATGACTGGATGTGAGGAAATAAAAGGGGGGCAGTCAAAGAGGGGGCTCCCTAGGGATATGATCTGGTAGCTCACAGGAGGCTGTGCTCTTAGATTGTTTACAGGGTTCCAAAAATAGAAGCTCTATTGAGTTGCTCAGAAAACTTTGTTTTGTAAATGTGTATGGCATATTTGAACCTAGATCTCTCTTAAATGAACAGTTAATTTAAAAGACACACCATAGTATAGTCTTCTTAATATATATAAATCTATCTAATCATATCACTAATAACAATTTGAGTGACCAGCTGAACCAAATGGGCAAAATCTAAACCCAGTATCCAGTTGCTGTTGGTCATTCACTGCACTTCTGTGGGTCTCATCTGCAAACAGACAGGGTTGGATACATTATAATGACTTCCTTCATTCTCATAGGCTATGATTCTAGTAAATAACGTTGCCAAACTTCAATTCAAATTTTAACAATACACTTGTAGAAAATCAATCAGATGAGACTTAGAACATGAGGAATGACTTATTTAATGAGCAATGATTAAGGCAGCACCTGGTATGACATCCAGCACCAGGGAAGCATATAAGAACACAGGATTTAGCACTTAGAGAGTTTTTTTTGAAAGAGTAGAGAATCGCTTGATTATGGTAGACATCTATAATTCTATTTTAAATTAAAATCATTTACGGGGAGTTGAAAACTATTTGCCATTAAAAAGAAAATGAATCCCTTCAAAACTATGTTTAAATTCTATTTTTAAAACATAATAAAAGATAAAGCTATTAAATTAATTGCTAAGGCCAGTTTTTTTAAAAAAATGGAATTGTTAATTGCATGTTAATGCATGTTTGTGCTTTTCCAATGCATATTATTAATTTAAGCTAACTGTTCAAAAATGAAGGCAAGTATTGGTGTTAACCAAAGTAGATAAAATTAACTTGTAATTTACAGTAAACAGACAAATAGTTAATAGGCTAAGATCCTAAAAAAAATCTTAAATACCCATTTCTTGCCTTGTTTACATTTTACCTCGTTTGACATTTTTTCTTCATGGTAGAAAATAAAACTTTGGAGCAATGTAAGGTAAAATACCAGCATATCTGATTCTGAAAATGGAAAAGAACTTAAGACACTCTAAGAGTTAGATATAGCCCATGAAAACCTAAAATTGAAGAAACCTGAAAGTCACTGTGAATGAAAGTAATTAATTAGTTTGTTGCTATTGGTTTTCCAAACGGATTTCAATTCATTGTAATGCCATTGGCAAAATAAGTGCTTACTCATTAAAGATTCATAGCTTAAAAACGAATTTTGTTTACAAGTCTTGGAAGTTTTAAAATTTACCTTTTCTTTTTTAACCAATTCATATTTGAGGAGAGCTGGCATTCACTATATTTCCCAAAGTTCCAATTGCTGATATTTCTAAGACAACTCCCCATTTATCTAGTTTTTGAGCCTTACTTCAAACAGGAATGACACCCCCAGAATCACACTGGGCTGAAAGAACTGTGTAATTTTCTTACCCCTAATAATGGGCTTGTATAATGACAAAGTTAAATGAGAAAGCAAGTGAGATGATAAAACTATAACCCCCAAAGACTACTGGACTGCTGATTTAGTGATCTTTTAAGTAGAACTGCCTGCCTGCCTGAATTTTTGAATTGTGAACAGGTGTTTAGGTGTGCAGAGTTCTCACTGATTTTAATGGAGTTACACTATGAAATCCCTATACACTACTTCGATTATTTCCCTTATGTAGAGCAGAATCAAATTCAGACCACTGAAGTTATCCACATGTCTCTGAAGCTAGGATTTTGTCAGCATGTTGAGTTATAATAAATGGATATCCATGCCTTTTCTGTATACCAGCAGAGTAAGTAAAAATTGTGCAAAAATGTGGCCAATCATACAGAGATATTTAAAAAACTGTTACATATGTAATATGGAATTATGTATGAAATACATATGTAATATGTAATTCAATAACACACTAGTGAGCTCTTGTCAGACATTAGCTACCCATTAATAATTGGATTTTTAAAAGTATCAGAAAGGTATTGAGCAAGAAGGGACCTCTCTCTCTTTTGTTTACATCAGTGCCTAATATATATCTTCAGTGCCTCAAACAGTGACCTACACATAGTAGGAGTTCAATAAATAACTGATAAGTGAGTGAACTGCAAATCCCTAAATATAAACACCTGCTCAAATTTATGATCAGACTGCAGATTTTAAAAAAAGTTCCTTTTCTAAATATTAATATCTTAGTTTATACAGTATGTAAAACCACACAGACACACACACACACACACACACACACACACACACACACACATCATAGCAGATACAAAGCATAATTATCTTGTTGGAAGTTCAGTGAGAAGCTCATCCTATCTGATTAAAATTGCTATTTGAATCTTAACTTCAAGTTTCTCTGGAGTTAAAAACCAAAAATCAGGTTATTTTTTTCTGTACAACCCTATGGTTTATAAACTTCTACATTATAGATATTTTTCTCTTTATATTGATATTACATTCATATAATACATGCACCAGAAATTATATTTACTAGGGCAAGAACATTATTGTAGAGCAGAATTTTGCTACTAGATTGTAGGGACATTACGTGGTGGAGGAATCATAAAAGGAGCCAGTCATGCGATCTAGGAACGAGTTGTTTTTAAGAGTTCAGCCTTTGTAAGCAAGACAAACCTTACAACCAACACCAACACCATGATATTCCCATTCTACAAGCCTCAGAAGTGCTTTTATTCAAAGAAAGGTCTAAGAAGCAGTTTGGACCACTTAACCTCTCTACCACTTCTCCCACTCCCCATGCACTTGGCTGAAATCCTTTGTAAGATGCATTCATTCAAGCAACGAAGAGGTATTCATTGGTCACCTATTATATTCTAAGTCCTGAGCATACACATATGAGTAAGAGACAGTGCCTGATATAAATGAGTTTATTTTGTAGTTGAAACCAAATTAGGTAACAAAAAATTAAATTATGGCCAAATAAGCGTAGCTACAGGAATATTTACAAGGCCCTTCAATAGGAGAGCGGTTTATAGTTTTGCCAGAGAACTTTAAGGAAGGTTTCATAGTCTCACAAACATAAGGGCTGAACAAGCAATCCTGGCAAAATTCTCTCTAAATGCTATAAAATAAAATGAAAAATCTGGCAATTAGAGGTAGTAACAGATCACACAAATACTGTTTATTAAGAACTCTTGGGCTTCCCTGGTGGCACAGTGGTTGAGAGTCCGCCTGCCGATGCAGGGGACACGGGTTCGTGTCCCGGTCCGGGAAGATCCCACATGCCGCGGAGCGGCTGGGCCCGTGAGCCATGGCCGCTGGGCCTGCGCATCCGGAGCCTGTGCTCCGCAACGGGAGAGGCCACAGCAGTGAGAGGCCCGCGTACGGCAAAAAAAAAAAAAAAAAAAAAAAAAAAAGAACTCTTTATGTTCCAGGTACTGTGCTAAATGCTTTATACATATTAACGATAAACAGATGAGACAGATAAATACTTACATACATACATAGGTAGATATATAGGTGACTGGTAGAGATAGATAGATAGACCATCAATTCCATCTTTTGTTAAGGCAATTAATAGTTTGCATTATAATTATTTGTTTACTCAGATGCCTTTCCTCTAAAGACCATGAATCCCTCACAGACACCGTCTTATTCATCTGTGTGTCCCCAGCAACACCTAAGGCTCCTTCCTCATGGTAGGCATTCCATAAAAGTTTCTTGAACCAATGAACACCTGACCAACTATCTTTGTGGTATCTCTCAAGTCAATTAATATTCCCATGCCTCAGATTTTTTCAATCTAGTTGGTCTCTAAGGGCCTTTTGAGGTAAAAAATATTATGAAATTTTCCTTCGAAGTCCATACTGAGTAACTGATTTCTATAAACCTCAGTTATATGGGTAAAAAAAAAAGCATATTATTGATCCAGGCTATAAGTAAAAGCTGCTCATACAAACGTTATTCTTGAACTCATCAGTGCCAGGTTCAAGATGTTTATTGTCTATAAGTCCAGGTTTACGTTCCTTAATTTCTTTTAAAATTAGGAATGAGTTTGAACAAATATAAAAATAATGTAATGAAGGCATAATCTAAAGATTCTAACCTTGAAGCAAACAAACAATATGCATACAAGCAAACAAAGCGAACCCACTATCAATGGAGTAGAAGTCTCCTGTTTATCTGTTTCCAATACTTTCCTTCTTTCTCCTTTCCAAGGGATAACGGCAATCCTAAATTTGATGTGTATCTTTCTCTTCCCCAAAGAGCAAAGCTGACAGCCTGAAGTAAATAAAATTCATAATGAGGGTACCCTGAAGAAATTCTCAAAGTTTCAGCAATGCCGTGGGTCATCACAAATGGCCGCCAAGGAACAAGACAGTTTCCAAGCAACTCCAGTACCCACAGAGGACAAAAGATCTCTGCAGACAATCGAGCAGCTGCCTGAGTAGAAAAATCATTGTGCCCAGTCACTGCTCCTTCATACGATGACTTAAACCAATAGACTGGGAATGTATAAGGTAGCAAGGGGCAGTATAATGCAGTGGTCACAGCTGGGGCTTGGAGTCACTGCTGCTGTTTTGTGACCTTGGGCAAGTTACTTGACCTCCCCTGTACAGCAGGCATCTCCTTTATAGGATGGAGATGACAATGGTGTCTACCTCATAGAGCTGTTCAGCTGAAGTGAATTACTACGTGTAAGATGCTTACAAGAGTCTCTGGCACACAGTGAGTTCACAGGAAATGTTAACTGTTATTAAATCCTAGGTTCACAGGCAAAATTTTACAAAGGGAAGAGTTATTTCCCTTTCATCATCTGTAGAAGTCTCTCAGAGGCAGGCATGCACTTCCTCGGAAAACAACACACACTTTTGGAGCCTAGAGGTCGACACCGGCAGTGGAAGATGACAGAGTCAGGCTCTCCTGCTTCTAGTCTTTGCTCATTCATCTGATGCCCTTCTTGAGCACCAATGAAACATCATTCTGCATAAAAGTAGGCACGGGGGGATACAGCGTGATGAACCAGACAGAAACCAGACCACCCCGAAGTCATGCACTAAACACACAATTGCACCCACATTTGACTAAATGTAGGATCCTTCATTTGCTACCCCAAAATGTTCACCCACTTTGAACCTCCACTTTTTCATCCATAAAATAAGGTCAGCAACACCTGGTCTCTCTTCTTCATCTTGCTGTGAGCTGAAATAAAATCACTTCTATAACCAGACTTTGTGCAAGCTGAAACACCATCCGAACCAAAGAGTTCATGACATTGACTTTGGCTTGGCTGCTGAGATATGTTCCCTTAGAACTATTCACAAGTCTATTCAAGCAGGGCATGAATCGTGGAAGCCACGTGCCACAAAGATTAGATAGAAACCTACCTGACAACCACTATTTCCCTCAGGTGGACTGAACATAAGCTAAAAACAATGGCTGGATATAAAAATGAAATTTAGTACAACGAACTCGAACACTGATGAAAAGACATGTTCATTCTGTTCTAAGAAACTTAACTATTTTATCTTCGGAGGAAGAGTGAAGAGAAAAGTAATGTGTTTTACCACACTCCTCATAAATTCTAAGTTCCTAGACACAACGACAGAATTCACGTAAATACTCCTAACCTTAGAGGTCAGATCTGGGGACCCCACGGAGTGGTGCGAGGGAGTCTGGCCAGCTGCTGACCACACTCAGTGTATGAATCCAAATACCCATCCCCAGGCTGGCCAACCTGGAAACCCTCATTATAGGAACTCCCAGCTCTGCTAAAGGAACAGGCTAAAGTGTTTCATTGATTTCAGGCTATCAATTATTCAAAACAATTTAATTTTAAGTCAACCTTAAATTTTAAAACAGCTTTATAAATTAACATTGTAAAAAGGGAACATTTCCCAGCTTGAATATTAAACTTCAGTTTTCCTTATTTCAGAAGAAGTAGCTTCCCTTCATAGAAATGTACTGTTAATGATTGCTTACAAAGTACACGTTGCAGATTTTGTTCCAAAGCTAATATCTTACTAAAATATATAATATAATATAACAAAATATAATGGTCAAATAAATTGTATCCATCTTTCTCGAAATTAGTTCATAGCTTGATTTTAAGTACTTCTCTCCCCAATTTGGCATTTTAAATATTGAAATTG
This sequence comes from Monodon monoceros, assembly GCF_005190385.1. NCBI lineage: Eukaryota > Metazoa > Chordata > Mammalia > Artiodactyla > Monodontidae > Monodon > Monodon monoceros. The sequence goes on along the minus strand of NW_021703770.1, from coordinate 21,245,385 downwards.
TTTGCACATGCTCAATACTTTGCCTCCTTACTGCTATGTATTTAGCACCTGACAGCTGTTTATTATGGGAAGCAAACTAAGCAAATAGATGTCCTGATATATTTTTGTACTTTACAGTCAATTAGGTCATTAATTTTCAATTAAAAAAACAGTAAAAGGTCTAGTACCAGAGCATGGAATTTCCTAATCCATATGCTTTGTCCACTCTGGCAATCAATTTAACTATAGTGATATTATTTCCCGGTTTCAACCCTGTGTAAAAGGCTACGATATTGGGTCAAAAATTCTGTAACCTGCATATCATTGATTATCCCTAGATGGAATTTAGTAGAAAAATTCAAAAATTATAATGAAGGATTTACATCAGAGCTGCAACATAATTGCACACAAACTATTAGGAACCCATTTGAACTCTGATGGAGTAGTTCATTATTTGTGCTTGTCTGGCAAGAGCACAGTATTCTCAGTAATATTTTATATAATATAAAAGGTTAGGTTTGAAAAATTAGCATTACAAATGTCACATTGACTTCCAGCAGGAAATGTGCAACAATATGTGACAATACTGAATAAAATGTTGAAACATGTTTTCCTTTTGTTTTACTTTACTCATTTTTGTAATACAACACTGGTTACTGGAAAATGCCTTACAGCTTTATTCAAAACACATGTTCAAAGATTTGAATGAAAAAACTTTGACTCTCTCTGGAACATCTAACCGATATATCATTTGTGTGCTTTAAATTTTTTCTTACTGTCAGGAACACTTTTATGTCTTTAAGATTTATTTAAACTAGTTTATTATATAATGAAGCTTGTCAGATCATAGGAACAAAGTCAAACAAGATGTGCTATATCAAAGTATAACGTTTAACATATAGATTTAAGTATACATATCAAGTACAATGCAATCAAGCAAAGTTTAATCTCAAAATGCAAATGTTTCAGATTATTAAAGCCACATCTGTCCTTTGAAGCACAATTTAGACTGTTTATCAAAAAGCTATGTGTAATTATTCTCTCCCACCCTAGACTCTGTAACAACAGATTTCTTTTCTTAAGAACTTTTCAATTTCACTTTAGAGTTGGGGTTTTAAAGACCTAACCACCAAAGAATATAAGATCACAAATGGAAAATTAAAAATCTTTACAATGTGTCCTATTATAATTGCTATGTTTTGTTGGTAAATCAGGGTAATATTTCAAAAGGCATTTCTCCAGGGCTTAAGAAAAATTCTAAATGCTTTTGGAAACCAATTCAACACAGTTCCAGGCATCAAAAATGCATGCTTAAACACATTATTAAGATTTTTCAATATAAATTTTTATAATACATTTGGCTTTCTCTGCCTTGGCCAACAGAAACCATCAAAAGTAGCAGTTCAGCTAGTTAGAATTCTGAAGCACTAAGTCCCTGAAATTCTCAAATATTAAATTTATACAACAAATAAATGTCTTTGCATATTCTCTTATATATATCCATTCACTATATAAAATATATACTTTATATATTATATATAAATTTTTTATATTTATATATATTTTAAATATTTACATTTTATATATAATATATGTAATATATATGTATATATAAAATAGAAAAGATACATAAACTATCCTCAGTAATATTCTTAACCCTAAACTGTGAGAATGAATTGAGTTGTTGTAATATTATTCTAGAACGGATCTAATTTCTGGGCAAAGGTATGATCTGTTACTGCACACATAAGAAGTGGGAATTACACAGAAGCTTTGGGCTCTCATTTACTAAATCTACTTAAAGATGAGGGCGGGCTCATTTTATCTGAGATTATAAGGGCTCACATATACTACAGTCTTATTATAAAAAAGCAACAATTGACAAAATTGATTGGAATCTCTGATACCTATTATAGTGAATTTAAAAATTAAATTTTTTTTTTTTTTTTTTTTGCAGTATGTGGGCCTCTCACTGTTGTGGCCTCTCCTGCTGTGGAGCACAGGGTCCAGACGCGCAGGTTCAGCGGCCATGGCTCACGGGCCCAGCCGCTCTGCGGCATGTGGGATCCTCCCGGACCGGGTCATGAACCTGTGGTCCCCTGCATCGGCAGGCGGACTCTCAACCACTGTGCCACCAGGGAAGCCCTAAATATGTATTTTAAAACCGAAAAAAAATCATTGAGCCATTTACTTCACTCAAGGGTGGAGATTCAGAGCTTGTGACTTTAGACCATTAAGGCTACCTCTAATGAAGTAGGTAGTTACAATCACATAGCACAAACTCTGCTTATACATTCAGATTCAATCCAGAACTCACAAACTGTTAAACCCATAAACTCTCTATACATTATCTCCTCAATATTTTAGTTTTAATTTATAAATTATAATCTGGCTTCAGTAATTAAAAGGGGACAAAGAGAAAATAGTAGCTAGTCAAGCTTCTGCTTGACTTTTTAAACTTTTAAAAAATGAATTTACTAGTACCTGTGTGACTCCACAGACAAAGCAAACAAACACCAGATAGTGCTGATTTAATTTTATTTTTTAAGAAAATGGTGTCAGTAGTTTGATTGAAAGGGGAAAGGGAAACATCACTCTGTAATATCATAAACTCCATCATAATATATTCGCAAAAGGAAACTGTCGACAAATGTGTTATAAGCGAGCGCTTTTTTTCCTTTCCCGAAATGTTTGAGAGTTTGAGAATTTTTCTGAAACCTTAACGCAAACTCTTCAACAAAGTGATGAAGGGTTTCTAATGAAACACAATCTAGTTTCAACATGAGAAACAATTAGTATGCCGAAGAGCTTATGCTCTAGGAAACATCTGAAATCACAAAACCCTTTTGGACAGATACTGGCTGGGGATCTAGCGTTGCTCAGATAGAACGGTCAGGGTAAAGAAAGAGCAGGATAAAAGCTAGGAGGAGGGGCAGAGGGCCGAAGGAACAGGCATTTTAGTAGGACTGCTCTTTTTCTTTCCCTCCCATTTCACAAATGCCCAGAGGCATTTCTGCAGTGGAACATCTTTGCAACTTCTAAAAAGAAAGTAATAAAGGTTGATTCCTCATCTTTCACAATATTTGGACAGATTCTTCCCACTTTAATTTCCTTTTTGTAATGGTAGTATGATTTGCATTATGTTACATTGCTTCATTTTACCATAAAAAAGTTCATCTCTAGAGAACTGCTCTGAAATTATGCACCACTTTAATAGACCTCCCCTCAGAATTGAATAAAAATAATTTTCTCATTGTAATCGTATACTGTAATGGTTAGTAAGATCTCACCATAGACCTGTATTTGAAGCCAGGTTTGAACTTTCTGAAATTTTGAATCATATTCCCATATTAGGTTCTCATTTCTCCCAAAAATCATTTACATAAACAAAATGACCACAGCGAATTTACTGAAAATTTGGAGAAGTTACAACACAGAAAAATCACATTTGACGTTACCTGATTCCCTCATATAGAGTGGTAGTGCCCTTTTTCTTCCCCCCCATCTTTAAAAATAAAAGAAAGCAGCTCTGGCATGTGGAAGGCAAAGTGACAAGCACAACGGTGACGGTAAAACCTGCTGTGTCACAAAAACTGGTCCAGAAACACTGCCTTGCTAGGAAATCAGTAGTACAGAGATGTGAATGGTGGAACCTATTGACAAAAAGGAATCTGGCCTTTAGTTAAGAAAAAAAAAAATCAATATTCCTAATTTGCTCTTTATATACAAATAAAACTCTCTAAACTCTTTTTTTATGATCTGAATTGATATATGTGTATCCGAGAGCCGAAACAGAGAGTAAGAGACATGAAAAAAAAAAAAACAAACGAGGAGGGATAAGTTAGATGTACAGCGTTGAAAATGATGTTAACAGATATGAAAAGGGATGGATCGCTAGCACCTTATAAAGTCACTCCAGGAAATGAGACCAAAGTTCAACAGGATAAGACAGCAGCCTTACACATAAAATTCCTTATCACTGCACTTACCTTGTGTAAATAACCCCGTGCTTGGAGCACACCTAAACCTTCTCTGCTACCTAAGCGAGAAGTGTCATCATTTTTCTCCAGGCTGATCATAACTGAACTTCTTCCTCTGACTGCAGGAAAACCTTTGTAACCTTGGGTGCAACAGAAATGGTATCCAACTGTGGTCCTGCTGTACCATGAATAACCCAGACATCCTCCTCCATGGCTGACACTCTAGAATTTTCTCACCTATAGAAATTGCCCATGAAGATTCTACTACTACTTGCCGTAGAACACTTTACTGATGAGAAGTGACACCCTAGACCTCTGTTTTTGTTTTCGAGTTTTACTTTCCAAAATACTCATGCCACAGTAATTTAGGTAACTGGAACTCATCAAGATCTATCTATATATTTTTTCAGTTCATGTTTTTAAATAGTCAACTTTCCATTATCTTCAAAGGATCAGATGCCCTGCAGCTTATTTCTGACAAACCATCCGTTTTATTGTTTCTGACATTGTTACCGACTCTGCTTAATTAAACATTTATTTACATAAATGGGATATTTGCTTAATCTAATCCAGGATTTTAGGAGGGAGAAATGCTCTAGGAATAAAAATAATTTCCCTTGCACACAGGAACAAGCAAATAGTACATCTGCATGAATGTAGACTCCCAGAATAAAGTGGCAGTAGCAATAAAATGGATTTCAAAGGGCAGGGTGGAAAAATTAGGCAGTGTTTCCAGCCTTACATGAGCCACGTATGAATTGTGTGGTTACAGTGTCTGAGTTATGGAGAATTTTCAGATTAGAAAGACTCCACTGAACAATAAAAAACCCTTGCTGAAGCTAAATGGAAATGACGTTGTAAAAAGCTTCATACTTCTCAACAGCACAAAAAAACAGAAGAGTAGAACAGAGAGGCTACCTTGCTAGCCCATCATTTTGAAAAGCAGAAGTAAAGTGCACATATATTGATGTTTTCCCCCCGAAAGCATACGTGCACACAGGGAGCAATTAGAAGTTGAAGAACTCATGATACATTTTGAAAACAGGATATACAGAGTCCCTTACTTGTTTGCTTAAAAGTCATTAGACTTTAGTTAACATATACACATACACGTGCACACACGCACGCACAACCAAATAAAACTCCCAACTGACAAGATGAAACAGTGTGAAGTGGCCCAAGATTCCTATTCAGTTGCATAACAGGCTCCTTGATCTGCAATATGCTTGGCAGCAGTAGCAAGAACAGATATTGTGCAAGCTACAAATTAACGAGAATGTCATTAACTGGTGGTAAGAAGACAGTGCCTGGTGTTGTCTTCAGTAAATTGGCTATTTGAGGAAAAAATTTTTTCTAGCTTTGCCTTTGCCCATAAAGGCCAAATGAATATAGTCAGAATGATATCACTTCTCTTCCAAAGACTATCTATGGATTACATATCAATGTACTCAGGATTAAAAAAAAAAAAAAGCCACTACACCACATCAGTGCTACCTCCTGGCTACAGCCCTAGTCCAATTCCTTTGAAAACTTTTGGAAATATAAACCTCTCCATTCATTTCTTGAAAGGTTATTACTGAAACCAGACTGAGTATTTCCCTGTCCAGCCTTGTATGTGCTTTGGTCGTTGACAGCTTGATTCTCTTTATAATTGGGTGACAAGGACAGGGTTTTAAGGGATGACGTCTCTTTTTACTCTTTGCTTCTCAAGTGATGAGGAATATCAACTTCAAGAACTTTTCTCCTTATTCTGTTTTTAGCAGTATTATTAGGGCTTCTACTCAGAGACTGGAATGTTCTATGGATCAGCAATCTTAAATCACACTTGCTTTAAACACAATGTCCTTTCCAGTATTGGACTAAGACATTGAAATGAGAAACAATACCACACAACAATTAAAATAATTCTATGCAAGATCTGATCACAACTCAAATTGAAAAATACGGAATTTTGTTTACTCATTCTTATGTTGCACTTATTTAAACATTTTAATGCATGCTTTTACATATCAAGAATATAATTATACATGTTGGCATACAATTCCACAAAAGATTGTTGTCTAACTATAGGCTTATCTATGAATGCTATGTGTATAATATGGACAGAATAACAAGTACTTGTGTGTTATTATAGTCAGGCATTAGATTGGTTAAAAAAAAAAAACAGTGCCTTTGTTTTGTCTGGTGAATATAATTTTACCAAAGGCCCGTCATTTAAGATATTTTAACATTAACCACTGAAAGGGAAGAATCTTTCTATTAAACATAATGATAGCAGTATATATCATTTAAGAAAGACAAAAGGTAAACAAATGTAACCAAATGGGTAATAGGCAGCTGCCCAATTAAAGTTAATAACTAACATATCTACGACTCATATTCTCCATGCCAAATATGTGAAAATGCATTAGGTTTTATTAGTCTGCATCCTGGCAAGGTTCCTTTCATTTTATATTATAGATGATTTCATAGATAGTAAGCATTCCATTAGATGGAGCTGATCTTGAGCCAGTTTCTAACTTTTCAGAGTTTATTTCTGGGCATAGAATCTTTGCTTTAAATGTGGGCAGCAGTAGTCTCCATAACATAAGGCTGTGCTCTAGTGATTGATGCAAAAGTCCCATAAAGACATGACTCACTTGTGCCAGGGTCAGAAAACACTAGTGTTATTTGTTTGCAGAGAACAATATAATTTCATTGGGAGTCAGATCAATTAGAAGTTTTAACACATATCTATCCCACCCTCAGACCCCTAGGATATGCATTACACATCCTTTTGCTTTTAGTTACTGTGGATCTTTCCTTCCATGTTTCTTCAGATATTTAAAAGAGGGGGGAAAAAAGCAAAGCCTCCTTAATTAAAGCATCCAAGATGATACCTGACCTTTCACTTGTGTTGACCAAATGGTTTTATGCCCATTTCAATCACTGCCATCTATCATCCTTAATTAGTATCTACTCAACAAAACAGCTCACTTCTGAAGTATATTAATTACTGTTTTACGACTTTGGTTCCTGTTATCCTTGCTGTACAGCAATGGCTATAAAAAGTGTGGCATTTCCCAGCACAACGGGGCAGTATATGTTATGGGTGATTCATGTAAGTTACATTAATATTTAGAGAAGTGGTCTGAAATAAGCTCTATGTTCTGATTTTGTGCTCTAAGGAGTTGTTTTGAGTTTCAGCATTAGAAATATGCCTTTCTGAGACAGACAAGGAAGCAAAACTTTCTGCTATGGGAATTTAAAAATCCCAAGTTATGAGTGGCAAATCCAACAATAAAGGAACATGCCAGGTTTAGATGAAATATTCTGTTCTATAAATTGTGTAACCATAGTGTGCAGGGGATATTCCCTTTTGTGACACTCGTCCATAATTCAGAGAATTGACAGTCATTACACTGCTAGCTTTTAAATAAATCATTTTGAATTATTTTCATGATTTGGCCATGTGGAGTCCGGTAAGTAACAGAATTTCCTGTGATATTTACTGAAAATTGTTCACTATGGATTGACAAGAGTTTACTACTACAAGATCTTACTAAAATAACTTAGAACAATTCTGGTAGCCATGGTGAAATAAATATTAACCCCCCCCCCCCAAAAAAAAGAAAGAAAAGAAAAAATCAGTTGAAAAATTCTAAATTACTGAAACTTCTCAAAAGTAATTCACAAAACATACAGCTTATTTCCATCGTTGTATAATCATAATGATAGCAAGGACCTCAAAAGGTCTGTTTTTTGACTTTGTTTAGGACGATAAATAAATCCACTGAGTCAGGACAACATACTCTGGGATGGATGGATGGGAGGAAAGGATGAGGGGAGGGATTCCTAGAGGTGGAGAATTCACAGCCCTCTGCAAAGCTCCTTCTAGCAATTGATACTATTCTAAAACTGGCTTGTGCATTTCTCTTTCTTACACTGTACTTTAAATCTTTCTCTTGTTCCATTTCTCTCTTCTCCAGAGAGAAGAGTTCTTTACTGTCCTCTTAGAACAGTGAGAAGTATCTATTTAGAAGTGGTTCATTAGTAAGCAGAAGTGAGTAACATCAGGTACAATGGTATTGCCAACTAAGCAGCATCTAAATTTCACTTATTAAAATAGGAAGGGATACAAAGTATTTCTATAATTTGTATATGGAAAGTCAAGGCAAATTTTCAATTTCAAAGAAAATTTAAAGAAGTAAAAAAAAAAAAACTATGGGAAAGGGAGTATTTTAAAAGCCATGCATATGGATTTAGTACTCTACTTAAAAGACTAGAGATAAAAATAGCAGACCATAATGTTGCAGGCCTCTCTGGTCACTAAGAAAAAAGAAAAAAAGAAATGGCTCTCCAGATTCAAAAGGAAATTAAAATTAAGTGTAGAATGAACTTGCTTTCTTTCTGAACTAAAATATGGAAAACTAAAGACAATAACTTTTTACTGCAGAACTTTTTAAACTCTAAGTGCATAAAGTAGAGGATTAAGTGAAAAATCAGGTTCATAAAAAATGCATAAATGGTATTTAAAAGAGCACATAACAAAAGCATGACTTTATGAACTTTTCTTGTCATAAAACACAAATTTAGTCATGTACTATTTATAAAGCAAGCATGAATTTGAATAACTTCTAGGGATGATGGCAAGTAATTTTACAAGTTTTTTATGGTTTCTGTTCATTATAAAGAAAACACACACATGTACGCATGCACGCATTTCCTATTTCCTTCTCCTTTTCCTTCCTTATGAAACCTGGATCGCTTTATTTTTACAGTTAGTTGGTACCAATCTGAAATTCCTCTTGGAAACTATCATAACTGCATAAGCCCTTGTAAAGTACTGCACACAAAACAAAAGCCTAATAAGGTCCAGGAAATTTGAAAAGAAAGCAGTTCAGTCTTAATAAATGACATGGTAATAGAGTGACTATTAATAGAGTACTTTTTTAAAAAAAAGCAAATATTATTTCAAGATTCTGTTATTCCCAGTTTACATTTTGCCCCAGTCATACACTTTAGCAGTGCTATCTCAATAGTTATCATTTAATACCAGGACTGTACGTTATAAATAAGCACAATAAAAATACTCCACGGAATGCTTCACACTGTCAATTACCATTCAATGTAGTCACCTATCCCACTCCTATGTGGAAGGACTTTCACGTATACCACCTTTTCCACATTTACAATCTATGGTATGCCCTAGCTTGTAGCCCAATAAACTTGAAGCAGGGAGAGTTTAAAAAAAGAAAGAAAAAAAAAAAGACACAATGTTGTAGATTTTTAATGATAATATACACTTTACCTCAAAGGGATCTTCAGAAAATACATTTTTGTTTGGGCACAAGGAAATATGCATAAACTGTTGCAGCTGATTCAAAAGCAGCTCTAAAACAATTGTTGGCAATATTGAACTCAAGTTGGGACTAGTAATTAGCACAATAAACTTTCATAGAAGGAATTATTTCCCTAGGAAGCATGGCAGGCTCCCACTACTGAAGTTTGGCCAATTAATCAACCTTCTATTGAACATATAGCCTGTGGTTCCTCTTTTGCTTCAGAGCATCTATTTTTGAAGAAAATCGTATTGTAACAAAAAAGTAATTCTAATTAAAAACGCAAGGAAGAGTGAGGGGGAAATTTCGTTTTTGCCTAACCAGCAAGCAACAGTTCTTGGTTTATACAGACTTCGCAAATCTAGGTCCTCAATATTTGCAAAAAATTAGGAATTTTCATAAATGTTTGAGTTTCAAAAGGACCAACACGATCAAGCAAAACAAAGAACCATACAATACTGGGAGCTGCAGCTGATACAATGCCCTTGACTTCTATCCAAAGTCTTGACAGGGAATAAAAAATATTACCTTCTATTTCTGAAAATACCCTCGAAATAAGACTCAAAGACTGCTTACCACATGCTTACTTTTTCTCTAGCTAATAAATATATTGTAAATAAAATAATTCCTTCATATGCCTGCATTTTTCAAAAATAGAATAATTATAGCCGTTATCAAAAACATCACATCACAAAGTAACCTTAAATTTTATAGACTCTGTTAAAGAAACACAGTAATATGTTGAAGTTAGTTAGAATAGTTTCTTCAGCATCTGTATCTTTCCCTAGGTTAAAAAAGTGAAATAACACTTGAATAGATTGAGAGAAATGTGTCACAGAAATATCAGGACACTATTTATCATTTCCGGATATGGATTTAGAAAAAATAATATTGATGTGGAAGAAAGCATAAAACTTGAAAGATTAATGCATTTATAGCACAGGGAGATCTGCTCGGTGCTTTGTGACCACCTAGAGGGGTGGGATAGGGAGGGTGGGAGGGAGGGAGACGCAAGAGGGAAGAGATATGGGAACATATGTATATGTATAACTGATTCACTTTGTGATAAAGCAGAAACTAACACACCATTGTAAAGCAATTATACTCCAATAAAGATGTAAAAAAAATAATAAATAATTATAAAATAAAAAAGAAAGATTAATGCATTTATAATGAACAAATATGTTATAGAAGGAAAGTGACAAGAGCACTAAGGAATGTACCTTCTCAGCATAAAATAGAGATGCAGGTACCAATATCCTACTGTGCTTTTCCAATGGCTTATTCATCATTAGCTCTGGACTAGTTGGGTTGCTTTTACATCTTGCAGAGGCCCCCAAGTGCCTAGAACTGCTCCTGTATTATCATCTTCTAGGGGAAGTTGTTAGACATCTCTCAACTACCAGCCCATGACTTCTTCCCAGCTGATTAGAAATTCTAACTAAAGACTGATCTGGAAGCTCTGTCACAGAGATGGATTTCTAACCACTGAACTCCAATACGTTTCACTGTTGTAGATACATTGATGCTTCTCCAGCTTAGACCCACAATTCTGGAACCAAGTTGTATCTTTTGAGCATAAAATATCCACCGTCAGCTCCTTAGGCTCAGAGATCATAGTAGTAAGTTCCATTAGAACATGGTCTCTTGTTTCCATCCCTGTATCTCTAGATCCTATATCACAGAGCAAATATTCAAAAGGCAGTAAGATTTTACTAGAAAGACTGTTTCTTCAACCTACACTTTTTTTCTCATTTAACATCATTTCAGGTCAATAAACACAAAGCAGTCTACCCTTTTTCATGTGTGCGTAGGTATCCATGCTATGGTATCAATGGTATATTTAGCAAAGTCCAGGCTATCACATGTTTTAACTGCTCCCAATCTTCCTCTCTCCCTTCTTTCCTTCCTCCTCTCTTTTCCCTTTTCTTTCTCTAATACAAACGATATGTGATGAGCATTCACGTTTCATATTTCTTTTGACTAAATTACTAGAAGAAATGGACCTGCAGAATTTCTAGCAACCTATGCTGATTAAAATTCTGCTATGTATTGTCAAAAATACATCCAGAAAGATATACAGTAAGGCCCCTACATAGGGACCTTCAAGTTGCAAACTCTCAAAGGTGTGAACGTGCGTTCCATCAGAGCCAGGTGTGAGAAACTGCAGCTTGCCCTCCGTCTCCTATTGCTGAGGATCCTGCAGTTCTACCATCTCCCACCTCCTCTCCCTCCTCCAGTCAGTAACTCTTCCTGCCTGTTCGCTCGGTGCCAGCCCCTGTATGCCAGCTGTTGGACTGCACTACTGTACTTTTCAAGGTACTGTGCCGTAAGATTAAAAAGGTTTTCTTTATTTTTTGTGTTTGTTTGTTTTTTATGTATTATTCTTGTGAAAAGTATTATAAATCTATTACAGTACAGTACTATAGAGCCGACTGTGTTAATTGAGAACCTAGGCTAACTTTGTTGGACTTACAAACAAATTGGACTTACAAACATGCTCTTGGAACGGAACTCGTTCATATATGGGTGACTTACTGTACCAATTTACATCATCAAAGTACTCATTAGCCCAAACTTACTCAATGTAGGTGAAAAACAGAATTTGATCTTTATTCAAATGTATATTCCTTTTACCAATAATGAGAATAAAACTGGTTTAATATGCTTAATTGGTCATCTGTATTTCTTCATTTTTTGAATTTCACTGGCTCAGTTTTAGTGCCATATATCCATTTTCCAAAAAATGTTTTGAACACATTATAACTTGAATCTTAAACACTACAAATATTACTAGTCCTTTCACATTGTTTGCTTTCTATGTATTTGCAGGTGGAGCAGTGAGATTTCCTACATGAGCACAGAAGGTGTGTTAAGAAATTCTACTCTAAAAATGTAATTCAGCTAACTTTCAATAAACAGTTTTTGAACATATATTATGTGCAAGGCCCTAGTGTTTGGGAGATAAAATAATAAATCAGGCACAATTTTCTGACTTGAGTTTATCTTTTCAAGTTATGTAAGAAGACAGTTTTTAAAAATTAAGGATACTTTACACAATTAAGAGACATTACTTAAAATAATAAATACCCATCGATACAACAAACACTAATTGGGCACTTACCAAGATTATGGGTGAATTAAATGTTGATTTTACATAATTTGTGGTCTGGTGTAAGAGGCACAATGGGACAGATATCACTAATTCAGGTGAGAAAATATTAAGTGAGTTAAAGATTCCTTTGAGTTGGAAAGGCTCTCTAGGGGAAAAAGCATCTGGCCTGGATCTGTTTGACACAAAAAATATAACGTGGTCTGTATGGCGAAAAAAATTAAATCAAGAAAAAAATTCTCCTTTCCCTGTGAAATGTTTATTTATGATCTAATCCTAAGAATGCAGATAATCAGTATTAAATAAAAAACACGCACAAAACCTAAGACGTCTGTAAATTTCTTGAAGAATTTGATCTTTTCTAAAATCTTATCCCTGATATACCCCTTTTATATGCACTTCTCTATATTTAATGGCATCACAAATCACTGACAGCCAGGATATCAATATATATATTAAAGGAATAAATGAGTAGCAAAGAGAAGCTTTTATATTAACAAGCAGTAAACTTGTCACAGATTTTGCATTTAATAAATAATTGAAGCCCGAAAAATGAGCAATGCAAACATGACATAAACTCTAAATATACTTCTTAGAAGAGTCCCCCAAAGCAACTGATCACAGCATCAGAGAGTCCTCAAAATAGTGTCGTGGGCAGACAGGACTAGATAACTTTGCAGTGCTCAGAGCCAGTGATGGTATTCATTCCCCAAAGAAGCAGAGGCTAAAAACAGCTGAGAGAGGTGGAAGAGAGCAGGGTCATAGGGATATAGTTTTATTCATATCTATCTACTCAAATTTCATAGCATTTGCTTCAATTTGCTTTATATAGATGATGCAGTTTAAACGTGTTCAGGGATTTTCTTTTGCTCAGACTGAAGATGAACATGAAAGTCAGACCACCAGGAACACAAATCCTGATTCCATTTAGAAGCATGTGATCTTAGGAAATTCACTTTTCCCTCTGAGCTGCTCCGCCTAATCTATAGCTTTTAAAAGGAAGATTAAATGAAATACTATACAAAACACTTAGCAGAGCACTCAGCATAAAGGAAGCACTCAATAAGTGGTAGCTATTATTATTAGGATGTTTAAACATAAGAGCTCAACATGAAATTGGCTGAGTATCTATATTCTTTTATAGAGTTTAGAGGGGGAAATGTGAGTTCATAGATTATATTCCGAGAGTGGCTAATTTCAATATGAAGGATCAACGTTTATAAAGCATGGGAAACCTGATGTCTTCTAGGTATGTTGAGTTTTTATCTGGGGAGAGATTTATTTTATTTCTTTCCTTTTGATTCATTTTTTTCCTTTATTCTACTTAATTCTTTCAAAGATCAGAAATCTATCTGGAACATTCCATCAAATTGGGAAGCAATCTATCTTAATGCATAACCTCTCACTGTAAGATGAATGCATGTAAAGGATGCATATATTATACTCAGAAACAATCTCCACATACATATATATCTATTTTTTTTAAATTCCTTTCATTAATAAGTTTTAAAATAGAAGCCTTCTTTGAAAAGATTCCTTTCTATAGATGATAATACTTGTATGTGATGAACCTCCTCTGAAGTGCCAATTTAGCATAATTACTTAACAGGACTTGCTGTTGTGTAATTTTTTCATGCTAATGATTTGATTCAATAAGAACACGAAATTTATGTGCATTTCAGCCATTAAGATAAGTAGACAGAATTATTAACATTGGTTAGAAAAATGGTTTACTACAAAATATTTTTAAGTATTTTAGATTAAAATAACTATCAAATGCTATGCTCCTTTTTACCATCATAAAGGGAAACATTAGGTTAGTTTTATCGTTTGCAATGTGTTGATATTTGCTTTTTCTTATTTGCTGTTGGTATTTTTCTAAGTATCATCCCTTTTCCCCAAGTATCAAAAGATAGAACAGATTCAGAAAAAGGTAACTATTTGGTAAATAAGATATATACAGGTTTGACTTGTTTGCCCATTTTTAGATCAGAAAGTTCAGGTTTACAAATAGCTCTTCAAAAGGCCGGTTGCTGCTGAGAATTAATGAAACAAATTAAGAAGCAAAGTGTGCCCTAGCCAAGTACTGTTCATCCAACACATGGAGTTTAAATTTCAATTTGTCTCAAAACTTTTGTGGTGTAGCAAATGGAGCTGTAGTGCTGTTTACCAGTCCCTCATTTTACCCCCAAACAGTCCTTTGATCTTAACCAATCTCACCATTCTCCCACAAAAATTCCAATACTGAGTAATTATTTTACTTATTTGCCCTTAACAATCACAAGGGTGGGAAAACATGCTGGAAGTGAAACGATATTGTTTCATAACTTAAGCATTAAAGCGCCTCTTCTAACTGTACCGGATCATTCCAAAAACTAGGGCATAAAAACTATTATGAGAGCTCGATTCATGCCAAAATCTGAGCAACTACTTTCACTGTTTAAGGAACCTCCTGTCGGCTCATCACAAATAAAGAGAATCACTATTTGCGGAACAGAAATTGACTATGTTTAGAACTCCTTTCAGGAACACAGTGGAAACCCGAATATGCATATCTGCTGACGAAGTGTTATTTTTCTCTCCCTCTGAGTTTTTCTAAAATGTTTTGGTTCAGCTCAAATATCAAACTTTTCCCTTAAGGCTCCGATTAAGAAAAATTCTACTAAGTACCACTTAGATGAGATGCTACAAAAGGCACTATGACGAAGTCACAGATGAAAGACGGTCCTTGGGAAATTTCAGTATGATTAGGAAGAAAGTATAATGATACAAATAAACAGTACAGGGCAGGATAGGATAGTGTTTTTCATGTCTCATAAAATTCTAAGGGAAGGACAGAGGAGGTAAAGAATCCTTGGGGTAAAGACTGAGCATAAATAAGAGGCTCAGTCAGGACCCCAAACTGATAAAATTCACGGGGCCATTCCCAAATCAGGTCGTTACCTTTGCTGTTTGATATCAACTTTAAACGAAAACTAACCATCCAATGGGGATTAAAAAAAACACAAGATTTGGGCTTCCCTGGTGGCGCAGTGGTTGAGGGTCCACCTGCCGATGTAGGGGACACGGGTTCGTGCCCCGGTCCGGGAAGATCCCACATGCTGTGGAGCGGCTGGGCCCGTGAGCCATGGCCGCTGAGCCTGCGCGTCCGGAGCCTGTGCTCCGCAACGGGAGAGGCCACAACAGTGAGAGGCCCACATACCGGAAAAAAAACAAAACTAAAAAAATCACATGATTTCAAATAGGGTAACATATAAACGTTTGGGCATTTTTAGTCCTAGCTTGCCGCATTTGGGTTATGCATAAGATGAAACCTAGCCTATATATGAAAACTGATTCCACTGAATCATAATTGAATCTGCAGGTCAATTCTGACTTTGCAAAATCTTACAGTAATAAATAAAGAATTAATTTTGCACTTTACCAAGCAGTTTTCCTTGCTTCAATTACTAAGAACATCTAAAATATTTAAGGCAAGAAACAATGCATTAAATCATGAATAATAGCTATATCTTCTCTTGCAAACATCGCATTACTAGGAGAGCACACCCACCTCCCAACTTTCAAGTCAAAACTGAATAAACATGGGTCTTTTAGTATCAATTTAATTTAATAAAAGGAAGTCCCTAAGGCAAGGTAACTCCTTTGAATTCTTTCTGGCTCCTCTCATCAAACATCAAATCTAGAGAGAGAATGAAAACAGCTTCCGTTGACCATCAACACAGTTCTAGGAGCAAAGGAAATAAGAATATAACTTCAATAGCCAGCCTCCATATCCTGTGGGCATTTCAGATAAAAGAACCCCACCTTAACTGCAACCGAAATGAATGGAAAGCCATGGCAAAACCCAGAAAGAAGACTAATGTAATTATTTCCATGTGATCAATATAACTTGTAATATAACTTACTATCTTCTGCATAAACAGCTTCAATTTGACATTTTCATGAGTATTATTTAACTGTTTTGAATTTTAAATGCATATACGTTGTTCTTCCGTAGAAGCTGGTCATGCCCTCTTTGTGGGCAGAGGCCATGTCTTACGCAACCCAATACAGATAGTAACACAGAATAAACAGTTACTGTTTGCTAATGAATAAAGAGCTTACTATCAAAACAGACATGTAACCATGACTTATGAAAGAAAGGAGGTAGGTGGAAAATAGTAAGTATTGGTGATTAGAATGTCCTAGACATCGTGTTAGGTACTCATGCCTTTTTATTTCATCCTAAGTATCCCATGATAAAGAAATAACTATCCCCATTTTACAGATGAAATATAAGCACAGAGAGGTGAAGAAACTTGCCTAAGCTCACACAGCTAGTGAGCAGCAGAGTCAATATTCAAATTCTGGTCTGTCTAATTCCCAAACCTTTGTAGATATACTGCAGGTATATATGAAAAGGCACTACAAGACCAATCACAAGCACTGAAATTGAAACTGTGATTAAAAATCTTCCAGCAAACAAAAGCCCAGGAACAGATGGCTTCACAGGCGAATTCTATCAAACATTTAGAGAAGAGCTAACACCTATCCTTCTCAAACTCTTCCAAAATATAGCAGAGGGAGGAACACTCCCAAACTCATCTACAAGGCCACCATCACCCTGATACCAAAACCAGACAAAGATGTCACAAAGAAAGAAAACTACAGGCCAGTATCACTGATGAACATAGATACAAAAATCCTCAACAAAATACTAGCAAACAGAATCCAACAGCACAGTAAAAGGATCAGACACCATGATCAAGTGGGATTTATCCCAGGAATGCAAGTATTCTTCAATATATGCAAATCAATCAATGGGATACACCATATTAACAAACTGAACTAGAAAAACCATATGATCATCTCAATAGATGCAGAGAAAGCTTTCGACAAAAGTCAACACACATTTATGATAAAAACCCTCCAGAAAGTAGGCATAGAGGGAACTTTCCTCAACATAATAATAAAGGCCATATATGACAAACCCACAGCCAACATGATCCTTAATGGTGAAAAAGTGAAACCATTTCCACTAACATCAGGAACAAGACAAGGTTGCCCACTCTCACCACCATTATTCAACATAGTTTTGGAAGTTTTAGCCACATTAATCAGAGAAGAAAAAGAAATAAAACAAATCCAAATTGGAAAAGAAGAAGTGAAGCTGTCACTGTTTGCAGATGACATGATACTATACACACAGAATCCTAAAGATGCTACCAGAAAACTACTAGAGCTAATCAATGAATTTAGTAAAGTAGCAGAATACAAAATTAATGCACAGAAATCTCTTGCATTCCTATACACTAATGATGAAAAATCTGAAAGTGAAATTAAGAAAACACTCCCATTTACCACTGCAACAAAAAGAATAAAGTATCTAGGAATAAACCTACCTAAGGAGACAGAAGACCAGTATGCAGAGAATTATAAGACACTGATGAAAGAAATTAAAGATGATACAAATAGATGGAGAAATATACCATGTTCTTGGATTGGACGAATCAACATTGTGAAAATGACCCTACTACCCCCAAAAATCTACAAATCCAAGGCAATCCCTATCAAACTACCACTGGCATTTTTCACAGAACTAGAACAAAAATTTCACAATTTGTATGGAAACACAAAAGAGCCCGAATAGCCAAAGCAATCTGGAGAACGAAAAATGGAGCTGGAGGAATCAGGCTCCCTGACTTCAGACTATACTACAAAGCTACAGTAATCAAGACAGTATGGTACTGGCACAAAAAAAGAAATATAGATCAATGGAACAGGATAGAAAACCCAGAGATAAACCCACACACATATGGTCACCTTATCTTTGATAATGGAGGCAAGAATATACAGTGGAGAAAAGACAGCCTCTTCAATAAGCGGTGCTGGGACAACAGGACAGTTACATGTAAAAGAATGAAATTAGAACACTCCCTAGCACCATACACAAAAATAAGCTCAAAATGGATTAAAGACCTAAATGTAAGGCCAGACACTATAAAACTCTTAGAGGAAAACACAGGCAGAACACTCTATGACATAAATCACAGCAAGATCTTTTTTGACCCACCTCCTAGAGAAATGGAAATAAAAACAAAAATAAACAAATGGGACCTATTGAAACTTAAAAGCTTTTGCACAGCAAAGGAAACCATTAGCAAGATGAAAAGACAACCCTCAGAATGGGAGAAAATATTTGCAAATGAAGCAACTGACAAAGGATTAATCTCCAAAACATACAAGCAACTCATGCAGCTCAATTTCAAAAAAACAAACAACCCACTCCAACAATGGACAGAAGACCTAAACAGACATTTCTCCAAAGAAGATATACAGATTGCCAACAGACACATGAAAGAATGCTCAACATCACTAATCATTAAAGGAATGCAAATCAAAAGTAAAATGAGGTATCACCTCACACCAGTTAGAATGACCATCATCAAAAAATCTACAAACAATAAATGCTGGAGAGGGTGTGGAGAAAAGGGGACCCTCTTGTACTGTTGATGGGAATGTAAATTGATACAGCCACCATGCAGAACAGTATGGAGGTTCCTTAAAAAACTAAAAATAGAACTACCATACGACCCAGCAATGCCACTACTGGGCATATACCCTGAGAAAATCATAATTCAAGAAGAGTCATGTACCAGAATGTTCACTGCAGCTCTATTTACAATAGCCGGGACATGGAAGCAACCTAAATGTCCATCGACAGATGAATGGATAAAGAAGATGTGGCACATATATACAATGGAATATTACTCAGCCATAAAAAGAAACGAAATTGAGTTATTTGTAGTGAGGTGGATGGACCTAGAGCCTGTTACACAGAGTGAAGTAAGTCAGAAAGAGAAAAACAAATACTGTATGCTAACACATATATATGGAATCTAAAAAAAAGAAAAAAATGGTCATGAAGAACCTAGGGGCAAGACAGGAATAAAGACGTAGACCTACTAGAGAATGGACTTGAGGATACGGGGAGGGGTAAGGGTAAGCTGGGATAAAGTGAGAGAGTGGCATGGACATATATACACCTCTAAACGTAAAATAGATAGCTAGTGGGAAGCAGCTGCATAGCACAGGGAGATCAGCTCCGTGCTTTGTGACCACCTAGAGGGGCAGGATAGGGAGGGTGGAAGGGAGGGAGATGCAAGAGGGAAGAGATATGGGGACATATGTATAGGCATAACTGATTCACTTTGTTATAAAGCAGAAACTAACACACCATTGTAAAGCAATTATACTCCAATAAAGATGTTAAAATAAATAAATAGATAAATAAACAAGTAAATAAAAAAGAAAAGGCACTACCTATCTCTTTTCTAAAATTGTAAGCCAGCTATAGATGCAAATGCACACCAAGTTGCAAATTTCATTCATGCAGTTTAACATAGCAAAGAAATAGCACTATAATTGGCTCACAGTAGCCTCTAAAATGAACGATGGTTTGAAAGGCATACAGGTGACAAGAACTGGATTTCCTCCAGACAAAAAACAGCTGAGAACAAGGGAGGCTATTTCCCGGTTTCAAATGTTCTCTCATGGAAAAGTGTGTGTTTGACTCATAGTTGCTTTGTAAAGTATGTTTTCCCCTCTTTAATCACTGTAATACTATAATTCTGGAGAAAAATATAATAATTTTATTCTTGCTATAGAATGGGATGAGGTCATCAAAAGTCAAATCTTTTATATAGTGAAAGCATCTTTTTTCATTAAGATAAACCAGCATCAGTGTATCTCAAAACAAGGCAGACTACTTCCCAGTTAGAAAATCTAAGCATTCCTTCCATCTTTAACACGATTAATAATGCCATGTATTTTTTGAGCTTAAGCCTAAAATAAGATTCTGGCAGAGAAAACATAGGCAAACACAGTATCACAATATGTCTATATTCATTCTATATCCATTTTAAGTATCTAATATTCAATATTGAAAGATTCAATAAAAGTGAGAATAGTCAATATTTCATATAAATTTGCAACTTTTAGTCTTGTAACACTAACCTGGGAGAAGCAAGTCAATACAATGTCCTACAACAGAAGAAATATCTATAGTATCAAGATATTAAAGACATCTCAAATATTGCCACAGGAAGCAATCAGAGACTAGAAGTCAGGTTTCCTAAATCCTTGTCCTGTTTCCTTTCAGTTCTTTAGAGTGTTGCTTCCATGTTATTTGCTTTGTAACATATCATAAAAGTATTCTTCTTGAGAATACTTCAGCTATTCAGCTTCAACTAAAATAACATCACAGAAGTACTACTTCTCCTGGGAATAAGTTTCTACAATGCCATCTTCAAAATTTGGTATTTGAGGAAAGACGCTATATTAGTTTCCCAATTTTATCTCACTGATAGAGCCTTCAAAAACTATCCTAGAGTACTGTTTGATGCGTTCTAAGAGAAATTCCAGAAAATACCAGTTGAATGAAGAATGTACCACCAATCTTGAAGAACAAGTTGTCCTGAGGCATCACCTCTAGATCTACATTGCCTTTTGAGACTATGGAATCTGGAACTCCTTGGAATAAGCGGAATCCTAAAATGAGCCTCCAAGACTCCCGGCCCTGGCTGACGCACACCTTCTCTGGCCACTCAATAACCCTGATCTTGGTGTTGCTGTGAAGGGATTTTGCAGATGTAAGTAAAGTCCCAAATCGGCTGACCTTATGATGGGGAGATTACCCAGGTGCGCCTAACCAAATCACATGAGTCCTATAAAAACAAAGAGATTTCTCTGGTC
Source organism: Monodon monoceros (assembly GCF_005190385.1). Classification (NCBI taxonomy): domain Eukaryota; kingdom Metazoa; phylum Chordata; class Mammalia; order Artiodactyla; family Monodontidae; genus Monodon; species Monodon monoceros. The sequence continues at coordinate 21,224,257 of NW_021703770.1, read as the reverse complement.
TCAGAAGAAAAAGAGAGATGTAGCCCACCTTGCCTAGAAGAAAGCAAACATTTATGGGGCCCAAGAGGGCAAGAAACTGCCAATAGGAGCTGAGAGTGGTCTCCAGCCAACAGCTAAAAGGAAAATGGTACCTCAGTCCTAGAGCTGCAAAGAAATGAATTCTGCCAACAGCCAGTGAGCTCAGAGGAGGTCTCTGAGCCCAGGTGAAAGCTACAGCCCTAGACGACACCTCAGTTTCAGCCCAGTGAGACCCTAATCCAGTCTCCTGACCTACAGAAATAGGTGAGGGAATAAATTTGCAATATCTTTTGCAAAAGCTGCTCAGTTTGTAATTTGTTACAAAGCAACAGGAAAGCAATCCGCTTCTTTAGTTTTTTAATGTATCCCATGCTTCCTGAATGGATATAGGAATACAATGTATATAGAAATACATTTCTATATACAGAAATGTATTTACTATATATAGAAATACATTTCTTTTCTTTCTTTTTTTTTGCGGTACACGGGCCTCTCACTGTTGTGGCCTCTCCCCTTGCGGAGCACAGGCTCCGAACGCGCAGGCTCAGCGGCCATGGCTCACGGGCCCAGCCGCTCCGCGGCGTGTGGGATCTTCCCGGACCGGGGCACGAACCCATGTCCCCTGCATCGGCAGGCGGATTCTCAACCACTGCGCCACCAGGGAAGTCCAGAAATACATTTCTATATTCAGAAATGTATTTACTATATATTGCCAACTGATATAGCCAATATTATATACAGCCACTCTGGAGGGGAATGGTAAAGAACTCTGCCATAATCCCTGCCAGGGTTTAGTGTGGAGATGAGGGAAAAAGGCACAGACATAAGAAATAGCTCAATGACAAACCAGGTTACAGCATGAATCATCAGAAGGGGTTGACCTAGAACATGATATGATTTGGGAAGATAATCCTGGCAGAAACTGCTGGTGGACAGGAGAGAAGAAAGAGACCAGGAAGACCAGGTAACAGACCACAGGCCATCAAAAGAGAAGGAAAGAGGCCTATGGTGAGCCATGGGAATGAAAGAGAAAGAATTCACTGTGACATAACTGAAAGAAGACTAGACCTCACTGTCTTCTCCATCACACTGTGAGATGTTTATATCCACCTTAGAGGGTAATCTTTGCAATCCATTCATGCAACCAAGTGTTTACTGGGTACCCCCTGTGTGCTAGGCACATTGAAGGTGCTAGAAATACAGCAGAGAGCGAGGCAAATGCCATGCCTTTAAGGAGTTTCCCTTCTGGGAAAAAGCAGAAAGTCAAAAAGCAGACAAATCATGTAATTCCAGAAGGCACTAAGTTTGAATTACTTGTTGCAAAGCCTAGCATTGTTGAATAAGCAAGAAGGATGACAGATGAGAGATGAGAAAAGAAGAAAAAAGGGAGTGAAGAGTCAAGCACAATCTGAGTTTTTGTGCAAGAAAGACTGAAGAAAAGGTAATACCAATGAAAGAAATAGAGAGCCTGAAAATAAACCTGAAACAAACCTCTCTGTTCCTGTTTTTTTCGTTGATAAAATGGGCATAATAATGTTTGCCTCATGGTGTTTGCCTCAATAGGGTTCTTAGGAACAAATAAACTAATATGTGTACAGAGCTCAGGATGGAGCAAGTAGAGAGTAATCACTATGTAAGAATAAGCTACTATTTTAATTATTTGCTCTTTGAAAAAAATTCACTAATGACTACTATCCATACCACTTTCTCAGTCATTGGTAAACGTGCACTATAAAGGAAACACACTATCTCTATCTTGCATTAAACAAAGGTAACAGATTGGAAGATGTTATTGTTAAACCTGAAGTCAAGAAAGATGGATTATTTTTTTCAAAATTCATACTGAATTGTGTTTTCTGATATTTATTAAACATCAGAAATAGTGGTTCTCGATTGGAACATGGATGGACAGTCAACTGATGGAGCAGGTGGCGGTTTCCATATTCATCAAAAAAGGGCATGGACTAAAAAGATTGAGAAATATTGCCCTACCGCATATGGAGAAATCTTTATAACCCAAGTACAGCCATGGATTTGACATGAATGACTTGCTAAAAAATGAGTCTGAGGGGCTTCCCTGGAGGCGCAGTGGTTGAGAGTCCGCCTGCCGATGCGGGGGACGCGGGTTCGTGCCCCGGTCCGGGAAGATACCGCATGCCGCGGAGCGGCTGGGCCCGTCAGCCATGGCCACTGGGCCTGCGCGTCCGGAGCCTGTGCTCCGTGACGGGAGGGGCCACAGCGGTGAGGGGCCTCGTGCCAGAAAAAAAAAAAAATGAGTCTGAAAATTAATTCTTTAGGATAAATCCAATAAAGAATAAACCTGTCTGTGTAAAGTGAAATTTGCAAATTGCACATCTCAGTTTCAGTATTAATGAAAATGTGTGCTACTGTTCTCAGTTTCCACAACTTCCTAATTACTCATACACTGAGAAAACCTGATTCACCATCATAAATCTGCTCAAAAAATATGAAGTGGTAAAAATGACATACACAATAAAGGAGACTATTCCTAATGCCTCATTTCAGTTCCTGGTAATATTAGTAGCAAAGGATATACTTTAGCCCTTTCAGGACACACTGAGGTATGGCTTACTATGCTCCCAGCAGCAATTCCCACATAAACTTCATAGTCTATGACATGATACCCTTCCTTAACTGTGACTGGCCAAGTGATTATCAATTAATGACATTTTTTTCTCATAAAAACTAATAAAAGTTGTAACAGCTGCCATGGTTCAATATTTAAATGAAGAAGTAAAATTGAAACAAATGAAAAAACGATATATGTGTGTGTGTAATATGTGTGTGTGTATATATATATATATATATGAATAGTAATAGCAGACGTGTGAGCAGAGAATCTAAAGCCATATCTAAAAGTCAAATGTAACCAATAGCTAGCCTCTTTCCCGCTTCCAGTGCTAGGAACAAGGCACAAAGCTAAAGTAACTCACTCAAGGCCATTCATACAGAGGATTAAAAAGCACGTTTTTCTCAATTTAAGAAATTGTTATTTTTCTTTTTTTATTGTCATTGTGTATGTGTTGGGGAAGGGTCATGGTGACCCATCAATTAGGTTTAGTTTTAGTATAAGTAAGGCAGCCAACGAGTAACTGCCATTTTTTAAAAGAGCCTCTCTTGAATCTTTCAGAGACTAAAATTTTCCTTCTCATTCAAGATGCCTTTGAAGAATTCATACCCAAAGGTAGAAAGCAAGCTATTTAATGATAGAGACTGGATAATTCAGAATTAAAATAATCAGCTCATAAGTCACTGAGGCTTATTATAATTGAGGTTAGGGTATGTATATTTCAATACTTGAAAAATGTTCTCATAAGAATAACTACATACTCTTTTTGGTAGGTCACAACTACTTCTATTTTTTTTTTTAAATAAATTTATTTACTTATTTATTTATGGCTGTGTTGGGTCTTTGTTGCTGCGCACGGGCTTTCTCTAGTTGCGGTGAGTGAGGGCTGCTCTTCGTTCCGGTGCGCGGGCTTCTCATTGCAGTGGCTTCTCTTGTTGCAGAGCACGGGCTCTAGGCAAGCAGGCTTCAGTAGTTGTGGCACATGGGCTTAGTTTCTCCACGGCATGTGGGATCTTCCCGGACCAGGGCTCGAACCCATGTCCCCTGCATTGGCGGGCAGATTCTTAACCACTGCGCCACCAGGGAAGTCCTACTTCTACTTTCTTTTAATTGTGACAACATTTCTGTCCTCTAAAAGTACAACTCTGATGATTTTCACTCTCACCCCATCATAATAACACCCTTCGTCTACAGAAAAACAATCTATGTGACTTAGTTTGGCCTTTGTATCCTCCATATCCTGCTCCCATTCTGTCTAAACCTGGATGCATATCTAGTCTCAAGTGAATTACATGGTGTATACATTTTCATTTGAGATATGCGGGATGCTATTAAAATGCTAGCACTTCTCATTGCAGCACGTTTGGATGTACTTTCCTATTTCATTTTTGTGTGGCCACATTGCCCAGTTTCTCCCATCGTACAAAACCAAAACTAAAACTCTGGTTGAATCCAAGTCTTAAAAAGCAACAAGCCTTTAAGGAAAAACAAGTTAAACCTTTTCCCTATTCTGCTTTTTAGAAAAGATGCAGAATTATTCCTGTAGCATTCAATCTTTCCTAATTAAAAAAGTCTACAGCCTACCATTGTCTGACACAATTCGGTTCAACAATCACGTATTTCTTGGTTTACTAATAGAGAGTTAGATTTTTAAACATTGCTTAAAGAGTGTACATTTTGTTTTCATTGACTTGTATCAAAAGATCATGAATTATGACGCTCTGAGGACACGTTATGTTCTGATTTCACAGCAAAGTGTGGCTTTAAGCAGGAAGAATTTGTCTATGACATTTTGAAGAGGACACTAAATGTTATCAGAAATATACTTTTGTTAGAATCCCTGTTAGTATGAATTAGATTTTTTGAAAGAGCTTCTTTAAAGTTACAACTTTCTGAAACATTCACATTGTTTTTTTAAAAACATTCAAAGAGGGCTTTTCTGGTGGCGCAGTGGTTGAGAGTCTGCCTGCCAATGCAGGGGACACAGGTTCATGCGCTGGTCCAGAAGGATCCCACGTGCCGCGGAGCGGCTGGGCCCGTGAGCCATGGCTGCTAAGCCTGCGGGTCCGGAGTCTGTGCTCCGCAACGGGAGAGGCCACAGCAGTGAGAGGCCCGCGTACCGCAAAAAAAAAAAAAAAAAAAAAAAAAAAAAATTCAAAGAACAAGCGTATGATATTTTACCATTCTTTTATATCTCTAGCAGCATATTTATTTTCTCATATTAACTCCTTATAAGAAACTAATGTTTCTTGATCCATCTTAAACTTAATTTTTTAAAAAAGCCATCTCCTATGCTATATATGTAAAGATGCATTGTATTGTTTTGTGCCCCTCCATCCTCCGCTAGGGAAAAGTTACTGATTCTCTAATTTCCCTTTTTTACCTAAATGTAAGTGTAGAAGAAAAAAGGATGAAATAATGTCTGTGGAATTTGGCTGATGGCTATCTCTACACTTCATTCCCTTTTGTTTTTACACTTGTATTTTTATATAGATATCAGTGCAAGGCACATACGGAGGTTCTGTCAAACAAATTTTTATCTTACTAAAATAAGGGCATTTTACTGGGGCAACACCAAGTTTTATAGGGAATTCTTAAATGTCTCAATTCTCATAAAATCCAGAAATTATAATAAGCAAGTAGTAAGTCTGTAAAATAACTCTTTGCCTCACAGTTTTTCCTTAAGGTGAGGATAATTTAAAATATCTTTATTATGAGGTTAAAGAGGTTTAGTTAATTATACCATTGCATTTATTCAAAATCTTTCAATTACATGCCACACCCTAAAATCCATATAAAACCTACTATATACATTCACGTGCACGTAATGCATGTTTATGCACGTAAAATTACTCTTTTCCTAATAGAGTTAATGAATAGGATTGTAACAATTTGGAATTCCAGAGTATAAATTCATATTTCTCCTAGAAGCTGCACATTTAGTACAGCAATCAATATATTTCAGTCTTTTATTTTGTATCCTTCTTGAGTCAATGGACTACCTTTCTGCTTTTAAAACTTGTGTTTGTCTTTTACTGCTGTTGCGAACGGTCACAGGTTGATCTGCCCACATAATTCCATTGTCCCGGACCACAGAATTAATCTCATGGAATTTCAAACTGTGATTATCTTCTAACAAATCTTTCCTTGAAGTTGCTATCAAGGACGAAAAAATATTCTTCCAGCATTTTGGGTGTTGGTTTATTATTTTGTAAACTGGAAAGCAATTTCTCCTCTATCCAGATTAAATCGAGGATAGACTACAGCTCTTTGAGTACAAACCTGGCGGGATCCTTTGTACTCATAATCTAATTCCACCATTATCTAAACATGGCATAAAGAAATAACAAAATACTGGAACATATATTCTCAACTTTAATTTTTAAGAAAAATTCTTCAACATATTATTCAGGATGCCATTTTTTGTTTAGTAACACTTTTCTTCGTAAGCGCTAACTGGAAGATAAACGAAGTAGCAACTGAACTTCCGGTGCAGCTTTGTTACTCACTATCTTCTTTGATGAGACCTTTGTGTCTTTTTCATAATGTCACAGGTAGCTGAATTTGCCAGATTTTATCTCCAAATAAAGGAGTTATTTGCATGCAATTTAGATTCTAAGATATGCCACTGGAAGGAGAGTATGAACAGTCCCATAACACATTATATTGTTACTGAATTCATTTTGAAGTACTATTGGTTTGCTTTTGTCCTTTAGCTTTGTCTTGGCTGTAGTCTCTCCCCTCACAGTGCCAACAGAAAGGAATCATGGAACAGCTGACAATGCTGCCTTCCCAGCTGACGAGAATCTGGCAGCAACGAGGCCATTAGAGTCACTGTCTAATGATCAATAACGAGAGGACAAGTTAACCCAACCTATTACAGGTTTAGCAGCGAAGAATAAAGCCAAACACAAAATAGTTAAACTTTTAGAATAAATGAAATTTGTAGAAAGTTAATATCCGTGGGATATACTTTTTTGTGTGTAAAGTTTCTTTAATAAATGAAATACCTCAAGGAGGGCCTGATGATTATAAAGGGTTAAGAGTCTTTTAACTTCAAACCAGCTCTCCCTTGGCTTCTAATATATACATATTTAAAAATTTCAAAAAAACCAAGAATCAAAAAATTGAGGGGAAGGAGACTGGATTAGTGGGAAATACTTCAGAGACTGTGGACCTTAAAGAAAATATTGACTTTAGGTAGAAAAGAAAGGGCAAGGGTGCTCTTGAAAAGGGACCTTGCTTAAGCAAAGACTCAGAGGTGAGAATGTTCATGAAATATATTTAGGGGTCATCGGGACAATAGCTAGATACATTTTCCATGAGTTAGTTGGAAAGGCAGATAAGCTGGCAGCAATAGGCCTAGTTTCATTGCTAGAATATCTAAGCATTTCGGGAGAAACAGGAGCCACTGAATTTTTTGGGAAATAATTGTATTTACTGAATGCCATGCACCATGCATCACTAAATTTATCATTTTTATTTAATTCAATCCATGAAACTACGGGGTGGGTGCTCTCGTCATTCTATTTTATAGGTGAGGAAACTGAGTCTTAGACAATTAATTGGTCCAAAGTCACATGATGAGTAAGTGGCAGAAACATGATTTGAACCTATATGTCTCTGAAAAGTAAATGAACAAAACAGTATTGTGAAGGGAAGAAAATGGAACAAAAGTGGTTTTGATGGATAGGACCGGTAAGATATAAAAAGAGAAAGTCTGATTAAGACCACAAGCTCTCTTTGAAGTATAGAATATGATGGTTGGCTTCTCGCCTGCACTAAGTATCTGTTGACTGGACCATTAGCAGAAGTCTGGGACTGATAACATTTTGTCACTTTCTCTTTGAACTTCACAGGTTTCCCCCACATCATCATAATAAGCCACTAGTCTTTAACTTTCATAAATTCTTTCCAGGTTTAAAAATTAAAATCTACTGTATGTCACATGGTCTACAACCCACCTTTAAAACATACTGGGCAGCTTTGAATTTCATGATTCTACAATGACATTTTTAAAAGACAGACCTCACATATAATACTATCATCTATTTATACTGTTAGAAAGCATACTGGTACGGATCTTCTAATTACTCAAACATTTGAATATTAATGTCATTTTTATATACTTAAACAAAATCTAATTTTCAAAGACATGCTCTAAATGGTTATGTACTACAAAGGTAACTAAAGATTAAGATGCAGGTATTAGTTGACATGGAGTGCTATAGCACAGAATTATTTTATTTTAGTGGAAAACACTGATTTGTAAAGGAAACTAAATATTTCTGTAGCCAAAATGTATTTCACATATCTTTCACAAGATTCTGTCACAGTGCCAAAAAAATATATTCGATCATTTCATTAACAAAGCTTGAACTCATGCTGGGGCATCTCATTCTCAAGCACTAGATTTAACAATGGGACTGTGAACTCCAGTGTCCATGGCAACAGTAGCTAATTCTTCTTTCCAATCATGGTGGCAATTCTCTCCCATGGCTTGAATCAGTTACAAAACAAAATACTCTCAAAGACCTTTCTGAGCCAATAGTCTTGCAGCTAATCTGCTAATAGGAAATAATCTGCAGCTAATACACACATTCCAGGGCAACAGTGTGTTTTCTTAATACTCTGTTTCGTGGGCCTCTTTCCAAAGAAAGCACGTTAAAGAATAGAAAACAGACATCCATTAAAAATAGTATTATGCTACCTGGCCACTATTAATGCCTAAAACTTGCTGCAACTTGCAGAGTTTGTTAAATAGCAAGTTGAGAGGAGGCAATGCAGCAACAAAGAGAATGAGAGCAAATTGCTTATGCCAAGAGGGTAAGGGGTGAGTTAAAAGAAGACATACTTACAACGGCTGATTTTTAGCAAAGTTTTACATTTAACACATTTAATTTTTTCCAGTCGCTACTATTTGTGGAATCTGTCTTTGCTTGTATTCAAGCAACAAATATCTCAACTGCCTTGTAAAGCTCTTTTTTTTTTTTTTTGGTCCCCACTGTGTAATAATGGAAATGGTTTAGCATTGAAATTAGTTTTTCACCTCAAAGGTCAAAGTTTAACCTCCTGAAGAAGTCTAATGACCGAAACTATTCTAATAACAGAGAAGAAACAGTCTTCCCCAAAGCCTGATACAGTTCATGAACCAGCTCCCAATGCTCAATATTGCTTTTTGTTCAGAGGAAGATTGGGATGTTTTTACTTGAGAGAAAAGCGATGAATAATCATAAAAAAAAAATGAAATCCCTTTTCAACTCCAATTGGAGTGAGACTTCTGCCTGCTCAGGGTTGGGATGGCTTGACACAGCAGTTTATCTGATTCCGTGTTCCTGAGTTCTACCTGGCTCAAAGAGAATGTGATGACTTAAACCTTTATGCTGCAACTCTTCATTTGGGAAGAAGTATGGGTGGGTTCCCATTATTCCCTCTAGCCATGCTTCCCCTTCCACATTTTACAAAAAATAAGCAAAATGAAATAAACAGAAGTAGAGAAGGAACGAAATCTTTAAAGTTAAACGAGTCACCACACCGAAAGGTATCTCTTCATCCTCTTTAAATCCATTTTCTAATTCTGGTTGCTATGACAACATAATGCAACTCTGTATTACCATGACAATCTGACACAACTTTCAAAAAACAGTAAGTACTGTTTTATTCTGTTGTTCAATTGCTCCCAAGGAAACATGCTGTTATGTACTTCTGTGATGAAACCTGTACTATAGTCTAAGAGATATTATGTCAGAAAAACAAAAGCTAAATTATGGTGGAAATTGGAGGATAAAAAATAACATAGGTCTAATTAACCACTTATTGAATGGGATTTTATTGAAACTTTTTCCTATTCCTAAAGAATCTGAAATTGGAATGTTTTCCATTTGAAGAATGGAAACAATTTCTTTACAGAGAGGGTGACTGCTTACGCAAAATAGTATTGGTTTACTTTCCCAGCTACTAAACATGTTTCACCATCACCTGTGCAACATGAAATAAAAATCTATGAAAGGGCTACAGGAAAACCAGAGGACCATGTTAACCCCAAGTAATGGATTATACTGAGCTACATACTGTTCAAACAAAACTCTATAGAGAGTCCAAATTCTAAGTTGAATTGAGCATGGTGTTTCTTGAATTTTGGGGTATTTTCAAAAAGGGAGTATTTGGAGCCCCTTAGTTCCTTTCTTGGATGATTATTTCCATGGTCACTTTATAGTAAAGTCAATGATGCAACATCATAGAGTCTTCTTCCACCACCGCCACCTTATCAACTCCTCCCACTGTTTCCCATGGCTCATCTAATAAATTAATAGCTATATCTCTTGAGCAACTACAACATGACAAAACCTGCATCTGAAAAACCTTACAATAATTATGCACAAATTTTCCACGAGGTGGAAAATAAAATTGCAACTTAGAAAAGTCTAAGGAACTCTCAACAAGAGTCAGGTACCAATTAGCAGATCACAATTTTAATCTACCTCTTTAATCTCCAAAGTCCAAGCTCTTTCCAAGCAATGGATCACCTTGGAAATAAGAGCATTTTCCAGTTCTTGTATTATGACAATAAGTAATAAAGTCTTTAAATATAACAAGCAATTGTTAAATATAAAAAGCACAGCCTATGTCTGGATTTCTTTCCTTTCCAAAGGGGTAACTATTTTGCTACACTGATATCAACATTAATATTAAAAGACAGAAATATAAATCATTTTAGGCTGAAAGACGATAAAGACTTTTTTTTTTTTTTTTTGCGGTACGCAGGCCTCTCACTGTTGTGGCCTCTCCCGTTGCGGAGCACAGGCTCCAGACGCGCAGGCTCAGCGGCCATGGCTCACGGGCCTAGCCGCTCCGCGGCATGTGGGATCTTCCTGGACCCGGGCACGAACCCGCGTCCCCTGCATCGGCAGGCGGACTCTCAACCACTGCGCCACCAGGGAAGCCCGATGATAAAGACTTTAAATGTGATTAATATCCTATAATAAGTTTGTCTGCATAAAAAGTATGCAAGTACTTGGCTTTTTCAGCCTGAAATACAACGGTCATCACTTACTACAAAATAACCAGGGGAGAAGAAAATCTAGTAAATTAAACTTTGCTGTCAGCAATTTTTCTAGTCAAGTCTTATAAAAAACATGAGGTAGGGTGAATTTCTCAATATTGTGAAGAAAGGATGATGCCAACTTCATATGTGGTGCTGGTCAAGAACAACAAACCCACTGAAGTATGAACAAGAACAACAAACCCACTGAAGTATGAATTTTCAACCTGACCAGCACCACATATACGAAGTTTCAATAAATATTTATTATAACAGCAGCTTCCAACATTTTTAAAAATTTTATTTTATTTTTTATACAGCAGGTTCTTATTAGTTATCTATTCTATACCTATTAGTGTCTACATGTCAATCCCAATCTCCCAATTCATCCCACCCCCACCCCCACCCTGCTTTCCCCGCTTCATGTCCATACATTTGTTCTCTACATCTGTGTCTCTATTTCTGCCCTGCAAACCGGTTAATCTGCACCATTTTTCTAGATTCCACATATATGCATTAATATACAATATTTGTTTTTCTCTTTCTGACTTATTTCACTCTGTATGACAGTCTCTAGGTCCATCCACGTCTCTACAAATGACCCAATTTCGTTCCTCTTTATGGCTGAGTAATATTCCATTGTATATATGTACCACATCTTCTTTATCCATTTGTCTGTCGATGGGCATTTAGGTTGCTTCCATGTCTTGGCTATTGTAAATAGTGCAGCAAGGAACATGAGGGTGCATGTGTCTTTTTGAATTATGGTTTTCTCTGGGTATACGCCCAATAGTGGGATTGCTGGGTCATATGGTAATTCTATTTTTAGTTTTTTAAGGACCCTCCATACTGCTCTCCATAGAGTTTCCTACATTTGTTTCTCAATTTTAGATCACACTTTTTAAAATATTTTATGTGTGTATAAAAATGTATTTTTACACTTATTACACACCTCCCACCCCAACTGCTGCTTAAAATTCTGATGCTAAATCACCAAATATCAATCTCAAAAATACCTTTTATCTCAAGTAGTGTTTTCATGGGTCCAAAGCAAGGAGAAAAAAAACCCCGATGATAGAACATTAGAAAATGAAGGTAAAAAATATAGGCATCAAATATAATCTTCACGTTGCTCATGGAATATTTCTCTAAGTGAACACAGTACTAATATAATTCAGTGTTTGTTTGTGCCACAGAAAACGTTCATTCCCTCCTTCCCTCAGTTATGCTATTTGCAGCTTACATCAAGTCTAGAGATCGTAGGCTCGAGGGTCCTCAAGTTCTTAGTCCTCTGAAAATCAGAGGAAATTATACAAAAGCAAGATAGAAAAAGTGGTTAAAGGGTAAGGCATAATTCTACCAGTTCTGTTTGGGGAATAATCATGTGGTCTGAGCAATAATTCTCCCATTTCATGTTGCTCAGGTTCAAAGACAAACCACCTGCTTGCTCAATTCTTGACAACATATATGACACAAAAATATCAGGGTTTAAAATTATGTTACATGAATAAGCCTTTGTGAAAGGCATCTACTGTAAGCTTAGGCTTTGATGGGGGGCATATGCCAACAAGGTGCATTCTTGTGATATTAAAATATTACCTGAATACATATTAAATCAACGTTTATTGAATGTTTATAGATGCCATAGGCACCAAAAAAAAAGAAGACAACATTCTCGATGGTGTCAAGGAACTACGAGCCTGGATGAACTCAATCAATATCTGAGCTTATTCCATATAAAAACCCTATAGGAAATACGGGGATATTTAAGAGATGGACCTTGCCTACAAGGGGTTTAGAATCTAGGAAGTGGAAGATTTATAAAAGTTTATTTACAATAAATATAAGAGTTTGCCAAGGGCATTAAGAGAGATACAAATGTTCCTAGAGTACAGATAAGAGAGGAGAAAAGACTTCACCAAGAATAGCATTTACTATTGTTTGGTCTTTTTCAGTTAGCTTTATGATCTTAATCTGAGCAGGAACAAAAGCATTCAAAGAAGGAGACCTTATATTATTGGTGATGTCTCCGCATATAAAAGAGCTCCATAAAAGTTAGGATTATTTTATTCACTGTATCCCCAGTGCCTTCCTAGAACAGTGTCAGATTAGTAACAAATGAGTTTTGTTAAGTATCTAACAGTGGAATTAAGAATTCATGACCCTAGGCATGCTTCCACCCCAGTCTATGTTATACTAAGATACTTGAAACCAGTGTTTAAGAACTACAGACAATGGTTGGCAGATTATTATGAAAATTAGTAAGTGAATGTGCTTCACCTGAGGTTTCTTTGCTCTTTTGAAAGTGAAGTCTTACTGTTTGAGAAGACAATCGATCCCAAGATTAAAAGTTATATTGGTTCTCTAGCCCTAATTCTCCGTAGGAATAATCTTGAAGTTCAAAATCAAGGATAAAAATAAATTCTTCTCTCCAAATAAGATAAATGTCCAAAAGATAATAAAAGCTTCCCAGTCAAAACAGATGGAAGGAAACGTGAAGATCATGGCTTTATTAAGAATAAAATTGACTGGGTGGTGTCCTTCATCAGATTCTCTTTTCTCCTTACGGTTTTGAAGTCCTCAGCAGATTGGACACATCAAAAGAGAAAGCAGAGGTGACGGGTAGGGAAGGTCATCTAACATCACTAGCAAGGCAGAAATACTAGACATGTGTTGAATTAAAAGACAAACAAAAGCAAAAAATCATAGAAAACAGGTGCAAAGTAAGAAGAGCAATGAGCACTGCTTGCTACCTTATGATACTAAGAATCAATGAAGCCACAAAAGAAATTGCAGTTGAATTCACTGACTTCAACTAGGTAGTTTACCAAATACCTTAGTAATACTTCACCCCAAAAGTGTTGTGTTTTTTTTTCACTTTTAAGCTTGGAGAATAATTTCAGAATTTGGAGAATTCACTTATGTAGGACTTGGTAAGCCAGAAAAACATGTACTAGAAGGCATGAATATATATTTGAATCCTGTAGTGTGGAGTTTAATGTATTTGAAACAGAAGGTTCATGTTACACAAAGTAAAGAAAATCAAACCTTGCTTGAAAACACAAAGGGAACTTCATGCCATGTAGTTCTTTGAGGAAATGCCAGGGTTGATGGAACTATGATTCATCACGATACACTTCTTGTCACTAAAAGAAAATACATATAACCCCATACAGAAATGAGGCAGTCCTGGTTGTTTACTGAAGTTGTAATAAAGCAAACTGTTTCTATCACAAGTAGTTACCACCTGGCAAGTATGGTAGACCTCAGAATAAATTTCATAAACTAGAAATGTTTACTCATCCTTTTAGCCTACTCATTACTATATTAAAGTTTTTTGAAAAATGAAGTACCTTTATATCCAAAAAAGATAAAAGTTCTCAGAAACTACATAATATTTTTGGCATTTAATAATATTCTTATGTCTCAAGCAGAACCCGTGATATAATTATTATTATTCCCACTTTTATTTAATAGAAGAATAAATTAAGGAATGGATGAAGAGCTACTTTGACACAAGGATTATGTACGTTCAGAGATGATACACTTCTTGGTTATTTCCTAAACTCTGAAATTATGTTGATAGATAGCAAAGGGCAATTGACTCAAATTTACTACAATTTATCTACCAATAAAATTCTTCTTGCTTCTTTATAACGTGTTTAAAGATTATTGAGCAAAAATTTTCAGCAAGTGGAAGGTGCTATGTTAATGATATGTATGTATTATCGATGAATCAATATGCCCTGCTTCTTTGGAAAGCAAAACAATTTTTGGTTGTTTTCATAATGATACAAAAAAATAAGACTGACCAGGGCCAGCCAATAGCTTTATTGTGTTTTAATACCAGGTTTCTTCTTCCTTCCTTTGTTTTTTTTGCTTCTGTGCCTTCTACCCTCCAGAGGACATTCACTTTAGCTGTTGTAGGCAAAGTTTTCTAGTTTTTAAAAATCTAAGATTTTCAAATTGAGATCTTTTATAGATCAGGCTTTACTTCTAAACAAAAACAAAAAAAAGTTAAAAGTAATGAGAATGTAAGAAGAATCCTTAATCAAAACCATAAGTTAGGGGTGTCTCTTGAAACACACAGTTTTCTTTAGTAATGGAGTCGGTCTGTCTGAAGTGTTTCCATACCATTTCCTGGGGGCAGAAGAAATACTGCTTCAGTGTTCTTGTAGGTTAAAAAAATTTTAATGAACACAGATTAAGATAAATTATTGAGTTTGTTTTCTGTGCCTGAGCAGCATAACTGATTAGACAGTATAAAGATATCTGCACACAACTGGGCAGAACATAGGAAGCTGGTATATCATGTGAAGTTGTTTGTGACACTGGTATGACATGAAGGGCTTTGAGAAAATGCTGGATTTCTTTCTTAAGTTACTTAAACAAGTTCACTGCCATCCTTCTGTCATTGCAGAACAGTCAGGGCAGGATTTTGTCTAATCAGATTTGTCTCAGTGATCAACTTCCACTATTGCAACAGCAACTAACTAGATGCTCGGCGTGCTATTATTAATACAACCTCACTGAATTCTGCAAGAATCTTCATGCTAAACGTGTGTACCTTCAAATAATTTCTTCAGATGTAGAAACAGCATTTTTTAAAAACATTCCTGCCAGTTGATCATTTGATGTGTGGAAAAACATAGAAGAGGTCGTCAGCATTCAGGTAAATTGAATATAAACACATGATGAACTGGGTTTTAATGCCAGTATAGTCCAGTCACAGCATGTGTTCTTGACGGTGAGAGAGAAACCCAAATTTCAAGCATATGAAACCAAACATCCTCCTAATGTGTGTACAGAACTAGTTATGGGGTAGTTTCTTCCATTGCTATCTCTCATGGAGTCAGGGGTGCAGGAGTTAAAGAAGCTTTATGACCAGGAACTCTGAATTCTTAACTCGGCTACAACAATACCCACCAGTCTCTTCTAGTTGTCATCAATGTTGTGAGACTACTCTTCAGAATTAGCACTGCAATTCCAAACCAGAGTTCCTTCTCACTTTGGGCTTCCTGGGTTTACTCATATATTTGTTTATTTATTCATTCACTAAACACATAATTGAATACTGCCTGTGTTCCAGGTCCTATATTAGGGGGTTAGAGACTTTGAAAGGAAGAAAGATGATTCTGGCCTCAAGGTGTTTACCAGCTAGTGGGAAGATTAACATGCAAATAAAAAAGATAATATAGTATTATTGCTGTAACCTAGGTATCCACAAACTCCAGTAGGAGCTCTGAACCCTGAGAAATCTCATTTATGCCTATGACTTCAACTAATACTTAAATACCCCTGATTTCCAGGTCTGTACAGTCAAAACAAAAATATCTACTGGAGCCACATTCTCACCTGCTTACAGTTTTAAGGAGTGGACCCAAACATGTGGATTTCAAAGGCAAACGAACAATATCATTAACACCAATGTGAATCCCACCCATCCACGCACACAAAAGAACCCATACATCTCAGTTCTCTATCTTTGTAAATGGTACAACTTTTCACACCGTCAGGGAAAATAGGAAGTCATTTTCCCTTTTTCTCTTAGGATGTATCTAATCTTTAGCAACGTTAGGTAACTTGATCTCTTAAATTTCTCTGAAACACCACCCTTCTCTAAATTTACTCCATTGCCTTAGTTCAGGTCCTCAGTTGATTTCTAACTGGTCTCCTCATATCTGGACACCTTCCTCACTGACAGCAGAATCCTAAAATGCAAAAATCTTGTCCTTCCCTAAAATTTTCAGTGATTTACTATCAAGCAAAGTTTTCAAGTCTACCTTCCTGGCATTACAGAGCCAACACATACTTTAAACTATATGGGAAATAAATTCTCCTATGTGGATTACCACTGAGTTAAGAATGGAATCAACTAGAAGAATAAAGTCACCCCCTTAGGATATGCTGCAGATTTGAAACCGTTTCTCCTTGATAGAGTAAAGTACAGTCCGAAGATCAGGGTAAGATCATTTAAGTCGCAACCATTCCTCTGAGTTATGGTTTTAGTCTTCTAAAGCACAGTGATCAAAACTGGAGAAAGTCCACAGATGATAGAATCCAGCAGCTGAAAGCTGAGGAGAACTTCTTGGAGGCCTAGGCACTAATCAGCCTTAACTTCAAAAACCAGAACAATGAAAGGTTTATTACTACCAATCATTGACTCCCTCCCCCTTATCTCTTTGATGCAGGATCCAGGCAAAACACAAGGGACAGGAACAGAGAAGCCACAGAACAGAAATGTGGACATTTACAAGGCTGGAGGTGTCAAAGCACCCAAAGGCTCTCTGATACCCCAGCTTATATGGTATCCAGGCTCACACCAAAATCCAGAGCTGAAATAAAATATCTAGAAACAATACACTGTGTCTGGCCCACAGAAGGTGTTCAACAAAATGTGGCGTATGAATCATTATATAATGAAACTGTTAAAAACAGTAAGTCAGTCATCATGCTTAGAGTATTTATAAATACACATATATGTACATGTACACATTTAAAATGGCATCTCATTTATTTAATATTTCATTAGTATGATGCATATTCATCATTATTAATAGTGAAGATTGTTTTTAGATAATTTATTTTCATTAAGTCTTCAATGTAAATACCAGAAATAATCTAGCTTCCTTGATTTGTAACATAATGCTAAAACCCTACCGGATGGCATTTCTCTTTGTGTGTAAAATATTCTAAGATTGACACTTAAGATACTACACAAACGCAGGTGAATTACTAGAGAATTCAACCGCAGTTTAGTGCTAGCTGTCAAAAAAGCTATCATCAAATAAATAAATAAAGACACAACAGTGAAAAGAAATAGTTCAAATCTAATCATAGATTTGGATAAAGCTCTCTTATTTTCTACATTTTAAGAAAAAGCCCCTTTTGAAATTACTAGGAATAATTGATAAACACAAAGGAATAAATTTAAATACCCTGAAATAGAGCAAAATATAGGGTAAAAAAAATACATACATATATATACATATGTATATATATATATGATATCTTAGGGCCTAATAGTCTCCAAACTAAAATATATGACAACATTCAGTTTTATTTAAAAATTAGATGGCTGGGTCAGGCTTCTTGAAGTTGCCTCAGCTCTAGAAAAATTATAATTCACGTTGACAAAATGAAGAGGTTAAAAATAACTTTGAAAGAGGCAAAATGTATTCATTTATTAGCAAGGATGCAAACCTACAAACAATATGCATTTTGTCACCTTGATTGATTCTGGAGTTATTTCTGGGTTGACAGAAAAGAACAAACATTCCTTTCTTAGCATGGTAATATAATTTGTACCACCAACTTGTTACTGCAATGAAAACCATGTTTTCCTTTACTTGGTATTATCATGACAGTGGATGAAAATTATGCACACTTATTATTATAGGCGACAACTTACATATTTTTCCAAGAGCCTTTGTAAAGTCACAACTTGCTTATAGTCCCATGTTTCCTATCTCAGGCAGGATGACCTCCTTGCATCCTTTTTATCATCCCTCAAACCCTTCTCATTGCCAATTGGTCACGAAATCCTGTGGGTCAATTCCACCACAATGCTCCTACTTCAGAAAGTTATTAGGTCTTACCTAGACTATCAAAAAAAGAAATATATATATATACACACACACACACACACACATATATGTATATATATATATATATATATATATATATATATTACACAGTCTGTTTTTAGCCTGTTCTGTGGGAAGAAGAGTTGCGGCCCAAGATATCCTAGGACAAAAGAAATGAGAATCAGGCATAATGGGTTGAGAAACTGGAATTTTGGGGGACCACCATAAAAACAACCATTGTCCACAATTCTTTTTTTTTTTTTTTTTTTCTTAAACTACTGAATGAAACACAGGTAGAACAAGGCCAGGAGCTATGACTCGTACTGCCTAAAAAACAAAGTTCAGATGACTTCAGCATATTCAAGACCCCCTCCATCATTAGAACTTAAACAACTTTTAATTCATGGCATTCACCGCTCTCATGCAAAAAAACCCAAAGCACTCAACTGGAGAGCTGGTTCCTTCCCCACCTTTAAATACGTTTGTTAAAAAAAAAAAAAAAAAGTGGTAGAATAGGCAGCTTCAGTAATCTTGTTAAGGGAAATAATTTTCTTAGCATAGGTCAGGCCATGTGGTTATGAGTGATACTGATAGCGCTGAGTCATTTTCCATGAAATTATTATCTGTTAGGCATATTTATTTCTGAAATCCCCCAAAGATTGTTGCTTTTGAAATGCATGAACACCTACTTCAAGAATTCATTCACGGCTAGTTCATATATATTCAAGTTACACCTCAAATAAAACAAAATTCAAATAAAGTAAAAATGAGAACTTATTCAGATGTAAGAAAATATTTCACTGTCAAATGACCATAGGATAGTGTATTCTTCAAAGATACAGCAATCGTGTGGTGGTCTTTGGTTGACATTTTTGCAAGGCACAAGATACATGCCATCAGATCCAAGTTGAGAGCCATGTCATCTATTATTCTGGCAAAAAATAGGTCTCACCACGTTCAACAAGCCTCTGTAAATAGAAGTGAAATAAAAGACAGTCCTCTCAGGATATCTGGTAGAATGCTCTGAAGGTTATTGTCATTATCAATTAGTATTTATGGATGATTTCAGTGAAAGAATTATGCCAAATGAACCAATGTACCAAAAAGACAAGAAAGAAGTGTCTTGAAATATAAAGCTGTCCACACCATGTCTGAAACATAACGAAAACCATGTTTAAGCACGGCTGCTGTTAACACGGTTTCACTTAACAGTGTAGACAGGACGGTAAATTATCACACATTCCCCTAACAGGACTTGGCCTCACTTTGAAATCATGGTGGTAATATTTTTAGTATGCAAGAATTCTTACCTGCGGCTAGTCGTAAGAGACAGGAAAATGCATGTGTGCTGAAATTGTTTTAATGTGTGAGACAACCACACATTTCTCCTTTTTCTAAAATGTCAATTGCATGTGATGTCTTGATAGGGTATCTTCTATAATAAGAGTTGTGTGTGATTGTGTTATTTAATGGTCTGAAATTATAAAGCCTTTTGGCCTGCCCATTTCTACCTATACATACAAGCATTCTTTCTTAAAACTTTCTCTTAATCCTTTTACTTTTAACAAATAAATAATCTAACTACTGACCAGAGGTATGCATTTGGTTCCAAAGTCTTTAGACATCATTCTTAAAAAGTGATTTTGTAAAGCATTTGTCAAAAACTTAGGCACTTTCGTTTACCAAAGTTAAATCTTAAGCCCTTACGGAGGCAATTTGAAAGATTTTTGAAAAACTAGGACTTACCGACTGAATGCTTGTTTAGACTTAAAAGCTTCCTGATTGGAAAAAAAAAAAAATGCGTGTTTAAGTGTCTGAAAATGCTTTCCTCTCCAAGTTATTTTTCTTTATTTGGAAAGTTTTACATAGGGGGAAAGGAGTACATTTCAAAATTATAATGAAAATCTGAAAATCTATAAACATTAATCCATAACTTAAAAATGTATTTTAGAAAATAAAATGTTTGATCAACATGTGATTATTTTTTAGGAGTCAAAATAGTTTTCGTTTTTCAGTGAGAGCGGTTTATCTCATTAATCAACTACAAAGATTTACATGATGCCACTCACAGCTTTCTAAAATGTTATTGGTAAATTATTCAAAAGAAAATGGAAAGGCAAGAATGCCATATATGATGTTGATAACCTAAGTGACCACGAGGTAAAATCAGAAGATCCTGACTTTTCTCTGAAGAAACACATTTTAAATTATAATTTACAAATTTGTATGGAAAAAAAATTAAAGGAGGGAGATGACTTTTCATATACTGGTTAACAAGAGGCCCAGAAAATGTGGTTCTGAGATAACAAAAGAGAATATAGTTTAGTAATAAATTGTCAGAGATAATTAAGAATTGAGAATTATCCCTAGAACTGATTTCACGAATCAAACTTCTCTAGGTGGAAATCAAATAGTCTTAATGGAGCTCATATCTTACAGCGTTATAAAAAGACATATTTATGGAGCTGTCTTGTTACTGTTACTATTACATTGTCTGGCCCATTATATATAAAGCATTTAGAGAGGCTTTGCTCAAATAACTCTTATTTAATTGGAGGAAAAATTAAATATTGGTTTAGATACTTACCTAAATAAGATGACCTAAATTCAAAGTAAATGAGTCTGTATCTTTAAAACTGGCAGCAACAATCAATTTTTTAAATTACATTGGGACCATTATAGCTATTTCTTTTCTTCAAATATCTACTGTTAATACAGCACAGGCAGTTTCCTTTTTACCCAGAAAGAAGAGTGAGATCTATCTGTAAAAGGTTTACAATCAACATCTGTCCTGTTTTAAATCTTACAATTTTTTTTCTTCGTGATTGTGCGAAGCGCAAACATGAAATCGTATCCACTCATTCTCTGGGTTCGATCTCTGCTCTAATAATTGTAAAATGTGAGGAGAAGATGGGAAGGTTGAGAGTCTAATTCAGTTTTTATAAATATGAAGAAAAGAATGGTTCAGATTAAAAATAAAGATGGCTTAGTTTTCTCTCTTACAGTAAGTAGCAGAAACGTGAGGCCGAAAACCCATGGAAGCTGTACTCATTTCTACTCACAAAGAACTGTTCTACCGTCTGTCTGCAAATAAATCTCTTCAGTAAATAGCTCCAAGGTTGAGCTAAAGAATATTGTATGGATCAAAGAATTCATGTCTTCCTGTGTAAAGTGAACAGGCCGCAAGCTCACTTGTTTGTCTAAAACAATTAGAGCTAGTATGAAAAGGAGGAGGTTGGGACAAATAAGTTACAGCTGATTTTACTCTGCAAAATATTTAAGGGGGGTTTCAAATTAATAACCACCCAGGCCCCCAAACAGCCTAATCTTTGTCAATTGGTGCCAAATTATGCAAGGTGCTGCCAAGTCGGGTTGTCTAACAAATCAAGGCCAGTGTATGTTACTCCTCAGCTGAAGTCTGATTGATTCTGGTCATTATATGGGCTGATCTCATTTTCACACATGGAATCAATATGTGAGCCAGATGTTCATTTACAGAGAAGCATTGAAACGACTCATCTACACGCAACTTTATCCCGGACCGCAGAGCCCCACAGACCCAACGCCTCTCCTCACCCATACAAAGCTTCACACAGTACAAAACCTATAAAACATTCTGCTAATATTACTGTCAGCTGAATGACTTTTACAGTACTATATAAAGTTGACAGATAATACATGCCAGTCCTAATTTGAGATAGACCTTTTCTTTTGGGACCTCAACCATGGAACAAGCAAACAGATTGAGAAGTAACATTTATTACAACACATAAATCATTTTCTTACAACTACGATAGGTCTGGCCCGAGGGTGAAGCCTCTGCATAGGCTGTGAATCCTAATGACTGCTTAAGTTACTAAAGTGTCTTGCCATTCCACTGTTGGTGTACAGGGAAGAGCTGGTCTAGCTTCTCAAAAGCAAGTTCTGATCACAATAATTTTTGTATTCTCTTCCTTGGAAAAAAATTCTAATAACTTGCCTTCTTGAAATAAAAAAGCAAAACGTTAGCTTCCCTTGAAGAGTAATGACCACCTTACCATATTTATTTAAATTACATAGATAGGTCCCATATTTCAGTTAATACAAAAATTACTGCATGGTTCAACACAAGGACTAAATCCAAGTTTACTATAAAGATGTACAAGGAATCTGTCATTTTAAAAACAAAAAGTATCACATATTACAAATATAAAGGAATCAACGTAGATGGCACGAACTTTCTTTTGAGAAAAACAATGTCATAATAGAGATTGAAGGGGTAGAATATTCAGAGAGCTTACAGGCTTCTTCCATTCTTTGAGGAGCTAATTAAAAGCAAAGTTCTCCAAACCGCCTGAAAAATACTGACTTAATGCTATACCCAGCTGATGAATCTAATGTGCTCTTCGTGACATAGTCAATTGCGCTAATACTTTTCCCATAATACTGTTTTGAAAATGCATGGCTTACCTAACACGGTGAGACCATATTTCATATGCAATAGTTTTTCTGTGATTCCTCAGCCATCTTGGCCTCAGTGGAGTCTTCTAATTGCATTAAGTCCTGCTCAGTACCGCATGAGGATAACCCAAAGGATGTCTGTTTTTCATCAGGTAACGACCATTAAATTTGGCTGCATTTCCTTTTCAATCTTGTTGAATGGCATAAGAAACAGAAGCTAGCAAACCTTTCCTTATAACTCTGCTATGGGTTCTGAACCTAGACCTTTCTAGAATTTTAGCATTTGTGCAGCATTTGAGGCCTGCCTTTCTTTCCCTTGAACTAAACAAAAACACTGTCCCATTAACTATTCTCCTTTATGTCTTAAAATTCCTCTCATTGACTCCTTATGCTGAGTTAAAATCTTAGTGTGCTAAGGAGTGGTGATAAATGTTTCTGAGTATGATAACATCCAAGAAAAGTAATGCTGAATGAATCCACATGATGTTTTCCCCAAAGCCAAATTCTCATCATCTCTTTAAAGAAGTAGAGGGCTTCCCTGGTGGCGCATTGTTTGAGAGTCCGCCTGCCGATGCAGGGGACACGGGTTCGTGCCCCGGTCCGGGAAGATCCCACATGCCGCGGAGCGGCTGGGCCCGTGAGCCATGGCCGCTGAGCCTGCGCATCCGGAGCCTGTGCTCCGCAATGGGAGAGGTCACACCACTGAGAGGCCCGCGTACCGAAAAAAAAAAAAAAAAAGGTAGAACAGCTCCTAACAGAACAAGGCCCGTTCCAATGAGAAGGCTTATGACAAACCAATCAATGCTGGAAATCATAATATGGTTCCACTTATTTTTGATTATCATTTATGGAGCGTCTGTTAGGTTCCAGGCATGAGGTTAAGGTTAAGAATTCAGAGACAGATCTCTGTCATCAATGAATTTGCTGTATAGTGTGAGGAAGGGCTTGATAAATACCACAGTACCTTACAATGTTGGTGGCACAGAGCAGGTGAAACATATCTGTTTAGGCCAAATATTAAACCTAATAATCCCAATTCTATTTTTTGTTAGTATTGTCAATTTTCTGTCATCTACAATGCAGTACATTGTTCCTGCAAGGCTAAAGTTCTTGTCTTTTTACAGAGAAGAAAGAAAGAAAGTAACCAAAATAGAATTTTCACTTGGGAAGTTGATCCATTTCCAAAGGAAGTGAATTACAGAAAACAGAGAAGGAAGCTGTTCATACCCTAGTGAGTGGAACTAAACTTGAGGGATCTTTTCTTCCTAGCACTCTCTTCCTCAATATACAGTGCCTCTTGGGGTCCTGGGAATTCTCTCATCTATGAAGCATCCTTGCCTTTCTCTCCAATGCCATGGCCCCCATTCTACTGCCTTGCTTTTGCTTCATATCAGTAATACCTGCTATTCAAATGGGTTTCCAGGGTCCTCCTCCCTTCCCCTGATACTGTGGCAGGGTTCACCTGCATGAAACACTACTCTTACCTGCAAACATCAATGGCTTTTCCCACAAGTAAAGTTCAATTCATTTAGCTTGATATGCAAGGTTTCTACCTCTGTGCCTTCGACTCTATTTCCTCCTTAAGGTGAAAGATCTCCTAGATCCAATCTCCTAGATTGCATCTTTCTCCAGTATCCACACTATACATCTCACTTTTCTTAGCCTTCCCCATCCTTCAAAGCCCATTTCAGTCACATCCCCTCATACGGATCTGGAAACCGCCCTCCATGTGCCATTACCCCTTGCTTCTCCTCTTTAAAGAAACACTGGACCTATACAGCCACATAAACACATACACAAAACTTGGCTTGTAACAAATTTATCGTCTATGATGCATTTTTCAGTGGCCAACGAGGAACCTTTAAGAGTTCTTAAAATCCTGCAGTTGCAGACACTGAACTCATTGGTCACTCACGCCAGAGCCCAGGTCATCCCTCTATAATTCAGGCGTTATTCCAAAAGCTATTAATCTGTTCTTCCCAAGCCATAAATTTTAAAGTAGCTATTAATACAGCTCGGTTCTCTGGGACTTTGTCTCTTAGGCTCTAAAAAGAATGTTAAACTTCTGACGGTGACACTGCTCCTCAACTGTCAATTTCTTTTTGAAAGAGATTTTCATTAAGATTGAAAATCTTTTGCAGGGAGTCCTGTTTCGGCTTTGACCTTGGCTTTTTCCAATGCATTTCACATCTTGAAAATAAGTCCTTCGTTCACCTCTTACACAGTTCAACAAGTCGATTTGGAATTCAACACAGATGTCACATTGCTTTATTTATCAATATTAGATAATTCCTCCTGCCATATTGAAGCATTTTGAGGAAAGCTATCTATCCTTTATCTCCATTTTGAATGTCAAGGTTATCAGAATTAGTTCCAGATACAGATGTTAGAAAGCTTCATTCAATTGAAGAAATAAATGTAAAGGATTTTAAGGATGTAGTCAAGCAATAGTGCATCACTAATTCATGTACCTGTTTCAAGGACTAAATATTAGAGTAGTCTGTTTTACTTTTTTTTTTTGGCGGTACGCGGGCCTCTCACTGTTGTGGCCTCTCCCGTTGCGGAGCACAGGCTCCAGACGCGCAGGCTCAGCGGCCATGGCTCACGGGCCCAGCTGCTCCGCGGCATGTGGGATCTTCCCGGACCAGGGCACGAACCCGCGTCCCCTGCATCGGCAGGTGGACTCTCAACCACTGCGCCTCCAGGGAAGCCCCTGTTTGGTCTTCTTTTAGGGGCACTTGTGCCAAAGGCTATGCATGTCAAAAGCATACCTCTTGCCAAATCTGAAATTATTGTCTTTCCAGTGGAGGAAAAAAGCCACAGACATGTACCAGGAAAAACAAGGACTTTTGTCTCTTTCAATCTGAATTATCTGCTACAACAAAACTTATCAGAGGTCTATAAATTTTCTACATGACTAACATTCTGCTCTATCAGGTTTTGCTCAAAATAAATATTTATTGCTACTTGGAAATCTTTCTTTTCGGGAGATAACCAAAATAGTATGCATGTATTTGACTGGTCTTTGTTTGGCAGTATGTCTTCAATCTTGTTTAGGTTCATGCAAAAATGACCAACTCTCCCTCCTGGGTATCTGCTTCCCAGCACTGCAAGTTCTTTGTGCCCAAAGTTTCAATTAGTTACTCTTTCCCTTCTGTTTGCCAGTCTAAAATTGACCCCTATTTGCGGTAAAGTACTACATGCTATCACTCTGGAAGTGAGACTTTGGGTTCCAATGGCCTAAAATCCCCACGACAGGTTTGGGACACAAAAAAGGTCTGACATACTCTGGGTTTCCCCAAGGACAAGGGACCTTTTGGTTTACATGATAAAAATGAGAGGACAGAGACTTTCATAGGGGATCTTTTATACTTTCAAAGATATTCAGCCATGATCAATTTGACCACAACAAATCCAACTTCCACAGTGAATCTAAACCACATTTAGCAGTTAACTCACAAGATATATTTAATTAACAAGTTAAATTATATGTGACATTCACAAGATGGATAAGACAAAGGCTTCTACACATAAACTACACTTGGTTGAAGACAAATGCATTTTAAAATTTAAAAATGTTTTATCACATGCAAAATTTGACATATCAAATGTACAGCTAAACAAAAGTTATGTCCTTAGAAAAACTATGATAAGTCACTGCTGCCTTCTTTAAACAATGAAAAGTTACCTTCATTCTCAAAAGGTGGCAAGATTTGTAGCCCTTACTAAGGGTGTGTAAGGATTTCCACTTAAAATTTTCTATTTTCAGGGGTTTATAACAGCTATAAAAATTCTCTCCAAGCTGAAACTTGGCAAACAAGAACTCAGCATGAGGACATTTTTTTTTTAAGCCTAAATTTAAAAACAGTATGTTCATGTACTTTTTTAAGCATAAGAAAACAAAAAGGAGAGAATTTTTGAGGATTTAGTTGCCTTTTTAAAAGAAATCTGCATTCCTCAGGAACTACTTTGTTTTTAAAAATGGAAATCTGCAGACTATAAATTCAGAGTTTGGCCCTGTTTCTTCATGAATTTTATATAAATTAAAATAATTTAAAATGGAGCCTATCACGAAGGGAAGAAACTCATTGTTCTCAGAAGACCGTTCCCAGAAATAACTATACTGACCATCCCTCCAATATGGATGTGAAAGATAAATGCATCACTTCTTTTTTTTTTTCCTGAGCTAAAGAAGCTATTTTCACGGGTGACAAAGTTCAATGAATCACCATCATATTTTTGGTTGGAGAATACGATATTTTCTATCTCTGCCTCCACCAAAAACTTATGTGTGTGTATATATACATATATATGTGTGTGTGTGTGTATATATGTGTGTGTGTGTACATATATATAATAAATAAATAATTTTATTTATTTGTCATTAATTACCATAGCCTTAGATTTTGGTCAAAATTTAGCTCCCTTGAATTTTGTGTGCATATGTTAAATTCCATAAATACATGCATACAAAAGTAAGGTTATTGTATACCTATGTATACAATACATGATTTATCTTACATATATGTCCTAATAAGGCTGGTCTACTATTGCATTAAACACATCCCAATATATATGAGAATTTTAATTATTATTTCATCTCTCAAAGTATCTAACTACTCTGCCCCAAATGCTGTTATGAGGAATGGGAATGCCACACACAAAAAAATGAATAAGGCCTGACTCCTATTTCTAAGGCGTCCATAATCTAATTGTGGATCCAGACACAGGAAATGAAAACACTTGTATCCATACCCTTTTACACAAATTCCCTATGAAATATTTTTCAACAAACATGTCCTCCATAGGCCTATTGTCTTTCTTCCACACCTGAGTTTTAGAACACTTCTGTAGTTATGCAACCTCATCACCACAGTCTGGTTTTAGAACACTTTTTATCACCCCAAATCTTTCCCTCACACCGATGGTGATCCTCTTTTTGAAACAAGTCAATCCTGCTAACACAGGGGCCGACCCTCCCTTGCTCTTCCCAAAATTCACTCTCCCTCCATTTCAGAGGTATCATTTCTGCCTTTGGGGCTTTGTTATCAGAGTTTAGAACTCTAAAACCTAAAGTCCATTTTCCCGTGTGATTTTTCTAATTTATTCTCTTTCAATGGCTCCGTCACATGCCACTCTGCAGTCTGATAACCCTCTTCCACAGTCTGACCCATACAGGGCCAGCCTTCAGCTCCTTCCCGCTGGCCTGGAGAGCTGGCTTGGTCTTTTGCTAAGTTATCTAAGCCCCAGAGTGTCTGCAAAAATGCAAGGCTCAAGCCTTAATACTTTCACTGTAGAACCGTGAGAGCTCAATTAGTTCACAACTGCCACTTACCTCCTACTTATACTAGAAATCGGTTGAAAATAAATACCATCAAAAATTAAACTGAATGGACAGGTCAACATCTGAAGAACCTCAAAACAAGAAAAGGAGGTGAACGTATTAAAGATAAATCAAAAACAGAAGTACTATTTTGATGTAAAAATCAAACACAAAATTAGAGTGAAAATATCTTGACCACTTCAAGGATCTTCACTGAAAATACAGCAGTAGGTGTAATTAGTCTTTAAAATTTGTTTTTATTAGATAAAGCATATGTTTAAAATGAATCTCCCTTTCCCTTCTTTCTTATCCCATGGTCTATTCCCATGGTCCAAGCTATTACGATTTTTAATAATTTCATCTATATAATTAATAGTTTTAAAACTTCCTGGAATTATTATGATTATCATTACTTTATATGATTTGAGGTCACCATACTGATGCTATTTCTCATTTGTATACATTATAGTTTAATTCTGCAGTGAACTTTACACACCATAATTCTAAACACATTCCACTTTAGCCCTTCAAATAAACAGCAACGAAAAACAGTTGAATAGGAAAAATTACTTCTCAGGCAAGGATAGGAAATGGCTATGGTTCCATTAATATTCTCATGTTCAAATGCATGATGTCTATCATCACAAGATCTTTACACTGTAATGTGTCAATTCCAATGTAAGAAAAAGAGGATATATTTTGATGTTGTTGTTTTTTTTAAGTGTTATTCTTGTATGACAAAGAATAGTAGAGCCAAAGGCTAGAAGAAATCACCAGAGACGGCATACAAGTTCATATTGGACATAATGAAGCTGGTATATGAGGGAAATTTGTTGGGGACTCAAGAAAAATGAAGTAACTTTTCCAGGGCCATAGAGTAATTTGGAGAGAGTCAAGCTAGAATACAAAGACATATCTTCACTGTCCAAACTCTTTACTATTCTATGTTGCCTAAATGACAAAAAGATCTTGTTGTTGTCACCCCTGTGACAGACATCTTGTAGAAATCAAGGAGATCTGACATTCTTAAAGACCAAACTCCTCGTTCAGACTTCCCTGGTGGCGCAGTGGTTAAGAATCTGCCTGCCAATGCAGGAGACACGGGTTCGATCCCTGGTCCAGGAATATCCCACATGCCACGGAGCAACTAAGTTTGTGCGTCACAACTACGGAGCCTGCGCTCTAGGGCCTCCGTGCTGCAACTACTGAGCCTGCATGCTGCAACTACTGAAGCCCTCGCACCTAGAGCCCATGCTCCACAACAAGAGAAGCCACCACAATGAGAAGCCCGTGCACCGCAACAAAGACCCAATGCAGCCAAAAAAAAAAAAAGACTAAACTCCTCTTTGAGAGTCATTATCCAAATAGATCCAGAAACTTAATGCAGTGACATTAACAAGTTTAGTTTAAAAGCTAGAATTAGCTTACCATTTTATGTGGAAAGAATTTAAAAATCTGCAGATTACTCAAATCTGTGTCTTCTGCCATGAAGAATAAATTGAATTAAATGCCAAATACCTTTTTCCTATGACTTTAAATGTAACTAGTTTGGCATGTAGCATTAGTAAACACAGATCAACCTCCTTTTTTAATGTAACTGGCCTAAATCAAGATATAATGAATCTTTTAATAAGCTTTGTTTCATATTCATAATGTATAGAATCACATGTTTTGTAATTATAAGATGTTCTAAATGTTGTTTTATCTTCTTCCTTGAATGAAGGACTAGTTTGGGTTAATAAATAAATAAATGTCAAAAGTCATGTGTACCAAGAGAGGTTTATTCTTTCACATGAACATTAATATGAGGAAATGTCGTTGCATAGTAATTGTGGGTACAAAGCAGCTGTTTCACCTTTGATTATGCCTTAAATATCTTTATAAAGTAATGAAAGAGAATATACATTCCTATGCCCATGCTGTCTCTAGTATGTAAAATGGAAGGCCAGCATTAGCTGATAGACATTAAAGCTTTCCTGTCAGTCAGCACTCATTACTCAATGGAGGAAAAATCAATTTGGGTTCTAAGACCATTGTCTTCTTTAACTCAGTTTTCTCTGATTCCCTGAAAACTTTCCAAAGTCTTCCCAATGATATTGTGTAGGACAAATAACCTTGACAAGCATCCTTTAACCCAAGCATACTAGAGCACATCATTAAAAATGACCAGACACACCATTGGTCTCTGAATCTATGCTGACATTCACTAAGTCATTACCAAATGGCATACATAGTGAGGGAAGGGGGAAACACACACACACACCCATTTATTATAAATGTGTTAACAATGTTAAGACTAATTTTGAAGAAATGTATGGCAGTAGGCATTTTTTAAATACCTTGATTACAGAATGAATGAATTTTGCTATAGGTATTGAAATTATTTGAGCTTTTTTTGTTCAGATGAACAAATGAATCTAAAATATCTAGTATTGGATCTTAAATATATTTTTGTACTTAACTGTAAATTTTATATTTCACATAGGCCTCTAGACAGTACTCCTAAGAACATTAAGAAACTGATATTTGATATTTTTATGAAAAGTAAGTTAAAATCTTTGAAAAGACTTGAAAAAGACAAGCTGCCACAAAATTAACATTGGTTTGGATACAGATGATATGTATAAAAAAATAAAGAAACGTTATAAAATCTGGAGGCTAAAGGGGAGCAAAATATACCACCCCAAAACATGCCTCTTTAGTATACTGATTACTTTGCGCTGGTTATTTTTTAAAAAACAGTAAACAAACAAAAAAATAAATAAAAAACAGTAAACAGAGCAGAAGCTCTGAAAACTGAGTAGAAGTTACCCTTTTGTAAAAGACATTTACATATATAAGAGAAATCTATTTATAGGTGTGTCTGCCTATAGGAAGAGAAGAATAGCACTAAGTCTCTGGAAACTCTTACCAATGGAGAAGGCAAGGACTTGGATCTGCAAAACAACCTTAGCCTTGTTTACTGTGCTTTTCCTGGTTTCTCTCAAAACTGGCTCCCCCTTCCCCCTCCCCCCTCCCAGACCCAATCCACTCCCCAAATATCTTCTTCTGTCTTTAGCTGGAGATGGTATTTAAAGTGGTGGTTTGGGCCAATCTGGGGAGTTACTCAGTTTTCCTGGGTATCTCCCATGTATACAAGAGGTCTACATGTTATTAAACTTCTGTTCGTTTTTCCCTTGTTAGTCTGTCTTTTATTACAGGGGGGTCTTAGCCAAGAACCTAGAAGGGTAGAGGGAAAATTGTTTTTCCTCTCCTACAACTTCTACCCTGAAATTATTTCCTAACTGCCTTTCTGTTTTCATTCAACTGTTGAAAATTGGATATCCCAAGCTGGAAAAGACACATTAAAGGATTGGTTTAGGAAAACAGGAGGTAAGACTACAATCAGTAGAGCTGACTCAGAGAAAAAATTCTACTTCAGCACATGTTCTGTTTGTTTCAGTTGCAATAACATGCTTAAGGTATTCATGTTTTAAACAGTTGCTTGCTTTAATCCATTGTTTTTTTGTTTTGGGGGGTTGTCTGTTCAATAACCAACTGACCTAAGACCTATTACTTTACAGTAACCCAGTGGCTCTCAATCTGGGGTGATTTTGCCATAAAAGGACATTTGGCAACGTCCAGAGCCATTTTTGAGTGTCACACTGGGGAGGGAGGGTGCTACTGGCCTCTACTGGGTAGACGCCAGGGGTGCTGCTAAACATCCTACAATGCCTCCATCTCACAAAAGAGAATGATCTGGGGCTTCCCTGGTGGCGCAGTGGTTAAGAACCCACCTGCCAATGCAGGGGACACAGGTTTGAGCCCTGGTCCGGGAAGATCCCACGTGCGGTGGAGCAACTAAGCCCGTGCGCCACAGCTACTGAGCCTGCGCTCTAGAGCCCGCGAGCCACAACTACTAAGCCCATACACCACAACTAGTGAAGCCTGCGTGCCTAGAGCCTGTGCTCCGCAACAAGAGAAGCCACCGCAACGCGAAGCCCGTGCACCGCAACGAAGAGTAGCCCCTGCTCGCCGCAACTAGAGAAAGCCCACGTGCAGCAACAAAGACCCAATGCAACCAAAAATAAATAAATAAATAAATTTTAAAAAACAAACAAAAAAACCCAGAATGATCTGGCCTAAAATGTCAGTAATGCTACTGTTGAGAACTTAACTTTACTCCAATAGCAAAGAACATGATTGGGGGACTTCCCCGGCAGTCCAGTGGCTAGGACTCTGCGCTTCCATGGCAGGGGGCTCGGGTTCCATCCCTGGTCTGGGAACTAAGATCCCCGCATGCCACTCCACGCAGCCAAAAAAAAAACCCCCAAAAAACAAACAACAACAAAAACAAAGAACATGATCAGTGATAAATCATGTAGAACTGGATTTAAAAGTGTAATCATTGGTGTCTTGCTAATATCTCAGTAACAATAGTCATTGCAGGGATGACATTAGTAATTGCAATTTGCTTGTCCTTTTCATACACATTTTAACATTGGATCCTCACAACAAACTTAGAAGTAAGCAAGGTATATATAATTAGTCCCATTTTCAAGTGCAGAACACTGAGGCTCATCAAGGGGAAAGAGTATGAACAAGGTCATTTGAGACTCAGACTAAAACACTGATATTCCTAATCCCAGTCCAGTGTTCTTTTGACTATATAACATGACATCACGGATTGAAGCAACTTTATAAATATTTTATAGAATGCCTGAAAAATTAATAGACTCCTACAATTAAAAAAGCAAAGGGTGGGGAAGAAATTCTATTTCATTCTTATCTTTGCAGGAGAAAAGAAGTGGTAAAATAAAATCATTTTCCATAGTCTTTGATATGTACATTCCTAATGCAAGAAGATAATCGGAGACTTTTGCGCTTTTAAACCAAAATCTACGATTGTTCATCTAAATCTAGAACAATCACCTTGCCAAAAACAGGAAATATTTCTGCTTTGATACTTCTAACAAATTGTTTTAAAATATGAAATCTATTTCTTCCTACAAGCTTCAAAGTGCCAGTCTGTACTCAATGATTCTCATTATCATTTAGATAGGTATTCTAATTACTTTCTTATTCAAATCATGCACTTCACTTTTAAAAAGCCCCTGAAAGGCTTTGCATAAACACACACCTTCCCTGGTAGATGCTTGCTCTTTTCTGCCCATAAGAGGAAAGAAGATCAAGGCTCTCAACTTGAGGATCTTTTTCTCACATAATTACGATACAATAGTTGCTATTAAAATGAGGCAGAGTAAAGATGCCAAAGGATGTCACACGGGTTCTGAAGACCTAATTAGCAAGGACAGCATTAAAACAATAACAATAGGTGTGAGAAGAAGCTTCCAGGACGCAGTATATAGAGAAAAAAACTCAGATAAGTGGTTTGAGTTAATGTAATGATATACTAAATATTATATCTTTCTGCATGAAAGAAAACAACCTTAAACATGTCTGGTATCTGAACTATATTAAAGTTTGATGCTCCAAATTCTGGTTTCCAGACCACTTTGGAGAGAAGGGGAACTCAAAGACTTGACAATCTTTCATTAGTTTCAAACCGGGGTCAGTTGACTCCAGACTGTCTTTTTCAAAATCATGACCTCTTTGGCCTCATTGGTTGTTGAACTACTTAGCAGTTACTTCTAGCATTGTTTTGGACCCATATTTGTGTTAATTATGATTATTATTTGACTATTTAGTATGACTCCAAGAGAGCATAAGACTGAATCCAGTAGAAGCTAAAGGAAATCTCCTATAATATCATTCACACATAACGAATTTTGATTATCCAGGCTAAAGCAAAAATTATTCTCTCTCTTGAAAATGTTACAAAATTCCTGTCATGTGATGAAGTGTTCAAAGATCATATAGACAAAAATGTGAGAGAAAGGGATCAGAGAGGTGGTCAGGAAGAAAATTAACACAAATATTATGTTATTTTTCTAGATTTTCATGATAGTTATGGGACTTGTCAACTTTTAAAATTCTGTAATGTGCTGTGATTTCTTTTCTCATTCTAAACAAATATTCATTTTTAGCCTAATTGTGTAGTCATTATTATGAATGATTTTTCTTAAAAAGGAGGTCCTCTAAATTTTGTAAGCTTTAATTAGGGTCCCACAAAACCGAGATCCACCCTGTGGATGCTAATCTAAATGGAGAAAATGATTAGGGATAGGGGATATACTTGTCATTAAGTTAAAGAAACAGTATGGCCATCTGAAAAAAAATTAATAGATTAGAAGAGTGATAGTGATATTTTCCCTGTAGTACTTTCTGCCAACTTCCAAGTAAATAATCAGATAGAAACACAAACTTATTTTCTCATAACATCAACAGACACAAATAACTGTTCATACACAGATATAATGTGTAAAGATGTCAGTCATGAATACTATTGACCTTTTGTGATTGCCAAGGTCATGTATGTTATGTGCCACTATGCAGCATTTTCCTAAAAGGCAGGAACCATTTCAATGTACATATGTACTCGTGTCCACTGAAATCATATGATGAAAAATCCATTAAGATTTCTTTGATGTATTATTTTTACAGCAATATATTTCAACTTTCTCTCCTTGCTATTTTTTTTTGTTGTTGTTGTTACTGTCAACTTAAAAGTAGCATTTTCATGGGCAGTGAACTTGACAGGAGAAAACCCAAAAAACCAAATGTGTCATGAAAAATAAGCCAAATTTCAGTCATAAAGGCACACACTGTACAAACCATGTAGAAACACATCCTTCAGACGAATGTAACTTCTTAACAATATTCCCAGGGAGGATTTACTCTCATAAATGCTCATTAGAGTGATCCTTTGAACTTAAATTTTTAATTAGCTTTGAAATCCACAATGTAAATTTGAAATATGTTGCCTTTAGGAATCATGTTCCGGTTAAGGGCTTGGAATAAACTAAAATCTAATAAAAAGATTCTCTTTCAACATAATTTATTTAGTGACTCTAAGTCCATTTCGATAAATGATCATTGGTTTAAATAAAAACCTTAAGAGCTGCAATTTAAAAGTATGTGCACTTTGCTCTTTCCAATGTATTTAAATACACACTAGATGTGAAGCCAACAAAAAACACTAAATTATTTGGCCATGAAATCCAGTAAATGTAAAAATGTTTTCTATATTATAACTTTAAATTTAAAAAGCTTTGCCTAACATTGTGCAGACAATTATGATAATGTAAAAAGAATTAAAAACAAAACAAAACAAAAAAGTAAAGGATGTTACTTGAATTATATATTTATTAAACACATAGATTAAGGAGTAAGGTTCTAAGACACTTCAAAAGAAAAGAAGGGTCAATTATAGTGACTATAAGGTTTTTCCAAAACTCAAAAATACTAATTATTAAACACAAAAGGCTAGAATGCGCTTTTCAAGAAATACCTCTTATAAAATTCCTAACTATACTTTGGCATTTCTAGTTCCCACTTGATTCCATGTAAACTATTCAACTCAGCAAAGGGTTGATCTAGATTCTAGACAGTGATGCATATACATACCTCTTTACTGTCAATGGAATCATGATTGTTTTGCTAATTAATCAACAGAAAAGGTGGAAACACTTTAAAAAAGCAGCTTTAATATATGTCCTGATTGTGATTGGCAGTGTTAATTATATGGGGTTTTTATCCTGTCAGCAGTTTCAAGACGATTATCCTTAAGTTTAAATTCCAGGAATGCTCTGTATACATGCACAGACATACACTTTGTGCACTAGGAGACCAGAAGAAATAGACTAAGGAGCAGGAAAAGCGAGGAAGAAAGAACACAGGACTGGGTGTTATCCTGACTCATCTCAGATCATGTATCTTCCAACTCTCGTTCCCATAACTAGCTATATAAGTTCTTGATTCTCCGTCAAGCCACTTATGTTGTGTAGATGGTAAGGACAGCCTATTCAGTAGACAAATTTATTGTTTATGGAAGCCTTAAGAAAACTGAAAACCTAATTTTAACATGCACATTTTTAAGCTGGCATCTAAAAATTTTTCTCCATTAGCCCTATTATGAAAAA
Source organism: Monodon monoceros (assembly GCF_005190385.1). Taxonomy (NCBI): domain Eukaryota; kingdom Metazoa; phylum Chordata; class Mammalia; order Artiodactyla; family Monodontidae; genus Monodon; species Monodon monoceros. Next base: position 21,188,238 of record NW_021703770.1, on the reverse strand, counting down.
TTATCCAAAACTTGGGAATAAGGCAAAAAAAGGAGTAGGCATCATGTTCTTTCAATTACATACAGGGGGATTATTTAAACGCTCACGCAAGGATTTTTGAATTATCTAGGGGAATGTACCTGTGTTTGACTTTGCTATTTACTGTTCATTAAAGGCTCAGATTCTGTGAAATTACATGTTAATTTTCTGTCCAAAAGAAAAGATAACCCCAAAGGTTAAGGTTCCATTGTCCTATTGAACGCTATTAACTGTCTTGTCCCTAAGTCAGAATGTCATTCCTGAGGGACTATATAACTCACATCCCTCTAATTTTCCTTCAAAGCAGCTTTGCCATCTTACTGGCTCTTTTTTTTTTTTTTTTTTTGCGGTACGCGGGCCTCTCACTGTTGTGGCCTCTCCCGTCGCAGAGCACAGGCTCCAGAGCCTCAGGCCCAGCGGCCACGGCTCATGGGCCCAGCCACTCCGCGGCATGTGGGATCCTCCAGGACCGGGGCACGAACCCGTGTCCCCTGCATCGGCAGGCGGACTCTCAACCACTGCGCCACCAGGGAAGCCCTTACTGGCTCTTTTATTGGGTTAAAAAAATCTTTAACATGTGTTTATCCTATATTTGTACAAGTACACCATTTTAAACTTTTCTAAAATTATTATTTGACAGTTTTGGAGATTCCACTGAGATACCTGAGTGCGCTCACCTTCCGGAAGTAGTTAAGCAAAGGCACTCTTTTTTTGGTCCCAGGAGTGAATTCCAAACAACAATAAAACTTTACCTTCAATAGTTCTTTGTTTCTTTTTCTGGTTTTGTTTCTGGTTCTTGGTCAAGTTATTTGATTCTGGTTCTGGTGTGCACATAGCAAATAAGTTAGAGAAACCAATAACAGGGAATACTATTACTGACCATTTGGTGATCTCTAAGTACTGGGGTTCTATTCTCTGTTGGATGTGAGACAACAGAAATTCTGTTTTGTCAGTCTCTTATGTTAATTTGTTTGTGCAAGAACACATTTCATACCATAGAAAATAGAACAAAAATTTCAGATCTCTGCCAGTGAGTTTTGTGTTTATTTACTCTTGACCCTTGGCTGAGGTTGAAGAATTGAAGCTGAAAACTCTCTGTGTTTCTCTGAAAAAGGACTTTATCAATTTGTGTAAATTTATACAATAAATAATTTCCTATATCCAGAGTGTATTAACAATTACATGATAATGTCTAAGTTAAATGAGTTGTGTTATGATTGCTTTTGAGAGATGTATAATGACAATCATTCTAATGTTCTCAGATTCTAAGAAAATAAAGAAATTGAACTTCTAAAATTTAAATGAGCTAGTATTTTAAGAAAAAAGTGTAATCCACATAGAATCTGCTAGCTCAGAGTATTTTTATATAAGAATATAAATCCAGGTTTATATAATTGAGGTATAGTCTTAGATTACCATGGCTATTGTGATCATTTTGGTTTGAAAATACTACATAACTTTCCCTAATCTTATTGACGGTAAGTATAATTCAAACTTACATGTCATTTTCTATAAAATTTAGTTTTGTGTCCTCATGAAGAGACCAATTAATCTGAACTCCTAATTTTTTTTTTTACAGATTTAAAATATTGCATTTATTTTTAAAGACTCTAGCTTCATTGCTGTCTTAAATTTAAATGTTAACATTTTCCCAACATTATGTCTAGGATTGTGAAAAATGTAAAGCTGTGTTCAACCAAAGGTTTTTATATCAATAATAATTACATTCTGTAGTTTGTCAGGCTAAACGTAATTGAGTTAATGAGGAATCTTTAGATAACTGGTGAATATCTAAGTAAGATAGGGTATTACTAAGCTAATCACCAATCTGGCAAAATTTTAGCATCACTATATCTGAGTCATTTTAATATAGGTATTCATTTTTTGCACTTAACAAAAGTGTAAAATCAATGAATGTGAATGCAGGAGATTGTGTGATGGCATTTGTGAGCTCTGCGAATCTGCTAAAATGATTGTGAATAATAGCCATACCTTATATCTACCTCTTAGCACTCTCTGTGAAACAGAAATTACTTAATTTGGTTAAACATTATAGTTAACATAGGTGATTAAGACTTCATATAAGCAACAGTGACAGAAAAGTCTAACTCTGTAAGCAAGTTATGGAACATGTTCTTTGTCTACCAAGGGGAAATAATAAAACAAAGAAAGTAGTTTCCAAAATGAAATGTCTGATTGTTCCATAATAGGACCAACTATAATAAAAGATAAAACTTGAGAGTCTGCAATAAGTTGTGTAAGAGTTGAGGGAAGGAAATGTTACTTGAGTTGGTTTAATAATACCAGCAAATAAAGAGCCTGAAAAGATAATAAAATGTGTTAAATTTTGGCAAGTTGATGGACTTACTCATAAAACAGTATAAAACAAAAAGGAGCCTGTGAATCCTTTGCCACTATATATTATATTAATGCAAAATTAGATCTATTTCTTATCTCGGCTAAAATGATAAACTGGTCTTAGAGCATTTAGTCTGTTCTGAGCAAAGGTTAGTAAAAGGTTATTTTTTACCTTCCATGTAATAAACCCAGATATCACAGATTCTGTTCACCAGAATAAGTTTCTATGCTGTGAGCTTTCTTTGGCATGCCCTTGATTCTAAAAGATCTCTGGTTCCTTACAATTATGTTATTTCTATGTTTATTTAGAAATTTGTACTGTCATTTTGGTCAACAGGTAGCCAAGCTACTGTTTCTCAGGCATCTTGGTCCTATCTTAGTCACCCAAAACTTCTCTGACACCCTTCTTGTTTTACTTTTCAGAGATCAGATCCTATATTCAGGGAGAAAAGAGATTGTACACAGAACATCCGACATAGTCCAAAATACTTAAGCTTTACACAGCAGAAATATATTAAAAATGTAAAAGACAGGGAAAAGCAGGAAGCTTTAAGGTTTAAGGTGCTCTGCTAAGTCTAAAGAAGCATCCAAGAAGACCAGTGCTTGACTTACCCCATTGTTTGGTGTCCAGGGGGTTGTCATAGCCTAGAGAGAGGTATCATGCTAAGATTTTTGGATATGTGATGGCTACGCCTTTCTTTTCTAAAGTGATTATAAAAGCATACATACTATCTAGACACCAGGTCCCTTAAAACTGTCTTTGCAAACCACTTGGAAAGTTGTGCCAAACTCTAATGCAAACTCCAGTTTGAAAGACCACTGATCTATCCACAAAATCCCATTCTGAATATTAGGATGTCTCTCTAGAGACTAGGGCTTTAACACACGGCAAAGCTGACCTGAAAAAAAAAATCACTACCTGAAACAGTATCATAATAATGTTATCTGCTTGTACATGGGTGAGTCTCCAGTTAAGGTTTGGCTGGTAAATGGGGAGGCTTCATTTCCAGCTCACCAATGAACCACCAGGAATGGTACTCAAATCAGTTGTGAACTGTAATGAATGGCACTAGATGGTTAAGAAGGTTATCGCTAAACTCAAGATACATAAAAGAATCTTCCATTCTCTTTCTAAAATTATTTTAAGAATGGTCTATCCTCCATTTTTTTTAAAAAAGAATGCATTTATCAAGACCCTTTATTAAACAATATTTTCATAACCAAAAAAACTGTAGGTCGAGAAAATTCCTTTTATTCTAGCTCCTTAAAAAGCTATAAAAATTGGATTTATTGAATCATGACTATGATTAGGTTATTAAAATAATCAGATAAGTGGGTAACATTTATTTTACCTGTCCATATAGATGCAAAGGATATACATTAAGCAAGGATTTGGCTTTAAATGGGCATTTTATTGTCTCTTCTTCAGCAATAGCTGGCACTGCTGACAGACTACTGACTTGTTTCATATCACAAAGTTCACATAATCCTAACATTTGTTTTGGTTTCAGTTTCTTCACATTTCTAAGAATAAAATTAGAAGAGGCACATGTCATTTGTATTAGTATCAACTCTTCTCAAATCTGTACTAAATAAATAATGTATAGAAAGCTCTCAAATAATATAAAGATGGCATTAAAATGTTGGTTACATTAAAAAATGGTGTACAAATGCAATTAAATTAACTAGCACCCAATAACTATCTTAATGTCGTCAACAAAATTGTACTGGCTCAGACCAGTGATCAAAGTTGACTATAGCTTTAAGTAACCCTACTATAGTGGTTATAATCTCTTTCTAAAATTTAGAATTTCTCTAACTTTTATACAGATCTCAGTATGGCTTCTCATGAAGGAGTCTTAAGTTCAAACAACTCTGCCCTTTAAAGGTTGTTTTTTGCCAATATATAGAAGCACATCTATTAAAGATAAAAATGTATTCAAACTTCTTTGAAAGCATCTGATGCATTTTATCCAAGCATTAAATCTTTCCATTTTACCAGAAATTGAGTGTTAAGGACAATCTTCTGGTTGGGTATTTTGGTGCACTCTGGATTCAATGAAATCAGACCTGTCCTTCTTCCTATGCACACATGGGGCTGTATACAGTTCAAAATTTTCCCATAAAACATAGAAAGCCTATGAGAGAAAACACTATTAACATAGTGCCCTACAATTGAATTCAAGTACAATTTTAACTGACTTCTAAACATAGGTACAGTAAGGATTTGCCTGCATTACTAAGAAACCGGGAAAGCAGAGTCTATATTCCAACAGGCTCATACCGTGTTCCCCATCCTGGTGTGACGATTATGCTCATAAGCGCAGTCCATTTAAAACTGCCGAGAAGATATTTCCTTCTAAGAAATGGTGGCTGTGGGATGGAAAATAGCAACAGAAACACAATTTATGGGTTTCTGGGTATAATAGTAATAACCATTCAGCCTGATTATGTGAGAGATTCCTGAAAACTATAGCTTTCATTTTTGTTAACACCTCAGTAACACGGGAGAGTGGGTAGAATCAAAGCTTCTGAAGGAAGAAAAATGATGTAACAGCAATAATTATTCCTTTTATGTTGTCTTCACAGTTATATTCGAAACTCTGATGCCAAACACACGTGCTATGGACTTTGACCTTTTAAGCCAAATACCAGTCATACGTTGCTCAAGATTAAAATGATTCAATTAAATAAATATAGCAATAATTTTTAAAACCCAATAATAATTTATTATTTTCATAACTACGTAAGAGAAATTGTAAGAGTAAACCCTCGTAAACTGTAACTTACTTCATCTGCGTTTCATAAATTAATACCAACCGTAACATCAGTGAAAGTCACTCATTTATTCAACAAATATGGGACAACTACTATTTGCCATGTTTTACAATTTGTTCTTTAGCCTATTTCAGTTTATTACAATACATTAGTCCATTTTTCTTCAGTTTATTTCTTTATAGTTCAAATTTAAGAACAGAAATTATTTTCTTTGTTTTTAGGTATGAAGAATGATTTTCAGAAAAGTTAAGTTTGAAGTTAACTTCAAAGCCATGTCTTTATACCACACTGGGTTAGAGAGTGCTGGGAGGGGATAACGTTTGTTTGTTCATTCACAAAATGAACTGAACTCCTGCAATAAAATAACCCAGGCACTGTGCTAAAGCCCTGGGGCCATAACACACCCAACACAGTCCCAGCCCTCATGGAGTTTATACTCTCCTTTGAATAATAGTGTCTTATTAAGGTATTATTAGAAGAGGTTTTATGCTGGTAAGTGGGTGAGAAGGGAGAAAACAAAGATACAATCAAAGGATATAACTGATGCAGCAAAATCTCAGAGAAGGCAGGAAAAGAAAGATCAAACAGTATAACGGGAAGGAAGAACTTTCAATATTTTAATTACATTTAACTACATGATACAAATATCACAGGTGTTACATAGATCATCAGTGCTTTGTTTCTAAAAGATGATTAAAAGGTTGTGAAATGTGTATTAGTCTGAGACTACTTGAGATTAGGTCTTATAAACCTACCATATTGTTTTAATTTGAGATCCAAGTATTTGATGAATTGAATAGCATGGGCACATAATAGAAACAGCGGTAACAGAGATTAATTTTCTAGAGCTGTGATCTCCAGTATGGTAGCCACTAGCCATATGTGGCTGTTTAAATTTAAAATAATTAAAATGAAATATAATTAAAGATTCCATTCGGTGTGATAGACATATGTGACTAGCGGTTATCGTATTTGGACAGCATAGATTCTAGAAAATTTCCAACATCACAGAAAATTCTTTTGGAGAGGAGAGATAGAGAGTGTAAATGTACTGAAATTTAAAGGAGTTTATAGGAGTGTAAATCAAAATAGGGCTTCATTTGTTTGGTATGACTAACAGATAAAACTTAAAAAATGACAACAATGACAATTGTCTATTAAGCAAGTCTTTTATCTAAAATAGTTATGGTGAGACTGACAGAGTAAACAGTGAGAAATCATGTAGGGTAGGAAACCAACTGCAAAGACTTGACAATACCAGGTTAAATCAGGCTAAAATGGAAATATGTATAATACTCAAGAAATCTCTAGGTCCTTTAGTTTATACTGGTAATGCTATAATGGACTCTATTTGGGTCTATTTTTCTATAACCTGAAGATGTCTGAACTAGTAGGTGATGCAGAAATAAAGCACCAGTGTTATTATCTTTCAACGGCCTAAATCTCTTTTCTCTTTGTTCTGTTTTCCAGCAATACACTACTTCTATAATTTGGACAAAGACAAAAAAGTTAAAAGGGGGTTAATAGAATTAGTTTGGAGAGAGTGCAGAGAGAGGAGACAGTCCGGGCTAAGTACTAGAAATTTAAAAATAATGAAATCACAATTAAAAATCACAAATGCACGCCTCACTTAAGAGAAGGCAATAAACTATGTGCTAAAGACAAAACATTAGTTCTAGTACATTAGAAAAGGAATCCCCAGCTTGCCCTGCCTTAAATTATGTGGCAAAGAACCAGACTATTTGTTTCTACTAGCAATAAATTAGCCAGTCACATAAGGATTAATTGCAAAACTGACCCTTGAAACACTGCCCAGTAGCCCAATTTTGAACAATAATTCAAATTTGGTCTTCTACCAAGGAATTTTTAGTAAAGAGAATCTGAATGGTTTAATTCATAGCAGAGAGATATTGATGTGAGTCTTCCTGTTACAAATTTTTTTCAGCTACCTACCTACACTCCAAAGTGTGTATATTATGTATTTCTCTCAAGGGTCCAGCACCCTTTGGGAACATAAGAAGACTGTGCATTTTGTATCCAAGTATTCCAGGGGATATCAAGTTTCATAATAAATTTGAATTTTCATTACTTGTGGATTCAAGAGTTTGATGAGAAGGTGTTGATTATATAAGTGATGTAAACAGAGATTTCAACCCTCAGCCGTATTTTTTTCATTCTGACTTCAGCCTCCTTTTTAATTTTTAGCAGTCACTTAAATCTTTATTCTCTAATCTCTAGTCTCCTAAGGAAATGTGTGCTCTGCATGAGAATGACATCATTTAGGTAAGTATATCACCATCTGTTTCTCAGATAGACAAAATTATACTTCATGCAGAAGGTGAAATAATTTAACCCCAAATGTCTGAAGCTTTGTTCACCATTGAAATCAGAAAAATGAATGTTTAAGGATCATACTTTTTCTGACAGTCTAACCAATTAATGCATTCAATTTCCCCACATCTTTCATGCTGAGTTCCTATATAAAAAAAAAAAAAAAAGGAAGAAAGAAAGAAAGAAATAAAAATTCAGTGGCAGGCTTGGAACAAAGAGAATAAAAGAAGTTATAATTGTACTCCTTCACTTCGTTTTTAATACACTAATGGGCAATTTATAATAAAACTGAAACTATATGAGGTAAAGGTCCCGTTCACTAGCCAATTATACCTTCACTTGAAAATGGTCCTGAGGAGAAAAGTCAACTTAAAAAAAAATGTAGTTAATAGATGAGATATTTACCTCCACAAATGTTCAAGATAACTGAGCATTAATTAAAAAAAGCCATTCTGGTATTCTATTTCAGCTGACATTACCTTCTTTGACCTAAGAGAGTTGAGATAAACTGTTCCCTCTATATAAAAATCAAATGGTCACTGTTATCCATTCTCAGAGAGTCAGAATCTGACTAAGGCATCCAAAGTTAGAGCCTTCCTATTCCTTTACCAGGAAATAAGGACAATTTTGTTTCCAGCCATCTTGAATTTCAATGGATAGGTAAAGCTGGAAAAATCAAAACGTAAATAATTACTTGTTGGTTGACCCCCAAAACCATAGTTGGAAATATGCCTGATCTTCTTACTCATCTTCTCTCTGCTTTTAGCATTAAGAAGCAATCATTGGGGAAAATAGTAAATAAATAACCCAAATAGACAACATAAAAGACAACTATGTCCTTTTACAGGAAAGCAAAACTCAAAACTAACTCTTTACTAAGCGTGATAACTTGTAAACTGGGAAATTCAAGTGACGAAAGTTGTTACACTAATCTTTTGTTAAGTAACTATACGCCTAATGCATATCTCTTTATAAGAGGGAATTGATTACAATAATAACTAACATGCCTTGAACACTTAGCCTCACCAGACACTGCATTAAAGTGAGTTTTATACATGTTCTCTCAATCCTCACAATACTCAGAGAGTAAAGCCCTTCCGTAGCCAGGGAGGAAGGGTGTCAGGGTTACAACCAAGAAAGTCTGACTCCATAACAACACAAAAGCAAAACTGACTTTCATTTTTAAATGATAATAAAAGTTCAAACACTCTTGATCTCACTTTAATATTTGGATGATACATTCACATGATACTTTCAACTTCAATGACAATTATTAATCCAGCTTCTGTCCTCAGAATGGTGCTAAAATCCTAGGGGGATAAATGATAAATAAAAAACAAAATTCAAAACTAACCCAGTGGGGCTTCCCTGGTGGTGCAGTGGTTAAGAATCTGCCTGCCGATGCAGGGGACACGGGTTCGAGCCCTGGTCCGGGAAGATCTCACATGTTGCGGAGCAACTAAGCCCGTGCACCACAACTGCTGAGCCTGTGCTCCAGAGCCTGCGAGCCGCAACTACTGAAGCCCGCTCGCCTAGAGCCCGTGCTCTGCAGCAAGAGAAGCCACCACAATGAGAAGCCCGTGCACCGCAACAAAGAGTAGCCCCCGCTCACAGCAACTAGAGAAAGCCCGCGCACAGCAACAAAGACCCAATGCAGCCAAAAATAAAAAAACAAACAAAAAAAACCCCACCAAAACTAAGCCAGTGGATAAACAGTGGTCTGGCTAATAGGTAGGTCTTCAACCACTAATCACTTTAACTCTTATAAAAGTCAGCTAGAGCTTTATATCTAATACTATTCAAATGTGGAGATGATACAACATGTAGTATATAAAGGTGACGTAATGCGTTATTTATTTATAATTCTTGTAGAAGCTATTTCAAAATAGGATTTGAATGAAATTAGAATGGAATCACATAACAGAGTAGTTAAATATCATGAGTACAAATCAACATACAGAATGGTGACAGTTAACAATCAAATGCAAAGAAGTGGAATTAAGAACAACATCACTGGAGGTAGTGGGTTGTATCACTCAGGAAGCGATGCTAGGAAGATGATTAAGAACCAGGTTGGGGCAGTGACACAGGGAATAAAAGGAAACGGATATGAACACTGGCAGAAAGAAGACATGTTGGCCAACTGGCTTTAAGGCAAGAATGAAATAAAAGATAACTGAACTTTCTAGCAGGGAAAGCACAGAAATGGTGTACATGAGAGGGGTCGGTGAGCAAATACGTGAAATCTAAGAGTACACTTTCAAACACCTATGCAAAGTTTTACTGTGGCTTTAAATAACCCGCTCTGAGTAAAATTTTAAAATAACAATTGCATATACAACATGTACATTGAAAACTACACATATTTGCGTTAAAACTGTCCCCATATTTTTAATAGTAATTTAAAGACATGGTCTGGAAATTGGTGAGGAAGAGATGTCTTAAGCATTTAACTTATTTGGAAGAAAATAAGTGCCTTTATAGGACACCTTCATGCAGTAAACATCTACAACTAACTCTCCTGAATAAGAATAGAAAGCTTATCCTGCAGAAAGATTTCACACCAATTTTATACCACATTCATGAGGGAGTGGAACCATCCACAAGGTGTTCCCACAGCATGAAATCTGTAATACATTACAGAAAGTCTTTGGTGTATTTATTTTGTGCAAACAGTACCCATGATGTTGACCAGGACAATAGAAAATCAGAGATCAATGCCAGGTAGTTACTTGATAACACTAGTTTTCAGCATCTGGTAAACCAGCTTGTGGAAAGCACAGGTCCTCAGTATGCACAGCATACAAAGCACACAAAAACAGACATCTAACAGCAACTGGTAGGGTGATATAAAGGTGTTTTGAGTATAGAAGATCTTTGAAAAATTATTGGGTTGGCCAAAAAGTTCGTTCGAGCTTTGCCGTAAGACATGGAAAAACCCGAACTTTTTGGCCAACCCAATAAATCAGCATAAATACTTAAATGAGCATTCAAACCTATGGGCGCTGGCGTAACGAAAGAATAACATAAGGAAAAGCTGAGATTGCTTACCTGGTTCCTATATTTTCCTCCTAATCTGGAAATATCAATGGTAAAGAAGAAAAAAATTCCTCATGTTTTAGTTTTTGAAGGCTTCTTTTTTGAATAAATTTCATAATCTGACCATTTTGTCATTAATTATTCTCTGAAAATCTGACTTTTAATGCCATCATAATATTCTATCACAAAGAATATATCAACATTTATTTTACCTGACTTTGTTTTTAGATATTTTCTAAATATTGTGACATATATCAGCAAGTGTCAACTCCACTTTTAGTACTATGCTGGATATTTTAGAGGAGGTAGACTTGTTGGCAGAGTGGAGGATGAATTACAGAGAGCGAACCCAAAGGCAAGAAGAGAAGCTCACCAGTTGTGAAAGTTGAGAAAAGAGAACAAGGTCTAAAGCAAAGGAGTGGATGAGAAGACACATTAGTGATTGATTGGATGTGAGATGTGAGTAAAGATAAAGAAAAAAGGTGAGGAGTTCTAAGTTTTCTGCACTCTAATTATACTGGATCATCCAAATTTTTATATTGCAGCAACAGTGGTGAACGCTGGGAGTTGAGGGTAAATTCTAGCTTGATAAAACTTTTAGCAGCTTGTTAATGGTTCAGAGATGAAAGATTCACAGCCTTAAGCTGTGAGGTTATCTGCTAGGTTGTCCAGTATACTCTAAGATTACACCTTCCCTGTACCTTCCCACCCCATTGTGAACACGTCAGTGGAAAATGAGCCCCAATATTTGAAATGTTGCTAATGATTAAAATCCATCTATAATGTCACACGTGGAGTACCTATATGAAAGCTTTGACACTGAACAGGACCAAATTTTAAGGGCCCCGTTTCCTATATCTAACTTGTCTTTTTTGAAAACAGTTTCCAAAAGACAGTGAATAAGTTAAAATAAAATATTTTAAGTGTTCAGTTGTCACGAGGATATAATGCTTACATAATTAGAATAAAAAGCATAAGGGTTTCCTACAAACTATGCATGTATTTTTTTCCTAGCTAGCAAAAGTAGTTACATTATTTTGTCAATTTAAAATTTTCATTTTAAATTCCCTCTGAACATGGTATCTTAGCTCAGGCTGCCATAAAATATACCATAAACTGGGTGGTTTAAACAACAGAAATTTATTTTCTCACAGTTCCGGAGGTTGGAAAATCAAAAATCAAAGATTCCGCAGAGTTCAGTTTCTGGTGAAGGCTCTCTCCCTCGCTTGTAGACAGCTGCCCTCTTGCTCTGTGCTAACATGACCTCTCCTTTGTACACACCCACATAGAGCAAAAGCAAGCTCTCTGGTGTCTCTTCCTATAAGAGCACTAATCCCTTTAGACCAGGGCCCCATAATCATGACCACATCTAACCTTAATTACTTCCCAAAAGCCCCTAGATATCATCACATGTTTGGGGAGGTGGGAGGTTAGAACATCAACATATGAATTTAGGCAGGACATTAACATTAAGTTCACAACATATGGCAAAAGACTTCTGAAGATAAAAACATTTTCCACACATGTAAAGGGAAAAAAGACAATGCCCCAAAACTCAATCTCTTTCTTGCCTTTTTTCTTTTCTATAGATCAAGATTAACTTTTTTTTTTTTTGCAGTACACAGGCCTCTAACTGTTGTGGCGTCTCCCGTTGCGGAGCACAGGCTCCGGACGCACAGGCTCAGCAGCCATGGCTCATGGGCCTAGCCGCTCCACGGCATGTGGGATCTTCCTGGCCCGGGGCACGAACCCGTGTCCCCTGCATCAGCAGGCGGACCCACAACCACTGCGCCACCAGGGTAGCCCTCAAGGTTTTCTTAAGTAAATCAACAACAATGATTTCAGAAAGTGTTAAAGACATATGATACTAACTGACATGGATTGAATCTGAAGGGAGAAACATGGAGAAATAAACTGCATTATACATTCCTTTCTTTTTCAATTACCAGTTCTAATAATTATTTAGGTAAAACAGAAATACTCTTTATAAAGTTAAAAATTCACTAGGAACTTCCCCTGCTGCCGCCCCAAAAATGTCTTAGGTTTTAAAAGGTGAAAAAAAAAAGATAAAAAAAGTAATATCTAGAGTAAAAAGTTATTCACACATCAGAGTCAAGACTTTTGATTCACCTGCTTTAGATAGCAGATAAAATTAGTGCTTCAGCTCACTGTAAATCTTAATTGTTATCAAAAAAATGCAGGGTATTATAATCTGAGTAATATTTCAAACCCCCAAATTTCACATTTCAATTTGGGTGATGATTACATTGCCCACTATTACACAAATAGGTACATATAGTCAAGAATTCTACCATTTCCCGTCATAACAGAATTTCTTAAAATTAAATTCTAAAAGAGTAAGATTAGATGATTCTTACTCAAAATATGAAATTACTGAGGTAACTAAGGTAAAGTACTAAGGTATCTGTTTCTGAAATCACTCAAATGCATACAGGGACAGGATACAAGGAAAGGCTAATATTTATAATAATGCAGTTCACTGAACCCTAAACTTTTAAGGCATATTTTAAAAATTAACCTAGGGTACCATAAAATAGTATTTCACAGGATTGTAAAATATCATTTACATAATTTCAAACTACTCCTCATTTTCACCAATACATTTTTGTGTGTGTTCATATTTTATTTCCTTATTTTAATTAATATGAAAGCCAGTATGAACTCAAATGGCTAGTTTGCCAATCCGGTCACCAATATAATCCAAATTGATTCTTAACATGATTAAACCCTGCCTTTTATTGTAATGTTTAGAAGTTAAGTGAGTGCCTCCTAAACACAGCTGAAGTTTCTTTCCATCTCATTGGTGAGAAATAGATGTACTTTAATGTTTTCATCATTTTAAATATATTAACACGAATTCAAAGATCTGAATTTTACATTGTGAAGGGCTTTCCTTTAAAATCTATTGAAATAAAATTAAAAATTGCCTTTGGAGAAAAGTCAATTTGTTTTGACACGTTAGCAAAAAAGTTTCCATACCACATCATATATCATTAATAAAATGAGGGAGCTACAGAGGGAGCTCACACATATTTGATTTTCCCCCATCTCCTCCTTCTCATTAGACAAATGAAGGTTGTTTTAAATTTTCTATTAGATGACTCCTTAAAAAAAAATCTTTTCTTAAAGAGAAAGGGCCAGATATAATTTTAAATCAACTCAGAAGCTAACTTCAAACACCTAAGTTCTTCCACTCCATAAGTCTTTTGCATGTAGCTTAGTTTTTCTTTTTATAAGAACTTATCCAAGAAATGCCTTTGGAAACGTTCATAGTTATGATTCATTTTGTTTACTATATTGTGCTAAATAAAATGTGTTCTCAGAATTATACATGTAAATGTTTGAGAATGGGAATCAAATCTTGTTAAACACAAGCAGTCAAAAATTTCAAAATCAACTCTTGCCTACAGAGGGCTATACAGAAATCCCATTAACAATCACAAAATCTCAATAAAGCTAAGAAACTCAATCACATATAAAAAGCCATCAGGGAATAAAAACAACTTTTGCCTCCTAAACTCTTAAGTAAGTCTAAGTAGGTCAACTACTTATGGGTATTTAAAACCCATATTTATTTATTATAAAAAATTATTCTCTGATCGCCATGCTTGGGGACTCCAAATTAAGTCTCTATGAAACAGGCACATCTTATGACTTCAAAAAGATTTTTTTAACATAGGTGAAAATATGTCTGTAAGATATTAAGATATAATCCAGAAAACCCAATCACTTAAAATTTTTATTTATTCGCCGTTTAAACAAAAGGTCCAGGCTTTGTTGAAACTGAAGTGACAGGTAACTGAGCTGGATGGACTTCAGGTAACTTAAAAACCGGACAGCCGATCATCCTTGCTTCTAATTTGCTCTTGGTTTAATCTTACTCACATTTCACAAAGCTAACACTTATCCTCCAGTGTTCTACTAATTGCTTGGTGCTATGTTGACTACTGGGAATGAACCACAGGATACATCACTGTAAACTGCAGGGAGTGCTTCAGTGATCAGGAGGTTAAAAACTCCCCATTAGCAGAAAGGGAGAATTCTTTACTAACTCACTGGTACAAATTATTTCCAGGTGGTGATAATTATCACTTGCAGTGTTTGATATTCCTGACTTTGCATCTAAATTTATACTTGACAAGTTAAACTTTTCATCCTGTGCATTTTCCCCTAATCTCTCAAAGGCCAAAGACAAGGATAGATGGATTAGTGATGGGTGAAACCAATTCCACCCAAAATGGCAACACTTAATTACAAGCCTTGTTGTTTATAATAAACTGTGTAAATCACTAACTCGAAAGTTTATTTGCAAAGTATTTAAAAACCAACTCTTTTCCCAGGGGGATTTAATACTGTATATTATTACACAGTTAAGTATTATTTTGTTTGTTCTATGAACAAGATGTGCAAATGACACATTTTATAGACTGTCTTGCCAGCAAATTTGGGAAATGTTCATGAATTGCATTAGTACTCCCATTTTGTACTTCTCAGTATTTCAGGCCTTTCTTTGCCATATATACGTATAAGTATGTGTGTATGGATATATATATTCAATATATACATATATATATGAAATCATAAGGAAGATAATGCAATTACCTAAATGACCATGAGGAAGTAATGTTTAAGGGTAGAAGCAAGTGTCAAATTCTCCACAATTTCAGAAAACGAAACAGTGAGCTTCCAAATATTTCTTCTGAGATGCATTCATTTTTCTGCAAGCAACACTTAGAATCAGAAAACATTTACAGAGAACATACTATGTGCCAGATAACGTATGCCTTGTAATATTCTAATTTAATCATTTCTATCCGTAAGTATTAAAAATACTGAAAGGCAGGAATAATAACTCCTATTTTACAGATGATTAATCCAAAGTAACCTGTTTATGGCCACTGAGCTAGTAAGAGACAGACCTATAGTTCTGACTCAGTTTTTCTAAATTGAAGCTTTTGTTTTTTCAACCAATCTTGCCAACACAAAATCAAAGAAGTAAAGCATTCACTTACCATGAAGATCTGCATCAAAGGAAACCACAAGGGAAGAAAAAACAAAAAACAAATACACATACACAAAAATACACATACACAAAATTCTAGATGCCTATAAATATCACATTAGGTTGACTCATCAACCTAAAGTAAGTGTGTAACAACAATTCTCTAGTTTTTGATTTCTTGCTGCATTTAGCTGAAATTTACTGATGGCCTATACTGTCTCAGATACTAGAAATAGAAGGAAAAGGAATCAAAGAATCCTTCCTCACTCCATTGAGGGAGATGTATCAGCAAAGAGCTGTCCATAACATGGCACAACAGGTTCACTGGAAAGGTATCAACAAGGGTTACAATGAAAGGTTAGGGGATCAGGGTCAAGCTCACTCTAATTTCCAATCTAGAGCTCCAAAAATATCTCTGGATTTTTTAGCTTTGATTATCCAGTTTTTGCCACCACTTCCAAATCCTTATGTCTAATCCCAACCTCTTCCAGTTTCTCATTTTCCTGGATAATTCATCCCATCTCAACGATCCATTGCCTAGCATCTGAAAACCTGCTCCTAAGAATCAATTTCTCTTACTCTTCAAAGTCTGTGCAAATTATTTTTCGCTTGAATGGGAATTGGGTACCGTTTGGCAAGAGAAACCTTCAAATTCCACACACCACCTCTTGACTGCAGTATGTTTGTTCTGTTTTTCAGACTGCCAATCTCCCTTCGTCTCTCAGAACCTAGAATTCATCATCTGTCTCTTGGATTACAGACTCCATCAGGGAAGAAAGGCTAACATCTTCAAGTTTTCGTACAAAACAGCAAAATGGCATAATGGACACTCTAATCAATACTAATATTCTAAAATACACAAATGTTACAGTCAAAGCAGAATATTATACTAGTGAGAAAGTATATAATTTGTAAGAAAATGTAGTAAATATCAAGGGATGATTAAAACTCAGTACTATTATAAAGCTAAGTCCACTCGAAACAACCAACTGATGACTGGTGATTTTACGCACATGAAGTAAAGAAGACCAGCGAGTGACATGTCTTGGTCTTCATCACTGTGGAAGTCACCTCACCAGCTGACTGAACAGTACAACCGAAAAGGTCAGTTGAAGTGGGGAATCATTAAAAACTGCCATGTGTAGTATTATATCAGTCGTCATATTCAATTAAACCATTTGTCGTATGTTAAAACACATAAAATATATTTTTTGCCAATCTTTGCATTAGATACCAAGTTGCCTTTCTTACATAAACCCATGCACAAATGGATCCTCTAAGATTTCTGAATGCTTATGATCTTTTCCCTAATCTTTTGTTTGTTTGTTTGTTTGCGCTACGCGGGCCTCTCACTGTTGTGGCCTCTCCCGTTGCGGAGCACAGGCTCCGGACGCGCAGGCTCAGTGGCCATGGCTCACAGGCCCAGCCGCTCCGCGGCATGTGGGATCTTCCCGGACCGGGGCACGAACCCGTGTCCCCTGCATCGGCAGGCGGACTCTCAACCACTGCACCACCAGGGAAGCCCCCTAATATTTTATAATGATCTCATCCACACTTAATTTGATACTTCAAGTGATACACTTTATTAAATCTTTCTAAAGTATTCATTTTTGCAGTCATGGAAGAATTTTCATTTCAGATGTCATAACTTTATATACTTTTTAATGTATTTATGTGAATATAATAATAAGTTTAAATGCCATAACGGGTTTGGAACAATCCCCACAGACTCCTGGTAGACACACAAGTCAACTAGTAGCTCCAGAAGTGTCTACAGATTACATTACTGGATACAGTCTACTATCTGGAGGCCCTCAGCATGCTGCGGCCATCAGGTGATGCATTTTACAAAAGGATTCAGGGAGCGCTAGTTAAATGGAGATGGGTTAAGAGGGTTTCGACTGTACTTTCTTGATATCCATCTTTCTTTATCATCGTAGTGCAAAATTTTCAACTTCACCTTCACTCAATACACATTAATGCTTTCACTAGGCACCATTAAAAACAAAAAGTTATAATAATCTTTATTCTAGTGTACCCAATTTTCATAGGTTATGCCAAGGCAGTAGAACCATTTCGCACTGCCCAGCTAAAATGTAACCGCTATATGTAGACCCACCTCCAAAGTTACGTGCATAATTTATTTGTGTTTTAAGATGAAAACTCAACAACTAGAAAAATTAAGTGGGTACAGAGGTCAAGCATTCCACTTGAAAACACTACACTGTTTAGCTCTGACAGATACATAGGTTGCCTCATACCCCAAAACCAATCTTTATTAAGCAGCATTCAATTTCAGGTTCCTCATTTGTAAACTGAGAGATAGACGAAGAATCCACTCATCCTTGATACATTTTATGATTCTGATACAGATTTTTTTAAGGACCATATTCCATTTTAAGATATATTTGACACATTATAGCTAAAATTCTGGACTGTAACATAATATTTATTAAGTGAGCTGTCAGGCATAAACTGTGCCAGAACCTCTTCTATCCACACACAGCAGGGCCCAACATGAGTAGCACTGTACTGAATTACACCAATATGAAAAGTTAGAGGTCAGAGAAGCCACACAGAGCCCTGCAAAAGCCAACAATGCAACTTAATGTTCTTTCCATGTGCAGAACAATTCTCCATGCAGCTTCTGCAAAAGAGATTAATGGTGATAGTAGCAGCTACTGGAGGAGAAATGCACGATATGGAAGCCCAGCCAATATTCCATTTGTAATTTGTCACATCTCAGCACAACAAGACTACTGCAATTTACAATGTTGGCAATTTACAATTCAAATGAATGCCCTGATTTTTCAAAGAATGGACTGTGTACACATCAGTCAGGATGACACAAAAATGTCCGGTCAGGTTCATTTTAAATGCATGTTTTATTTGATACTGTTAACTAATCACTATCATTACTTTTACTGTTTACGGATGCAATATTTATTAGACAAAATGTAATTTGGAATCCTTTCTTGCACCCAAACCTAATTCATTTCCTGACTTTCTGAAATATTTATATCCTGATTAGACATATTAGGTCTTTAAAGCTGTTATACTAAGATGATTTATTTATTTCTGGGGCAGTGTTAAAAAAACTACTCTCTAAGAGGAAAACTGAAAAGGAAAACACCACACAGAGTCCCTTCAGGACTTAAAAAAAAAAAAAGAAAAGATGAGAAGATGGGGGGGAAGAGAGAGGAGGCCTAATTTAGGGCTAAGGAAGGGGATTTAGGCACCAGCCACTCCTGCATTTGCATCCTGGTTTTAGATTCTGACTTCCCACTATGGCCAATGGCAAGACTCTTAACTTGCTTGCATCGATTTTCACATCTGTCAAATGGGGATGATGATACTTACCCACCTCACAGGCATGTTGTGAGAACTAATTAGTGCCTGTGAAATGCTTTGAAGATGAAACAGGCTATATAAATACTATTATTATTACAAGAGAACTGTCAAACGCTATAATTAAACAATTTTCAGTCTCACAATGTGACCTACTCCAAAATGATCATAGTTCCACAAGAAGCAGAAGCTCTAGCTTTCTCTTTTCAATTTACTGAACAAAACCCAGGAACAAAACCTATGCCTTTTATTTATTACTTGCAAAAAGCAGAGAATCCATACTCTCCAAAAGCTTGACATAAACAATTTCATGAAGTCATTATATAGCAGGTTTTCTTTTTTCTAGCTACATTTTTTTTTAAATATAAATTTATTTATTTATTTATTTTTGGCTGCATTAGGTCTTTGTTGCTGCCGGCGGCCTTCTCTAGTTGCGGTGAGCGGGGGCTACTCTTTGTTGCGGTGCGCGGGCTTCTCATTGCAGTGGCTTCTCTTGTTGCGGAGCACGGGCTCTAGGCATGCGGGCTTCAGTAGTTGTGGCACGCAGGCTCAGTAGTTGTGGCACACGGGCTTAGTTGCTCCGCGGCACGTGGGATCTTCCCGGATCAGGGATCGAAACCTTGTCTCCTGCACTGGCAGGCGGATTCTTAACCACTGCGCCACCAGGGAAGTCCCCATATAGCAGTTTTTGAAGCAGGTTGGCTTCCTAAGGATGTGGAGGCCCAAAGGAGGGAGAGGGATAAAAATAAAAGACTCAGGATATTTTCAACAGCACTTGAAGCATGTGGGGAAAATGAGCAAGTTACACTGCTCATCATCACCCTCCTAAGGAGGTAGGCATGGTTTTATAGAAAAGATACAGCTTGGAAGATCTTAGGGGACCACACTGAGGTGATAAGGATTAAATTAAGGTTGAATTTATGTGAGTTCTGTTGCTTCTGTTGTTGGGATACGTATATCCATATCTAATATCAAGTTTTTGTAAATTTTGTTTCATTGAAGATTAGGAATAACTTAAAAATTGCCAAGTCATTAGCTTTTCAAAGACCCCTTAAAATTCCTTTTAACATTTTTTAGCCATCTATGATTTTCCTTCTGAAAGAACTGAGTGTTGATTTTGTGTTAAATACTAGATCTTTGATTGTAGTTTATGCAAGTGAGAACTAAAAAAGATTTTACCAAAATAAAGATTTTAAAAATTGAGGCTGCCTCTTTATCAAATTGAAAAATGGTGATGCTATTTTTTTCTTCATTAAGACTCACTTTAGTAACTTGTTTAAAGCCCAAAGTCTTTTCTCTTGCCACGCACGATGAGATCAAATTAAAATGAAGCAAAAATGAAATGATACTTCAAGACAACTAACAGTCTAAATTAATTTATTTTGGATTTTAAAATGGCCCTCTCATCTGTGTGTAGATCAGTTTACTCATCTTATAAAATCCTCAGGTTTTTCTCTGACAAAAATAACTTGAGGAATGATTTCCCTGAAACTGCTCTAATAAAATGTTCTAGACGCCCCTGTCTGTTCAACACAGTACTGACAGCGCCCTCAACAATAAAACATGAAAATGCAAATAGCCTCAACAGTAGGCGGGTTTTTTTCAAATCGTTACTTACAATTCATCAAGGCAAAATGAACAAAAAATGTACCTTAAACGTGAAATAAAATCCTAATAAGATATCAGAGGATTTAAAGGAAACTTCAGGCCAAAAGAGGAGTAATTCTTAATCCCTGAAGCATTGCTTTAGTGGCTGTAACAATGGGAAGGAAGCAGAAGAGACTGGTGCTTAAGGGAAAAGATCTAGTACCAAAGCTCAAATTCAAATTCCAGTCCACCACCAAGTAGCCCCTTGCCTTCTTCAGACCTCATTTTCTTCATCTGTAAAATGGGAGTAATAGTATCTAACTCCTGGGATTGCTGTGAAGATTTGATGAATTAATATATAAAATATTTTCCCACCTGGACCTCAGGAACTCTGTAATCATGACCTATATGATGCTGGATTGCACACATGTAGGAGTATCAGGAAGGCACTGAATTCTAATTCCTGTGTCTCC
Organism: Monodon monoceros; assembly: GCF_005190385.1. Lineage (NCBI taxonomy): Eukaryota > Metazoa > Chordata > Mammalia > Artiodactyla > Monodontidae > Monodon > Monodon monoceros. Next base: position 21,167,283 of record NW_021703770.1, on the reverse strand, counting down.
CCAGCATCAGCTGAGATGCCAGCTAGTGCTATAGCTAACACCTCAGTGTGGGAAGAATATCTTCTAATTATACCTGAAAAAAGTAACTAAAATTTGTACTGTACTATTTTACTCAATAAAATTAATAGGCATCCAGCAACCTCAGAAAATCCACTTCATGGACAATATTTATAGTAACGTCCAGTTATTTATACCAACATGAACTTAAGCACAACCATTTTTGTCTGACAGAGGCACTGAAGTCCACTAATGCTTTAACATCTGTATTAGTTCAAATGTCTCATTTTTTACATTTAATCACTTCATTCTCCAGGAAAGTGTAATTTCTGTGGGATTCTTGGTTTTTGCTTTTTGTGAACCACAAAAAGACTTCAGAACTTACAAGTAAGTGAACCTAATTGGAGGAGGAGAAGGGGAAGAGAGTGGAGAGGAAGGAGGAGAAAAAGAAATGACTTTTTTGTTTCCATCTTTTCATATATTGTTTAAAGTTCCTACGGTTAAATACACTCATTTTAAAATACAGATAAGCAGTACATGATATCTGAATGCGTATGTATGTACTGTCCCTTGACATAAGTGAGAAAATTTTCTTTTAACAATCGTTTTTTTGAGAATTCTGAAAATCCTCTTTGTCAGTCTCATCATTTGCTTATATGTAATTTCTGAAGTGGATGCTTATGCACGATTTGAGAAGGTATTTCCTTACAACGCTTTCACTTTGTCACTTTTTCGCTCTGTCAGAAACTACTTCTATCGCATGCGGTCCAACACAAGAAATAGCATCTTGATGAGCAAGTACGCTGAAATTAAGAAACCTAAGATGCTGCTCTCTGTGGATCCAATATTAAAGCTCCTTCTACTGATGTCAATATGGTAACCTGTGTGATTAAAACACACGAATTATACTTTTCTATCCTCTATTCAGCAGTACTTTGACTGGATGGTCCAAGAATTCAAATTGATTCAATAGTTAACACTGTGTTTTCTTAAATGTGTCTTTAATTCTCATCTAGATAATTCATATCCCTTCTTTACTGTGCCTAAGGGCCTTGGACATTGCTGGCAGACACTATCTAATAATCTTAAAGAACAGATAGTCATTAAAATACCACAAAACATTCAGTGCTATCAGTTATTTTACTCTTGAAACTATTTGAAACTAAAGCCAAAATAAAAACAACTGAACAGATCTATACAATATTCTATATTTACTAAAAATGATTATCTTAACACAGGGTAGCCATTTCATTATGCATATTGTAGATGATTCAGTTAGGATTTATGAAAATAATCCAAACAACCAATGATCTTTCAACAGTCAACCTCAAAGTATATTTTAATTATACATTATAAATCCATTATTCAAAATTAGTTTTAGGACAAAGGGTTTCACTGTTTCATTTCAAGAATAGACTCAAAGAAGTGAAAATGAATATAAAGTTATATGAGTGAAACACACATATTACGACTCACTTCACCAATTTTGATTCTTTCATCCCCAGATATCACAGAATACAATAAAACCTGAAAACAACATAAGACATTTTCTAATCTGAAAATATACATATACAACAATAGCATGATCATGCCTTTAATTTATTATCATCCCTCCCTTAAGGAAAAACAAAAATGTCTTTTCAAATTGTCCAAGTTGTAAACTTGACCTGACATTATCTATATGCCAGAACCTATTTAGAAAATGCCAAGAGCAGGCAGAAAGCAACTTTCAAAAGAAATAAAATGTCATGAATTGAAATATATATAATATATAACTAAATCATTTCATGTAATTAAATACATATCTATGCATAAACACATGCATAAATACACGTATATTTAAAAGTCATATGCAATATGTTTTGAACAAAAATCACTGCTACCTACAAAAAATGCAACCCAAACTAACAAAAAAACGTAAAAACCCTGTACCAATCAGTGACTTTCCTCTAACAATCAAAATCAGTTTTCCAATGTATGTAAGTTACGCTTGGGATACTATTTGTTTTGATTTCAGAAATACAACAGCTCTTACATAATAGTATTTGTTTTATAAGTCACTCTGAATTTGCCATGTTTTATCCTTAGTGCTTCAAGAAAAGAAAACACTGTATGCCTATTGGATAAAGGAGGAAAGAAATATAAATGTAATGATCTTGGCATGTAAAAATATAGCTAACACACACAGAGTTTTTAACGTTTAGCTAGTTAATATTTCCATAAATTACTTTAAATTTTTTCAAATTATCTACAATTATAGTTATTTAATACAAACAGACATCATAAACTTGGGCAAAGCAGTTATCTGCATAACTATCCATGACTGTGAATGAATTAACAACTTCTACTTTGATTGAAATTGGCTAACTTTTAAACACAGAGCAGAGGTTCATTCGTTCTAGATCTAGATCTAGGGGGGTGAAAAGAAGGGCAGATGCCCGCAAATACAGACAAGAGGCAGTTATTAGATAATTCTGAGAAAAAAATTCGAATCCCATGTTAACTCTCCCCACAAAGGCCCAGTTCAAATGCTTACATAATAAAACCGTCAGTACAGTTGTCAACTACATTTGAAGTTCATCACTGACTTTGTAATTTCCTAGAAATTAGGGTTTTAATCTAGCATCCAAGTTACGGGAAGTTTACTTAATTTTACTTTTTAATTATATTAAGAAATATATCAAATCGTATAATTCATGTCTGATAAAATCATGAAAATGCCATATCAAACAGCACTCAAAAGATACTTTTATTACCCATACTTTGTTAAAATGACTTTCTAAGTATCATTATTTTTTTTTTAGTCAAGGAAGGAAGAGTACAAAAGATGACTGCATTCTCTCTTTCCCCCTTCTCCCTTTCATTTTATTCTCGGTGCTAAACTGAAATCCTCCAATGAGTCTCTCTAGCTTTCACTGGGCCAGTGAAGCATGGGCTGTGTTGCAGAGTGTCTTGGGTGTGAATTCTTGTCACTAGCTCTGGGACCTTAAGCAAGTGACCTGGTCCTCTGGTCATTAAAAGCATAACACACTGGTAAGTGGTGCAGCTGGGAAGCAATCACCATAATCAGCTTCAGGAAAATCAGAACTTTCTTGGCCCCTCTTCTTACCCTGCTTCCTCCCATCAGGCTCCCTGTAAAGAGATCTGGATCTACTGTCATCCCAGTAAAGGCTTAACCCCTGAAAAGTGGTAACCTTTATGTTAGCCATCTCTCCATCACTTTCCTTGCCTCATGCATTTAACTGGATTTTTCTTTTGGATCCTGTTCTCTGCTTCGAACAGCTAATGAATTACCTAATAAACTGAACTGTGCTGGGGTATAAATGCTAGAAATAAATGAACATGTGGCTCCTCAAAGGCTCACTTCTATTTTCACAGAAAACACGTACTCATAACAAGCTGAAACCTAAAGAAATCAAGTCTTAAAGTGGGACTATTATAAACCAAATCGGTAAGATTCATTTTGGAGGACTGAGGAAGAGGAACGTATATTTCAGAAACCTACAAACCAAGACATAAGGGGGAAGGAGGCAGGTAGAAACCACATTTAAAAACCCTGAACTCTAACAAATTCTTTTTATCTTTCTAACAGGCATATTACTTTCCAGTGGGGCTATAATTAAAGTTTCAAGGTATCGGTAAATAAAGCTATATTCAAATTCATAAAAGAATGAGTAAGGGATGAAAAAATATTCCCAGCAAAATCTCTGGTGTGTCTTGTTCAGAATGCCAGTCTTAATCACATAGACTTCTGATTGCTAACAATTAAAATCCTGATCTCCTTTTTTTTCCCCCTAATAGACGAAAGCCTTTGTGAAGAAGATGTAATATTTGCCCTGTCATGTTACTGACAAGTGGCACTGAGCTGGTAAAGCAGTGTATTAATACTGATTACACTGATTAATAGTACCGTAAAAATGGATTCAATGGCGCTTTAACATTTTTTAAAGGAACAGATGAGAGACATACTGGGCAGAATAGGTAATTGGTTTATCTCACTCTATCGCAAAGAGAAATCTTTAAAATTTATGAGTTAAGGTGGAAGCTGAGCTGTTTCTAGTTTTAATCAAGAAATTTATTTAAAAAGGAAAATGTCTAATTAAACACCTCTCCATCCTCCCCCAACTCCCAACTATTAGGAAGCTTTAAGAAAAAATGCTCAAGGCTTAGGACAGAGCCTTTTAAATTTAAGCACTGTCAATCTTCTTCGTGCATTATACCATTGCCACAAGAGTCAATATTTATTGATTATGTTTCCAATATGACAGGTCATAGGGAAATATCATACTGTATAAGGTGAGGGCATCAATACCATAAGCACTTCTAAGGAAGAGCAAAAAGTTTCAATACATACACTGATAAAAAGTGTTCTCATATATAGGCGGTTTTATTCTAATATCAAACCCAGAAGATTGGTAGAAAAGGGATTCCCCCATGCCCCTTTTGACAGCTAAAGGACTATATGTCCATTGGGTGGCTCACACAAGTTTTTCCATCTAGTTAAGACAGATTTAGGCATGTTGGTCAAGTAGACTTTCCACTATACTACCTTGTTAAAAGCACCCCTTCAGAGTAAGACTTAAGATACATGAAGTATTAAATGTAAATTACAGCTTTACTGGAGAAACTCAAGGAAGCCGCAATCTGATGGGCAATGTTGACTTCGGAAGCCTGGATGGATAACAAATGTCGCTAAAGTCTCTCCTTCTTTAAAAAAAAAAAATCAAGAATGATTTCTAGTGGTAACACATGATTTGTGGAGTTTTAAAAATCTCTAACAGTGGGCTTTTGGAAAGGAATGTAATCAAAAATAGCTTTGTAACAATGACACAGAGAGGGGCAGCTGTGGTATGGGTTTAGCAGCCAAGCATTCCACCTCTTGAGTCAGGCACACATGGACCCCATGCCAGGGGGTCCACTAATTAGCTGTGGGACTTTGGCAAGTCCCTCAACCTCTCTGAAGTTCAGCATCTTTATCTCCAAAAGGGAGGTGATAATAATTTGTGCCTCAGTCACTTAAATGAAAATTCATGCACAGTACAGCTCTTTTAACTGCTAGGTGCTATTGTTATCAACTGGAGTTGCCCAATCTAGAAACAGCTGCTTTGCAAAGTAGTAATCTCCTTAACACAAGAAAATTTCTACCATGCCTGCCAAGGATCTGTTAAAGAACATCAGGTAAGGAATTCCTGGCATTGGGCAGGAGGTTGTTCTACTTGACTTCTACAGCCCTTGGTATTCTTGGAAATCTATAACTATCCCTGAGGGTCTCTTCTGCACCTTGACTAAGTTAAGGTTAACCAACTTGAACTGAGCTTCAACCACTGTTAATGCATAAAAACATTAACAAGAATCAGTCCCTGCCCTTCAATTGGGGGAGAGAGAAACATAGACATTTCATTCTAACATGGTTTTTCAGTGATACAAGCTCTACAAACTTCCGGTTCACAAAGAGCCTCCTCAAGGCTAAATCCTGAGGACACATAACATGGGGGGACCCCTGTGCTAAGCTAAAGACTCCAGCCTTAGTTCTGAAATCTTGTAAAAGATACATACATCCCTCCAGCTGAAGTGTGAAGGATGGATTTCATAGAGGCAACACTGGAAACAAAAAGGCCAGTTCACTTTTCTCCACACCCTCTCCAGCATTTATTATTTGTAGATTTTTTGATGCTTGCACTGCTGTGGGAATGTAAATTGATACAGCCACTGTGGAGAACAGTATGGAGGTTCCTTCAAAAACCAAAAATAGAACTACCATACGACCCAGCAATCCCACTACTGGGCATATACCCCAAGGAAACCATAATTCAAAAAGAGTCATGTACCAAAATGTTCATTGCAGTACTATTTACGATAGCCAGGACATGGAAGCAACAACCTAAGTGTCCACTGACAGATGATTGGATAAAGAAGATGTGGCACATATATACAATGGAATATTACTCAGCCATAAAAAGAAACGAAATTGAGTTATTTGTAGTGAGGTGGATGGACCTAGAGACTGTCATACAGAGTGAAGTAAGTCAGAAAGAGAAAAACAAATACATATATATATGGAATCTAAAGAAAAAAAAATGTTTCTGAAGAACCTAGGGGCAGGACAGGAATAAAGACTCAGAGGTACAGAATGGACCTGAGGACATGGGGAGGGGGAAGGGTTAGCTGGGACGAAGTGAGAGAGTGGCATGGACATATATACACTACCAAATGTAAAATAGATAGCTAGTGGGAAGCAGCCACATAGCACAGGGAGATCAGCTCGGTGCTCTGTGACCACCTAGAGGGGTGGGATAGGGAGGGTGGGAGGGAGACGCAAGAGGGAGGAGATATGGGGATATATGTTTATGTACAGCTGATTCACTTTTTTATACAGCAGAAACTAACAACCATTGGAAAGCAATTATACTCCAATAAAGATGTTAAAAAATAAAATAAAATGTAAAAACAAAAAAAGAATGGATGTTACATTATATCAAATATTTTTTAAAACACCAATTGGTTTCTTTATTTAAATTTGACTAATGTGAATTACCCTATTATAAATTTCTTAAAATGAAAACAATTTTATTTCTGGAAAAAAAAAAAAAAAGGCTAGTTCACCACTCAAAACACTTTTTTTCCAAAACCAGATTACAGGAAAAAAATATGTTCAACAAATTATTTGTCCTACTTTTCCAAAAATATTAGGGTATTTCATGATTCCATGATGGGTATGCAAAATCTGAGCCTATCTAAGGCAAATTTCAAAAGAAGACGAACAAAAGAGTTTCATGGTTTTATGATTCAAGTTCCCATACCATTCCAGTGCTAAAAAGTATGGGTTGTTCCAGAAAAGCCCACAGCTTTGCTCAAGTTGTGATAAATTTAAATTCCACACATACTCTGTAGTTTTTTCTTCTAGGTTTCTCCAGAGCCAAAGCTCACGTACATGTGCTTTGGCTCACGCTAAATATACATTAAAAATTTCCATTTTTGCAAAGTAAATGTGACAAACGTATGCTGCTAAAGCCTTTATCGTCAAAGCTGGATAACTCACATGCTTTACGTGCAGGGTACTGAGAGTTCAAAGAAGCAAAGCAGATTTTGATTAATATGATGCTTCCAGTAAAATGAATGAAATGATTACTCGTATAAAATTTTTTTCAAAGTGCTTTTGAATAGACTTGTATCTATTTTCTAAAACATCGTATATAGCATAAAAACATAATTGAGCAGAATATGATTGCATGGAACAAAATTATGTTCAAAGGCAGAAGTAAAATGCATTCTAAAATCGAAGTTGAGGAGAATACATTTGCAACACTTAATTTAGTGCATCCCTTTTAGAGCTGGACTGCTAACGCAGCAGAAAAGCAAGCCAGTCCGTCTGCTCTCACCTCCATGCAACGCCTGCCTTTTGCAGGTGTGCCTCAAGGACTTCTCCCTCTTACTCTTTGAATCATCTTGCAGACACTAATGAGCATCGCTCCTCAGCTTTAATTATTGGCCCCTGACAAGTCAACATAATAGGAATCAGCTTAACCAAGCATACTCCCTAGTGACATGTTCAATTACTCAGGTTGTACTTCTCCAGGAGAGGTCTGAGGGGTTGCTAATTTAACACTGTCAAAAAAATAAACATAGGTATCACTTACAGTTTATCTTTTGACCTTTATGTCACCAAATCTAACAGGATATGCTTCTCCCCCACCCTCCCGGAAAGGATCTGCAGATTAAGTGTGCTACAAGGCCTTTCCAAAAAAATTAAAGAATCTGTCTGACATCCATGCTAGTGTATGATGTTACATAATGTGCTTTATAATCTGAAAGTGCTGGAATTTCTTGGGAGAGTTACTTCATCTCTCTTTAAAAAAAAGAGACACATCAGATACGCTCTGATCTGCTGTCTGCTGCTATCACTTTATTTGTTCATATCAGAAGAAAATAATAATTCTGCTACCTTTCACGCAAAGATCAGCTATCATGAGTGTAAAATAAAATGCATATTTAAACTAAGCATTTTAAGGATAATTTTTCAACAGAAATTTCTCGGTATACTGCACAGTAGATGACAGTGGCTTATAGTAATGCATCCCTTTCTTAGGGTACAGAAATAAATTAGTATTTTTAATTCAAAACTGCAACACAGTAATTTTTAGACAGTTAACTAAAACTAACCCACAAACTGCACTGTCATTGAGCTGTACCATTAACACTCTTCTTTTAATTTCTGTAATAATGTGGTTGTTATAAAAAGTGTTCCCATTACTTCTTATAAAGCTTACATTCTCCCTTTTACACAAATGATTGAAGACATACTATTTGTCAGCACTTTTTTTTTTCTTCAAAGCACTCTCACCTTCAAACTTTAATCCTGACCATATCCAGAGGGGAAGGTCCATCCAAGAAATGGCTAATTAAATCCGACCTAGTACAATGGTCACAGACTACAGCCCCTCCACCCTGGTGCCAGAATGCTGAAGCATAAAAAGGCATCACTATCTAATAGGGAAATGAGGTGTCCTAGAGAATAGAAGGATCTTTACAAACGTATTGCATCTACTGCAAAAGGAACTCAAAGCATGTGTCCTAACAGTAATGGGACAATTGTAACTTTATATAAAAATTACTTTAAAATAATATCAAATTATATATTTTCTATTGCATTATTATAGTTGAGCAAATACTCTTTCAAAAAATAATAGTCTTTTACAAAGATTACTGTGATGTAACCTTTATAAGGATCAGAGACTTTGTATATTTGTATATAACAACTTGTAATGTGCAGATCAGTGTCTGGCTTATTTACAGGAAATGCTATAAAAACTGTTAAAATAAATAAGGAATGAATGAATAAAGGCTTGTCCTTATTCCTAATGTTTAACTCACTCTAAATATAGGTATATGTCAATTCTTCAAAGAGTAGTTCATATTTCTTCCTTTCTTACTTAACATACTAATACACCAAGATGAAGTTTAGGCTAACATGCTGTTAAAAACCTTTCTAGAATAGGAAACCATTATTGCTATTTATAGTTTGTGATAATATATGTTATTTTGCAATATTCTACTTTCCTCTTTAACGTGGAGGTAACCTTTATAAGTAAATAGCAATAAAAATAAGTAAATAAACAAACTATTTAGGAGAGTATAAATATCACTACATATATTAAGTGGATTGATTTTCAATTCATTTATTTTTCTAGGTTAAAATACTATGACAGTAGGTATTACTGATATTCAGAAACTTGGACTGCTTCTCCTCATTTTCACAGCATAGGAGTAAGTAAATTCATATTAGAATTACTGAATCCTCTAACAGATAAGAGCTGGCCTTTGGAAGACAGTATCTAAATTTCTGATCTGATTATAAATGGGGACTATTTGGGGTTCATGATCTCCCCTATACAATTACTCCTTTAAAAAACTTATTACCAAACTCTGATAACTAAATATTTGCTAAACTCAATTTCTAAATGTATAGACTTTATTAAGCACTTATTTTTTCCTAAAATCCTCAAAATTTCTTTGTATAACAGCACTTTTAGGAAAACATTTTTAACTTTAAAGAAATAATGCTTATATTGTGGAACGTTCCACAGTATGGAATATTAACAAACACTTCCATGCGAGTGTTTATATGCTATTTCTCATTCACTAAACTAGTTCCTCAAAAGCATTCTTAAAGTTAATGCAAAGTAAACAAACGAAGGAAAATCTGTAAAACTGGCTCAGCATTCCTCGGCATTAATGAATAATAGGAGAGGATTTTTCTTCCTCTCAATCCCTCAGAGTAGACTTAAGGGTGAAGCCCCACCTGTCTTAAAAGAAAGCTTTTTAAAATGACAGGACAGTCAGACCTCCCAGCCCCATCCAGAGCCCCACTCCGAACCCAAGGCACCTGTAAGAGGGCATTTCTATGGCCCTGAATTCAATGACCACTCCTCTCTCGGAATCAATCCTACTCCCAAAACATGAGAAAACAACATGCCAAATAAAACGACTGATTTCAGCTGACAAACCTGAGCTGCACTTCATTTTTAAATGTTAAACTGAGATACATCTACGATTACTGCAACGTGCAAAAGCAGCTACACATTATGGCAAATGGGGGCGGCAACACTGTCTCGAATGAAAGATTCACATCAGTTCGATAGCACACCCCTCAGCGTCTGGTTAAATGTGCGAGTTATCAATGTAATAATAGAAGCAGAAATAAATTAAGAGCGGAGGCCAAAAGAAGAGATAAGTCTTCCAAAGAGATTAGAAAAAGAGGCAAGTCAACGGAGCTCTGAGATAAGGGGTGCCTGCTCCAGATGGCACAGGTTCAGAGAAGGCTCTTTGAGAGGTGTGACAATGTGACAAGGGAGAACAGGAGGCCCGGGGTAGGTGAGGAGAGGGACAAAGGAAAGACCAGGGAGACGGAGACCAGCTGGATAATGAGTGTAATGAAACAGGGCAAAGGGCTGAAAATAAATGGTTCCACCTCAAACACTGAGCTATTCTTCCACTTCACGGTTACAGATACCTTCTTATCTCTTCCCAAAATATCTTCAGGAGTCTCATTCCCTAAACACCCAAACCCTAGAGCTATTAACTGTCAAAAGCGAACACAGTACAACAGGCACTGAGTTTTCACAGCTAAAGCTCTTCCAAATGGATGATTCCAAACTAACAATTTAGCTAAAATGACACAGTTTTTGTTCCCCCAGCCTCTCTGCTAACCTTGCCGTTAAAACTTTCAGGAAAGTACCACGTAGAATTTCAATTAGAGTTTTCATTACCAGGTTACATGTTCCAAATGTAGGAGCATAGAGAGTAAATGAAACAGATTATTTCGACATTGGTGTTTCTCACTTCAACACCAGGAGTTCTTTTGTCATTATCAAAAACGAGAAAGGAAAACTCACAGTTATTCATAACGTTTCCAATATGTTATCAAGCGCTAGTGACCTCTTCCGCGGATTTTAAAAATCAGATTTGTTTGGCAAGTATTTCTACCCCTTCCCTCTCCCCGTCAGCTGATACATTCTCTTCAGACAAGACCATGTGAAGCAGAAGGCTGATGGGGCCGGGATTAACGACACACAGCATCAGCATATGGGCAGGTAGGTGGAGCTTATACCAGTCTATTTCCACATATGCGAACCAGCAGCCAGCACACAACACCTTCTGCTAAGACGATGCTTAAACCTCTCACAGAACTTTAGAGAATAAGTGTGATCTCAATATATTCCAACCACTCTCTGTGCTGAACTCACATAGAGGTAGTAAAAGATTAACGATTCAGTATTTTTAAAATAAATGTTTACCAACATTAGGGGGGAAAAAAAGATTAACCATTCAAAGAGAGAACACCCAGTATATTGGCAACCTGAAGATATCGAGGTTCATGTTGGCTACTATTGCTTCCCCCCAAAAGTTCTGAATTTGTCTTTTGAATAATGAGGTCTTTTTAAAAACTGAAAGTTGACAAAATATTTGTATAACGGAAAAACTGACTGTGGGGTATACTTTTTTCTGAATGGTTGCTTTGAAAGACCTTGATATTCTGAATCCCCAACTTTTTTTACTGACACATAAGTAGCCTATTTGTATAGGCTACTATTACGCTTACAATGCCTCCATAGCCAGTTAGTAGGACTGACTCTCGCTCCAAATCCCAGAGTCAATTGTACAGGTCTTGAAAATTAATGTCCTTCCGCTGAAAATCAATGTCCTTTATTCTGTGTCCTTTTGACATTTCTAGGTGCACTGATACCATAGCTGTCAAAAGGGATGGCCACCGGCATTCCTGTGCCAATCCATGGGCCTACGTTCTTCCTTCCAAAACAGATGCATGCTTTTTAAGCCAGGAAGCACATCTGATTGTTATACATTCCTAATATTTTTGCTACTTTACACACAAACATCCATTTAGCAAATCTGGTAACCTAATTAATTTGCGAAATCTTCTGTCCAGGATCTCTAGAAATTCAATCATGTCTAACGGCATTTTAAAATTTTTATGATGCTGAGTACAGCAACATGCCACATTTCCAAGCTGCTTATAATCACAGCCTTGGCACCTCTGACCCCAGTAATTAATATGTCAGCCCATGCAAAGGACAGGTTCAGCACTGAAGTTTATTGGTTACTTAAGACCCTATTTCCCATTCTCATGGGTCTCAAATTCACAGGAGGATGAGAACCACACTGTCCTTTGTTCCCTCCAAAATGTAAAAGTGTACACCGGATCCAGGAAGATGCGCAAACATGACCATTAAACAGAAATGCTATTACTATCCCCGATCCCAACATCACAGCACATTTCAAGCATCATGGCTATTGTCTGCTTTTCATCTCAGAGTTGGGAAGAATAATATGTTTCTAAGAATGTTTGTCAGTGACACTAAGACATACAAAAGCACTACTTCTAAACCCTAGTGTAACATTAGTAATTATGGTATAATTAAGTGGGGATGACCAAGAAAATCTTACGCTGGTACTCAAGTAACCAGATTCCTAACCACAAGGGCAATCCTAAATTCAATTCACAAAACAGATAGAAAGGAATGGTTTTGCCCTTCTTACTGACACAACTTAAAGATTAAGTGTTATATGCTTAAAATTTCTGGGACAGTCTGTAAACTATAGCCTATGACCAGGGATAAATGGGCACATGATGGTAAACAATATCTGAGTAATTTAAATTACAGTATTGATAAAGACAGAAGTTATTTATTGTTAACACGGGGAAAGGCTGAAAAAATAAAACCTCCTACTGGCTTCTAATGAAAGCTCTCGAATTTTTAGATTATTATAAATGGAAATCAGAAAACAAGTGAGGAGGGGAAACAATGGCAGCTCAATGTTTAAACCCAGCTATTCTAGCTCTCCCAGACTGAGAGAAAACCAGACCCAAGAGCAGAGACTGTGCCACCCAGGCACCCTGGCACCAGACTTACGTGGAATCCAAAGTTAAAGTCTGGCATAAGGAGCCTTGTACCTCAGTATTTCTCACTGCTTCAAAGCATTTTAGCAAGAAAGTACAAGAAAACGCTCATGATACAAAAGATTCACTTTATGGATTTATATTCCTCTATTACTGGCCTGTACTTAATCACTGCTTTTTTTCTCACCATCTATCTAGTCAGTGGGGTTCTGTACAATTAAGATTTTTCAAATCCATAAAAAGATATTTCTGTAACATACTTTTATGACAGATTGCATGTGCTTTTAGGGTTATCAAATTATCTAGAATCAAACCTGCTAGATATATGAAAGCACCATGCTAATTTAAAAATAACTGCTGGCACTAGAAACGATAAAGAATCTTTGGAATGCTAATATGGTATTTTTTTTTCTTAGAAAAAGGACAGGGAGGTGAGTTTAGAAACAACTGTTTTTACAAAGACACTCTATCTAAAGATTTAATTTGTAAGGATAATGTTCCTGCCAGAATACCTGTGGTCTTCAGGAGTTTGAGCTTTATTTAAAATATACCCATGTTTTAAAATCTACTAAACACTATAAAATCTCAAGATAAAGCCTGCTTTTACTCCTTCGTGTTAAGGCTTCAGCGCTGCAAAATACATTAATATTTATGAATGACAAAACCCATTTTGAAATCCTATGAAGATGCTTGAGCCATTTATTTTCCTATGAAGATGTTTGCGCCATTTATTTTATCCAGTTTATTAATATGAATAAAAATACCCTATTTATTATCATCCATGGTTGGTGTCCACATATCAACGCGTTACCAAGCAGCACTTGGGAGTATTGATACAAAAGTGAGAGCATGTTATTCACTGGCCCTCTATTGTAAAACCAGGCTTTAACATTATAAATCTAGATATTCACTTTCATATTGAATTATTCTTTGGATAACACTAAATTCATAAAGCGTCAATTTTAGGGCTATAATAAGAATTCAGTAGGTGTGAGTTCATTTTGATTTATTCCTAAGCCTCACGCACCACAAGTATTTTATGTTTATTAGCCTTGAATGTTCATATATACAAAAACAGACTAACTACCAAAAGAGCAGGGATATTTCCATCTGGTTTACTCCCGACTAGCCAGTCCCCAGCCTAAGGCCCTGCTCTTAGTAGGCACTGATACGTATTTATTGAATGTGTGAATAAATACAGCATCAACCTATCTGAGGCCACATGAGGACATTATTTTTAGGGCAATGCTGTGTTTACAAATAAAATAAAATTTGACATCAATTTCCACACACTTAAAAAAATTCAAATTCCTGGAAAAATCTTACAGCTGTGTTTTAAATGCACTTTTCTTCTGTGTGTGTATCCTTAGTATGAAACTGAATCATCAAATTGTTAATTTTAATAACAGCCAGTGATGGATAAGCAGCCTTGTAAGTCTCTTTATACAATTCTTTTAGTAATAGTTTATACTTATATAAGTCATTTCCCAAAGATAGAAAAAGGATTACTGTGGGCATTCAAGATGTAACAAAGCTACTTCAGCAAACTGTAAAATGGGTCAGGAAAATACAAGCACTAAAATCAGCGATCAATATCTGGACTGTCCCAAAAGCAATCCATGGAGAAAAATTTTATTTAGAGTCCTTACAACATTAATGAAGCAGAGGAATCTTTGCTGACTAAAGCCAGGAGTTGGCAGAGAAAAGAAACAAAGACTTTTCATAAAATCCTAACAACCACGTTGCTAAGGTGTAAAGGGGCCGTTTAAATATCTAGGTTACTTTGTGCCTCAAACTATTTTGAACATTCCAGGGAATTGCTGCTGAATCCGTTTTAGGGATGTCCCAAACGCAAAATTACATACACTCTGAGAAGAGTTAAAAGAAATGCTGACAACCGTGAGTAGGTAAAATAATTTGTACACTAGTGTAAACTGCCTGTTAGGTTATAAAGTTTACTGTTATCAACTCTAGGCAGAACTTAGGGGCCTTCTAGAAACTAGACTGGACAAACGCCCTGAAGTGATATGCATATTTATGTTTTCACAATGCTACCTGGCAGACAGCGTGGTGAGGAAACAAATAACTATTTTCACTCCCCTTTTGACTGCAGAAGTATTAAGAACCATCAGCTTAGCAGACAAAAAGTCCCTGCTGAGTTGGTAACACGGAAAATACCTCAGCCCAAATGCAGAAAGCTTGCTTTAGGAGGTAAAGAAGGTAAAGTGAGGTAAAGAAGGAGGTAAAGTGAATCATATATAACTGATTCACTTTGCTGTACACCTGAAACTAACACAACATTGTAAATCAACTATACTCCAGTAAAAATTTTTAAAATAGAAGGAATCTAACCCTCCTTACCATTTTGACATTAACATTCTCTTCCCTTATTACCTCTAACAATCTACTAAAACTCAAGGTACAAAAGGCACAGCTTTATTTTCACAAAGACCAGAGTAACATTAACACTTATCATGCTACGATTACTTTGTACTAACACAACCTTTTTCTATCTGAATGTTTCCGAACATTTTATAAACAGAATTCCAAATGGTGCAAAGTCAGATAAGCGTGAACGTTAGACCTGTTTTTGAAATGCTTATTCCTTGCTTTTGACACTTACCAAATATTAACCTATATTCTGGTCATCTGAGTGATGGCTTATCTTCCCTAATAGACTAAAAACCCCAAGAAGGCAAGGGCTCATCTTGGCTATTTGTATATTGAGTCTGTGGTGTCTGGCACGCACAGAAACACACACACACACACACACACACACACACACACACACACACGGCACTTGCTACTTGTACAAGGCCAGGTGGTTCAACTTTAGGAAGCCTGTCTGAATACAGGACAAGCCACATTCTTCTACATTAGCTGTATCAGAGGAAAGGTGATATTTTGCTCTCAATTTCCTTCATCTTGTTTTTATTTTTTCCTCAATTATTGCAGAACTCCAGTAGCAAAATGAGGTGCAATTTTGAGGGCATATAAAGAACCAAAAACACAAATTAAGTAATGAAAATAGAATTTTACCCCTGGTGACCTTTCGAATAGAATGGATTAAATGAAACTTGCTAAAGGTGAGAACAATAGCATGAATAATGTCTCAAGATCCACCCACACCCAATAACACATCTTTAAGTTACTGGCTCAAATCACGGCACAGCTACTAAAGGAAGAAAGCAAAAAACACAAGGAAAAGTACCTAAATTGTTCTGATCACCATTAACAGCACTCCCAAGCATGTCCTGAAGTATTGAAAAATATATACGCCATCTAAAAAGAAGGTCTTCAATTGCTAGTAAAAACAAAGACCTGGTGGTTACCAACCTAAACTGAGCTTATCAAGGGAAGGGAAGCCAAGTGCCTTAATCACGTGCAGATCTTGATCAACAAATACAAAAATATTTTTCAAAACTTAATTACAATAAAGGATTTAAATTTTCCTGGTGCTTGTGTAAGTGCTCCCTGAGTAACCAGCTATGACAATACATCAAGACTCTAGCAGTGCGGACAAAAAAAAAAGTTGATACAATAATAAAGGGGTCAAAGAAGGTAATTATGAGAAGGTATTGGTTTGCAGGTAGGTAAAATCCATGCTCTTAAACATTATGATTTTTTAAAGTAACTCAATGATATTAAAAGTGAAAATCCTAACTCAGCAGGACCCTTTAAAAGTATTTATGTGAAACAGAGAGACCATTCCCTGTATTTTCAAGCTCTCAACATCCCCTTTATTCTGACTGCTCTGATGGATAAAGAACACGGCTGTTTACTTTTGTCGTGGGAATTTTTTTTGGGGGGGGATAGTTTTGATCACTACTTTTTAAAAGTTTCTTATTAAAAAAACACTTTTTAGTGTTTGTACTTATTAGAATTCTGTAATTGGGCTTATCAAAGAATTATTCCCTCTTCTCTTTCTCCAAAAAGAACTGAAACTCAAATCAGTTGGTCAGTGTTAACTGCCAAAAAAATGCTTCACTCGCATGCTGAACTGAAGTTTATATAAGGGGAAAAATATGTTTTTGGTTGGATTTTAGGAACATGATTTATTTAAAACAACTTTCAGACTAACTGGAAATAGACTGTATTCAGGACTAAACGAAATTTTGAATTTTTTTTAAAGTTTCCAAGTACAAGTCAGTGCACTGATAAGAAAATATACTTCTCTTTCTAAACAACAAAGTACCTGCTTTAAAAAAATTCAAAAGAGAAAAAGAGTAACTGTTTCAAAGGTGGGGAGGAGATATATAATTTATCTATGCTCTAGGACAACACAGACATAAACAGTGAAGGCATGCCTACAGTTCCTGTGTGTGTGCGTGTGCATTTTCTCTCCTTCCATTAGTTTTATTAGATTGGCTAAGATTTACATTAAAGGTTGCTGATCACCTAAGGCAAACAGCACGATCAAATGGATTCAATGAAAGGCAACCAGCCTCAACAAGCACCACACAAAATGTGGGTTCTGCGAATGGAACTCTTGCCTACTGTACTGACATACCATACCCACTAGCAATGACTGGAGAGTTTCTGAAAAAGAAAAAAAAAAAGCAAAAATAACCCACCCAATGCATACTTATCATGAAACCGGACTGGGAGTCCCTCAAAGGTAGACAATAAGCCTTTCGTAAGTAGGGAGGTAAGGGTGTGCTTTGGAAGATTTTTTCCCCCTACTTTTCTGTTGTCTGCACTTCTTATTCACCCCTCAGGAAAGGCAACTTGACACTGTTTTCTGTAACCAACCTGGTCTGGCAGGATTTCTCACACACCCAGCACAAAAGGCTAACCCCTTACAAAGTACTTATTTCAGATTTACGTCAAGGTTGAGTGAATTGCAGCCAGGGAACTGAGCTCAAAACATATATAAAAGTCTCCTCTGATAATCACTAAACCGGTGGTTTAGCTGGAAGGGGGCGGGGTGGAATTAAAACTTTGTACTGTTTCATTTCCTCTTATGCAAATGTGAAAGAGAAAGAAATAAACTCATAGAAATGTAAGGAGAATGATATACTTCTTTGTTAATTTACTTGGAAAAGCTAAGGCTTCCAAATAACCATACGCGTTTACTGTAATAATTTAAATCTTCTATGGGATCCAACCGCGTGATTTTTAACTTGTATACACAGGCCCTCCTAAGTCTTTACTGTACTCGCTTTAGTCCCCTAACTGTCATAATGCTTAAACTCCAGCTGAGGTTTTAGGTGTTATGATAACTCATGCAATGATAATGGGTATTTCTGGAGTATATATCTCCTACGGGAACCAATGCAATCTTGGGTCTGCTTAACATTGCCGGAGGTAAAACATATTCAGGAACCAGTGAATCAGTTACCAAGAAATCTCCTGCTTTTACTACCACTGGAAAAAAAAAATGTGCACTTTCCTCTTCGTTTACACACCTCCTAATGCCCCACAGAATTCTCTAGAGAACTGGAAGCATCCTACACAGTCTTCAGATCTTGCAGAGAGAAGTGCTCACACCCTTTTCCTATCACCCCCAGTTACGAACTGAGCCTGCCAACATTGCCAAAAGGCCCAGGACTTTATGTCAAATCACACTTTACATTGTGAAGAAGAAGACAGAAAAATATCAGTGATTAAGTGAGACACCATGAGATATATTACTCGGATTTACAATAAAGACGTACTATGCTTTTCTTAACTCTACACATTGGAAAAGAAGCTATGCTGTCGTTTTCACAAGGTGTTTTTAATCCCACATCAAGTGTCTTTAACACTTTCTTTTTAATGATGTGGCCACCTGCTCTACCTGTTTTTTTTTCCTTTTTCAAATATGCAAAAATTGTGCAATAAATTACTGGTAGGGGAAACAACCACGGAAACAAATAAACAATAGAGCCTGATGACACAGGTCTATTTACACAAAAGTTTAAAGCAGAAATCAATTAGGACTATATCAGTTTATACAGAGAGAAATGACAATTTATTTCATGTGACTGGACAATATGGTGACAGATGGGTTTGAAAAGCTTGAAAATAACTGGTGTATGTTTAAACAGCTGATAGTACCCATTACACACACCGTATGGGCCATCAATTATCTCTTTCCAGTTTTTGGTGCCAAAATGCTGAATTCAACCAACCCCCTCACGATGTTGGGACCCCAAGATTTCTGTCCATTCGTGCAGCAGGCTTGGATGAGAGGAACACGTTTCGCTACAGCAAGGGGCCACAGTACATGAACTGATCAGACAGTTCTGTCCTTTTGAGGAAGGCTATTTCTCTGCCCACTGTCTACACCCACGGTTATCTTTTGAACATTAACGCCACTGGATGTAACTTTCAAAGGTTTCTAAATAATGGCACATACCCTTGAACGTTGAGAAAAGGGTCATACCAAAGATAGTCAAACACTTCTTCATGCTCTTTAACATAGAAATAGAGGTTTCTAATAAACTTCTGGGTTTCTAGAAGACAGCTGAGTGAAAAGAAGATTCTTAGGGAAAAATGATGTTTAACACGCAATCGCCACATGGGTATAAGATGCCCCTGGGTACACACTGGACCGCTAAATTGGCTCGGTATTCAAAAAATCCTCATCTTCCTTCGCTGTTGAAATTCAAGTTAGAGACTTTGGGCTTTTATTCTGACTTCTGACCTGACAACCCTCAGGTGTGAAACAAAGACTCCTGCTGACAGAGAGAAAGTAGTTAAATGACGCATAACAATGCGAACTGGTCGTTGGACTGGAAGCAGTGCTGACAGCACAGGTGTTTTTCTTTTTAAGTTTGGAAGGTGCTCACAAGTGGTTCCTCCAGCACCAGCTTTTAGCAGGCTGGGCTACAACAAGATTCAAAGGCTATTTTCAAAATCCCAACTGTGTATTCTGCTGGGAAAGTCTGACAGCATACACACATGTCAAAAGAAGTGGATGAAGATGAAGCGTTCGCATTGCAGAGACGCTAATTAGATAAATGTAATATCAACGGTCTCTTTTTCTTTAATTGCATTGGAAAAAATGACAATGCATTTTTGTTTTCTTTATTACAATGCATACTGGAGTTTCCTGTTTTGATTTTATTTTCCATTTCATGAGCCTGTGCTTTCACATGTTAGTGAATTCGCCAAAGTACTACAAAGCAAAGTATTGCAAAGTAAATCAAAACGAAAAGAAAAAATTCCACCCGATTGTCTCAGCTTCTGTAATTTGGTGGAAACTGCAGAAGTTGTCTTTCCAAGGTGCACTAGCTGAGAAAATGATCCTATGAGCAAAAGCAAGGTAACTGAATCATGGGTTTATGGACTGCATTGACAATTGAGGTAATTCACAATGCCCATCTGAAATACATATTTGGTGTAGTAAAAATAACAGCACCAAGAAATGAAAAGCACCAGATGCTCCATAATTCTGATTTCGCCAAAGGGCAACATTTTTTTTTAATCACACCAAGTTAAAGGAAACAAAAACATTTCCTTGAAACTTTCAAGGGAAGGTATTTCTAAGTTCACGTATGAACAACACTGTCTACCTAATCTTGCAATTTCATTTTCTCATAAGGTATACCTCCACTATAACACATATGTTGGAAGGTGTGTGGTCAAATGATACGCAAATGGACATACTGAATTGTGTGCATGCATATCTAGCCATACACTCATTGGCACAAGTTTGTGTGTGCATATATACGTGTGTATGTGTCTGTCTGTCTACCTGTCATATAGCCCCTTTGTTTAAGATCTTAGCAGATGATCAGAAGAGCTGCATGTAAGCAATCTTCAGACAGGCTGGCTTCATTAAATGAAGTCTTCAACGAGACTTCCCCAAAGCAGGGAGGTCAGAATTGTGGAAAGAAGCTGCACTTCCACTCCTCCAAGCCTGGAGTAAAGAGGAGAGCAGGTGATCTACTGCCCAAGGCCAGTTGGTAGAATAGAAAATGGCAAGGATCCAGGTGAAAATGGCAAGGATCCAGGTGTGCGGAGTATCAGAAGAACAGAAAGAGCCTGGCCAATGAGCTACAGGCTATAGGGCACTAAGGGAGGGGCTGCATCCAGGTTCCCTAAGCCATGATTTCAGGTTTTTTGTTGTTGTTTTTGCATTTCTTTTTTTCTTCTTCTTTTTCAAACAGCCAGCTGGCATTCTTAAGGCCAGGGGAAATGTGGAGAATGGCAGTGCTCCAGAAATCAGAAAACAGTGAGAAGAAACAGAATGTCATCACTTTTGCCACTCATTCTTCCAAATAGGGATGATGACTCTTCACAAAGTCACGGCAATGTGATCCTTTGACTATCTGTAAAAATCTAAGACAGCTACAGAAGTGATAATAAAATCTGGGCTAGTTATACACTTTTGGTTTGCCTAGGTTTAGTTAGAAATCAAAATTTTTCCAAAAGATGAGTAGCTAAAAATGGATTGGTACCTATAAATTCATCAAACTGTTCTACGAAAGAAAAGAAAGAAGATGGAAAATGGAGGAAAAAATTGAGAAACTAAGACAATTCCATTGCTTTGATATCTGAGATAAATATAATAATCACTTCAGTACCTTATGTATGTTTGCTGCATTTATGTTTCCACTTTTTACCTGAAATCACCCTGCATATCTTACTCATCTGAAAAAATTTACATTTTTTTCCTGAATATTTCTTAAAACTGTAGCAGCTGGCACCATCGAAAGGTAAGGCTGGTTGACACTGTCAAGTCATGTGTATCAGTCAAATCCAAGATAAACTCCTTCCAAAGACAGAGAGACAGAGGGATGAAAAGATTCACCATGTGATGAAAATAGGTGGTTCCAATAAATGCCATCCAGGGACTAACATGACAAAAGATGTCAGTACGAGAATTCCTAGCTACACTTTTTCCACACATTGACTCTTCATTCCTACCTTCATTGCCATTCTGATCTAGCAAAATTCAGAACAGACACAATTATTTTTCAAATCATTTGCTGATCTCAGAAACAGGAGAGTAATCCAGCATTACCTGCCCACATGTTCAGGTGCATATCCTTTGATGCAGAAATTCCACTTCTAGAAGTCTAGCCTGGAAGAATCTGTGAACAAGATATCTTTGACAACACTCTAACAGTGATGGAAGTTGCTCAGTAAAGAGTATTTAAAAAAAAATTTATAACTCTCCATCCAAGACAAAGTCTTCCTATATATTCAGAAACATACTCAAGGCAAATATAAGAAAGAGAATTTGGCACACTGGTACAGTGACTTAAGCTCTAACTGGCTTGATAACATAAAATCTTCTAAATCCCTGTGGCAAGCAGCCTGGCTAAGAAAGGTACCACCTACCAAGTCACACCTACATAATATGGGCAGAAGAGGAAAGTGTTGTGCCGGTTACCTCTCACTACCAAGGTGACCTTCTCATGTGATCCTTGGTTCCATTTCTGTTCTCACTATAGAATCCACAACGTGGATATGATTCCCTGTACTTCCTGCAACTCTCTCAGGATGGCTGTGGGGTACCGTTAAATACTCCTCTTTCAGTGTTCATGATGGGGCAGAGAGGAGAACATTGGGAGCAATGATCTTCTAGTTCTAAGGGGCTAGCCTTTAATTCCTCTCAAACACTGAGTTTCAAATCATTCCTTTGCAAAGGGAGCTTCTGGGTAGTTATAGAATTACTCAATGTAATAGCTAAAGGGAAGGGAGTGCAAGGAAGAATGGGGATGGGAAAGAAAAAGGGGGAGAATAGGAAAAGCATTTACTGCGAATGGGCCATCTGCCATCACCAACATTAAAATACTGACATGGCAACTGGTTTTTTCTCACTTAAGGAGACAGGAGGGTGCTCTTCTCTGATATATAAAAAGGACATGACAATAAACATCAATCAAATCTATCTGGTCTATTGTGTCATTCAAAGCTTGTGTTTCCTTATTTATTTTCTGTTGGATGACCTGTCCATTGGTGTAAGTGGGGTGTTAAAGTCCCTGACTATGACTGTGTTACTGTTGATTTCTCCTTTCATGGTTGTTAGCATCTGCCTTATGCATTAAGGTGCTCCTATACTGGGTGCATAAACATTTATAATTGTTATATCTTCTTCTCGGACTGACCCCTTGATTCCTTTTGTTTCTTTTTCTTCTCTGATTGCCATGGCTAGGACTTCCAAAATTATGTTGAAAATAGTGGTGAGAGTGGACATCCTTGTCTTGTTCCTGATCTTAGTGGAAGTGCTTTCAGTTTTTCACCATTGAGAATGACGCTTGCTGTGGGTTTGTCATATATGGCCTTTATTATGTTGAGGTAGGTTGCCTCTATGCCCATTTTCTGGAGAGTTTTTATCATAAATAGGTGTTGAATTTTGTCAAAAGCTTTTTCTGCATCTATTGAGATGATCATATGGTTTTTATTCCTTAATTTGTTAATGTGGTGTATCACACTGATTGATTTGCATATATTGAAGAATCCTTGCATCCCTGGGATAAATCCCACTCAATCATGGTGTATGATCCTTTTAATGTGTTGTTGGATTCTGTTTGCTAGTATTTTCTTCAGGCTTTTTGCATCTATGTTCATCAGTGATATTGGTCTAAAATTTTTTTGTGATATCTTTTTCTGGTTTTGGTATCAGGGTGATGGTGGCTTCATAGAATGAATTTGAGAGTGTTTCTCCCTCTGCAATTTTTTGGAAGAGTTTGAGAAGGATCGGTGTTAGCTCTTCTCTAAATGTTTGATAGAATGTGCCTGTGAAGCCATCTGGTCCTGGACTTTTGTTTGTTGGAAGATTTTTAATTACGGTTTCAATTTCACTAAGATCAGGAATAAGACAAGGATGTCCACTCTCACCACTCTTATCCTAGTTTTGGAAGTCCTAGCCACAGCAATCAGAGAAGAAAAAGAAATAAGAGGAATACAAATTGGAAAAGCAGAAGTAAAACTGTCACTGCTTGCAGATGACATGATACTATAAATAAGAAAATCCTAAAGATGCCACCAGAAAACTACTAGAACTAATCAATGAATTTGGTAAGGTTGCAGGATACAAAATTAATGGACAGAAATCTCTGGCATGCCTATACACCAACAACAAAAAATCAGAAAGAGAAATTAAGGAAACAATCCCATTTACCATTGCAACGAAAAGAATAAAATACCTAGGAATAAACCTGCCTAAGGAGGTGAAAGACTTGTACTCAGAAAACTATAAAACACTGATGAAAGAAATCAAAGATGATATAAACAGATGGAGAAATATACCATGTTCCTGGATTGAAAGAATCAATATTGTGAAAATGACTATACTACCCAAAGTAATCTACAGATTCAATACAATCCTTATCAAACTACCAATGGCATTCTTCACAGAATTAAAACAAAAAATTCTACAATCCGTATAGAAACACAAAAGACCCCAAATAGACAAAGCAATCTTGAGAAAGAAAAACAGAACTGGAGGAATCAGGCTCCCCAACTTCAAACTATACCACAAAGCTACAGTAATCAAGACAGTATGGTACTGGCACAAAAACAGAAATATAGATAATGGTACAGGACAGAATGCCCAGAGATAAACCCATGCACATATGGTTACCTAATTTATGACAAAGGAGGCAAGAACACACAATGGAGAAAAGACAGCCTCTTCAATACGTGGTACTGGGAAAACTGGACAACTACATGTCAAAGAATGAAATTAGAACACTACCTAAAATCATACACCAAAATAACCTCCAAATGGATTAAAGACCTAAATGTAAGACCAGACACTATAAAACTCTTTGAGGAAAACATAGGAGAAACACTCTTTGACATAAATCACAGCAAGATCTTTTTTGACCCATCTCCTAGAGTAATGGAAATAAAAACAAAAACAAACAAATGGGACTTAATTAAACTTAAAGGCTTTTGCACAGCAAAGGAAACCATAAACAAGATGAAAAGACAACCCTCAGAATGGGAGAAAATGTTTGCAAATGAAACAATGGGCAAAGGATTAATCTCCTAAATATACAAACAGCTCATGGAACACAATATCAAAAAAACAAACTATCCAATTAAAAAATGGGTGGAAGACCTAAATAGACATTTTACCAAGGAAGACATACAGATGGCCAAGAGGCACATGAAAAGATGCTCAACATCACTAATTATTAGAGAAATGCAAATCAAAACTACAATGAGGTATTACCTCATGCCGGTCAGAAAGGCCATTATCAAAAAATCTAGAAACAATAAATGCTGGAAAGGGTGTGGTGAAAAGGGGACCCTCCTGCACTGTTGGTGGGAATGTAAATTGATACAACCACTATGGAAAACAGTATGGACGTTCCTTAAAAAACTAAAAATAGAACTACCATATGACCCAGCAATCCCACTACTGGGCATATACCCTGAGAAAACCATAATTCAAAAAGAGTCATGTACCACAATGTTCATTGCAGCACTATTTACAATAGCCAGGACATGGAACCAACCTAAATGTCCATTGACAGATGAATGGATAAAGAAGATGTGGCATTGTATATATACAATGGAATATTACTCAGCCATAAAAAGAAATGAAATTGAGTTATTTGTAGTGAGGTGGATGGACCTAGAGTCTTTCATACAGAGTGAAGTGAGTCAGAAAGAGAATAACAAATACCATATGCTAACACATATACATGGAACCTAAAAAAAAAGAAAATGGTACTGATGAACCTAGTTGCAAGGCAGGAATAAAGACGCAGACATAGAGAACGGACTTGAGGACACGGGGTGGGAGGGGGAAGCTGGGGCGAAGTGAGAGTAGCATCCACATATATACACTACCGAATGTAAACTAGTTGGCTGGTGGGAAGCAGCCGCATAGCACAGGGAGATCAGCTCCGTGCTTTGCGATGACCTAGAGGGGTGGGATAGGGAGGGTGGGAGGGAGGCTCAAGAGGGAGGGGATATGGGGATATATGTATGCCTATGGCTGATTCACTTTGTTGTACAACAGAAACTAACACAGTATTGTGAAGCAATTATACTCCAATAAAGATCTATTAAAAAAAGAAGGACATGACTAACCCATCAGTAGTTCTGGGGTGGTTTGTAATAAATCAATGACAATATTGTTCTGCTAAACCTAACTGTGGTCTTTCTAAGAGTGGACTGTTACAAAAATAAATAATAACTGCTTTTGAGAAAAACCTTCTGTGTCTGAGACCTGGTTGTGGAACCCAGTAATGTCAACTGAATGGGGTTCATTCAGTACCAAGTTGCATCACATAATCTAAGGATGGAGAGCTTCTCGGGAGAATCTGCAGTGCTGACCTGTGTTTTGCCAATCACATTGTAAGATCTTGTTCTCAATTAGACCCTCATGAGCTCCTTAGTAAAGAAAACGAATGTAGTAAATTTCACAATAGGGGAGAAAAAAGTCGGCACCAAACAAAGTATAACAAATTTCTGAGGTTCCATGTCTTGAAAATAATATACTTTTGCAAAAAAATGTTTAGAAAATACTTAAGTTCAAAACAGCAATTATTTCAGACTAAAAAAAGAATAGTCTTAAATATCTTAAAAACCACAGACCTACCTGCAAGAAACTGAACGCAAAGTTTCCAAATTAAAAAGAAACGAGTTCTAAGAAATGATGGACTATGTATACGATTTAAGGACCTCGCTTCTATTTTCCTGTGGAAATAAACTGATGAGGTGCCCAGAAGCTTCTTTAATAAGGCCAACGCATCCAAAATCTGTCACCTGAATAACTCAAATACACCAACAAAACAATATCAACAGAAGCAACAATATGCAGAAATTCTAAGGTTTCCAAGACACCAAACCATCTCTAATTTGTTCAATCAGTGAGTCAAATTCCCTGAATCAAAGCAAACCTGTTAAATATAGCTACCGGAGTTAATATATTTAAAATATTATCATTTCAAAATGTAATTAATATAAAATTGTGGGGCTTCCCTGGTGGCTCAGTGGTTGAGAGTCCGCCTGCCGATGCAGGGGACGCGGGTTCGTGCCCCGGTCCGGGAAGATCCCACATGCCACGGAGCGGCTGGGCCCGTGAGCCATGGCCGCTGAGCCTGCGTGTCCGGAGCCTGTGCTCCGCAACGGGAGAGGCCACAACAGTGAGAGGCCCGCGTACAGAAAAAAAAAAAAAAAAAAAAATATATATATATATATATATATGTGTGTGTGTGTGTGTGTGTATATAATTGTGTAATGTGATAGCTTCAATACTGATTTTTTTCACACCCAGTCTTAGGAACATGGTGTGCATATTTCAGTTCAGACTAGTGGCATTTCAGGTACTCCATAACCACATATGGTGAGTTCCTACTGGACTGCACAGAACTGCTCTAGATAAACTGCTTGGATACGAGTTCATGACTCCAGCACCGGACACATGCTGTGATTCCTTGGCCTCTTGTTCCATCTTTATTCATCAAACCAAAATTCAGCTTAGGCATCATCTTCTCCAGTATGTCTTTGAGGACCTCCCAGGCCAAGATAGCTACCTGCACTCAGCACCGCCTTCTCTGCTGCTGTATTTTCTGCTTTGCATAAATCACCCTGTTCTATTTCTGTCATCTTGTAGATTTTGTTCAAGGGCAAAGACTTGTCTTATTCATCTTGTACTTAGCACTGAGCACAGAGCCCAACACACAACGGGCTTCTGCCACATAACCTTCAAACTTAATTCAACTAGCTGCATGTTATTTTGGGGCACCTTACTCAACTTCTCTATATCTTTGTACCTGCTTTAAATGGGGTTGCAAATATTCAGTATCACAGTGTTGTTCAAAGAATTAAGTGAGATGATGCCTATGAAGGTTCTTGGCATAATTCTGGACATGGTGAAGCACCCTTTACTGTACTTCCTCCCAGGAGGCAGAAACTATGTGTATATTGACCCCTGCATCACCAGAATCATAAGTGATGTGCCAGACACATGTTTTATAAAAGAATGACAGATTAACTTGAAAACTTTTTACTTATTAACAAAAATAAACCCGGGGTAAGGCTTAATCAAAATTATATACTCATGTATAATATATAAATACACATATACATATATATGCACATACTTGTATACGATTCAAATTATACTATATTTCATAGAATTCTTAATGCCTAGATGACTTCACATTCTTGAAATTTTAACCTGAAACATACATATGGCACAATTATAGACTTTTCAGCATTTTATCATCATAAAAACAGATATTCTCTTTTTCTTCTTCTAATCTCTCCAAGGTTAAAAAGGATTTTCAAAATGCAGTTTACAATAAAAATATTCAACAAATGAGCACTGTATTAAAAGAATAAATTGTGGTTTCAAATTTCTAATTAATTTATCTGAAAAGTTGATGTTTTATGTTTTGATTTCTGGCATGAGATATAAAATGTACCACTGCTCTAAAATGAATGAATCAGATAGGTTTTCCCACAAATGACTATTTTAGAAAAAAAAAAAATCTACAATTAATGGGATCAAAATTTTGCACTGCCCCACATCTCTAAACTGATATATAAATTT
This sequence comes from Monodon monoceros, assembly GCF_005190385.1. Taxonomy (NCBI): domain Eukaryota; kingdom Metazoa; phylum Chordata; class Mammalia; order Artiodactyla; family Monodontidae; genus Monodon; species Monodon monoceros. Next base: position 21,138,916 of record NW_021703770.1, on the reverse strand, counting down.
AATGATTATATAAGTTGAACCATACCAGCAAATATACTCCTTTTACTAACACATGTCAATATAATCCCAATTAAAATACTCTGTAAAATTGCCTACAATATTTCAGATCAAAATAGCTTCTACTGAAATAGACTTTCCTGCCACTCTGATTTAGAATCTCACTTTCCCTTATCAGCAGATGGTAAGCCAAGTACTATTTAAATCCATATGTCTTCCATAGGCATAGTTCAAATACTCGATAAAAAAGATGAACAAATGTTTTAGAGCTAATGACATTAGCCTTTGAGTGAAAAAAAGTAACAAAGTAGAGTTTCACTTCCTGAAAATGACTTTTACTACATCACATTTAGATGATTGAAGGAGCTACATCTCTGTAAACCACCCACACAAAAATAACCTACTGTATAGAACAAGACAACAGTAAAAGACTATGATTTTGATTATTTCTTCATGAATCCTTCCTCTCTGCATGGATTCCAACCCTGAAAGGCAATGAATCTGGTACCAGAGGGATACCATAGTGTAGGTACAATTCAACATCAGGGCCAAAAAGAACAGGGTAATTCACCAGTTTTCTTTTGCATTTTACAGCTATACCCCTTTTCCCTCCTCTCCCCCTACTACTTTCCTAAAGGGTCAAGAAAACAAACAAGAACTCCATTTAAAGAACAAAGCTCCCTGACTTTGTAGATTTCAATTCCACAGACAAAACCCATTCTTCTATTCATTTCTTCTAGGCAAGAAGATGAAGATGATGGTTTTGGGGTTTGTAGTAAAAACAACACATGTATTCCTGAGTTCACAAAAGCTTTTGAACTCTCCTTTCTGGGTTTGTCTCTAGCAAATGGGATGCTGCAGGCTCAAGGAAAAATATTATCTATGAATATCTTTCTCTTCTTCACATCACATTTTCTAGTCTTGTAAGCCTTTGATTCCCTGACTTGATCATAAAATTATTGGAATAAATGGTCCCACTGCCCATTCCCTCTTATTTTGAACCCAGTGCCCAATGTTCTAAAACATTTCCCTTCCTTAGAGGGAACCGTAGAGAATAGTGAAACTTTCTTCCCACATTTTAGATTCAGCAGTGTTCAGCATCATGCTCTATAAACCATAAGCTGTGCAGAAGATTAATTATTTCAACCAAAATGGGATTTACACTTATTATTTTAAAAAGAATTTACACAAAGAAAATAAATTTTGGATAAGTGAATTAAAAATAAAGATAAACAGCTTTTACTGGAACTCTTTTTAAGCCTAGAAACACATTGGCAGATTGCTTCTCTAGATTCCTGTATCAAAAAACTCTGTCAACCCTGAGAAATCACTGTTTCACCAGATAACTCAGAAAAATTTTCAAATTTATAAATGGTCCAGTAAAGCTCAATTTTTTTAAATGTGAAACCAAAACTGGTATAATTTTATGATGTTTTTACCCAGAGTAAACAACTTACCAAATAGTATTATACTTTAAAGGCTACTGGAAAAAATTGCATGTAAGTAATAACTTACCTAATCCTTTAGTCCTAAAAAGAGTATTCAAATATTAATGTTTGCAATTATAAACTTAATTAACGGTAAAAATTATACAAGCAGTTTTGTAGGCTCACACAGAAATTAAAAGGTAGTTTTCCAATTTTTAAAAAAGTGGATATATATTCACAGAATTCCATTCAATTAAGTATGCACTGATTCTAGACTTCCTAAGAGATGAGCAGTATGGTGGGGCCGATAAGAAATAGAAACATAAAAATGGCACAGCCCTTCTCTCTCAGGAGCTCACAATCTATTGAGGGAGAAAAACTCACAAAGGGATAAATTATAAGATCCAATATTTGCTGTTTCTGAAATATCTTTGCTCTATTGTGTTCCAAACTTGTCCAAATACCCCTTGCTTTCGGTGGAAAAACCTCAGATGCGCGCACACATACACACGTACTTCAGTGCATCTCAATTTCAGGTCCAGAGAATATCACAAAAATCTCAACACTGCAATGAAATTCATACATTAAAATCATAAGGACTGGAAACTACAGAGGTGCCAACTCAATTCCACGTGAATCCCAACTCAAAGCCATGTTTAAAACTCATCTGATTCGCTAAATATAGAACAGTTAAGACATCTGACTGAACCTGAATATTGTGCAGTCACTGTCTAGTCATAGAAAGGTAGGAGCGGTTTGGGCTGGTCACAAAGATGGATAATTAATGAATCTAAGCTTGTGGGTCTAAGTGTAAACTTCAAGTGCATTATGACTTTTACCTATTTCAGAGCCTTTATCCACCTATGGTCTGGTTAGCTATTATGAAGCAAGTGAGATTGATTAAGTCATGATTAGAGTTCATGGTCCTGCAAGTGCAGAAAGAATCTCTTAGAAACACTCTAGATATAAAACTTAAAAAGGCTTATCTTTAATAACGGAAAATCAGTACACCAAAGACAGCTTGTTTACTTTTTTTTTTTTTTTTTTCTTTTTGCGGTACGCAGGCCTCTCACAGCTGTGGCCTCTCCCGTTGCGGAGCACAGGCTCCGGACGCGCAGGCTCAGCGGCCATGGCTCATGGGCCTAGCCGCTCCGCGGCCTGTGGGATCTTCCCGGACCGGGGCACGAACCCGTGTCCCCTGCATCGGCAGGCGGACTCTCAACCACTGCGCCACCAGGGAAGCCCCAACAGCTCGTTTACTTTTAAATGATGATGCTGTGTCTACAGAGAGTTTTTGAAAGAACTGCCATAAATTCTGTGATCATCACACAATGGGCTGTGGTTGATTTTTTTTTAAATGCATTTTAATTTATACTTCTTACCAAAAAACTAAAGAATAAACTTATGATTTTTTCTTCACATTAAATCAGTAAATAGACTAGTAAAAAGACATAAGCCTATCTCTCAGATCCAAATTGTTTAAAGAACTGAAAGCCTTGAAGCTTGGGAGATTTTAATCAAGACTTCCATTAACCCCCTACCAATATCCCAGGGACTGTAGGAATTTTAAACAAAAGGGAAAGCAATGCTTTTAAAATGACTTAATGTAATACAGTATTAAGATATGTAACACTTTTAGCCATTAAACAACAGGTGACGTATCACAGGCAAGGATTTCTCTTTCTTCTCAATGACTAAATAAGACATTAAGGAGGACATGAAAATGAGCCAAGGAATCAAAGCTAAGAGAAATGATTAGTGAATAAATCAGAACACCAATATATAAAACCAAAATACAATAGTTCTTATATATAATGAATCAATCAAATGAGTACAGTATGTATGGCATACACTTTAAACAGGTTTTCAAGAATTTTTTTTCATTTATATTTCTTTTGAAACCATGTATGCTATGGTGCTATGTAGAATTATTTTTAATTTATATTTGAATAAAAGAGTAACTTACATATATATGTGCATATATAAAGTATATATATATATATATATATATATATATACTAAAAGTAACTTTCTGATGCTTATTTACACTAATTAAAGATTTTATTAAATTCTTCCTTCAGACTTTGATTTAAATAACCCAACTCTGCTCTAAAGCTTATTCTTTCCTTTGGGTTTATGGTGCAAATAATAAGATCTTGAGGTATGCATGTTTCTGCAAATTTCTGAATCCTATCAATTAACAAAAGATTTTTCCATACACAGAGGATCTTAAATTTAATCTCATAAATGTCAAAACAGTAACTGTCACTCTAGAGCAGGACTCATCTACTATGCTATTTTTTTAAGCTGCAGTTACATAGCTCACCTTTGACTTGGATTATCTTTAGACTTTTGTACTTTGATTGTTCCTCAAGTTCTCCAAACATCAAAGTTCTTTTTTGTTGGTTTATTTCGTTCTTACACCCCAAGAATCCCCTGCCCCATCTATCACCACCTATGCAAACCCCAATCCTTTTTGAACCAACCAATAAGCAACCTCTTCCAGGAGGCCTTTCTTGATGGCTCAATTAAGAATAGATAATTTCCTCCTCTTAAAAAAATTAAATTTGGGATTAACATATGCACACTACTATATATATATATATATGTATATATATACTATACATATATATATATACTATACATATATATATATATACTATACATATATATATGTAATATATAAAATAGATAACCAACAAGGACCTACTGTATAGCACAGGGAACTTTATTCAATGTTTTATAGAAACCTATAAGGGAAAAGAATCTGAAAAAGAATATATATATATATTAATCACTTGCTGTATACCTGAAACTAACACAACATTGTAAATCAACTATACTTCAATAAAAAAATGCTAAAATATTAAATTAAATTAAATACTACAGCTTATTTGTTCCACTCCATGGCACTTGGCACCCCTTTCCTTATACCATAATCATGTTTCTGAACATTATCTGCCAGACTGGTTTACAAATGGTTTAAAGAATCGGTGACCATAGCTTGTCCATGTTGATATCACTCCTAGAATACTCCGTACAAACTAGGTTTTCAATATAAACTCAACTATTAAAGAAATGTCGGTTCATTTAGAAGTCATTCCAACTCCTCTGTTCCCTATGAGAAATGCCATTTCTTGCTATCCATTAGATATTTTCATCTGAATGCCCTGCAAACTTTGTAGGTGTTAAGACTACCTTATTTAACACTCACAAAAAAGCTCACGCTAGAGTTCTGCTAATGGCACTACCATTCATCAAAAAGCAATTTAGAAAAGTGTGGACTTTGAAGTCAGCCTATATGGACATGGTCTAGCATGACCCAGTCACTTACTAGCTGGGTGACTTTGGGCAAGTGACTTAATATTTCTGAGGCTCTATTTCCTCTGTAAAATGGAATTAAACATATCCTCCATGGCATGGGGTTACTTGGAAGATTAAATGAGTTATTACAAATAGAAAGGAGAGCCTGGCCCATAGCTGGTGATTATCAAATGTTAGCTATTATTGGTCTCCTTGTCCAGTCATCCAAACTTAAAGCCTCATTCATCATAACCTCCCTCCTCTTGGTCACCCACACATGTCAACTTGCCTAACTCTTGAATATTCTACATCTAGCATATCTGTAAAAATAATCTCTCATTTTCACTGTCCTAGTGTAGCCTTTGTTATCAGTCATAGGATAAGGGATTAACCTACTAATTAATCTCCTTTATCCCAATTCTGCCCACCTATCCACCCTCTTCCAAGCCATCCTATGTAAAATGGGATAGATATTAACCTTGTTAAAGGTTTGATCAAGATATCTTTGATCTAAATCCTGTGATGGTTCCCTATTTCCTTCTGAAATAAAAAATTTCAAATAAGCATTTAAGGAAATTCTCCTAACCTATATGTCACGTCTTAGCTACGCAAACTATACTGCACATACCTTTTGCTCAAGCTTTTCCATCATCTATATCTTAAAAATGCCCTCAGCTAAACTCACACTGTTCTCTCTATAAAGCTTGCCTTCCATGCAGTCATATTCACTTGCTGAAAGCTTAGTCTTTTTTTCAAAAATCATCTCAGAAAACTCTACGTATGACAACTGTTTTCAATCACTCAACTGAATGTGATCTGTTCCTCTTTAAACACCCAAAGACCACTGCTCTCCTCTCCTTGTCCCTTTTATGGAAGTCTCACTTTTATTATCGTTGTCTGTATACTTAGCTTATCACTTATACATGATTGTATATTACTTGAGGGCAAGAACCCTGATTTACTTATATCCATACTCTTTATAGAATCTTTCATGGTTCCTGAAACAAAGTAGGTGCTAAATTATTATTTATAGGGCAAGAAAAGTTAGAGACCAGTACATCAGGGAATGATTCTACAAAGTTATCTTTTGCTTTGGATTTCTATTTCTTTCAAGTCTGAGTCTAGGTTAGTTTGGTTTAACACATGTTGGTTCTTTGAAAATAAATCCTGAACCCAGATAAGTATTAATGTATTTAAATTTAGATACAACCAATTATGCATTCAAATCCCCCAAACAAATAGGTATATTGTTAAAATTTCATGAACTATAAATACAAATAGTTTCTAGTCTTTGAAAGGACTTTGCATATAGCAGTGAGATGCTTGAAAAAGAAAATGAAAATGGGATTTAGAATGGTTTTCTACACTTCCCTTTAACACCTGAGTTTCATTCTTACCTTACCTTAAACTATGTAAATGACCTTGAGAAAATTAAAGTAAATTCAAATAGTTTAAAACAGAGGTTGTGTGTGTACCAAGCACTTCAATAAGTAGCTGCTGGAGCCAACTTTATGTGATCACCAAAACATATTAACTTTAAGAATCTTTCTGGAGACAGTGAAACCCTTTATATATTAAATACATATATACATCAATATTAAATATATATATACATATATAGATAAATATTATATATATATTTACCTTGTAAGACTCATTTCAGTACATTACACTATTTAAATACTCTTTGAATGTCAAGGTGACTAAGGAATGTTTCGATTATAAAAGTGAAATAGATACTTCACTGAATCTATGTTGGTGCTTCAGAAATGTACCTTATTCAAACCTTCATACTAAGTTTTCCCCCATAATAATGTTTAAAGAAAACGTTGGGGGTTCTATTTCTTAGCTACCACTGTGAGGCAATTCTCACCAATAAAATGTTTTACCATTTCCCAAGAGTATACATACACACAGCCCGGTAAAGTGACCAATACTTGACAATAAACTCCACTACTGTGTCACCCCGTGGAGGAACCTGATTATAGGGAAGCCAGTTCTAACAATTTAAAATTGCAAGCAAGACAGAATGATTTAGCTACAAGGATATTCAGTGCAGCACTATTTACCACAGCAAAAATCGGAAGTAACTTCAATGTCTGACAACAAGGAATCAATAATCATCTTTTCTGGTACAACTAGTACAATACATAATGAAATATTATGAAGTCAATAAATGTGATATAGCAGAATAAACACTAATATGAGAAAATGTTTACAATTTATTATAAAGTGAAATTGAAGGCTATTTAATAATAAACACATAAGTCTATGTTTGTATGTGCATGTCTTCGTGTGTGTGTGTCTCCAGAAAGGGATAGATTAAAGTGTTGAGTAGTCATTTTCTTCTTTTTTGCTTATTTATATGTTCTAAAATGTATGTAATGAACATATATATTTTAATGGGAAAGAAAATGCCAACAAATACTAATTCGATATCCTTTTCTCTTTTCATAGACTCTTCCACGGGTAAGAAAATGCCAACAAACACTAATTCTATATCCTTTTCTCTTTTCATAGACTCTTCCTAATTTCTTTCTTGTTTTCATCACCAACGCCACCCTAGAGGCCACCTCCTCTCCTGAAACCCACAAGAACTCAGTGGAAATATGGTCATTTTCATCATGACCACCAATACTTCTAATAATTCACATATGAATAATGAGATATTAACTCTGAAGGAGCACAAAGAATCTAAGATAGGTTTATAGTTTAAGATTTCAGTGGGGCGAAACTGAATTATTCACATCCATTAAATAGAGTCTGAATGATTCACAGCCAATTTTATTTTTATAATTGTAATGAAACAGCTGGGATTAGAGTCTATTCATGGACTCATAAGAAATTTGCACCCCACCTACTAAAATTAGTTTCTGCATCCAAAATTCTGATTTGAACATCTGACTGTGAAAAAAACAGGCAACATTGCTCAATGCCAAGAAACTGAAGAAATAGACTTTAAACATGTCATATTCTCACCAGAATTATTTTATTTCTCATTGTGTAGACTTCCCTTTATCGGCATTCGTAAGTGGCCCCTTAATAGCATGATTCTCTGAAACAAAGGTATTTTCAAAGAATGAGCTTTCTTGTATAAGATAAGCCCCTGTTGAAGATTTTAGACTGTATTGTGACAGTTGTTTATAATTAATGGGTTCTTAGCCATTAGAGGGAAATCTAACTTAGGAACTTGGACATCAAATACATGATATCTCTTTGGACACTAGCATCACTAAGTCCACAATAGAAGATATTTGTCTTAAAGTTGCCTCGGGTATCAATTCACAGACCTAAATGTTTAAGGTTTTATAGAAAATTTGCTTGGCCCCAGAGTTTTCAACTTTAAAGAGATCTGAGCAATTGTATGCTTCTATCTCCATAATTTTCCAAAGAAGGAAACAGGACATAAGGACTGAGTGACTCATCCAGGGTGGTCACACGGCCAGTTAGTCACAAAGTGAGTCCAGAACACAAAGCCTCTTTTCCTCCAATCCAGTACTCTTTCCACTATATCACAAGGGAAGAGTAAAAAGAAAACTTAAAATATAATTTTACTGGAAAATACAATCCTGTCAAGCCTGAATCACAACCAGAGACACTCCATTAAAGGTGGAACACACCCACCTCTAAACCCAGCTGTAACCTCAAAGGGCTGGGCACACTACTAAAGAATAATTCAGATATATTTTGGAGTCTTGAAAAATATTTAAATCATATGTGAATTTGAGGTAAGCTCTAAATTTTGATTTGATTTTTAAAAAAATCCTACATGAGATATATTATCATAGCATAAAGTTTTGAGAGGCATATTAAGTGGATAGTTCATTTGTAGACCATAGACTGCCCATCGCGACAGTCTACATTTTAAAAACCTCCAAATTTCTTTGAATCAGTTACATGATTCAGGCGAAGTAATGGACTTTCCTGAATTATCAAGAAAAGTTTAGGTTGAAAACTCCTGAGATTAAGAAGAATTAGATTAGCCAAACATGTGTATCTTCTAAAATATGACCAAAACTGCTTCAACTGTAGCATGCTTTGCAAAACAGATAAGCTTCTAAAAAGTTATAAGTAAATAAAAACATTTTCATTTTTCAAAGTATCAGGGAAGAAATTTTAAAAGTCCCATGCTGAGGTTCTGGGGTTTTTTTTAAAGCAAATGATTATTTTTAAGTAAAGCAAATAGCTCTCTCAAATGTAATATCTGTAAATGTTTAGATTCCCATATATAAATCTGACCTAACTTGTGCATATAAATGACATCAGGGCATGTTTTCATAAGTGTCATTAATGGGGTAAGAATGGCCTGAGAGGGCTTCCCTGGTGGCACAGTGGTTAAGAATCCACCTGCCAATGCAGGGGACACGGGTTCAAGCCCTAGCCCGGGAAGATCCCACATGTCACAGTGCAACTAAGCCCGTGCACCACACCACAAGTACTGAGCTTGCACTCTAGAGCCCGCGTGCCACAACTACTGAAGCCATGCACCTAGAGCCCGTGCTCTGCAACAAAAGAAGCCACCGCAATGAGAAGCCCACACACCGCAACAAAGAGTAGCCCCCGCTTGCTGCAACTAGAGAAAACCCATGCGCAGCAACGGAGACCCAACACAGCCAAAAATAAATAAATGAATAAAAATAATGGCTTGAGATTCTGTATTTTTAGCCTATAGCAATCACAAACTCAATGTTAATTGAGAAAGTATACTTTCCCCTGTCTTTTTAACACGTTATTAAGAAATAATAAAGACTATTCTATCTGACATTCTGAAAATCCTATGAAAGAAAAATACTTTCTAACGGAATCAATGTAAATATTTCAGCAACAAATAAAACTAAAGATCATTAAATTCCATATTTTAAAGAGAAAAATCAAGTTCTCTCTTATATTCCCTCAAAGCCCACACTATTACCCCACCACATCCAACACACATCCAATGAAGGCAAAAACTGGGTTGAGAAATTGTGAAGGGTAGTAAAAACATCATCCATGGAGGCAAAAGGAAAACAAGGAAAGAGAGTTCTCCCCTAAAAAAGGTAAGCCTATCTGAGTTGGCTGCTTTCTCTTAAGAAACATGACTCAACTCTGCATAAGAACATAGGTCGTACTTGGAAATAAATCCCTCTAGAAAACAAACTGTGCTGCACACATAATATAAGGGAAGCGTATCATACCATTATCTGGATATTGGATATTTGTCATATTTCATATACATAAGAAATAGCTCTTAAAGATTATCATTTGCTTTTTCCTTGATTATCTGCATTCATCATTAAATAAGTCAATTTAGTTGAACAGCTCTCCTTAATTACGTATTTCTAGGATATTATTCTCTAGGCATTATTTATGAGTGAATTTATTTTGTATCTTAAAAATGACCCACTTTGATGACAGTGACTTGGACATGGGACACCATTTATTATCAGTCGGATTTTCTCATTTAAATATTATACAGTGTATTCTGCCTTTTAGAAATATCTCTGTATATCCTTAGTTTTTTCTGATTAATCATGATGTTACAGATAGGTAAATTTCCAGGGCATGAAATGGTTCATCACTTTCGTAATTAATATGCCCGAATTAAATCTTAGAAATTGAGAAACTCTTTTTAAAAAGGCAAGTTAACATGTTTTTACAGGTGCGAGAGCTATTTGATCATCCTAACATGAGAGATGATACCACTCAATTGATCACATCACAAATGTCCTGTACTTACAAAAACAAAACGAAAGTAAGATTCCTTTGCCTTACCCCTAATCACTGATAACAACATAAAAAATATGCCGTAAGATAAAGTATTGTGGGTTTTTTCCAAAATGACGTCATAACCCCGATTCTGTTTTACTTGTAAATTATAGTTAATTATAAACATCTATAAATGAGAATGTTACTTCACCAAAATGAAGGAAATAGGGTTCCTGGAGCCTCACTGAAACTACCCGCATCTCCTTGAACTAGCAGCACAACCACAGGCGGCAGTATCCTACTTGCCAAGCCTCCTTGAGTTTACTGGTAGACCATCTTAGTAATCAATGTCCTTGTCTATAAACACTTAATGAAAGTTCACTAACAGAGTCAAAGGGAAGGGAGAGTAAAAGAATATGACAATGGAAACAATATTCACTTTTTTGGTGGGAGCAAAGACCAAACACAGAAATCCAAGGTAAAAATTTTTCCTGGATTTTAGGTAATGAACACTTCTGTTAAATCCACCTATCAGACTGGACTTTGCCAGAAAAATATTAGATTCACATCGAGGCTGTGCAGCTCATGGCTGACACACTTTTGAATCATTCTGCATCTGTGCTCCTGAAACTTGGGCCACCTTCTGTATACTCTTCACTTCCAACATCTAAGAACACTCAACAATAGGGTCCTTCTTGGGCCCTGTTATCTTCTGACTCATGCCGTCCGTGAAAAAAAGGAAGCCAAGCAAAAGATAGTTATACAGGAAATAATTAACAGATACCGTGCTGAAGGATACCATTTCACAGGGACTACAAACTTACAGCCCAATTCACTAAAAGATACATCTGCTTCCCCTGCCTTAGAAACCTGGGCCAGCAGAACTATGCCAGACTTCACAAAAAGCCTAGGCTACAAAAAAAGAAAAAAAAAACGTGCTTTTAAAAAATACTTTAGCCAGGGGAGTTGACTTAAAAGAAAGAAATCAGAATAATAGAAAATCCCATTAGTCAAACATGTATGTATCAAATTGATTTTAGTAGTGATCTATTGTCAAATACGGTATACCAATATAAAAGATGAATAACCAATAAAGGAAAAAAAAGCTACTTAGATTTTATTTAATAAAAATTAAAATGGTCATGTTCACTATTAAACATAACTAAGAGGTTGAATGATTGTTATTTTTAAAATAAATTTATTATATATTTGAATTTAAACCATACCCTTTTCTAATAGGTGACGATAGAAATGCATCTATCTAGGGCAGAAGCACAGAGATATACAAGGATTGTTAATCTCTGGATACAGTAAATGGTTTTTAACATTTTATTCTTAGGCAAAATAAATATCAGCGGCTACCTAAAGAGAAACTTTACAAACAAGGCCTAAAAACTACTACTTCATAGCTAATGATCAGGGAGGTGTGTGCTTCCTATTTTTCCTGGTATAGACTTTTCTCTTTGGTATTCAATATGTGCAAATATAAAAAAATTCAAATGGGGTCAGGAAAATGGTTATGTATGTAAACACTATGTTTAGACAACAGTACCTAGATGATAGGTGCTTTTATTTTCATTAAACATGAAGCAAAACAATAAATATCAGACTTTTCACCTGAGATCATCTTTAGTTAAAAAAAAAGTTCCTGCGGTCTTCTGTCAATGGTTGTAAAGGCATTCAACACTGTCGCTTGTTTAAACGTCTCTTTGACTGCCAGTGGACTGTCCCCAAAAGAACATTTTTGCATCTCAATAGACTGTCCGGTATCAACAATCTTTAAACTATAAATTTAACGCCGCTGAAGAAAGGGGGAAATAACATCTGCTTTGTACTGTCTTGGTATCACATTTACAAAACGAACAAATAATCATACTACTTTGCACTTATCTAGAACCCTGCATCTGACGATCTCAAATGGCCCGACAAACATTAATTAACTAAGCTGCGCAGCACTCCTGGGAGGATGGCTGGCATCATGATCCCCTCCAGCAGACAAATGAACGGGATCCTGGGAGGCCCTTTCTCCGAGCCAATGGCTCAACTCGGATCTCAACTCCAAGAACAACCTGAAACTCAACTCCGCAGCCCATGGCCAAACATCTCTGCCAAAACCAAGCAGTGCAAAATGTACATGTTAAGACGGACAAATCTGTAAATAAATTTACACTGAAATCAATCACAAAGAGATTTATTTTTCCCCTAGGTGCATGTGGAAAGTGGACTGATAACTAGGCATCTGAACTGGTGGAAGAATTAGAGCCTACAAGTTATCTGACTGTGACGTTCTGTCCTGACGTGACATGCAGAAGTTTATTACATAAGTATAGATTTGCCAACTAAACAATTATACTTCTGAGTTTCACTGAAAAACAAAAAAATGCATGTGATATTGGCAAAATCTTTGTGAAATTTAATAACAGGTGTTTGCTTCCTTTTAATATGGTTATCAGTTAAAAGACATAGCTTTCTGTGTTATAAAATCCAATCTAAAACGTTAATTACAAGAATGAAACCTAGAATTCCTCAACAGGAAATAATAAAACGAACACAGTTTCATCTGCATAAGAAGCTACCAAATAATTAAAAAAATAAATACCTTTGTTAAAATAAAAATTATACAAGAAGCTGATCAGAAAAGAGCACCCGACTACACTGAGTTCTGACTATACTACACTGCTTAGTTTAAAATGAGAAAGGAACATCTATTTGAATATAAAAAACCAATTAACTTTTACTTTTAGCAAGACAGTATTAAAGACGTTAACCTCTTCCTGGAGCCAAATTTAAATGCTGCGTTTTCAAAACATTTTCAGGAGCTTATTCATGTTTTATAAGATCTATTCTAGAAGTTTTAAAAGAGGAATAATTAAACTTTACATATAAACTTGGACTATTTCTAGCAAAGCATCTAAAGGGGCTAATATTTCTTTCTACTCATAAAAAGAAAAAACATGATTTTATAGAAATACTGTTAGTGCACACAAAACCCTGATTTTCATGAAGCAATTTACAAGATGAAGCTTATGTTAATGTGCTCCCTGCCATACTCAAAGCACAATGATCAACACAGGTCACATACACAATTTAGAATTTTTTATAACAAGATCAATTCCATACTAGTAACAAAGGAAGTCTAAAGGCATTCACCAAATGAAAATACACATAAATGAGCTGCCACTGAATGTAAAACTAAAAGCCAAACACTGACCTAAGGAAAAAAAAAAAGAAAAAGAAAAGAAAGAAGTGAAGAAAACTAATGAATATTTTGAAACTTGAGCTCTTCTCTGTGATTCTTATATTTCCTTCCTCACTTTGAGTGCAGCAGAATTTCATAACTACAACCAGTTAGAAACATGTAACAGAAAGACTAATATTCTGAAAGTGATATTTTAATGATGTGCTTTGTGACATGACCCTAACTCCATTCAGCATACTCTTTAAAATGTTTCCATTATTTAGCAACATAGTGTTAAACTATTTTAAATTAACATTTTCGTTGGACACATTTTCCACACTTAATTCTTGAATATCACTCTGCCCAGTAGTCAAAGATGACAGTCAAGTTTTTACTTTTAGTATTAGAAACTACATGTATAAATGTATTTACATTTGTCCTATTAATGCTTTATTGGATGCTCTAATTAAAAAATCGCTTTTAAAACCTATTTTCCATTTCTTAAATTGCTATTTCAAAACAAACATACCAAACAGCAAGTTAATTTCAAGTTCCATTCTACTATTTAAACTCAAACATGAATATTACATTCTGTAGATATATACTTACACAGACCCCTGTTTTTTCATTTAAAACATGGAAATTGTATGTGCATATTTCACTTGTGTACTTATAAATTTTTACAGGACACCTTTGTTACTAACTAGACCTCTAAAATTACAAAATTAAAGTACTTTGGTTTTGCCTTAGTAAATATGATGGCTATATTCTTTTGGGTTTCCCTTGACTGATGGCAGAGGAAGGAATGAGAAGTATATGTTTGCCATGATAACTCAGCAATACCAATTTCTACCACCAAAGTAGATTTCTTGTCAAATTCACAATCAGAATTCACCAAAATAGAATTCTTGTCAAATTCACAATCAGAGTGGGCTCTTAATTCTCTCAAGTATCTTAAAAAGCTGATCAGCAAGACATGTGTAAATTAAAACTTTTAAATTCAGTTAACATACTAAATATTGGGTCGGCCAAAAAGTTCGTTAGATTTTAAGTAAAAATAAAAGCCACATTTTTTCATTTCACCAAGAACTTTACTGAACAGCGTATTCACTAACCAAATGAACATTTTGGCCGACCCAATATTTCACAATAAATCAAATCAGCTATACCTCCTTATCGCAGATGTCCAATAAAATGGGTGATTTCCAAAAGCACTATTCAAATGCAATGAAAATATAAATTTTAAAGATCAAATTTTACTAAAAATCACAGAAGAAAGACCCAGGCCACTTTAAAATACGTCATATAGATAGATAGATAGATACATATATATATATGTATCGATACATATATATGTATCTATATACATATAGAGAGAGAGAGAGACTTTTTTGTCAGCTCTCAAAATTTAGTAGACAATGGCCTTTAAGTATCACAAGTCCTACAGTGAGGAATCCGATATTCACTGTAGAACACAGTTAAGTAGCCTCTTGCTGAAGATTTCCTACTTCAGCAGCTGATATGGAGGAACTGAAAAGACAGTTGAAATGATGCAACAGAAAGTTGAAGTCAGGAAATTAAGGAAGTGGAGGAATTGAGAAAAACAATTTTTTTAGAAAAGTATTATCACCCTCAGGCTGCTTAAAGAATAGAACTATCCTGCTCAGGTTTTAGATTGCACTGCTTCATAAATTACTGCTCGTTCCAAATTCTTAGTGTTTACAAACAGTGGCAGAAAAGGTAACATTCCAGAAACAGTCTAAAAGAGTCACACAATTTGCTATCAGATGAAGACGTCATGGATGAAAACAGTTTTAAATGGAAAAAAAAAAAAAAAGAGTGGGGAGTTCTAGTGATACAGATGTAAGGAAATCAATTCCACCACGCTCTCAAGGTGCAACATGAAATTTAAAAATCCTAGGACACGTTATTCCTGCCTTATAACCAGAAACCATAAGAGCCACTTGAGACCAGAAGAGTCCTCATATGCTAAGAAAATGATGAGCATTTACAATGATAAAAATGCATAGTATATGAAAGAAGCTCCCTAAATTGAACACTCACTTGAAAAGCACAGGAACTATTTCTCTTCTTTCCAAAGTTATTTATGATAAACTTGCTCCTTCCGGGCAGGAAGGATTCTTTGTTTCTCAGTGTACAAGGAGGCATCTCCTCTTCTGCATTCAAGCCCTTCTCTTAGCTCCAGGGCATGACTGCAGATGGGAAAGGTAACAACTTTTATAATTAACTGTGCTCCTCCAAGGGGCGTTTCTCAACTCCACTAGAGAAAGCCAGAGAAGCACAGATAAGCCTCAGAGAATCTGCACGAAATGAGAGCAGAGTAGCCAAGCCGACATTGGCAAGAGTAATTTTTCTCCCCAGAATACATCCAGAGAGAACTCGGTGGTCTCTAACCTCCAGGTCAAATCACTGGGCTGGCTGAACTGTATTTCCTAACCAGCTCTTTTGTAAAGGTTAGCAGGATTCTGATCCTACCTTCCATGAAGGAACAAAGCTTTGAAATCAACCGGAAAGCTCAAAACTTCTCAAAGTCAAGGTGAGATGTTGAAGTGGTAGTGCCTTAGGCAAAAAGCAAGCATCACTCAACTGGGAGCTCCTGAATTTTCAAAATCTAAAATATTTCTTAACAATTCACAGTCTACACAGCATGAAGAGAGTGAGCAAGGATCTTATCTTACAGAGCTTTTGTTTAGTTTCTTTTTCACGCAGGACTGTGTCTTTCTCCCTACAGGAGCCCGATAATGTAAAATTCATGGTTCTTTTCTTCAGATGCTCTTCACACCATTCACACTTAAGTCTATCTCATTTTTTCCCTCCTCTTGGCAACAAAACAACAAGCACTGTCATTTGTACATAATTACGCTGTGAGTTTTAAAAACACTACATTTCTGTATTAACGTCTCACTGAGGGCTTTGCATTCTTAGTGATTTAAATCTCTGCTAATTTCCTCATTAACCATAGACTGTGTCACACCACCTTAAAATTTAAAAGTCATTTCATTATTTTAATGTAACAAACGTGCATCCTTCTGGGATTCCGAGCCTCCCTTCTCCAAAAGCGGCCTCATCGTTTTGCATAATCACCAGGAATGATTAACAAACATTCAATCGGAGCTGAGAGTAGTGACAAACAAGTGACTTCTACCCACTCGATCAAGTATGTGTAGAGTACACACAAACACACGTGAGCTGCTTTCTACCACTTTGGCCTTATTAAGTATACATCCCCAGACAGATACACATCATTTAGTTACACTTGGTAAGTCATGATACTAACTCTAGAGAATGTACATTCTCCCCATTTTCCCTTCAAGATATAGGAATTATTTTAAAAAATTAAACCTTCCTACCCGTAACAGGGACTGGGATTCATCCTTGGACTTGTTTTCTCCAGATGCAGGATACTGCTGGGTGAGGGCGCCAGCCTTCTCTCCGCCTGCAGGCACCCCCTGCAGGAAGCCCTTGGTCTCCACAGCCAAGCCATAAATAGGGCGCGCCAGGTGGGCAGCCTCTACGTTGGGGCTATCCCTTAAAGTCTTTGTCTGCTCTTGGGGGCCGGACACAGGGGTCAGAAGCCCCAGGCTTGCTTGGGTATAGGATGGACTGCCCCGTAGGATGTCCGCCCCTCTCCAAGTCACGTTGCGAAGGTCATCGCTTGAACTCTCAGCCCAAGCTTTTTCTTTCAGCCCATCCTTCTCTTCTAGCTTCTCCCTCTTCACCACACTCTCAGCAACCGGCTCTCCCATTTTAGAGTCTGGATTGAGCAGACTGTAGACCTTGAGGTCAATCTTGGGCTCCTCCTTGATGGTGGATACGGCATGCCCGTCCTCTTCACCGTTGGCTGTAGTGCTGTCCTGTTCCTGGCAGTGAACAGTGTTGAAGTGCTCCAGTAGTGACTGAGTCTCGGCAGCTGTAAAACTGCATTGACGGCATTTGTAGCAGCTGTGTGCTCTCCTGCAGAAGAAGAAAAACCATTACTCGAAATCTAGCATTCAGAAGGGCTTTAAAAAAATAGTCTTCAAGCACCTGAATTTTATCTCCTGTAATGTAATAGGTAGAATGCAATACAATATTCTCAATACCCAGAAACTGGCATCTTCCGTTCTAGGTAAGGAAGGCAATATTCCCATTTGTTATATTAGCAATAACAGGTGTCTGCACACACAGACACACTTATGCGCACACACTCCAGACGAGTCACATTTAAAACTGGTTGATTTGCTTCATTATTGAAGGACCTGCTCTGTTCATTTTACTGTGACCGGATAATCATCAATTCTATATTATTTAATAGATATTCATAAATTTTTACACCTGATTTCATCAATGGACTTTTCTCTTTCCACTTATTTAAACTAAACTGGGATATTTTTCACTATAAATATATATACATTGCTAGTGCTGAAGTGCTCTATACAGCTTTTACATATATTAAATTCTACCGAACTGATTACAATGTTCTTTTCTATCATAAAATTTAAATCCATTTAATCAATGAAATGTGGTTGACTGAGCTACATAATCTAGTAAATAAAATATACCAGAAGCTCAAGTTTTTTAAGACAAATTTTTTGTATCTGTAAGGACTTATGAACATTGAACAAATTGAATGTCTGTTGGGTACCAAGCAGCATGACAGGCGCGTACAGATATATTCATTAAAAGAGTATGCGTGAATGTATGTTTATGTGTGTGTTTTCTTTTTATAAGGCATAAAACAAGGAGACCTTATTGTTGGATTTCATAGCATCTCCTGCTGTTAAAGACAGAACGGTAACTGTTAAATTAAGAAAAATGTTTGATTAACAAAGAAGAACAGAGGCACTGTACCCTAAAAGGCATACTGGAAAGGTACACAAATAACTGGGAATAAGGCATACATTCTTTAACTGTAAAAACCTTGTATGGCTTTCTAATTAAATAACCACATGAAACACTTGCTACTCCACAATATAATGTGTTAGGAGTTACAACTTAAAATAACAAAATAAGTTTTGAGACCTGTTACTTAAAGCTACTGCAGGGGCTTCCCTGGTGGCGCAGTGGTTGAGAGTCCGCCTGCCGATGCAGGGGACACGGGTTCGTGCCCCGGTCCGGGAAGATCCCACATGCCGCGGAGCGGCTGGGCCCGTGAGCCATGGCCGCTGAGCCTGCGCGTCCCGAGCCTGTGCTCCGCAACGGGAGAGGCCACAACGGTGAGAGGCCCGTGTACCACAAAAAAAGAAAAAAAAAAAAAAAGCTACTGCAAAGTAGGTACCCCTATATGTAATCTGTAGATAATCATCACAATATTACTTTGCCAGGCACTGGGTACACATTGGTGAATACAAGGCACATAGTCCTTGCTCAGCTGGTGTTTAGAGTCTAGTCAGGAATGACAAGCTTCACATTAGTCTCTAAATAAACATGTAAGGACAAAGAGTAATATGTGCTAAGAATGGAATGGATGGGATGGTAAGGGGGTGGAAGGGCTGCTTAAGGTCCTCAGGAAGGCCTTTCTGAGGGCGATTTATCAAAGCAAAGGATGGAAAGGAGCTATCCTTGTTGGAGGAGGAGGGAGGGGAAAGGGCAGTACATTCTAGCAAGCCTGAGATACTGAAAGAGGCCACTGATGCTTGAGAGGAATAAATAAGAGGAAGCATAATAATCAACAAGCCGGAGGGTCACCTAGAGCTTTGTGGACCACGGCAAGGAGGTAAGTATCTTCAAAGGGAAAGGGAAGCAACTGCAAGGTTATAGGCAGAGGAGTAGCATAGTTACATGTGTGCTTTAATCACTTTGGGAGTGTAAAAGTTTCTCTACTGGAGGACTTCCTTCCGAGACCTGATGGCTGAAAATCCAAAAGAACGTTCTTATTTTATGCAAGCAAAATTCAAAGGTATTAAGACATGTAACAAAATCTCAGCCGATATTTGTTGAGAGCACTTAATTTGGTACGTGATTATCTTCTTGTGATTAACAGCTTACATTTATTTGAACAAATATGGATATTTAACTTCTACTTTTTACAGGAGGTTGTTTTCAATCTTTTGTCCTATTTTTCTTCACGAAGTAGGAAAGATAAAAGGAAATACAATAAATGAAAAATAATTTGATGATGAATTGACCATAAAAATATTAAAATGGGGCTTCCCTGGTGGCGCAGTGGTTGAGAATCCGCCTGCCGACGCAGGGGACACGGGTTCATGCCCCGGCCCGGGAAGATCCCACATGCCGCGGAGCGGCTGGGCCCGTGAGCCACGGCCGCTGAGCCTGCGCGTCCGGAGCCTGTGCTCCGCGACGGGAGAGGCCACAGCAGTGGGAGGCCCGCGTACCGCAAAAAAAAAAAGAGAAGAAGTGCAAGACTCTAGAGTACCACATGACAAAATTATTTTAAAACAGAAGACTCATAGTTTTATTGGAGAAGCAATTTAGTTCACTTAAAAGTAAGACTCTAGAACCAGAACGCCTAAGTTTCAAGCTTGGCTCTGTATTTTACTATATATGTGACTTTGGATAATTTACTGAACCTGCCTCAATTTCCTCACCTGCAAAATGAAAATAATAGTGCATCTAGTATGAGTTAACCAATATAAATCCTAAAATTAAATAAAGCCCCCCTTCTGTGTGAATCTGCATTCTGCACTCTATTCAAAGGAGCTAAAACTTACCAACTGGCATTTTGGTATCATTCTTTTCCACTCCCCCAGGTACTTTAACCATAACAGACATCTTTCTTAAAACCATGTTTATTTCCTAGCAGATCCTTTGTTTTAAGACATTACCAGGTAGAATATATTTTTTGCCTTTTCTGCTTCACCTAGTGGTATTCAATGGCCTGAAAGATGGAGCAGTTTAGCAGTTAATTGTCAAGCCTTACTCTTTTCTCAATAATAGTAGTCAGACCCATAATCTTAAAATTCTGAATAACAAAGACAGAAAGGGCATTACCTGTGTTTTCCTGAAGTCTTCAGAGGTAGGGATGCTTTGTAAATGTATTCAGGAGGGTGGTTTAGAACCATAATAATATCTAGTAATATATCTCAGTAATTAAGATTATGTGCCTTCAATATCTACTTACTCTGCAATCTAGAAATGTCCTTGAGACAACCTATTCCTTCACCATAAAAAGACGAATACATCCAACCTTTAACTGGTATGTGACTGACATGTCCTCCTAAATATACAAGGAGTTCTGGGTGTGTCCTGTCTAGGCAATGAATTCATCGCAACGTATCACTCTTGAACCAAGGTGTCTGGGGGCTTCTAGGTTTTCTAGTTTCAAGTTCCTGTCCCAACGGACAACTCTCTGACTCCTTACAGGTCTCGGCAAGAGCTGTTCAGATCTGCCCACAGAGGAGCTCTTATTCTGACTGATCAAGGCAAAACCTTCCGTGATACAGGTGCTGGAGGACTGTCCAAATGCAGAGGACGGTGAGGCTGGGTGTAAAGCAGAAAGGAGACAGGAACTGCAGAGATAAGTTTTCAGCGAGAACCGGGTTTTACATTGAAAAGAAAAACACATACTAACAGGAAGGATATTAAAACGAGCTGGCAATAACAAGCTCAACGCACACACGTTTTCTTTTGAAGACTTCAAAGCACTCACACATATGTGATCTCACATTCCACTGAGGTATAAAGCCCATTTTATAGATAAGTAAAATGAAGAAAGTGCCTTGTCCATTTAGTCTACATCAAGTCAAGAATACAGGGCTTCTACCTTCCAGACTGATGTTCTATTTTTCTATCCTCGGTTGCCTGAATTTTTAACTTTATACAAAAATAAATAAAATTACTGACAATACTGACAATGAAAAATGAGGGCTAAAAATTGAAAACATGAGGGGAAGGGAAAGGTCTTCTAACTGACAGAAGTGAGACTGACTACAGCAATGGTTTGCAAAACGGGCTGCAACTGAAGGAGTTTCTTAGCAATACAGATTCCAGGGCCTCTCAGTTGCCCTACTGAAGATCTGAATCTCCTGGACATAACTTGAGAATCTGAATTTTTAGTAAGGTCTTCAGGGGACACCCATGCAGGGACCAGTCACAAACTACATTAGTAGATATATCCTGGTTCAAAACAACTGAATGAACACACTCAAGACATCCTCTACCACCTGTGACTCTAATAAAACACAGGTAATGCCCTTACTATCTTTGTTATTCAGAATCATAAGATTCTGAGTGTGACTCCTATTCATGAAAAGAGAGTAAAGCTTGACAATTAAGCAGTAAACTGCTAAACTGCTCCATCTTTCAGGCCACTGAACACCCTGAGGTGAAGCAGAAAAGGCAATTTGCTGCATAATACTCTGGAGAACTGAAGGACTTCTTTCTCCATATAATAGTCATCAAATAAATGATAGGAAATATATTAAAAAGACAACATCACTGTACTTTCAAAAGCTGGGAGCAACATGAACTTTTCAATCACCTATGCTAACATCTAGAGCGGTGCTTCTTAAACCCTAACATGCAGAAGAATCATCTGGGGATCTTGTTAAAACTCAGATTCTGATTCTGGAAATCTGGGGTGGTACCCAATAGTCTCTATTTCTTATAAAATCCCAGATGATGCTGATGCTGTTGGTTCCCAGACCACACCTTAAATAGCAAAAGTCACGAAGCCATGGTCAGAAATACATCGATGAGTGTTAGATTGGAATGAACTCTCAACATATATACTCAGTACTTGACAGAACATCCCCAAATGAATTCTTTATGATGAGCAACATCATCTTCCCTCTTAAAGCACATACTCCCACCTCTGAAAGTCAACCCTAACAGCTTCATAAGCTAAAACTATAAACGTGACATTGTCAAGCATAATCCGCAAATAGTCATTCATCTTCTTTATTTCACTGTTTGGGCATCATCTTTTAGTATTCTTTAGTTCTAGGCCATTATTCTACAACAATCACACATAGTACCTATTTCCATCCCTACTACATACAATAAGAATGTGAAGCACAGACAAGTCAATTCATAAAATAATACAGGGTGCATGATGCAGTATTCTAGCTCGTGTCCATAGTTATTCTTGCATGTATGCTGTTTGGTAGTTGATGCAATACTACTAGCTTGTTCAGGAATTACTTCCTGAAAGATTTGGGTATATTTCTGACTTGTGTCACTCTCAACAATAACTGAAAAGCCCTTCAACTTAATGCCATGTCCCCCCAAAATAAAAAGATTATTTTAGTGCCTAGTATAAGAAACATTACTGAAGAATAAAAGTTTAGTCATTGAGAAACTACATTAGTTTGGACTCTGCTCTAACCTACTGAATACATTTCATTTTATCAACATTAATATGAAAACCTCAAAAGGTTCAAGGAGTTTTCTCTTCATTTTTCAAGACCCATCTTAACTGCCTTCTCATCCATAAAGACTTCCCAAATGACTCAAACCCAAGGGTAAACCTACCATCCTCTGAGCTACTCTGAAACTCTGTCATCCAGAGGATTTTTTTCACATTGCGTTTTATTAAAATGAATGGCCTTTGATTTAAGTGATGGCATAAAAAGATTTATTTCATCATTTAAAAAGCTCTCATTTACCAAATAATCATGTATGTCTTACTTTACAGTTATATTGTAATTGCCTTAAAATCAAGATCAAAGCCCACACATCTCTATATATCCCTTCCAGCTCCACCCAGAACATCCAGACAGTCAGTAAATATCTACTTAATAACCAAAGGAATGAACCACCACAGCTCTGGTAATGCTAGACTTAATAGGTAAAGTCATAAAGCAGCAGAGAAATATTAAGAAGTACATAGATATTTTGCAGATGGTATATTTTGAATGGTTCTCTGAATAAACTCTTCATTATTTAAAAACTCCTAGAACTTCTAGCTACATGAAGCTCAACTAATTTAAAAGACACTGCAAATATATTTGCATTAATTTAAATTCTATACTCTGCTGCCAACTGGATAGCAAACATTCTCTTCATGCTACCTGAGGAAAAAAGATGTCAGTCTGTAGATCTCCCTACCATTATCGGTGCCAGATAAAATACAGGATGCCCAGTTAAATGTGAATTTCAGATAATAAACAAATAATATTTTAGTGTAAGTATGTCCCATACAATGTTTGGGACACACTTACATAAAATCTCAATTTTTCCAGTGCAAAACTTTAGACAATGAACACAATCAACTTTGATAAAAGAGATAATCATCTTTTGCCTCCAGAAAAAACTACATCAAGCTGCATAAAAAAAACCAAATTGTACTTAATTCAAGTGACTTAAAATTTCTTTGAGAAAAGATGTTTTATTCCTTATTCTACTTGACAGAATTTTCACGTGCTATAAAAAAGCATTTATTTCAGATCCATTCATATTTCAATACCTTTTATCCTAGCAGTAGCATTTTATTCATTAGTAGAGATTAAAAATTATTTTCATAATTCATAAAGAACTGAGGTTTTCTAGATTCTAGAAAAAAATCAGCTAAAAGGTGCTAGTCTTTTGCTCTACTCTGATAATATTTCTGTATTTCGATTTTCATAACAAACAGCTCACGGTATTTGTGGAGTCAGCTCTAAACAATGCTTTGTTTTTTTCCTTTTAATGTTAACTTCCAGAGATTTATGCCATAACTTAAAAAGCTCTCCTTCACTGAATAACTGTATTTCACTTTCAATAGTTTTAACCATAGTTTTTCTTCTTCAATGACTAAATGGACATCAAAGTAAATGAATAAATTATAAATACTAATCAATTAAGACTTCAAAGGTATTTTTTGGTAATTATGGAAAAAAATACCTACAGATAAATTGTCACAAAGGAAGAGTAAATGAAGTGATTTAATTTAAATATAGTTCAGTATATGTGACAACTAATTAGTCATTTTTTGTGTCATAAGAGTCTACAGGTGTGGCACTTGAGGTCACTGCCACTGTTGAATGTTGGAATGAAAAGCATCTGAAGAGAGTATTTGAGGGACAAAAACAGAAAAGGAATCACAGATGTATAGGTGGGTAACCGATAATCAACTTTTAAAAGCTGAAAATTTAATATTCAGCCTTAGTCAAGTGCAAAGGAGTAGTGTACAAAATATACTCTAAGGAAAATTGAAATTTTGAATGAATAAGATTCCATTCAATCCACTCATCTTGTATTTTTATACTGAAATAATCTGATGAGTATTTACTTATTTGGAATAACTGGGTTCTTTTAGAAGGGTGTGGGGTGATGCCACCTTCACGTGGTAGAAGAAAACACAACTAATGTCTTAGCTGAAAAATCTCAATTTATGATTCACTTTCAAAAAGAAGATATCCCTACCAAACATTCAAAACAGAAAAACAAATCTTCCCATAAAATAGAAAGTAAACAAGAAAAGAGAAATAAATTATATAATATGAAATGTAAATCATGGCTAAAATTTATCTTATGCCATGACTCGATAAATGTTCCTATATAAAGTCTTCAGGACCATTAAATCTGAAATTTCTAATAAATAATGTGTCCAAATAAAGGTAGTGCAATTGTGGGTTATTTTCTTGATGGACTATAATACCTTGGGTAACTTTCTGTCTCACAATGGGAATTTTCAACTTGAACCATGATGTCCATTTCAAGGTTTTACAGGCAACTGATTTATTAGGTATTGTTTAAAAGAACATGACACATAAAATACACAAATCTAGATGTAACCATCTTGGTACTCACCCTTTTAGAAACTCTGTACTAATGCACTGTGTACTTAGCTTTTTCAGATGTGCTGATAATTAAGTGCTTATCATAAAATCTATTCTTTAGAACTAGCAGAGCACACAGCTCATGTTCCTTCCCAGAGCTCTTTTAAGGTAGAAATTGTGCAGTAGCTACATTAATTTAATCAGCTACTGCATCCAATGTTATTTCCTTTAGATATAAAGGAAATAACCATAAAGATATATATTTTATGTCTAAAATATTCAAACACTGTTTAAAAAATTTTAATGCATTCATAAATCCCTAAACAGACAGATGCTTGTCATCACATACACTACCAAAAAATATGTACATTTTTCCACATTCTAGTCAATTAGGTAGATAATGACTATATCACTGATTTTCAAGTAGTTTTTTAATAATAAGGGAAGTTGACTATTTATTCAAATATTTATTGGATATGTGTATTGATGAGAATTGATGCCTCATTATTAAAATTTTATCGTGTAATATTAATCGCACACGTGTACACGCATATATATACACATTCATATCTAGGTTTAGCAAAAAATGAAAATGAACATAATCATAGGATCATAAAATATGATTGATATATGTTTATATATTCTTTATCTTTATATGGAGAGATACAGAGTGACAAAGAGCCTATGTACACACACATATATATATATAAACAGAGAAAGAAAGAATGATATATTTATAGAGGGAAAATAATGTTTATGGTACAGTTCAATATATGTATATGAATGTAACAAATATACATGGTGTATACATATATAAATATATATGAATATATGTATACAGTTTTGTTTGCTAGTTTTTATGAACTTCTTTTATGAACTTCTATGAAATGGTATGAAGCTACAAATAGTTGTCTTTGATTTGTTTTTATTCGGTCAAAATTATATTTATAAGACATCCATGTTGTATTCAACTGTCATTTATTCAAATTCACTATTGTATAATATTCCACAGTATGACAAACCTATAAGTTACTTAACTAACCTCTTATGTATAGTTGAGGTTTTTTTCTTATTTGCTTTGCTTTTTGTTTCGGTTGTTTTGCTCTTTAAAAAAATACTACTTTGAACATTTTTGCACATGTTCCCTAGTGTTCCCGCACAAGAAGTTTTCTTCTGAGGAGTGAAATTACATGGTCTTTGGGAATACGAGCATCTGATATTGCCAGAATTTGCTAAATTCACTTTATAAAATCATACGTACTGGCAATTTTTATCCATTTTTTAATCCATTATATATTTTTTGTCTTAACACCTATGTTTCCTGGAATAAATAAAATGACCTCATTGTTTTCTTTGGTTAATATTTGCCTTGTGTGATTTCATCTATCCTTATCTTTCTGCTATGGACGTCTGATTTAATTACACTGAGTATAAGGGTATGTTCTATATGATACTGTTTTTTTTTTTTTTCCGGTACGCGGGCCTCTCTCACTGTTGCGGCCTCTCCCGTTGCGGAGCACAGGTTCCGGACGCGCAGGCTCAGCGGCCATGCCTCACGGGCCCAGCCGCTCCGCGGCATGTGGGATCTTCCCGGACCGGGTCATGAACCCGTGTCCCCTGCATTGGCAGGCGGACTCTCAACCACTGCGCCACCAGGGAAGCCCGATACTGTTTTTCTGAAATCTTATTTCTTATTGGCTTAGTATGTACCAAATTTTATAAGCATTTTATATCTGCTTGAAAAGCATGTGCATTCTCTAATCGTTGGGTGTAGAATTGATGTATTTTAATTAAATCAAGTTAAAAAAAAAAACAGGGAGTTCCCTGGTGACCTAGAGGTTAGGATTCTGGGCTTTCACTGCCGTGGACCAGGTTCAATCCCTGGTCAGGGAACTGAGATCCTGCAAGCCACACAGCATTGCCAAGATAAATACATAAATAAATAAGTTTCTTAATTTGTTGCTCAAATATTTTATATTTTGAAAAAATTTTTTTCTGTTCAACCTTTAATAAGGGAGGTTTCCTAAAATGTACTACTGTGATTGTGGTTTGTCATATTTTCCCTGTAGTTCTTGATCAATTTGTGCTTTACATATATATTTATTTATATTTATATTTTATATATTTGTAATTATTATATATCCCTGATGAACTGAACCTCTTATCATTACTAATGCCTTTTCCTGCATATGCTTTTTGTCTTAGGGTCTAAATTGTATGAGATTAATAAAGCTACCTCAATTGTTCTTTCGTTTATATTTACGCCTGTAACTTAGTCTATTTTGCTCTTTCAAACTCTCCATAGCCTTATGCTTTGAGTGTGTAACCTATAAACAGCTTATAGTTAAATTTTTTTTAATATGTCTGATAATATCTTTTAAGTGGAAAGTTTAACCCCCACAGATTCATTAAGATTTTTGATATCTGGACTTTTTTTTTTACCATCTTCCTTTAAAAATTCTATTTGTATACTTTTCCCCACGTATCCTCTAAAAAAGGATACATTAAAAAAAAGATTGAATTTTATGGGTGTTCTTTATTTTGTTGTCCATTTTTCTCCTCTATAGCTTTGGAAGTTAAGTACTCATTTCCTACTCTTTCATTAGTTATCCCTAAAGTTATCAAAATACGCATAACAAAGTCCTAACTCACTAACTCCAGACAATTCAAGCACGTTAGAACACCTTAATTCTGATCAATCTCCCTGCAAACTCACATAATAGTGTTGCCCAATAACTCAGTCAATCCCTTTTTAACTGCATAAATTAGGCATGCTATGGCTGTTGAGACTTACTCACAGTTCCCTGGTCTTTGTTTATGTGAAAATGTCTTTGCTCTTATTTTTGGAAGGTAGTTTTGACAGGCAGGCAACACTAGGTTGACTTTTTTTTTTTTCTTCAAAACTGAATAGTATTCCTCCATCTTCTGGTTTCCATTGTGGCTGATAAAAAGTCTACTGTTAACCTAATAGTCTTTTCTGAATGGTTGAGCTGTTGTTTCTCTTTAGCTGCTCTAAGGAACCTCTCTGCCTTAGCATTTCAATTTTTACTCCAAGATGTCTATGACTGAATTTATTTGTGTACAGATGGCCCCCAACTTATGATGGTTCGACTTACAATCTTTCAACCTTAGGATGGTGCAAAAACCATATGCAGTCAGTAGAAACCGTACTTTGAATTTTGAATTTGGATCTTTTACTGGGCTAATAATATGCAGGATACGTGGTACGATACTCTCTCATGATGCTGGGTCGAAGCAGGGAACCCCAGCTCCCAGTCAGCCACATGATCAGGAGAGGAAAAAACCAATACATTTACAACCATTCTGTACCCAGACAACCATTCTGGTTTTCACTTTCAGTACAGTATTCAATAAATTACATAAGATAGTCAACACGTTATTATAAAATAAGCTTTGTGTTAAAAGATTTTTCTCAACTATAGGGTACAAGTGTTCTGAGCACATTTAAGTTAGGCTAGGCTAAGCTATGATTTCAGTAGGTTAGTTGTATTAAATGCATTTTTGATCTATGTTATTTTCAACTTATACTGGGTTTATTGGGACATAAACCCATTATAAGTCGAGGAAGATCTACATATTCTGCTCAGTATAAGCTATCCTATTTTGTACCTGTGTGTTTATGCCTTTCATCAGTTTTAAGAACTCATCTGCCATTATCTTCTCAAATATTGATTGCTTATCTTCCATTCAATATTCTTTTCTTCTGGGGCTCTAATTAGATGCATGTCAGAACAGCTTCTTGTATTTTCATATCTTAATATCCACTTTTGATATTTTCCATCCCCTTCCCCTCTCTTAAGTATTCTGGCTAATATCTTCAGATTTAACTTCTGATTAACTCATTTGCTAATATATTACTTAACTTGTCCGTATGTTTTAAATTTCAATAATTAGATTGTCCATTCAAAAATGCTATTGTTTCTTTTTTGAATATTCCTGGTTATTTATAGTCTCATGTAGCTTGATCAATTTATAAGTGTAATTTTCATTTCTTTAAACATTTATTAATTATTATTTTCTAAATGAAAACTGCTGATCTGAAGTTCCTGGGTATCTAAAGCTGTTATTTGCTTTTCCTACTGATTTCACATGTAGTGATTTACATCCACACTCATATGGTAAACTGCTGTAATGTGGAAGCTCATATAAGGTTTATCTTAAGCCATACGTAACATGGAGGTGAAAACTGGAGTATTTTCCTGGAGATAAATCTGTGTTTACTTCTGACAGGAGTCAGAGGAAGGCAGTAATGTTGAATCACATTAGCCAACTTCAAGGTGTCAGCTTAGAGTGAAACTCATGGATTCAACGCCCTCTCTCTGCCAGTGACTCTGGGCTTAGTCTCAATATAACTGCAGTATCAATGTCAGCATTTTTCATCCGTGAAAACTTGCATTCCCTGCTTGCTCTCCCCAGTCTGGGTTTAGCTCACTTTTGGTGAAGGGGTGAAGAGAAAAGCTTCAGAGCTTTCACTTAATTCATGGAAGTCTAACAAGTCACTAAGAAATTATGTTTTATCTGGCATAGTTGCTTTGTAAGGAGGTATTCCTCCCACAACTCCAGAAACACAAAGTTATAACACTGAAAATGTTGATTAGGAGAATGGTAGTCAATTAGAGAATGGGTACACTGGTTAATTAAATAATATATAATAAAAGAAATGGAGTGTGAGAAACAAACAGGAGTGGAATATAAGAATTCTGTCATGACGTGAACTACGGGGTATCATAAGTAAATATGAAACATAAAGAAAGGAGAACTGGCCAAGTTTCACTTACTAAGTGGATAATTTGGCAGTTCAACTCAGGTTAAACTGGTTCTTTAGGAAAATGCCCATGGAATGAAATCCACACTGAGGTTTTTCTCTGATAGCTTTAAATCAACTCTCTTGCTTCTTAGCTGTAGTTATTTTATAGCTACATGATTTCACACATTGTACAGCTCTCCGTTTGTGCTATCTTTTTTAGTACACTATAAGTCTTGTACATAAAGTATTCAAAAGCCTAGAATATAATCCCCAGTAATAACAGAATTGTGGTAAAAGTTTCCCAACATGAATAATATGAATAAATATAAATTTAACTAGAAAGATAGTATTGTGATGTGGTAAATTTCTCTCCTCCTACACTACCTTCAAAATGTAGCATTTGGGGGAAGTGCTTGGATAGCAGATTAAGTTTTCAACATTCATGTGACTATCTGTTTTCACATCCCTGAAGCCTCCACTGTTCAACTTTCAGTAGAGTTTCTTTATACTTCTTACCAAGCTGTGGCTCCTGAAACAGTAAGTCTCCAAATTTCAAATATTTCTAAAAGAACTCAAGCAGAGCAACTTAAAGGACCTAGGAGCACACAAACTACATCAGGTTTTAAGAATAAGTGCGAGAGGATTATAATGACCTAGAGACAAGTGCTGCTAATTATTTTTAATCTAATAAAATACTAAGAAGGTTGACTTAAGTTCAAAATGTACTTCCATTTTGCGTGTCCTCAGAAGGGTTCCAAGACCGTACAATAGTCAAAGATTAAATTAAAACTCACCATGGAGATTTCGATTTATTCATGACTACTGTGAAGTCAAAATCTCACAGGGATCTCATTTATTTAAATGTATTCACTGAGCACCTATTACCCATCCTGGCACTACTACGCTAAATCGTGCAGATACAGCAATGAACAAAATAGAACTAGTCTCTTCCTTCTGGAGCTTACTTTCATTACTGAATATTAATTAAACTCTGAGATTATTCAGTAATATTTTTATTCATATTTATTTCTTAGATTTTGTTTGTTTGTTTAACCAAAACATACGGAATCTCTATTTTTCCAGCCAAGTTTTCAACCAATAGCCTCAGCTTCCTCAAAAAAAGCCACTCATCCAAGGGATCTGGTATCTACATGCATCAGTGTGTGTGTGTGTGTGTGTGTGTGTGTGTGTGTGTGTGTGTGTGTGTTGGCTAATTTCTTCATGATTAAAAAAAGCCTCCTCTTCAAAAAAAGAATGGGTTATCTAATTTCTACATCGCTTAAGAAATGTACACGCACAGTATACATACTAACAAGGCTCGGAAGGAAGCTAATGTCTGCTTGCCCCAGAAATAAATAAGCATGCAGCTAACATCAAAAGAGCCAGAAACACTCACTGCAAGCGTGAACACATATTTGATCGCAGGACTGTGTCTTTCCCAGGGCTGACCTTATAAATTAAACAGTGTAAATCTCAAGGAAGTGTTTTCTGAACGTTTAGATCCACTGTGAACATTAGGATGCCCTTCAAATTAACGTGTAACATTGTTAGCCTATTGTTGGACATAAACTGCTTCGTTACTGGCGATTGAGAAAACAGACACACACTGGTACTAACACACAACTTTTTAAAATAATGGGAGGAACTATTTAAAATCTTGGGATGTGAAAATTTAAATAACCAGATTTTTAAACTAGGATATTGAGTCTGCAAATGGAAAAGCCCTTAAAAATAGTAAATAAAGCTCTTGACTTTGATGCTTAGAGGCATGATAACAAGAGTACCCAATACTCTGGAAGTAATATCTGAATGCACTATGCTACCAGGATTCTGCTAAATCATAAGTTCCATAAGGGCACTATGTTTATGTTCTTTTCTCCTATTTTATAATCAATGCCTGGCACTATGTGTATTTTTGGAGTTAATTAGTTAAGAAATGAATACATAAATGAAATAAAGATATGTATTTTAGGGCTTCCCTGGTGGCGTAGTGGTTGAGAGTCCGCCTGCCGATGCAGGGGACGCGGGTTTGTGCCCCAGTCCGGGAAGATCCCACATGCCGCGGAGCGGCTGGGCCCGTGAGCCATGGCCGCTGAGCCTGCGCGTCCCGAGCCTGTGCTCCGCAACGGGAGAGGCCACAACAGTGAGAGGTCCGCGCACCGCAAAAAAAAAAAAGATATGTATTCTAAACTCATCTCTAGATAAAAAATTGGGAAAGTTAATGTTTATAACAAGAATAAGATGGAAGTAGAAGGAAAACAGTAACACACCTTACATCTATTTACGAATCTGAAACAACGTAAGCAGCTTTACTCACTCAGAGTGTACAGAAACCCAAAGTCACACATATTACAGAGTTCTCTGCTTCACATTACTGTCTGTATGCAAAACAATGACGTTGCTTAATTTTTTAAAACCAGAAGAATGTCCAATTTCATTTTAAAAGAAAAACGAGCAACGTGTTCTCAAGTGGATTGTTTCCCAGGTGGAATAGAGAATAGTACATATTATAGTGGCATCTTTCATTTGGAAGCTGCTCCATCAAAAATCATGGGATATGGGGTCATACTTAGCAAGGACAAATAAATGAATTGCGGTAAAACCATCAACATTATCAGCATCATTGAGAATTTTAAAATATATTCAGTAGATGGTATAAAACAGGTATGAATCATAAGAGTAAACAGTTTGAAACAAGTGACCAAATTAAAATCTGTGGTTATCACATCTACTAATATAGAATCTGCAGTCTGTGATCTTACAGAACATGATCTTGTTCTATAACTGCCCAAGGTCACCACAATCATTCCCCAAAATCCTTGGGTCAGCCCTCTGGATACTTTCTATCATTTTCTCACTATTTTTCCCCCGTACGGCTTACCTGTAGTGTCGGGAAATCTCTTCTTCCACCTGGGTAATGAAATCACATTTGGTACATGAGTATTCTTTGCTTTCCTTGACAGCCGGCTGCCCATCCGATCCTTGCAGATGATTGCCTTCTTGTTTGACATCCGATGCTTGGGACTCATGCACACTCTCGTAATGAAAGAGGAGCACGTCCACGTCGGGGGTGGAGAAGGAACATTGGTGGCACTGGTGTTTGACTCTTGAGCTTCCGGCCGCCCCCGGAGACAAGTGCAAAAGCAAGAGCGCACAGTGGGAGCAATTACTTTTCCTACAAGCAAATGGATAAGTAATTTCTCCAAGGTGCTTTTCTGGGCTGCAAAGGCCTCTAGGACAGAAGGGACAGTGTTTAATGGTACACTTATGAATGTTATGGAGCTGTTGATAATGACGGAGAAGTGGCCCCACAACAATAACGTCGGGGCCATGGCTTTTGGAATATCTGAAGTCGCAGAACTGACAATTGTAGCTCGTGACCATATTATCCTCTGCTCCCTTGCTGGAGAAGTCCTTCTTCTTCGCCCCACTAGAGCCCTTGTCTGCCTTGGTCATTGGCTCCCCTTCTGCACTTTTGGCTAGATCATTCTGATTAATGACAGAGCCCCTGGACAGCTTGTCATTCAATTCTGGGTTAAGGCCACCTGACTGTGCTCCTCCATGCTGCTTGCCATAATGTTCTAGCAGCTTCAGTGAGCTTGATGACTCGCAGCTAAAACTACAAAATTTACACCAGTAGTAACTGGTGGCCTCTGTACCATTTTGTCTTGAATCAAGGGGTTTGATGGGCACTGAGTAACCAACAGGCGTGTCATCTCCTGCCTTGACTGTCATCTTGTCCTGCCACTTTCCCAAGTCTCCGGAATCACTGGACCGAAGTGCAGGGATGGATTTATTAGAGTTCTTCTCCGAAGGTTTTGCACCCTCAGAGGAGGGGAGAGAAGCTTTTATTTTGTTCGGGTGAGTCTGAAGAAAATGTTGTTCTAGTTCCGTTGATGAGTTGCCCATATAAGTGAAATTGCAGAATTTACAGCGGAAGTACTTGGTGTTTCCTTGGCAGTCTGGTGTTTTCCGTCCAATGCCAATGAATGTTCCACCTGAAGTAACCTGGCATGGAAGAAATGGATGTTACTTTAAAGGTATCATTAATTCAGTGCTTTTTGTGGGAGGGAGGAGGTGACACTGCCAAGTATCCCACATCCAAAAATACAATAGTGCTTCCGCTTATTATGAAATCACTTGAATAATCAGAGCCAAAGAAATTCACTCTTCATTACACAATAGCAACTCTATGAGAGGCTCATTATGCAAAAATTTTTGGCCAAAGTATCTGATGAAGGTAAGTTATAAAAGTACTATAACTAATGCAAAGGATTTAATAATATATACTTAAAAAAAAAAAAACTACGAAGAAGACTTCCAATTAAAGAGGTTTTACTACTGTCTCCTTCAAATCCCATGCCCGCGGAAGCAGCCAAATCACGTGGGATTTCTTCTCACAAAGCTAAGGGTTGCCATCAAAACCAGGGGCAGTTGCTCAGAGATTACTCAACGCAGGTGTCCTCCAGGGAAATCCTCTGTTCAGTTCCTACAGCAATAAGGCTGCAAAGATGAAGTCTATCTTTTGGGTAAAATAAAGGTGCTAAATGACCACACAAAATGGCTTATGGTTAAAGCCCGAGAATGCACAATTAGACTGAAAGTAAAATGAAATCATCGGTGGGCTTGAGATCTTGGTTGAAGGAGGGTCGATGTAAGGAGTTTAAAATGTTTCCCCATCTAGGACAAATGAAATAAAGAAAACCTTCTAGGGCTTTATTTGATTAAGGCTCTGTCTCATAGAAAAGACTCAGCCCCTCCCATGAGCGGGGTCATGGGGACAGTCAAGGGCCAAAATAAAATAATTTCACCATAAAAATCACCAGAGCTCTGTTTTCTATGCAAAATTATAAAACTGTGTATAGTGTTGGGGCAATCAAGGCCTTCAAAGGGCATTTTGTCTAAACCTCTTCTCTGGGTGAAGAACCACATCAGGCAGCATAACTAAGTGCCACCATCCAGCAGCCAAAATTCACTGTTTAGAAGAGTTTTTGACAGAAATGCTCCAAAGGGGGAGAAATTTCCTCTTTCAACAATCAGGGAATTTTTGAATTTTTCCAGCAACCAGATGTAATAGATTAAGCACGTGGCATAATCGTGTTCTTCTTCCACAGCTGCTCAAAAATGACATGTGTGATCACCGCTCACATCCAAATCACTCCATGAGAAAAGTCTCGAGCATCTCAAAATCATTTAAAAGATTCTACTTAATATGCAAATAATATTCCTTTAGCGCACTGAGAGACACAGTTGTTCTCTACTATACAGGACTAAGATTGAAGTCCGTTCTGTCACTTATAGAGAGGTGTGACCTGGATCAAATTACTTAACCTCTCTGGCCAACAGCTTCCTCACTGGGGGCCACCTTTAAACTTGCTTCCAATATTACAGTTGGAGGAAATGTGCATGAACACATCAACAGCTCATTTACTGTACATTAAGATTAATAAATTATGAAGTTCTCCCACAGCCGTTAATCGAAGGATGACAATGTTCCACTTTAAACAGTGTCTATATTCACCATGGCAAACACCCAGATTTCAGTCTGTTGACAGCAGAGCATTATCTAAAGCAGAAGGGCAAGAATGGGGGCACCCTCTTAGGCAGCAACCTGACAATTAATCATTGGTGTAAAGGATGTCAAAGCCAGACTACACAAGGTAAGTCTAACACCATTCTAACCTAACACTTTAGTGACCAAAGCAAATAAAATTTGCACTGAAATGTAATGCATAATATTGCAAAATTCATCCATTTCCCAATTCGCTAGAGGTGAGAAGAACCTTGTTTTCAAAAACAAAATGAACCTTTCAATGGGATGCCACCTACTCAGGTACTTGGTTCAGGAACTTCAACTTGAATCAAAAGGAGCAAATTCAGAACTATCCCAACCTTCTCTAACGTGAGCAAAGAAAGCTAGTGTACAAACTCCAGAAATGGAAATTTGCTTCTCTGAGCTACCACATTGCTTCAGAGCTGCTGAGTTTCCTTAATAGAAAATGTTTTTAACTTCTGCTTGTAGAACAGGGATTCCTGAGAAACCACGACACATCACTATTTCTTTGATTTTGCAATCTTCAGGCCTCACGTTCCATGTCCACACTGAGAGGGCCGAGCAAAGAGCACATACAGTCTTAAGAAAAGCCCTAAACTTATGATTTTGAAGGGAATTTAAAGCATCACAACATCCCTTCCAGTATTTGACATCAACTTTAAGAGTCAGAAAATCCATGCTAAGAAAGACTAGTATCAGGTGAAGAGAACATTTCATACCAAAAACCGCCAATAAATCATTTTGGTCTGGGATTAACTAAGCTACTATGAAAACTGAATTAAATCTTTAAAGTTGGCAGTGTCTATGTGTCTAAAGGTTGTGTGTTTAGCCAACTCCATTGTTTAGAATGCTTTTAATGGTTATATACTTTATGCTGAAAAGTGCCTTCAGACTACCCCCGCCCTTTCAAAACCCAAATAACACAAGGATCTAACTTAACGGCAAGAACAAAAATACTGACACTTGTACAGATTATCTATTTGCCTTCCTGGTAAACAGCAGTTAATCATATTAGTATTACATATTATTAAAAGCTAATATAATATTAGAATTACACATCTTACATATTATAAAAGCCAACTTTGGGAAACATAATTACTCAGCGTTCTATTCCTTTTCTCCTTCCAAAATAAGGTTTTAAGGTTACATTTGTGGCCATTTCTATGCTATGTCTATGAGAGATGTACCTTAAGTCATGGTGAAATATGACTGTTGTACCATATATCATTTAACTGAATTCTGAAATAAAATATAATTTATTATTTTAGGACACCATACCTAAGACTGAACCATACCCATTTCATGTTCATGACCCACGAATGCTGACTTAAAACAATTCTTTTCTAGGTTAAACCCAAATACACAGCAAGAACAGTTAATGCAAAATCAATGTTTTGCAGCAACAGTTTATTTAATCTTATTGCCAGGAAACAGCACCTACACATTCAGAGAATTATTTCAAACTTTCCAAACGGTTGAACCCAGCAAGGAATAGAAAAACTTATTCCCTAGCTATGGCTATACTAAAAAGAGATCACAAGCAGAACAAAGAGTATAAACTTCAGTCTTTCTTCTTTTGCTAACCAGAACTTTAATGAAAACCCATAATCCAGTAGTGCCTTTGATACAGATATCCACATTTTAAAATTCCCATTAAACTGCAAATTCCGTTTGGACTAAAAATTACACCTATTCATTCATCTACTTAGTAGCTACTGGTTATTTAGCTTGTGCCAATCTCTGTGACAGACATCAGGATACAACAGTGAAAACCTGGACCACAGCTCTGCTTTTAAATTACTTATACTTTAAGATCAAAATTTGTAGGTGGGCTTCCCTGGTGGCGCAGTGGTTGGGAGTCCGCCTGCCGATGCAGGGGACACGGGTTCGTGCCCTGGTCCGGGAGGATCCCACATGCCGCGGAGCAGCTAGGCCCGTAAGCCATGGCCGCTGAGCCTGCGCGTCCGGAGCCTGTACTCCACAAGGGGAGAGGCCACAACAGTGAGAGGCGCGCGTACCGCAGGAAAAAAAAAAAAAAAAAATTTGTAGGTAAAATCCTTTATTTATTTGTATGTATCTTTACTTGCATTTGTTTGGTCCCAAGGGAAGTTCTCAAGTTAAATCCTGTAGAAAGACACACTATTTAACCTTCTGGCACCTCAGTTTCATCATCTTTGTGGCTATAAATAATATTGTACACTTTGCCATTTTATAGGATTATCGTGAGGATAACGTGAGAGAATGCATCCGAAAAGTGATTTGCAAAAGTCTACATCACTGCTGTCCAACAGAACTCTTGAATTGATGGAAATGTTCTGTAGTCTACCCTGTCCAATACAGCAGCCACTAGCTAAGTGCTACTGAACACTTGAAACAGAGCTAGTGCAACTGAAGAACTGATTCTTTTAAATTTAATCTGTCGTTTTTATGAATTTTTCATAAATTTAGTTTTAACGAATTGGAATTTAAATAGCCCCATGCAGCTGGTGAATACCATATCAGAGCACACTCTACAGTATTATTCACATGAATGGGACTATTATTTAATAAAATGAACTATCTCTGAATTTCTCCCACCAATGAAACGAAAAGACTAAACAGAAGGGGAAGTGGTAAAGTCAAACTCAAATACTTGTCACCCCTAGTATTCTTAGCTGTAAATGTAAAAGTTCAATTCTGTTGTTACTAAGCTAATGCTTCCATTTACATTCCTTCTTGGGCTGAAGGAATGGTATTACATTCTTCTTTGGAAGTAAACAGGAGCTCAATACACTTTGGTTGAATGAATGAACTAGTTATTGGAGATGTGAAATCTCCCACTTACTTGGGCTACGGGAGCTATACTAATTCACGGCCCTATTATCATTGACTCAACCTGACATATGGGCTTCTTCAAAAAACAAGACAAACTGCATCTTTCAACCCAAAAACAAACGACTATGGGGTCATTCGCTTGTGAATTAGAGCTATACAGAAACACCCAAGATACCTGTTAAGGCATGAAAAAGAACAAATTTTAAGTTGTTTTTCACTGATTGAGCACTGTGATGTCTTTTTATTCTATTTTAACCTCAGTTCTAAAAACTCTTCCTTCCATGTAGTTTGTTCCATGCGTTTCATTTATAATATCTACATATGGCTTTTCACAAAAATGTTTCACTATAGAAGTTAAAAATACAAAAGGTTGGCTTTTTTTCAAGGTCTTTAACCTCAATTTAGCTCTTTCCTCCTAATAATATGGAACAAAACCTAGTAAGAATAGTATCTAAAAGAATGTGTCAAAGGGAAAGATCTTTTAAAGCCTCAGAACTCTTAAAATGACACTTTAGCAAATGTATTTATTTTCAATGGAACAAAAAGAGTTGTTTGAACTAAACACAAACTCTTCCTCAGATGTGGTTCATATTCAAGGACTGTAATTGATAGCAACAGAAACAATTAGGAGGGTACTAATTTAAAAGGACTTGAGGTTACGGGCTGATCGTCAAAAAAAGTAAAACCACGACTGTAAAAAACTAAGTTGTTAAAAATCACTGTTCAAATACTGAAGTCACAAATAACGTGAAGAAATCTGTCAGGGCCAATCTTGGCTGAAAATAACTAAATTCAGAATCTATGTGCTAATCTACACAGGGAATGTTTCTGCGTTGCACAGTTCTTTAAAACACACTGCAGAATATAGAGTGTGCCTCAACGATGTATCTTTGATGGAAATTAAGTATTTAAAAATTTCAATAACAAATCTAATTAAACGGCAGTCAGCTCAGTCACATGCTATCATAGCCTATTCTTTGTGTCGCTGGTATAAATCCCATATACATCTTTGTCATTGGATTTATAAGAGTGAGCTAATTTTTTGGGGGGTGAGGGCAAAACCTAAATTGGTAGAGGTGCAAATATAAGGGTAAAATACTGCTTATCCTTAATTATCTACATTTTTATAATAAATGTTTTGTATTACAATAATAAACAGTCTATCCCAAACTGGTTTTCTTATTTTACTCAGCATAATATCAATCTAATTTTCTATGGTTATTTGGTATTTGGACAGATAGAAAACAGGTAAACCTTAAAGTCAGTCTCACTAATTTAGAAGGTAATCTTTTAGGGGAAAATATGCAAAAGAAAACTGAAAATGCAGTGCAAGTGGATGATAAGACTGAGTACGTTATCCACAGCGTTCCTCTCCTCCAGCTGATCTGCCATTGCCGCTGGCTCATAGTGGAGATAAATAATAATTGCATGTTTGTTCCAAAGAGGGTCTTAATGAGAAAACAGAGTTGAATCACTGTGGAACATCCTTCCTCCAGGGAAGGGTGATTTGTGGCATGCTTACTATGTGCCAAGCACTGGGAGACACAAGGAAATGATAAAGTCCCAAACCCCCAACGTGTCTGCATTTTAGTGCATAAAGTTCCCAGGTAAATAGATGACAATCTATTGTGGAATCTATTGTGGAATATGGGCTTCTGCTGAAAGCTGTACCAAGTTCCATGACCACACAGAGGAAAAGCACCTAACCTACACCGACTGGTCCACAAAGACTTCCGGAAGGAGGTGACAACTGAGCTGTGGACAGATGAGTTGGCATAAAGGCAGTGATCTCAGAAAGGTTTTTCAGGTGCAGGAAACAAAATGAGTAAAGCATAAATGAGGATGTAACAGTGCAAGTTCCTTTCAGGAAATGTGGAGGAAGTTTGGGGGTGAGAGAGAATTTGGAAAGGTGATGTCTTAATGGAGAGTCTACATTGACTTATACAAGTATAATTAAAACGATCTACTTTTTTTATAGAAAGTAGACCTATACTTCCTACAGAACACAGGAAGACATCTCTAAGTGAAATTTTTAAAAATTAAAGAAAGGAAGGAAGGGAGGGAAGGAGGATGGGTAAGAGATGGAGGAAAGGAAGGATAAAGAGGAAGCAGGGAGGAAAAAGAACAGAAACCAAAGGAAGGCAAAAAGGGGGAGGAAGGAAGGGAGAGCAGATGAGAAGAGAAAGAACAGAAGGGAACAGAAAGAGAAAGTAAATAAGTAAAGAAGCCACTAAGAATTTACTAAGTAAATATTAAGGGTGGTGCCAGCGGCGGGGCGGGGGCGGGGCGGGACCTCTCTGGTGGCGCAGTGGTTAAGAATCCACCTGCCAATGCAGGGGACATGGATTCGAGTCCTGGTCCGGGAAGATCCCACGTGCCGTGGAGCAACTAAGCCCGTGCACCACAACTACTGAGCCTGTGCTCTAGAGCCCACGAGCCACAACAACTGAACCCACGTGCCACAACTACTGAAGCCCATGCACCTAGAGCCCATGCTCCACAACAAGAGAAGCCACCGCAATGAGAAGTCCGTGTGCCTCAACTAGCTCGCCAAAACTAGAGAAAGCCCACACGCAGCAACAAAGACCCAGCGCAGCCAAAAATAAATAATAAAATAAAATAAATTAAAAAAACAAAAAAGGGTGGTGCCGGGGAAAGAATAAAGAAGGAAAGACAGGACAAATCACTCCATTGTTTGGAGAGAGATACAAATCAGAAAGACATCCAGGAGAACTGACATTTCCGGCCTGACTGACTTGAAAATGGGAGTCTAGAAAAAAGGAGAGGAACACAAAGTTGTTTTAGGGAAGGAACTAACAACTTTACTTCTACACACGTCGACTTTGAGATGCCAGTTGGAATATCGAGGTGGAGCTACCTGCCCATCAGCTGGCAAAACAGGTCTCAGAACAAACCACTGTTTATTATTAAGATTCCCAATATGTTACTGGACTCATGAAAGAATGCAGGTGTTCTTTATCGTACATCAACAGGTCATCTAAATATTAAAGGAGAATGGCTGGACAATTAGACTCCCTTTGAATTCTCAAGCCCCTCATGGTAGTCCCCAGTTTCTTCACTTTCAGCATCTGGGGACCTCACACAGCTCTGAGCACGGCTGGGGAATGAGTACACTCAAGTTAGACAGTCTAAAAGTATTCTGAGTTCCTCTGCCTCCACACCCATTCCATTACTTACTCAAAGGCAAAGAGTAAAACCTTAATTACCCAGCCTTGGAGAACATAAACGGAAGCTGGGTGCATCTCCTTAACACTGAATCTTCATAGAAAAACCAACCTAAACTGTGCCTAGTAATCAAAAGAGGGGAATACAATGCTCAGACCATCTACTGAATCATAAAATCCTAAAACGAAGTCCTTCAAACAAGGGGACTATGAAGTAAATCAAATACATGGATGACGTGTCCCTTAATGTGGGGATAAAACATTTCATCCTTAATTGATAAAATCAAAATTTGGCCCTTATGCACTCTATCAGAACTAGTTTCTGCAGCCAAAGTACCAGTGAAAATGAATCACAGTAATTAAGAAAAGACAAATCAGCAAAATTAATTCTCTTTTCAATGATTTCAATTATAAGCTAGTAAGCTCAAATAAGGCAGCATTACACTCCAGGGTTTGGATAAGAGATCATCTCAAAGAAATCACTGAAGTCCCCAAATTCAATGCAATTCACAGAGTATGCATCAAACAGCCCTGGTGTACCAGTCTTATATCACCTCCCTTACATGCGGCTGGTCTGTCTTCCATTGCTTTTCTAGTTGCAGTAAACTCAGTCTTACAACTGGGAAGGCCATATATTATAGTGGTTGTGAAGACAACATTCTGTAGCCTATCGACCCTGGTTTACGCCCCATTTACCCCACTTCAACTCTGTGAGCTTGGGCAAGTTACTTTCATCTCTCTATGTCTGTTTCCTCATTTTTTAAAACGGACATAATAGTAGTGTCAACTTCAAAGGTTTTTATGAAGATGAGTTAATTAATACACGTAAAGAGCTTAGATCTACATATACACATAAGAATCCCTTAATAAATGCTAGCTCTTATTAGGACTGAATCCAAAATTGGGGGAAAAAACAGGACATATGTGTAATTTTGATTATGGAAGCTAAAAAAATAAAAGAAGGATAGATCATATTTAAAGTAATACAGAAAAATAAATTTTATATTTGATTTCCAATTAAAATTAAACACGGTCTTCTCTGATATTCTAAACATGCATAACATTGACTTTAAACTTTAGAATCATATGATGAAGAATTCAAGAGGTCTATGGTCTAACGATTTTCAGACACAGACTCCAGGAAGGAAATCAGAAAATGAAAGAGAACTGCTCTTTTTTCCCACTTTCCTGGAGTTAGCATACTACTTATGTATCCGTGTTTCCAACAGCTGTACATATGCTATAATTACAATGACCCAAGAAACAAAAAGCACTGAATAATCTGCGGACTTGATATGGTTAGCAGAACATGCCATTTGGAGATAAAATTTTTATTGAGTTGAATAATGCTAAATTCGATTGAATGCACTGATAACCATGATTCCTTCTTCTAAACATTCTGCTTAGAGAGAAATACGGATATTCAAGAAAGTGATACATGTTCTCTAAACGATGGCAAATAGACTGAAAATCAAAGAGGGACTGACATTTATCATACTGACCCTCTTGTAACAAAGCCAAATGGAGATTTAACCATCATGCAGGTAAAAGGATTA
The DNA here is from genome assembly GCF_005190385.1 of Monodon monoceros. Taxonomy (NCBI): domain Eukaryota; kingdom Metazoa; phylum Chordata; class Mammalia; order Artiodactyla; family Monodontidae; genus Monodon; species Monodon monoceros. Next base: position 21,095,789 of record NW_021703770.1, on the reverse strand, counting down.
ATGAAGATGGTCAAACTATTCCAACCGGGTGGCTACATTATAAAGCTCAGCTATCTTCATGACGAAAATAACCTGGTAAATGCCAGAACATTGCTTTGCTTTTATGGCCTTAGGGTGAGCATATGTTTTATTTTGCACACTTTATTACTTGTTAAAGAGACACGGTCCTGAAAATAAGTACGGGTTCATACGCCAAACATTCCATACTCTAGAGAGAGTCTGAAGTGATTCAAGTCTCATTCACCAGCGTTTCTAAAGAGCAACTGTCCTCAACTCAGAAGAACAAAGCAACAGAACCTGCTAAGGTCTACAGCTTCCCTCCTGCTCCAGGATCAAAGGAAACGGCAAGGCAAAAAATAAATATTTGGAGGTTAAAATTCAAGAAAATTCAAAATAGACCAAAATGAGATGAATGTTCTCTGGATTTTTCTCTTTTTCCAGACCAAACTGTAACCCCCTGTTCAAATGAATGTACGGGCACATGTTAAGAATCTATAAAGCTCATGGACTTAAATATATTGAAAATACAAACACAAAAGATGACTTCCTAGCTCAAAAAATCTGTTCTTCCTGCTTCTAACATGACATATTGTGCAACTCTGATAAAAAATATTTATAAAACAGAAACGCAGTGCTCCTAACTCAAACACAAGACAATCACTGAGATTCTTCTGCTAACCTTAAAATTTCATTCAGGGCCAAAATGAATTTAATAGCTGGCATCCTGTAGCTCCCTTCTTAGAGGCCTGAATAATGCAGAATAACAGGAAAGGTTTCCTAATATGAAAAGGCACCATATACATTGTGAGCATTTATAAACTTGGGCTAGCTTAAACACTTTCCCGTGGGAAGCACAACTTGACAAGACTCCGACTTTTATAACTTGATCTGAGGGCTAAGAGCTCCCCCATAAAGATGATGCAAACACCCTAATGCACCACACATTAAGCCCTAATGAAACAGCAAAGTCCGTGTTTAACAATGCAGGCCTCCATTCAGCGATGGTTTAAATATAAGTATAATAAAGCAGATTAGAAAGAAAGAGGCTGTAATTACTTTCTGAAGAACTCAATCTCTTGTCCTATTATCAGTCTATACGTGAGCCTCAAGGGCTGAATACAGGTAGTAAAAATTGCATGAAGGGCTTAGCCACCATGCCACAGCCATTCTTTTCAAAACTTTAAGCACAATAATTGATAAAACGCGCAGGGGAAATTTAAAAATTGAGAAACTAACATCCGGGCCAAGTCAATGAGTCCTAAGCTAGCCATTACATTTTTCCTTAGTTTTTCTTGGTAAAGGTCTGTATCTCTTCTGATTCCAGGGCTGGGTATGCTACCTCATGGTGTGTGAGGGATCTGAATTCAACAGACTCAGAAATGACTGTCCAGATTTTATGATGGCCCTTTAAAATGACCTCCATTATCTGGCCAGGGCTTTGTCGATTATGAAGTACAAAGAAACGTTGTTTGACACTATTTTTACAAATTTGTAATTCTTTGACTTCATGATGTGTAATAAAACTTACACAGAAGTGGATACCATCAGTAAAAGCATGTCAAAACTTCAATTATTAACTTCAATATAGGTCAAATAATCTGAACTTGGAACTAGAAATCTTAAAATTTGTTTAAATTATTTCTTTTTCCCCAACCGTATATCTCATGTTTGCACTCAAGTCAGTTTGAATTATTTAAAACCATCCATGCCAAACCAAAATATAGATCAAAGCCACAGAGTTCTTAAGTCCTCTACTTCTGGCTTCTGTTCCTTTTTTCTTGGCCTAAAATGTCATAAATCTATCATTAACCACCAACTGTCCTGAATGTTAAAAAAAAAAAAAAAGTTTAATTGAAAAAGATTAATGAATCGCTCATCTATTACTTCAACTAGCTTAAATTACAGATTGATATCAATAATTCCTGGAATGGAATGATTATTTGTCTTTAATCCTCGTATTTACCAACATCTTTATCAGAATACACACAAGCCATTAACTTGCTATCAATTTCTGACAAAACTGCATTAAAGAAATTCTGAAGTCAGCATTTTACTTCCCACAGCTTTTAGTCTCCACACAGCTCACATGCAGGAAAGAACCTCTCAAACGGCATTTCAGCAACACAAACATATGCGGGTGAAAAAGGGGGATTTCATATGCGCTTTTATTCAATTTACGCATATAGCAAAGCTGCCTGATATTTATTTCAGCGTAAAAATATTAATAAGTTATTTATCTTCAGACATGTTTCTGCATCAACATCTGGTGTGTGTGTAAAGTATTCAAGATTAACATTTGGCCTAAAGTACATTTAGTGTGCTTTTCCCAAACTGAAGAAAGTTAACTCTCTTTAGGCTTCTTTTCTCTCTCCAATTGTTTCTTCGAAAGAATCCAGTCACTTTTTCCATAGATCCCTGTTTTCTATTTTTAGCCATGTTATTTCTCTTTGAAAAAAAAAATTGATTTTAACAAGATTATCTCCCTCCGTGCGATTTCCTACCATTTCTGTCTTCTTTACTGGGCACTGCTGCGAGGATTTAGGAGACAGCAGAGTCTAGGATCAGCTGTTTTATTTCTAGTTCTATTAGTTCAAACTCAGACAGCTCCCACATCTGTTTTATTTCTAAAATCACTGCCCAGGAAAAGTGTCCAGCTCGTTCTACCCAAACATAAACTTTACTATAAATAACTAGGAACCTAACAAATAACTGTTTGGGGGAAATGGAAGTGTGTTTAAAAATCTGAATTCTTCCAAACTATAGGCCCTTAGTAATCTTCGTTTTAGAGCCTTCCTGACAGCCCAGATCAGCTTCCCTCAGAAGTTGTCCCCAGAGTGAACAAACTGAAACCCCGGCCGGAAATCCAGGTATTAACATCATATTCCTCGCTAATTATAAAACACCATTTCACATACTGACATTATTCACTTCTAACCCTTTTATCTAAAACACGTATTTGCTTTCCAATCATAGTTTGACAGCAGAGTGTATCTGACACAAGCCAGTGAAATGATCTTTAATAAGACAGCAGTTCAAAGCATGTAGCTTTCATGCATAATAACTACGTTGGCTTAATTTGCTGCGCCACAGAAATCATTCTATTTGTGGAAATTCACAAAGTAAGATGGAATTTTGAGAGCTTTACAAAGATGAAACTGGCTTTTTAAGAGTTCTTCTTTATCTCCCTTAAAGTGAAAAGATTGCCATTCTGACGTTTTTAAAGGACTTGGAAATTTCTCTTCTGATCCTTCTTACAAAATATATTCACTACTTGTTATTTATAACCCCTTCGCCTGTCTTTCTTAATTGGCACTAGGTCAAAAGAGAGGTCTAGAACAAATGTGCTGTAGCTACTGAGTTGATAAAAATGATTGATATTTTCAGGGATTGAGGAGGTCAAATAAGTGTGATGAGATTTCATTAGTTCTCAGGTACTTCTTCTAATCATTCCTAAAGAAGGTTAATATTAAACCTAATATGTTTTGAAATCCCTGGCCTAATAATACAATAAAAATCTACAGACTGTAACAGAAACTAATACACTTTCTCAAGCTGATTGTCCGTTTCAACTATACTAAAATTGCTAAAATGAAATGAATACATTACTTAAGAGTCCGTTCTGCATTTCATTCTATTTGAAATGGTAGGGTGTTTTTTTTTTTTTATCTCACATATGCCTTAAGCTAACACAGAAGGGGTAGATCAAAAAGGTATGCCAGTTTTAATAAAAGTGCAAATCTAAACTACTACTAAATGCTTTCATAAATTATGATTTTCTTTAAACGCAGGAAGGAATGCTTTATTGGTCCACACCAAGGTCATTCTGGTGTCCCTAGTACTTACACTCACATTGACTTCTTTTTAAATCAATGTAAAATTTTATTTCCAAAGTTTCATTTGCAATTATGTTGCCTTTTCAGTAGTACATCTCTGCAACCATCAGTGTGACCCAACTCTGGTCCAGTTTGGCAGAGTGTAAAATTAAATCCTCATCCAAAACACAGGAAAGACCCTCCCTGAAGTAAAGGCTATAGCAAAAGATTTATAATCTAAAACTAGAACAAAGCATGAATTACTATCATGTAGAACCATAAAGATTACTGCCATTTTTGGAAGACTCTGAAAACATCAAATTACCATGAAATATGTCCAGAAATATGAAGCCAAGCTAATTCCATGAAAAAACTTTTCCCAGCCTAATAGAAATGTTGGGATTATTTTCCATGATGAGAGGCTAAAGATAACTCTGAATACACATTTGGATGAAACAGCTACAGAGTGCGTCTGTCTCTTCTGCTCCATTGAGCAGGCTACCCCTTTGGTATTGGGAGCTTGATTTTAACAAACATGTAAAAATTCACATTTCGTTACTAACAACTTTTTCTATACAAAGAGATCACAATACGAAGCACAAACCTGTACATCATAGGTCCCATTTAGTAAAACAGGCCTTGAGGAATTGATATCCTGCAGCACACCAGAAAGCACGGAACGGTTGACTTTCTGGAAGTCTTTGGAATGGCTGAACTGCACCATGTTATGAAGGGCCAAGATTTTGCTGTCCAGCTCAGCATCCTGCCTGGTGCGGTTATGCAGTCCTAAGTGATACTTTCGGAAGTGCTTAATCAGATCTGTGGGGTCGTTGCCATAGTAACCATATCCACAGATATTGCATTTAAAGTCCTGAAGCTCTGGAGACAGAGGTGCCGGGTCTGGGTTGTCATTTACCAGTAAGTCGGTTTTCGATTTATTCAGTCTCACACCCCCATCTGAAGGCACTTGTGGGTTTTTTGAGGCCACTGAAACTGGGCTTGAGCCTTGACAATTGGCTTGACCACTCTGCGCTTGCCCTGTTTCCTCCGTAGCCTTCGGTGACATCTTCTGATCTTCCTTTGTCTCCAAGGAGTCCCCTGATGGGGTGCACGCCATATCTTGAGGGTCATCTGCCTCTGCTCTTTGAGGAGACTTCAAGGGCTCACAGACTCCCCCAGCAGCTGGAGATGAGAAAGCCAACATATTTCTCTCTGTCACCTCATCATGTGGATAGGAGGGAAGGTTTCCTCCCTTACTGGGGCTTTCATAATTGAAGCCAGCCTTCTCACTCAGGATTGCGCTTTTTAAGTCCTTCTTACTGCTAGAAGACGGATCTTGGACATGCAAGCTCTGTTCCTCCTTATTATTTAGTTCTGCAGCATCACTCTGATCCGTATTTTCTGACATCTGATCTACAGAAAATTCTTTGTTCTTTCCAGATCCCTTGCTTTCTGTACCGACAGGCTCCAGGGTCTGGCCCTCGCCTTCACTAGCAATGTTTCTCAGAGGGGGGTTCTTTTTCCGGACCATATCTGTAAAAATAACAAGGAAAAGGAAGATACAGGGTTAGTTGAAATTTGCAGGCATGTAGTCTAATCTAGAACATTTTACTTACTCTATTCAAGGCTTTTTTTAAGGCACATAATAAAAAATGTTCTCTAGGAAAAAAAAAATCTGCTATTTTTTTTAAAAAATAGCAAAAAATTGAGACTGATGCCAACGATTTACATTTAGAATTATTTTTGTCACAAAGGGTGGCTCATTTGTTATTTTTAAATGGTTTTATGAATACCAAGGTATTATTATTACTAGCTCTATCACTCCTATTACTTAACCTTGGCTGCCAATTATATTTTTTGCTCAGCTTCTTTCTTAAGAGTTGATAGATAAATGCTTCTATATTTATCTGTGTTATATACTATGTATAATATGTACACGTTATGTTTATAGAATATATACACCCGTTTATGTTTATAGAATGTATATTACATGTTTATTTGTGATACGTATATGTGTATACAAACAACTATAAAGTGAAACTCGATATTGTTACACAGTGTGCAACCAAGGTATCAATATAGTTTCAACCAAAATATCCTCATAGTCAAAAGACAGAAAGAGCATGTTATAAACAAAGTGAAAACTGCCCCTTTACTTTCAGAAATGGAGGATAACAAATGTTTTACCTCTGCCGTACCTATAAATTACTTTAAGCCCCCTTTGGGGGACTTGCCTGAAAGAAGGGGGACCTGGTACACATCATAGTGGCCAGGTTGGGTTTTACTAGGACTCCATCTGGCATGATGAGAACCCACCTAAGGCCAGGGTTTCTAGGCACAGCATGGTGGAAACAGTACCAATCCCAACATCAGGAGCACACTGGAAATTGACTAAAGTAAAGTATTCAGTTGAACCACGTGACATTGCCATTTCGTAGCTCAACACGGCAAACTGTTAGCAGTTTCCTATGGTTCACCTTCACATGCTAGCTCAACTGTGCCTTTCAAGGTAGGGTCCACATAAGAACATTGTGGGGAGTCTAATGAATCAGAACTCTAAGGGTATAAGGAGATAAGAAACAAATTGTACAGTGTCAATAAAAGAATGCAGTAACAAAGGCTTGTGGAGAACTGACTTTCATGGCCTGTGCTCCTTAATCCTCCAGTCGAAAAACTGCCAGGGCTATGTACGTCGTCACCCCAACTGTCTCTTGGAAAAATCCACCTTATTTACTAGCTGACGCTACCACAAGGGCGAATTTAACAGAGTTAGTTACACCATGATTATCCAAAATGTCCTTAGAAAATCTAAATTAATAGCATGTTTTAGTCATTCTCATCTATAATTTCCCACAAGTGCTGAGGAACCACACTGGCTTTGGATATATGGGTAAACCTTCGCTTCTGAAAAGCTGGTCAAGCAAAATTTGTGTAATATGAATCACTGAACCAAGATAATGCACTAGATACAGGATAAGGAATCAGTTACAAGGTAATAATTCACTTTCTTGAATAATGTCAAAAATAGTGTAACTGTACTTAAGAGAGTATATACTCTGCTCTTCTTACACACCGAGAATGTTAGTCACCAAAATATCCATAGAATCTCCCACTTGGAACGAGAACAACCACCAAAAGAAAAACCATTTGGAGTTTCCAGTGAAGGTGATAGTCATGAGGCATGTAAACCTGCCTGGCGTGGGGGCAAGGGAGGCAGTATGGTCTTCACCTTGGTGTCATTACCATTAGCTCCTAAAATTAACTAAGTCAGGTAACCATCGTTAGAAAAAAATGGAACACTGGCTAACTAATTTATCTTCTAATGTTTGCATTTTAATGTCTTATCTGATGCTGTTGACATTTTAGACCTCTATTCCTCTGTCAGAACAGCCAGAACTTGGGAACTTGTACCAACACATGGAAGACTGGAGGGCAATTTTACTGGTGGTCAACAAAGGGAAAACTAAAAGGGAAAGAATAAAAGGGAAGCTTAAAAGAAATAAGTTACAGTCTAAAATATAAGAGTTTGAGTCAAAAATGTACTGTTTTAACTTGGACTATAGTAAAGGAAATACTAGTTTATAGAGTATCAGTCATTCCTGCATACAAAAATGTGATGATTTGGTACCGCATTTCATGCATTTCCCTCCAGAATTTCCTGTTTGTTTTTCCACTGGATTTTAACATTTCCTCCATCATATAAATAAAATCTAACAGTGATGCACCAAGATGAAATAAATAAGGCTACACAGAAAAGCTAAAAATCTATATGAAAGGCAGGATTCATGAAGAAAAAAGGATGAAATAATCCAATTCATTAAGATTATCCTTCCATTCAAATGAAAAGAAAATGGTTTATGCCCATATATTAAGGTCAAGGAAATGAGAAAAACAGCGACATCTTACACAGCAAGGGAACTAAGATAAAATACTTAGAAATGAACAGATATAAATATGTCAATAATTGAAAAAAATTAATGTATTTTCCAGAACAAAAAAGTTGGATCTTGCTGATTTATTATCATCATGAAGAACAGTAATGGGTCATAGTTTAAAAACTACTCAACCAACATCTATAGTGACTGAGAGAAAATATAATTTGATTAAATTATCATCCTTTCAAATTTCAGTTCATTCTTTCACCCAAGAACAGACCTTTACAACCCATATGACTCACTGAATAGGGCCCTTAATAATATACATTGCAAAGAATGTTAAACTGCTAAAACTTCAAAGAAGTATCAGAGAGGTCATTTGGGTTTTATTTTTTTTTGTTCTGGGGGGAAGGGGCATGTTCTTTTTAGCTGCTTTTAAAAAAATCATGGTTAATTTAGTTGACTACACTTTGAAGTAGTTAGAGAAAAAATAATTTTTTACTGGAATTACATCGCTATAATTTTTCAGAATGACATATTATGTAAATATAAGCACATTCGCAATACTTCTAAGTGGAAGAAACTCCCCTAGCAACTCATAAGTTAGATACCGTAAGACCAGACCCACCCTCAAGTTATTATCTCTAAGACAAATAACAGATTGCATGACATTGTACTGTGTGCCAAAAACTTTTCCAGTTAACAATTTCACTTGAAAAAATAGATCACATACTTGTAAAATCATACCCAGCATTGACTTCATAAGGCATGTGGCTTTAGAGTGCTTTTTTTACAATTATTAATTCTATTAGTCAACTAGCAGGAGGGTTAATGCAATTGTCTTAGAAGACGATCAGAAGACACAGAAGACATTTTGAGAGCTGATCTGTACATCTGCAAAACAAAACAAAACATATTTTCCTTCCTAAATGATGTAAACATATTTTAATGGATCACACCTAAAACACATTAACATGCCAGCACCGCAAGCTGCTTGAAAGATACCTGATAAAAGCATGAGTAAATCTTGGGCAAGATTTTCTCCCTCCCCTGGGTTTTAATAAAGCAACAGGAGAAGGAGAAACATGATATAAAAGATTATAGAAGTCATTTTCACAGCAGAGTGTGCTGCTGACAAAATTAGTTAACCTCGAACTGCCCCTGAACCTGAAGGTACACAATACTTACCTGCTCTGGGGTGGGGATAAAACAGCTTAATTAGTAATCATGGAGGGGGCCTGCTTCTGGAAAAGACAAAGTGCACTTGCCTAACTGCACGGTCACAGCTAAAGACATGGAGTGGTACCCATAACTAGTCTCCTCCAGACTCACAGTACCAGTGTACATATACCATGAGGCTGAGAAAAGAGCTATTTCAATGCCATCGGGAATTTTGCATCAGATCTAACTCTTGCCTTACCAAGAGTTACAGAAACATTACATATTATAACATGTATTACCTTTTTAGCTATTTTTAAGTCATATTTTCACTCTTGATAAATAAGATTGTAAAGCTATGACTGAACCAGCATTCAACCATCCTTATATCATCTCTTTTTTTTAATCTGAATGAAATTATTGAGGCAGATACTGCATTAATGGTCATAATATAATTGAACAAATGTACTACATATATACACGTGTGTGTGTATGTGTGTGTGTGTATATATATATAAAAATATATATAATCACATCAATGAGCCTTACTCATGAGTTTTGCCAACTCTGTTTTAAACTTTTTCATTCTATTGTACAGCAATATCCCTCACACTGAGTACCACAAAAGTTCAAAATGCCAGTCACAGAAGGTCCACTATAGACAACCATTTAGACAACGGGGCAAAAAATGAACGAAAAGTGAATTGGGCAAGGAGGAGCTGAAGAACCTAAATGAGTACTACAAGGCTCAAAAGTGCCAACTTCAGTCCTCTATTTAATTATGAGATAAAAACCGACCTGGGGGCTGGCTAGGGGACCAGAGGGTAACAGTGAGCATTCCCACATTTACATCATTTTCCACCTGTACAAACACATGAATGCATATTACGTGCCAAGATTGTTAAGCAGGTTCAAAACGTATTTAGCTTCCTAAAAATGCTCTAACTGTATTAATTTTTATTACTGAGATATAAGACATTCCATTTGCAAAAATCTCAATTTCCATTCTTATCTCCTCCTAAACTAAAACTTAAATCTATAAGTTTTCTTTGCATTTTTGGTAGAAGAATTTATTAGAAAAAAGCAATAGCGTACTGCACTATTTCTGTGTTACAGTATCACTAAGACAGGTTTATGCAGTGGAAACAATCAGCATTAGAGCTTAAAATATAATTCTGGTAAGTACTTCATCTCACTGATTAAAATGCTTAAATATACTATTAAAAAATTTTTCTATAAACGACTGTGACTTATGTTCCCAAAATGGCACCCTCACAGCAAAAGAAATCTAAGTTTTCCATTATTACCCAGATATTTTAAACTATTATTTAGTTTTATTTCATCTATATGAATATATAAATAAGTATGTATATAAATATGTATGTAGAAAAATATATACACACATACATTTATGAAATACCTTGCTCAAATAACCTTGCCATAGATAATCAAATGAATTATTCCACCAAAGGAATCAACTATCATAGTAATTTAAAAAGAGAGCTGAGATCACACAACCATCCAATGCAAATGAAGTTAAGAATTTATTTCCATTAGATGAGAAACTCCTTGAAGGTAAGAGATATAAACTCTTATGTTCTTTGTGGCATCTTGACCCGAAACACAGTAAAGAATCAAAACCTAAGAAGGTAGAAGGGTGCACAAATCACACATCCAGTTTCTGAACCTGATTCAGATCACCAGCTGATGTAATCAAGGGCAAGCCCTTATCCCTTCTCAGAGCCTCTCTTATCCGTATAATGAGGGAATTACAATAAATTATTTCTAACCTGCACTCTGCCTCTAAGACTCCATGATGGTTCTGGTTAATAGCTTAAGCACTTTAGTTTTACCTTAGAAAAGCTTTACCCAATTTTCTTGAAACATTACAAAATATTAAGCCATCAACAACTAAGGGTAGCATAAATACCACTGACACCTACCATTCACTGTTTTCCATTTTCTCCAACTTTCATTCAACACATGTATATCCAACAACAGCTATGTCTGAACACATCCAGCAAGAGGACTTCATTTTATTATTTGTCATCATTTTAAGAAAGGAAGGATATTTTTCACAAGTAAATAAAAAATTATAAGGAACTCCTCTTTCTAAAAAAAGCTGAAGCTTTTGAGTACTTTTCCAAGCAATAATTTCAACTAGGTGCACTTTCAACTGATACTTTCTCTCTCTCTATGTATGTACATATACATATATATGTGTGTGTGTGTATATCGATATACATACACACACACACGTATATATAAACACACACATCTTTATATATATATATATATAAAACCTGAACAAGACTAAAAAGATAGGGAAGCAAGACTATGTAATCTGATCTCAAGCTCTAATCCTGCTGAGTATGATTTTTATTATAAGTAGCAGCTCTTATCATCATAATATATAATACCAGATGACATTTTCTTATTGTTTTTCCAGATAATAAATCTTTCAAGGGTTTAAAATCAAAGCTTTACACAAAAAGAAAAGATATCATAGTCTTCTCCTTAATATATGTTTCTTCCAGGCTTGTCTGTATCAACAGCCCAAGAGTGCTGAGTTATTAATTACACATTTCATGTAGCTTTTATTTAAAAAATTAAAAAGAAAGAAAAAAGAAAAGCAAATTGTTTCTTTTGATCAAAAGTCCCCCACAAAGAATTTAAAGAATTAAGCAAGTGATAGCAAAATAAAAGGAAGGTCGAATCTTGGGCTCATGGCAAACTAGATAGCTTCCATATGAACAACATATAAAGTTCAGTTTTTAAAGAACATATGTGTTTGCTCATTGGTTTAGGAAAAAAAAAAAACTTGAATCCTGTCTACTCCATATATACAGATCAAAATCAGATTGCTTAAGTGAACTATAAAATGCAAGAGAACACTGTTTATCCAATTCACAAACCCAAGAATTGTTGAAGGAGTTTAAATGTTTTCTGTTTCTTCAGATTCCAGGGCAATACTTCAATGGTAGATCGCTTTTTCTGTAAACTGCTTCAAACTTCATAAATCCAGTGTCAGATCCTGTTCTTTGCTATCCATGTCTATTTAATTTGCTCTCTCTGAATTGATTATTCCTGAATCTTTAAAGGTATTTCTGGACATCTTAAATCCTGTTGAGATTTAAATGTCATCACCTTCAAACAACTCCCATCAAATAAATCTCTTATTAATTCACATCAAATTAATCCATAATGATCACTTCTATTAACATATGCTTCAGAGCACAAAGCCCATTAACAGTCATCTGGACACTAGAACTAACCCAGGCCTTTCTGAGATAAAATGCACACTATTTAGATATCCGATTTCAAAGAATTTTGATCCTGGCCCAAACACATTTTATTAGGCTTTTATTTCATCATGCTATGCTCTCTGTATTTTAAATATCTCATTTCAAATGTACTAGTCTAGGTAAAAGGAGATAGTCTGGTAAATAAGTAATAATGTCATATTTGCCAAAATGAGTATCCATGTATCCATATACATCTTAGAGAAAGAATTTCATTAAGTACTTACTCTTATAAAAAAATTACAAAAAAAATTTTGGGGGGTTGCCTTTAAGGACTTTATACTAGAAGTCTAAATGAAACTGTAGGATATATCTGAAAAAATGAAGCATCTGCCTACTTCACTAAATGGGATAACTAAAATAGAGCAAGTGTACATCATGGAAAATCAAAGAGAAAGGGCATTATTTTTCCCTTCATAACAGGTGAGAGGCAAATGTATTAAAGACTCTGATTTGAATAAAATTACAATTTCACTAAGCAAATTAAGAAATGTTACCATTCACTGCCCATACATAAGTCATTTTTCCTTTTGTATTCCTCTCCAAGAAAAAAAAAAAATAATTAAAATAATCTACAATGACAACGGTTGATTCAAACAGGCCAATCTGACTTTGCAAGTGTGCATGGGCCAGGCTCAACTTTATCCTTTCTTCTTTGTTAAACTGAGAATATTTCAACTGGTCCACGGGCAAAGAGCCAAACACAGCACTTAAATTCAAAAAGAATAGCTCATGGAAAAGTATACATGCAATTCTTTATCTTGATGGTTATGATGGGAATTGACATTTTATTTGTATGTAAATTAGATTTCTACTGATAACAAAAATAATGAGTGCTGTGCTCCATAGGAATGCCTTTGACTTTCTTCCCAGCATTTGCCCCAAAAAATCTTTGTATATTAAAGGTAATTTAATTTTAATATATCGATGGTGCTTTGTCTGTTTTCCAATCTGTTATTCAATTGTAAAGAAAATCTCAATTATTACCTCAATCCAGCTATGTAACTGGCTTACAGCTGTCTGTGTCCTCCCATAAGAAATCTGTGTCAATCACTGCCAATCCATTTGGTAAATTAACATACATGTACAATATGGTGAATCTAACAGATGCATTCCATGACAATTCAAAAAGAATGTTCACTGTCTTCAAAGCACTGTTTAAGTGTATTAGGCAAAGTTTTTGCTCATTTTTTTAAGAGTGCCAAACTAGACACAAGATTAAAACAATCGCCATGAAGGATATTGAGAGCTTATACTGGTTTTATATACACACACATACATTTTTTAAACACACGTATATCTATGTGTTAAATATAATATCTATCATAATATGATATTTAACAAATGTCATATATAATACATAACATAATGTATACATGTATATGTGTGTGTGTGTGTGTATATATATATATATATATGTATATAAAATAGCCAAAGTGATGGGGAACATAAATTTGTGCCACCATATTCAACAGTTTTTGCTTACAACTCTGGTAAGTAACTTGAAAACCACTAAGGTACCACTTGCTCATCCCTAAGGTACCAAAGGAAGCAGCTTAAAAGGTCTCATCCATCGGAGACCAATAGTCCAATGAGTACCTACCAGGTAAGGCACAAATATCACGAGGAATCAGCAAATGCATACAGGCAATGAAAGGAAATTAAGAGTAAGTTCAGAGTGTTGCTCTATATATAAGTTCCAAGAGGCCAGGGATCTTTATTTAGTTTAGTTTAGTTTTTTTTTTTAGATTCTTTTTTTTTAACATCTTTATTGGAGTATAATTGCTTTACAATGGTGTGTTAGTTTCTGCTTTATAATAAAGTGAATCAGTTATACATATACATATGTTCCCATATCTCCTCCCACCCTCCCTATCCCACCCCTCTAGGTGGTCACAAAGCACCGAGCTGATCTCCGTGTGTAGTATGTATTTTTAAAAGTTCATTTAAGCTAACAAACAGTACAAAGATATCTTTCTCACTGTGTAATGAATACACACTAATGACATGAAATTTGGTTTAGACACCCCCCTAGTTATTGCTAAATGCCTAATGTAAGCAACTTAGCGTCATTTTCCCTTCTGATAAAAGCAAAAAAACAAATTATACACACACAGGTTGGAATCATTTTTCTCTTTTGTTAAGTACACTGAAATTTTTCAAACAAAACTGGTCCTGTTTTAAATGGGAAATATTTTAAAACTGGAAAGCAACTTTTGATAGTGGAATAGGTTAAACCACTTTTTCCTGACTCCGAGGATGAGAAAAGTTTTACGTATGAAGGAAAAATAAAGTACACACAGAATTCCTTCGTAATTTGGGTAGGTAACAGGCTTGGAAATCTTCAGCTGTAGGAACTTTTTTTGAATAAACCATTATTTCTGGACCCTGCCTATGCTCACCCCAAATTTAGCTAGGCTCTATCTGGAATTTTACTATGGTAACTAGTTAAGCACAGATGACAAGAAATTCAAGAATTTTCTCTACGTTCTTTCCATGATATTAGCCTCAAAAAGAGAAATGTAAGGAGGTTCCTTGGTCAAAATAAGTTTAATGGAAACTGTCTAATACTTTATACCCCTTCTTCATAGATCCACAATGTACATTAGCGATTACAGCTCTGAAAAGTCCTGGGGGTTATACAGTAGGGAGTCTGCTCAATTTGGATTGGAATTTCCCAATCTCATTTGGCTTTAAGTCACATTCTACCACTTACCAACAAAGCTAATGCTCTGCTGAGCACAGCTGGAGATGCTGCTCTTCTTGCCTTATGCATACGTAATATTTTAAAATGTTAAATAAAAGCATAGGTAATGTTTTTAAACAAAATAAGTATTCTATCATTAATTTAGCAAGAAAACTAGGATGCTCTGATATGAAGTTGACAATTTTGAAGGGTTTTGTTTTGGTTTTTTTCCAGCATGGTTATCAACTCTAAAAGATCAGGATCTATTATCATGAAAGATTTAGATTCAGTATTTTAAAAGAATGTGTAATGGCAGGGGGTGAGTCATGCTAGAACATCAGGGGAAAAAAAGGCAGGAGATAAACATCAATGCACACTATGATCTCCAATGTCCAAATCATATATGCATAAGCATGTATGGATATAAGCCCAGTGTTATCTCTGAGCTAAACAGTGTACACAGATATCACTGCATTAAAAAGTCCTATTTTTTCAGTTATTCTTTCTAATGCTGTCCACTATAGTTAATCAATTTAAAGCACTACCACCTTGTGTAATAAATTTGTCTCAGTCTTTTATAATAACTTTAAATGTATCTGATTAAACTTAGGAACAGAAATATGGCAGGGAGTTTAAGGAACTACCGTGTGTGGAAAGCAGTCAGAGACTGAACCAGGACTGCACCGAGGGAACTTACAGCATCAGTAGTTCTCAACTGCTTGAAGATACTGGAGGGGCTTCCCTGGTGGCGCAGTGGTTGAGAGTCCGCCTGCCGATGCAGGGGACACGGGTTCGTGCCCCGGTCTGGGAAGATCCCACATGCCGCGGAGCGGCTAGGCCCACGAGCCATGGCCGCTGAGCCTGCGCGACCGGAGCCTGTGCTCCACAGCGGGAGAGGCCACAGCAACGAGAGGCCCGCGTACCGCAAAAAAAAAAAAAAAGAGAGATACTGGAGAGAATACGTCTAGCCCACACGCTCCTCTCTGGTTATTAATAAATCCCATTCCCCCAAACTCAGCCTCTGCTTCCAGATTCATCTGTACCCATAATAAAGAATAGAACACCAGTGTCTGGACCACAGTCAGGAAACATGTGTCTTAGGACTGAGTCTGTGACTTCATCCTTTCTAGTATAGCTTAATAGAGTCTAGTTCGTGTTTCTGGGTGATGCAGAAGAGCAACGATATATATAGAGAGGGCGGCCTCCCTACCTCACCCTTCTCAGCTCTTGCTTCATGGGCTCTTGGATTTTGTTTTATGGCTATTGCTTTCCCCCTACCCCCAAAGATGAAAACAAAAGATTAAAAATAAATTTAAAAATAGAAATAGGCTGGGTAGATGCCAAAGTAAATGTGAAACAGGGAATTTATTTGAAGTTAATTTTAAATGCAGAGTCAGACATAGTGGTGAGGTCACGGTAAGGGCCAAGTCTGAGAGGATGACCACATATTCAGGTTACTCGTGGACGCCACAGCACCTCCTTTACCATTCACCAAGCAAGAAAGAACGGCGGTATGATGCATATAAGTGGGGCTCTAGAATCAGTGAGGGCAGAAATTAGCTCACTCATTAAATATTTTGTATAGCTAATCTACTCAATCTTCACATTTAAGTTCAATACAAACTTAAGAATCTATCGAAACACACGCACACAGACATACCCACACACACCTTTAGAAAAGACTTTCACCACCTGCACCCCAATTAGTAATTTCTTTTCTCCGTCAATCTTGTTGTGGACACCTGTCACAACAGAGTAAAGGAAAAAAATATATATTTATATAATTCCAGATTCAGGTGTTTTACAAATAATTCCTTCAAAATCTTACTGAATTTTGAAAGAAGTCAAAATTCAGAACTAGATTTTATAGGTTCACAATCGTGAATGTTAATGTATATCATAACCTAAATTTTTAGTGAATATCAAAAATTTCCTATGTTATTGTTACCGTGAGCCAGACACTATGCCAAGAATGTATTATCTCATTTGATTTTCATTTTTAACAACAACTCTTTAAGTAAGATAATATTATTATCCACATTTTACAGATGAAGCAACTAAGATTTAGAAAAGTTAGATCAACTTGCCGAGGTCAACAGACCTAGCACATGGAAGAGTTAGGTCTGAAGGAGTCTAGGGCCAAGATTGGTTTACCACTGCATTTCTCACAAACTCCCTAATGTTTTTATGAACTACAGTTAAGCAATGCATTCATAGATATAAAAGTGATAGCACTTTAAGAAACTTACAAGAGAATAAAACCTACCAGACACCATTTTACAAAGATTACCATCAAATGTACTTGATGTACTTGCTTGGCTCTATATTTGTGTCAAGCAAATATACAATCTTCCCAATATTCTCATGGACTACTGGGTTATCCTAATGTTTGAATTTTCCTCCTAACACCTAGCACATCACTAAGGTTATGAAATTATTCAAGTCCCTAAATGGATTCACTTCTACAAAGTCTTTACAATTCCCCTGAGCAAAAGTTGAGTCTTTTCTACTATCATCTGTGGCGATGTATGCACACCTCCTTTTTAAGTGCTTGCCACGCACAATGTAATTATGAGTTTATGCTTTAGGCTACCTCCCTAGACTATGAAGTCCTCCAGATCAGAAAATACCATTATTAATATTATTAATGTCAATTCAAAGTAGTAATATATATCCATTCATGTATGTGACTACTTAATAAAAATTGATAAAAAATGAATTTATATATTTAAATATTTATATGTTATCAACGATTCTCAGAGGCTACAACACACTTCATCCTTAACAGTGACACACTATGATAATGATTATTAGAGGGAAACATAGTAGCCTAATGGGGCTAGGGACATACAAGTTTTTTAAAAGTTCAATGATACTAACACGGTCCTCCCCACTGAGACAAGCCTACTACCCAGAGTAGACACTCACAAAAGTTCTTATTGGATAGATGGATGTTAGCACACTTAGAAATCTTCGCTTAGTGTTTATCTTTTCGAGGAAGGCCTGAACCTCTGGACATTAGATAGTCTCGCAAAAATAAAAACTAGAATATTGCTACAGTTGTCTCATTAACGTAATTAATAGCAAATCAAATCAAGACATACAGAGACTCAAAGTATTAATTTTGACATTATTTAAGCTGAACAAAAATCAAATATCATAGTTCTGGATCCACAGTCATAGAGCAATAAATGCATAAGTTGTGAGAAATAAGAATTATTAAATTTGTTTTTTGAAACTGTGAATCACACAACTATGTTGGTTTGATTTGGGTCCTATATATGTCTATATAAATTATAAATTTACATACTGAAAATATTTGTGAACTGAATTACATAAAGGAAGGTTCATTAAAAATTAAGCACACTTTATATAGTAATAATTCTATAATAATGTTACTATAGTCAGTAAAATGAATTTTATAAGTTCATATATCTGCATGATTATTTCTATTCTATATATGAATATCATATGGTATTTAATGTATTTACAATATATATTAATATTTACTATAACTACATGCATTTATATATATAAATTTTATTTACAAATTTTTCACCATGTAACCTCTAACATTCCAAAATTCAAAATATTCTGTACTAATAGCATAATATATAAAAATAAATAAATGTCTGTCTTTTAAAGGAACAGACTGGAACATAAAAGAATACAGAAAAGTCTAAAACGTCTGGATCAGACTCCTAGCAACTTAAAGCATCTGGACTGACATAAAGCCAGAAGTTCAATTTAAAAATGTGTGCATGCACACAACTGCACGCACGTGCATGCACGCACACACACACACATTCACAAGAATGCTCACAACATCATTATTTGAACTGTCAAAACTGGAAACAACTCAAGTGTTCATCAACAGAACAGGTTTAAAAGTTGCAACATACAATGGAATGTGTGGTCATACAATAGAATATTATGCTGCAATAAAAATAAATAAATTACATACTACAACATGGATGAATTTCACAAACGGGATGCTGACTGAGAAGTCAGACATAAAAGAATGCATACTTTTAATGCATTACGAATGCTGTGCTTCAACGCACGCAAAGCCTCAAAACAAGCAAAACCAATCTAAAGTGTGAGCAGTCAGGAGAGTGATTAACTCCTGTGGGAAGGAAAGGAACAGAAGAGGAGGGGGCACAACAACTGGGCTTGGAGGGCACTAGCGATGTCTCTGTTGACATGAGAGATAGTTACACAAGTGTATTTATTTTGTAATAACTCACTGAAGTACAGACTTATGATTTATGCATTTTTCAGATAAAAAGTTAAAGTGTGTGTGTGGTTTTTCAGTGAAATAGCAATTGCTCTGCAGGGACCACGGAGTACATAATATATTGAGAGGAATCCTGTCAGCTGATATTTTTTATGGGCAAATCAAGCCAACCAATGGAGTGGAATGTCGTCATTGACCATTCAAGCCAAGTTGCAGGGCACAAAGAGCCCAGATGTGCCAAGTAGGCAACAAGGTAGTAGAAGAAAGAACAAAAGAGAAATGAAGTGAGAAGAACCTAAAGAGTTCTGGGCAAAAGAGATTTGAACGGGTGAAAGGTTTAAAAAGAGGTCAGAGGTAAAAACAGGAGCAAAAAGCAACAGACACCCTAAGAAAGGAAAAGATAATATCGAAGGAAACAGGAGAGCGATCTTGGTCTTGGACTCTGGTCGTAGTGGAGGGGTGTCAGAAAGGTGCAAAGCAAAGACACATATCTGTAGTTGTTAAGTGTATCATTAGGACACACGACACACGTAAGACCACAGAGACAGGCTAAGGAAAGGTGGAAGAGAACACATATTTGTTGAGTATCTATTATGTACCAGCCATTTGCTTCTTGGCTCACATAATTTTCTCATTTAGTCCTCACTGAAACCTGCGAGGAATCTATTCGCCCTATTTTAACAAACAGGAAAACTGGAATTGAAAAGGGGTTAAAGTAACCTGCTTACCTGAGAAGACTGGATTGGAATAAATGAAAAACAGCCAATCAAACAACACTGTGGCTTTTTCAGAGAATCCACACATTGAAATCCTGAGTATTTTTATAAGGCTGAATAAATGCCCTGTTTAAATGAAGTGTAGCAGATTCTACCTTGATCTAAGGTAGTTGCTCTCAGTCTACGTAATAAGGTATTCCATCTCACACATCGAACAATGATAGGTGTTTCTCACCTTGTACAAAAAAGATAAGTTAATAGGTAAAATTCTATCAGTTTTAAACTTTCCACCTGGTTAATATTTTCTTAAGACTTTGGCTTCTATTATCACGTGGCTTCCAAAAAGGAATGAACAAGCAGCATACAAACGTTAACAGAGAAACTCGAATGCAGCATTTCTTAAATGTATTTCCTGGGACGTTTAGTATTTGTTTTGTAGGTACAAGCAGACATATAATACAATCACATTTTATCCTACGGAAATCGCTCCAGGTTTGTGTGTGATATGATAATTTAAGACTATTTCAGGGGGTTTCTCAAAGAGAACCATAAAGTCCGAGAATATAGTCATCTAAATGAGCTTAAGAACCTTTGGTTGAAGCAGAACAAGAACTGGTTGGCTGGCCCCGCTTTGTACGCTTCCTGTACGTCAAAGCATTAATGCTCTATATATTTACCTGTTGACTCCAGGAAACAAGTTGAGGTATGGATGGGAAAAGCTGTTTGAGAAAGGAGCAACACAATGCCTAGAAAACAGTGTCACTATGTTGTATTATTTAAAATTAACTGCTTCCATGATTCTTTTGAACTTTTTGTGACCTGACATTTCACAATGACAATTTTACCTAGTTATTTCAAAATCAAGGTTACTGCAGAGTTCACCTGAACAAACAATACTGGGATCTGGTAATATTATTATTATCTCATACCTGCAAATGATGCCTTGGTTATTTAGGCTACAAATCAGGGTTCTATTCAGGAAATAAAATGCTGTTATCAAAATGACTTCATGAAAAAGTTAACATATCATGAGATTGACATACAGTCCTTTTAACCTTATTATAATATTAAGAATGCCCTGTTTTAAGGTTAAAATAGAACAAATTACATTACAAGTGAGACATGACAGAAATCTCTAAGAAAATTGTAGCCTACTAAGTGTATACCATATTCTGGAGGGAAAAAAAAAAACAGGCTGTAGGTCCCCAAATATCCTGCCCTGGTTTATGAAAATAAACATGGAATTCTCCTTCACAAAGTATCATCAATATGGTCCAAATGAGCTAAAAGAGGAGGTGGACTCCGGCAGGTAAGGACCACAGTTCAGAGTATGAATGGCAGAAAAAATACAGGAAATACTTTGGACAATGCTAACAAGCTACAAGATAGCACTACTCAAGAATATTTTTTGATGACCCAGAATATTGCTTGAAAGAGAACCGCTTTAGTCTGGTTCAGTAACTTATACTTAGAATAATGTCTCATAATTTATCCCCTTGTGCATCCTTCACCTCACTCTCATGAAAAAATTGCAAATGATTACCCAAACAAGCGACTACTAGAATGTTTTTCCCAGCAACCCAGGTCATGTGTATCTGCAGGCATCAGTACCCGTTTAGCACTAAATCTTATTTTTTTGTGCAACTATGACAAAAATGACCATATGCTATGATTACTGATACTTATATTCAAGAATAAATTAACATCACATTTATTCATTCAACCTGTGTTTTTGCGGGCATAGAGTTAGGTGCTAAGAAGCAGCTGGGAAGGAGGCAAGCAGGGAGGCTGCCCTCCGTGAGCTTCCAGTCTAGCCAGAGAAAAGAAAACCAGGACAGAGAGGTGCCTGATCCAGATCTGGTATAACAAGAGAGGGTCCTGGGGGGAAAAATGAGTGCAAACTGAAAGAGCAGAAGCTGGCCAGCCGAGAGCAGAGAACTAAGGGAGTCAGGCAGGAGAAAGAGCAAGTGGAAAAGGCCATTCTCCCTCAAGAGAGAATGTGGCTTCTTAATGGAACTGAAGGAGGTTCTGAGGGGTTAGCCATTTCAGTCGTGTTTGGTTAAAATTTTCAATTCTGTGAAATAAAGGATTAAAGCATAAATCCTGTGGGAAATTCCTATTTTTCTGAAAAGAGTACACAATTCATTTATCATCCATGTTCACAAAACTTTAGATAAACTCTTCATTCAAAGTATTTACTACTGGGATATGGATAAATCTTCTCTATAATTATGTTATGGAAAAAGCATTACTGAGATAAAAATAATTTAATATTAAAAATACTGTCTCTGACTTCAATGCAATTTTTTTACCATATGATAAGATAGTGCCACTACTCCTATAGTTTCTTATCATAAGCAATTAAGTATAATCCTGGAAATAGGACTATTATATTCTGAATGAATTTATGTTCATTTATATGTTAATATATTAATGGTTATATGCATATGTATAATCTATTGAAAACTGATCTCTTCCCAAAAGCTTGATATTTAATTCACATTTAATTCTCAATAAAGTTCCTGTTTACTCTGCCATGAATGCAGAATATTAATAGTTTAAAAAATGATTCTGATTCATCAGTCTGGAAAATAAGGTACCACGGCAATGTTGAATATCATATATACATTCTGCTTATGGGCAAAGGGATTTCATACTAAAATTTCTAATCAATTAATTCACTCATACAGTCTAAATTTATTGAGCACATAGTATATTTTAAACAATGTTGCTGATTACCAAAAAGAGAAGAAATTTTAAGAGAAAATTATTGCTTTCTAAGAAACGAGCTCCCTCTGTCAAAGAAAGAAAGTTCACAGTAAGCATCTCAGTAACAATACAGGATGAGACAGGGTTATGCACCAAAATCAGCAGTGCAAACAATAAATTCCTTTGGAGGCAAACAGTTAGGTCCTAAATGTCTGCTATTATTTTTATGAGTATTATTATTATTTCCACTATTTATTTCACTCATAATAAAAGAATGTAATGTGGTCAAGAGCAGTGGAAACATTTAAGGGAGATGAGAGTGAAGATGATCCTGAGGAAGAAATAAGAAATGCACAGCTCTGGGGAAGAGAAAACAGCACTGCAGAAAATACAGGATGTAAGAGAAACAAAGGGTTACTCTCCAATACAAACATGCCAAGGGAAGAGTCTGAATTACTAAAATATGTGGTTGCAAAGTTAGTAAGACAGAATCTTGCATCCTAGTTGATGAGGCTGGAGCACTTGTAGAAAACAGGAACCCACTTGAAGTTTCCAAGTAGAAGAGATTAGGAAAACTGAACTAGACCTTGTGTGAAGCATTCATTGAAGAAAAGTGAAAAACGAAGAATGTTATGTATTTCAAAGACAATCAACTATGCTTCAACTCTGATCATAAAAGAAGGGTGAATTTTTAAAAAAACATCAGAGACTTCTTACCAGTTCAGATAAGAGGATGGGGTTACTGACATACCTTTGCAAGACATTAATGATATGGATTATTTAAGCATTTATGTGTCACTATATCTTTCTATAGTTCAAATTGGGAGTTATTAATATTTTATGTATCTGCTTCCAACTTTAAATCCTTGCCTGGATGGTGTTTTCCTTTGGTCATTCATATTGATAGTCTCATGACCAACTACAGTACCCATAAGTGAGTAGGTGCTACTTAGTAAATATTTGTTGAGTGGACTTACTGAAATTTAGTGAATAAGCTTCTGAAGCTTACTGAAAAGACAAAAATAGTTAATCAGCTAACTAACCTAGCTACTTGACACCCGTTTGTTTCTGAACTGCCTGCCCATATTTAGTGTTTTATTTTAGCCCTGTTTCTCCTGACTCCATTCTAACTCTTCAGTTCTTAGACTTGCGGCCTTTTATGAAGTTTTCCAAAGTAACTTAAGAAAGCCTTCCAAAATGATCTCCAGGTCTTCAGAGTCCCACTGGGAACTCACTCAGAACGTGGTCAGAAACTCCATAACGATCCAACTAGTACATTCGGATCCATGGAATTCAGTAGTTAAAATAATGGCCAGGAAGACCCCAACACAACACACCTTGAAATAAAGATTTCAAGCCAGATCTACACAGAGGAAGAGTTGGCAGACCTCAGGTTTAAGTACTAGAGATCCATCTAAAATTTTGTTTCACAGCACTACTTCCTGGTCACCACTCAAGTGTCCCATTCTTCTACATCCAGATGGAATTTGTTTTTAAAGTAGGAACACTCCAAAATCAGGTCACTTTTAGGCAGAGATCAGCCCTCTTTGTGCCCACTCAAAACAATTCCTCTAAGACTGTAGCAGAAAACCTGAAGAGTGAGCACAGGGCATGAAACAAGGTGACCTGACAATCTGTATTAAGGCCAGGAAGGTACCCTTAGGCACAAGCCACACTGCATTTTTAGCCAGAAAATTTCAGGTTACAGGTTTGAAGTAATAGAGCTTGCAAAAAGTTGTGGGCAGAGATCTCCTTGTACTTCCAAAAACAACCCCTGGCAAAACTGCTTCTTTTTCGAGGTTGAATAGGATAAATAGAGAACTGCACACGCTTAAACACACACAGTTACACACACACACTCAAAGGATTACAGAAGCATATAAACCACAATCAAGAGTGGTTCTAGCCAGGTTTTATCCTCTTTGAGTTTACCTGTATTGTCTTTATTCCTGTAAAACATGTGTAACGTGTCTATTCTACAAAGTTAGTTTTTAAAGGAAATGAAAAGAGAAGCAGATACAAATTAAATGCATAAGACAAGAGACTGTAAAAGGCAATGTGGTATAACTGTTGGTCTTCATTCTACTCTTCCCTGCTAGACTCCAGGCTCCTAGCGTGGACAGCACACAGGGTAGGCGCTATACATACTCTGAATGAAAACTGACATCAAGATGCCAGTATCTATTGGGAGGCAAGATGTACTTCTTGAACAGGTAAATTCACAGTCATTATATGATTTTTTTAAAAAGCAGTCAACCAAACATTTTGGGGTAGAAAAAGAAAAAAAAGCAAATTTGACTATATTTCTCTTGTTTTCGCTTTTTTCAAAAGTCACTGAATTTTTTGCTTTAAGTCAGCATCTCTCTTAAACAGTTTGTGTACTAGAAGTACAGGGTAAATCAAAGAGTGTCAGCAGAATGTCTGTCGCCTATGTCACTTCATGAGGTAATCAGTGTAAGCATTGTCTCTTTTAACAAATTAGAAGCCCTTAACTTCTTAAAGCAGTTAATACCCAGTAGTAGCAGAATGTATATTTATAGAGTCAGAACGCCTTAATTACAGTCTATTACCAGGGAACGTCTTAAGCAATAAGAAGATTGGAAAACATTATTTAAATATAATCATATTTGCATCTCATTTAATTATCAAGTTTATAATTGTTTTCAAAGAAAAAAACATCCTTTATAAAAGGCATTTTGTTAAAATTCTTCATGATAGATTGTTAATTTTACGTACCTCCCTCTCCTAATATCCAGTGATATATGGTAATTGGAAAAAGAGAAACAGTTTCATGACTAAGATGATAAAACAATGTTCTCTGATTTTGAAAAAGGTTACCTTTTCCCTTGACAGAAAATATGCACTTTTTTCTAAATCACTGAAGGAAATAAGACCCTCTACCCCATTCCCCAGCTCCTCTCTATCCCTGCCTTTAAGAATCTTTGCAACAGCAAAACAACGAGTGAGTTCTAAGCTCTAAAGGGACACAGTCAAGCCTACAACTCAAAATTAAACCCACCCATTTGCTAGAGCTCATAGCTCTACAGAAATCACAGTGCCAATATGAAAATACAAGAGACCAAGTCTCTGGAAAAGGCCTTGGAAATGAAGTGTTGATAACAAATCAAATCAAAGACTGTCCGCAGTACGTGTTCCAAAGGGTTTGAAAGCAATACAACTTTACTTCACTGTCCTGACTTCTAAGATGTCCATCAATGTGGAGGAATATAGTCTATTTCCAAATGGGTTGTAGCTCTCAGGAAGAGATAAACTGATGTACTGAAAACCAAGTCTTGGATACTTAAGGTTCAAAGGGTAACGCTCTCATCTATACTCAGTCTCCCTTACATGGGAGGCAAGCCTCTGAGGTTCAGAGTCTGACAATGAGAGTTACGTATCCAGGTACTTAGGATAAGGCAGTCCTGAGCAATCTGTTTAACTAAACTCAGCATTACTGCCTAAATTGGGGGATGGGGTGCAGTGGGGAACAGTCTGGATTCATTTGCAGCAATTTTGCTGTAGAACTTAAATATTTTTGAAGAAATATGGTAACGTGATTATCCTTCTGGAACTAGATCCACTGACACTGTCACATTAACTCACAGCTTGTTAAATACTGTGCAATCTTTCTATAACATTCTTTGTTTGAGACTAGAATCAGCATATGGGAATTGCTCTTTTCCTGTTAAACTGAAGTCATTACTAACTACTCATCTGTGACATGTATGCTTTCTTGTAACCAGGGATTTTAGCGTCACAAAATTTAGAAACTGCCACACTGTTGCTTGGCATCGCTTTCAAATGTGACATCATTTAAATTTTGGAAAACTCCGTTTTAGTAAAAACACAAGTGGGTGCCAGGTTAAAGATGGCCCAAAAGCGGCAGCAGGGTCTCTAACAGGGACCAACTATGGTTCATTCTTTCAATCTTTACCTTCACATGCCTTTCATTAGAATCACATGGAATTACGATGAGCTCAACAAAAGCATTTCAAAATGGGTTATCAGATTACCAGAGTACAGAATGGCTTCCAGTTACTGAAGATCTGTATAGGAAAAAAACTGACGTGGAGAGGAAAAAGTCCCGTTTTCAGTTTCCTTAATTTCCAAAGCCTAAGGAATATGAGTATTTTTAAATAGACACATTAACAAACACTATATATGTGCATAATAATCAAAATACAATATAAAATACAAACACAAATATAGATATGAAACTACTGAGTCATGTAGCACAGGACGCAAAATAAATAGGGAACTGTGTCAAAATGATAAAGAAGTTTGCAGAGACTCAGTATCATTCAGACCCTCTGAGAGTCCCATTTGGGAAATTCCTGAATGATTTCTAAAACTTCCTCCATTATCTGAAAACTTGCATAGCAAAAAGAGAAATTCAAGTCACCTCATCAATACAAGCCCCTAGTCAGAACTTATGAATTTTTGATTCCAAATATAATTTTTGACAGCAGCACTTGTCAACAAAAATTTAAGATTAGTGCTCTTAGTAGGGATCTCTTTTCTATCAAATAAAAACAATTCTAATGGTTCATTGTAATTTCCCCTAGAAAATATAAGTGGCATCTTATGTGTCACTGTTAAGAAAATGCTTTGGGCTTCTAACCTTAAAAGAAAAAAAACCTTTATTAATTTTAATCATTTTGTTATTTTTGATAAACATATTTTGTAAATAAATATCTTTACCGCTGATGTTAAAAGCATGTCTGCTTCTTGGGAAAAAAAAAAAGAAAACACACACACACACACACTTAGCTTGAAAACTTAGGACATTTGGTTGCAAATGATGCCTCAGAATCACTGTACCATGGAATACAACCTACAGTGGCTATGAAATCATGTGACTATTTATTATTCTCCTGCGGAGAAACTGGGTGACCTCAGTAGTAAAAAATCATTTTTATTCACAAAATGTATATGATCATGTAGCACACATCCCATATATGGAAAAAAAAATGATAAATTCTAAAATGTCCAGAGAGAATCACAAAATATTATCTGTGAGAAACTACTCCTCAGGAAAGGGTCTGATGCATTCTGAACAAGTTACCACAACCTACTTACAAATAAGACAGTGATTAATTCTGAAGGGGAATTCTGTAAGAATACAAAAAGTAAGGTATGAGACAAAATCTCTGGCTTTCAAAAAGTCATGTATTAACACATGGAAAGGATGCTCAACATCACTAATTAGAGAAATGCAAATCAAAACTACTATGAGGTATCACCTCACACCGGTCAGAATGGCCATCATCAAAAAATCTACAAACAATAAAGGCTGCAGAGGGTGTGGGAACCCTGTTGCACTGGTGGTGGGAATGTAAATTGATACACTATGGAGAAGAGTATGGAGGTTCCTTAAAAACTAAAAATAGAATTACCATATGACCCAGCAATCCCACTACTGGGCATATACCCTGAGAAAATCATAATTCAAGAAGAGTCATGTACCACAATGTTCATTGCAGCCCTATTTACAATAGCCAGGATATGGAAGCAACCTAAGTGTCCATCAACAGATGAATGGATAAAGAAGATGTGGCACTGTATATATACAATGGAATATTACTCAGCCATAAAAATAAATGAAATTGAGTTATTTGTAGTGAGGTGGATGGACCTAGAGTCTGTCATACAGAGTGAAGTAAGTCAGAAAGAGAAAAACAAATACCGTATGCTAACACATATATATGGAATCTAAAAAAAAAAAGAAATGTTTCTGAAGAACCTAAGGGCAGGACAGGAATAAAGATGCAGACGTATAGAATGGACTTGAGGATATGGGGAGCGGGAAGGGTAAGCTGGGACGAAGTGAGGGAGTGGCATGGACATATATACACTACCAAATGTAAAACAGACAGCTAGTGGGAAGCAGCCGCATAGCACAGGGAGATCAGCTCGGTGCTTTGTGACCACCTAGAGGGGTGGGATAGGGAGGGTAGGAGGGAGGGAGATGCAAGAGGGAAGAGATATGGGAACATATGTATATGTACAACTGATTCACTTTGTTATAAAGAGGAAACTAACACACCATTGTAAAGCAATTATACTCCAATAAAGATGTTATAAAAAAAAAGTCATGTATGAAACTTAAGTATCAGTACAAATGCAATTTAAAATAAAAATGATGGCATAGGTCATTAATGACCCAAAGAATAAGGCACAGATGGACAATGTGAAAAAATAACCCAAAACATTTCTTTCAAGAACTTTTACAATTCAGAGTGGCCTCAAACACCAAAGTTTATACAACAGAAATCCAAACAGAAGAACTGATGAACTGAGGCATATATTTTTCCAAGGGAACAGTGCCGGTAGTCTGTTGGAATAAGTTGATGCCACACTTCCCTATAATACCTGACAGCTAGAATTCCGCTCGGTATCTGTCCTGATTATAATTCCTTAAGTTAAAAGTTAACATAAGGCCTTAGAAATACCATTTTTGAACAGTCTAATGAGTACTCCCATAGTTAATGATATATGAAAATTATAAAGATTAGAAACAGAATGATTATAATAATAATAAATATTCACACAGCCCTTCGGCATTCACCGAAACCATTCTACATGTATTATTATTATTTTTTTTTTTTTTTTTGCGGTACGCGGGCCTCTCACCGTTGGGGCCTCTCCCGCTGCGGAGCACAGGCTCCAGACGCGCAGGCTCAGCGGCCATGGCTCACGGGCCCAGCCGCTCCGCAACATGGGGGATCTTCCCGGACCGGGGCATGAACCCGTGTCCCCTGCATCGGCAGGCAGACTCTCAACCACTGCGCCACCAGGGAAGCCCTACATGTATTATTTAAATTGACTCTTTCCCTCGCCACACAACCTGAGCCCAAGTAATATTACTCACAGCCTATAGCTGGGGAGGCTGTAAACTAGAGATGTTAGAGACTTACTCTAAATCTGATTTTATTCCAACAAAGCCACTCCACAGATAAGAAAACACAGCTACCACCTATGGATCTTCCGAACACAGCTGGACATAAACCTATTCCAGACAATCAGATGGCCCTGAGATGGCTGAAACGTCTTTATTTTGTTTTCTACATAGCTGGTGAACAAATAAGCTTGGAAAGAGGACAAAGTCCTCAGATAATAGAAAAAGACAAAAAAAAAAAAAAACCAAAACACCAAAACCAAAAAGGTTGAAACATACTGTGATGCATGTTTATGACCGCTAAAGTAATAAATACCTCTTAAACTCCAGGAATAGTGGTTCCAACAATAAGAAAAATGTATGGTAGACTCAGTCTTTATTATTTGTGTATGAGAACCAGTCCTCCTTGTGCTGTGATTTCAGTACTTTGTTTTAAGAGGGTTATTATTCAGTTAAGAATTTTGAGGACAGAACAGGGCCTACTAATAATTGGGTTTAGTATGTGTTGACATTTTTATCATAAGATTATCATTTTCTTTGTGACGTATGACTTTTAAAAGATGTGTTGTATTAAAATCACTTCACATATTTAAGCGTCAACATTTTTTCAAACATCTTGAGTTCCATACTGTCTTATGAAATCAATTTACGATATCAACTTACATACTCTCCCTATGGAACTCAATACTAGAAGTTAATTTGTTACAAGTTAAAAAGGAGGATCTAAGTTTCCTTTTTTAAAAAAAATTTTAAAATTAACCAAGGCATCAATATAGAAATCCTATCATCTACAAGTTAAAATGGACCCCTCAGATCCAGCTATATATCAACTATTTTCTTCATGTCAGGCATACTGGAACCATCAAGGCAAAAATAAACCAAATGGATATAAATTATATGAATCAATAAAGTTCAATCCTTACTGAATATCTCTTGCAGTAGGGAATTTAAGAGCAAGTTTACTAAAAGTACTGAGGTTTCATGATATGGCCATAATAATAGGGGCTTCCAGAAAAGGAAACAGAAAGGATATAAAAAGCATGGCCCGAAAAAGAATTAATTTAAAAATAAACTTGATAATGTAGAGAGGGATAAAACTTGATAGGGATCCATGTAGAGCAACTGTCTCCAAATTTGTAATTCAAGAAAAATATAAAGGCCTCAATTCCCAGAACACCAAAAATAAAACAGAAGCCTCTGGCACTCCAAAAAGGCTCCATGTGCTTATGAAGACTACTAAATTATAACCTGAATTGTGATTTGGTGCATATGACTTTCTTGTGTTCATTTTATTCATAGCTTTCTGACTGAGAATACAGGAGATCCAATCCCTCCATCTACTCGAGAAGGTCTGTGTAAGTACACATACTTCAAAATGAGTATGCTTAAACAGACGTTTAAGCGGCTCCTTGAAAACTCTGTATGAGAAAGTATGTAACTGACTGAAAGGCTCATAATCGGTTTTTTTTTTTTTCAACTCATGAAAAACGAGAACTTCAGTTATCTCCACTGGCGACTGTCTCTCCATGTCAATTGCACAGGTACACTGATCACAGGTGAATCCGAAGATCTAAAGCGGAGTGAGGGTTTGAAAAACCCATCTGGGGATCGGCAGGCAGAAGCAAGTGAAATGTGAGCGTCACATCCAAGAAGGGCAGCAGAAGAAGAGGAAGCAAAGGAGAAACCCAGATAGGAGAAAGAGTTCGTGGAGAGAGGAAACCAAGTTGGGAAGTGCGGAGAAAGGCAAGGAGGCGGGAGATGCACGAGGAGGAACGCGAGGAAGGCCGGGCGGGTGGCGGGCGGCAGGCGGGCAGGACGCGGGTGCCCGTGCAGTCAGGGCGCAGGGAGGGCGATCGGCAAGCGGCGCGGCGGGGAGCTCCGCGCACCGGGAAGCGGGCGAGGAAGCCGGACGGCGAGCGCGGCTGCTTCCGTAGGACTTCCTGCGACTACACGCCCACAGCTCGGTGGAGAGCACGCGTGGCTGCAGCGGCCCCGGGGCGCAGGGGACAGCGAGCGCCACCGACACACCCAAAGCTCGGGTCGGTCGCTGCAGCTTCAAAGGCAGGGCCCCTGACAGTAAGCAGCCTCCTTCCCAGACACCAGAGATTCACTCTGACTCGAGCTTCTTGAGAAGCCCTTGCAAGAAAATGGAATCCTATTCTTGTTACTGATCTGCGGTTCTGATTTTTTTAGTTCTCCTTCAAAATAAGAAGACAGTTTTACTCTTGGCTTCTAATTCTGGGACCGTACTAACCACTAAAACACACTGGGGCTTTAAAGCTCATTCATAAAATATAAATTACTTTTTTTATTAATCCAACAGAGACAAATCGTTTGATATTTAGATGACGAAAGGTTTTGTTTGTTTATTTGTATGTCTCACCCAATCCAACCTTTGCTTTTTATGTGTTTGTAACAAACAGAAGCCGAGCCAGAAAGCCACGCTGTCAAGACCCCATCTGGTGCAGGGGCAGTTACCCAGGAGTGCAAATAATTTAAGAAACACAAAGCCCAGAGGATTTCCAGGACAGCACCACAGCCCCACGTCAATCAGACAACTTCCCCCTACAAGAGTTTGCTGATCACAGCCTTTTTGCTGTAATGGAGCCAAGAAGAGGCAGTCACTTAGACTAATATAGATTTTTTAACGGGAGATTACAGCTATCGCTATAGAAAGAATGCAAGTTGAACATGAATTATGACGAAAACCAGACTTAAAATGTCTTATATAGAAAGGCGATGGTTTTATCTCTCAGACAATAAACAAAGGTAGATTAGGGCTTAAGTAGAAAGCCGAATGGAACACTGCTGATATGACAGTCACCTAGTGTTTGAAACCCCCAGAACATACAGCATCTCAAATCCGTGCTCACCGCAGATGAGAAATAAAGTAGAGCTGACCAAGCCTGAGCGCTCCAGCTAGACTGCCTGGGTTCAAATCCTGATGCTGTGACTGCTCCCTGTTGTAGCCTAAGCAATTGATTGAACTTCCCGGAGAAATGGGGATGACAGCAGTTCCTGTCTCAAGTGGAGACAAGCCACTCCAGCAGTGCTCGACAACTGTGAACCATTATCATCATTTGCAGGTGGCCCCTAATGGAAAACTAACCTCTTGGGATGCAGCCTTTCCCCTGCAAAAGCTAGCTCACCTGTGGCCAGTGGTGGCTCTCATTTCTTTTTTAGTGATCAGTGCTCGCCACGTACCCGCCAAATCAGTTGTTGCTTCGAGTCACTCGTTTCTATGCAAACTGTGGCCAGCCTCTGGGCAAAGTCTGCATTCCCTCTGCACCCTGATTTTCACAAGTGAAAACACTACGACCCATTTAATACTGTGCTCCCTCCCATCATTAAAGGGCAGCACACAGCTTTAGCAGACAGGAAACTCGCCCAGTGCACATGCTAGCCAGCTGGCAAACAGAGGCATCTTCAACAAAGTCCACTCCTCCTACATACAGTCTGATAAGCTCCATTTTAATGGAGCCAAAACATACATTTCCTTCCTCTATTTCTGTATTTAGCAGACACGAGAGCTGGACAGTCATGTCAGGGATTATAAAACTGCAATAAAGAGATTTCTAAACCACCAAGACTACCAGAACAGCAGGACTAAATTTCGCCTACTCACTTTCAACCAAAAGTATGCACCCCTTCAGTTGTGGAAAAGTACAGAAGATTTAAAAGCCCCTACTCATCAACTAGAATGTACTCTTCGAGGAAACGCTTTCTCCTGTCACCTAAATAGTTTGTAAAT
The DNA here is from genome assembly GCF_005190385.1 of Monodon monoceros. Lineage (NCBI taxonomy): Eukaryota > Metazoa > Chordata > Mammalia > Artiodactyla > Monodontidae > Monodon > Monodon monoceros. Next base: position 21,062,645 of record NW_021703770.1, on the reverse strand, counting down.
CTCAGACAGATATTACTTTTAAATCTCCAACTATCTCCTTCAAAAAGATTTTTAAAGTTGCTGATAGACACAAGGTGACATCCGAAAACTGTTTGAAAGATGCAATTAGCTACGGTTTCTAGGAAGCTTTGGAATGTTTTGTTTTTAAGGAAGAAATAGACAAATACCAGTCCTACAAGTAATGAGCTGTCCTAGAAGTAAAGAAATTCATCAAATAGATCCTCTCCTTGATTTCACCTTCATGGCTCCAGGTCCATGCAGATTTGGGAATACACAATAATAGGAAGTCTTAATACTTTCCCAAAGCTGTTTAAAAGAATATTTAAGTGCTTAACAGATTCACACATGAAATCAAAGGGACTTCCCAATTCTCGCATAAAAGCAAGTTTTTTAGTTTAAAAAAGAAAAAACTACAGACAGAAGGCCAAGGGTATGGTCTTATAAAAAAAAAAAAAGCTTTGAAACGTGTTCCTTGGCTTTTAAGATGAAATTAAAGTGATTAGTAAAAATCAAGTATTCAAAGAAGTCTCAGACACTCTTATTTCAACATGAGAAACATCTCAGCAGCTATTATTTCGTTATCACTTTATTGGCCATCTCTCAAGGAGACATGTATATTAAAAAGAGCAAAGAGGGGCTTCCCTGGTGGCGCAGTGGTTGGGAATCCGCCTGCCAATGCAGGGGACACGGGTTCGATCCCTGGTCCGGGAAGATCCCACATGCCGCGGAGCAACTGGGCCCGTGGGCCACAACTACTAGAGCCCACGCAACTGGAGCCCATGCTCCGCAACAAGAGAGGCCACTGTGATGAGAAGCCTGCGTACCACAATGAGGAGTGGCCCCCGCTCTCTGCAACTAGAGAGAGACCGCAAACAGCAACAAAGACCCAATGCAGCCATAAATAAATAAATAAATAAATAAAAAGAGAAAAGAGGGCTTCAATATCCTCTCACTGCCATAAACCTGAACTTCCCAAAGCAGCATTACTTATGGCTCTGCTCAGCTCCTGACAAGCCCTACTCATCAATATCCTCGTTAGATCTTCTGAAGGTCTAAATCATCCTTGCCCACTTAGCATCCAAGTATCAACCACTTACAGGTAACGTTCACCATGAAGCCAATACATAAACCACAAATATCAGAACACAACATCTGGCTGACAAATATTCAACAAATGGAAGTTAAAACTATACATTCCCGACTCATGACCGTAGAGGCTAATATTGTTATCCCTCATATTTTAAGGGTACATCATTTATCAATTTGCATCTTTGATTACTTTGTGGTACCTCAACTGTAATATCAATAAAGTGCAACAAGGTGGTGTGGGTTTTCATTTTTTTACGGTTCGCAAATGTATTTGGGCCTCCCTTTGCCTCGGTTTCACTGACCTCGTCACACTTGGTTCAAGGACATTAATCAGTAAAAGACAGAATTTGAAACCACAGTGCAAAATACAACATAAGTTGTAACCAGCAGTATGACACTTTAGGAACAATACATTAGGGCAGACTTCAAAAAATGTCTATCAAGTATGCAACATCAGATAATCCTTTTCCTCTCTGAAACCTGACAATCCAATTTCACAATTTTCTCAACCCCTAAAAGTCTTATGCTCTTCTGGCCAAAGTGTACTTCTCCTAAGTGCCAATGTAATACAACATGTTTGAGAACCCACTGTATCCAAGGCATTGTAAAAAGAACAGAAATTGGGTATGCTTTTACTCTCCTCACACTTGCAACGCCAAGTGGATTCTGATATGGGCTATACTAAAGCCATAAATAAGTGAAAGCACAGGGCAAGGATGTTTAAATCTAAATGAGTGGAAATGGAAAGGCTTCAGGAAGAAGAAATACAAAAGTCAACATCTGAGGAATAGGTAGAATTCCTATAGTTAAGCCTGGTTGAAAGAAAGGCATTTCAGAGAGGGGAGAACATGAAGGAAGGTAGGTTTGGCCATGTTCTGGAACTCAATACTACTTTAAGGATAGAACACATGGTATTGTAAAGATGGAACTGGTAAACTGGGAGCAGAGTTTAGGGTCACGCATGCCAAGCTAATGATGATAAGCAGTTGATAAACCCAAACTCAGAGTCAACTTGGGTCTAGAGATAAAGCACTGGAATGATTTTATTCAGATCAAAAGGTGAAAGCATATAATCCTCAAGGAAAATTGCAGCGATTAAGAGGAAAGTCAAGCACAGACTAGAACGAGTGTAGCAGGGATTCAGTGCCTCGGAGGCCAAGCCAAGAGAGATACTCAAGAGAGTGGTTGGCAGCATCCAATTCATTTAAGTGGTGCAGTCGGATGGAAAGACCATTGGGCTTGGCTGCCATGAGGCCACTGGTGTCCTCAATATAGCAGTGTCCACAAATGGAGGAGTCATGGAGATGTACATGAAAAGAGCCCCAGATTCAGGCTTTCAATATTTTCCCCCTCTAAAGTGATTTCTATATATGAGTATGTTTACCTTTTATCTGAAAAAGGAGATGGGATTCCATATCTGGCTTAGAAACATTCTAATTAATAAAACTCAAAGAGCAGCATTTTGACTTTGTGCTGCCAAGTACAAGATGGAATCCATCTGGAAATAAATAAAAAGTAGTCTTTTGTTTCATTTTACCTTGTATTTTTCTAAACTGTCAAGGGAACTATCTTCATTATTTGCCGACTGTCACCTAAAATCAGTACAGTGCTTGAACCATAACCTCTCTCTCAGCTTCAGTAACCATACATTAGCTAAACAATTGCAACTGAACTTTTCCTAGATTCCAAGAACTGCAACTGGATTATAATCCAAAAGAGAAGAAGATAAATGCCATTTAACTACCTTCTATAAAACATCCAGGATAGTTTTTGTTCACAAATACGTGCTGTGAGAACAAGTATAAAATGGTTTAGAGTTGTTTGAGAAGGCGTTTACCAAAAGTAAGTGAATATATTCAGGGAGAATAGTTTTGATTCAGGGGGAATAAAATAAAATTAAATGTAAAATTAAATAAAGGAAAGCAAATCCCTTAATAAGTGGAAAGAAAAAATGAAATACAAAAAACTCATTTAAACCTTATCTGGATTTGATCTGTCTTAAAAGCCAACAAAAAAGTACTTTCTGATAAACAAAGCTCAGAGTAAGAAACACTTTAAATTTATTTTGATCTGCAATGCCAAGAATACAGGATAAAGTTCCACTCTCCTAAAGTCAAAGGAGAAAAATAGATAGCTGGAATATAAGGGAAAGAATCAAGTAGAAAAATAAATTCCAAAATAACATTAAGAAAATCATTTAGAAAGACTAGGGCGAGGGCTTCCCTGGTGGTGCAGTGGTTAAGAATCCACCTGCCAATGCAGGGGACGCGGGTTGAAGCCCTGGTCCGGGAAGATCCCACATGCCGCGGAGCAACTAAGCCCGTGTGCCACAACTACTGAGCCTGTGCTCTAGAGCCCACGAGCCACAACAACTGAGCCCACATGCCACAACTACTGAAGCCCATGTGCTCTAGGGCCCACGTGCCACAACTACTGAGCCCGCGTGCTACAACTACTGAAGCCCATGCGCCTAGAGCCTGTGCTCCACAAGAGAAGCCACCGCAATGAGAAGCCCGCACACCGCAACGAAGAGTAGCCCCCACTCGCTGCAACTAGAGAAAGCCCTGTGCAGCAACGGAGACCCAACGCAGCCAAAAATAAATAGATAAAATAAATAAATAAATAAAAAGACAGACTAGGGCGAGACAGGCACTGATAGTGTTTCCTATGGTTCGATTAGGTATACATTGGATGTTAAACTGTCATTTACAGCCGGGGCAAAAAAAAAAAAAAAAAGTAAAAAAGAAAAACCTATATAAAGAAATAATAGCCAGAGGAAGAGAAGGGGAAAAATCCAAGATATTTATATAATAATAATGGAAGTTTTCAGCCTTGCTCTGTATAGTATGCTCACTACACCAAGAAAGAGATGTTTGCTCTGTAGGATGATCAGCCTAATAGTCAAAACGGTTCCTTAATCCATTTTGGAAGAACTGCTTTTTAATGTTAAAGATCATTCCATTCCTCTCTAACTAACTGAATATGATAATCTTCCATAAGCAAACTATATCCTTTTACAGGAATAACTATCCAGCCATTTATAAAGTGTTTTCACCTGAAAGAAACATTGAAGAAACAAAACAACCATATTTAAAGGAAAAAAAAAAAAAAGTCTGCCCTCTGGCTAAGAAACAGAGGAAAACCCAGACAAACAAAAGCCAAACCAACAGGTATCTTCACCTTGCAACTGAACATGCGGGTTCAAATACAGACCCTGGACCAAACCAGCCCATTTCAGCAGTGGAGACACCTCCTCCTGCTTTCCAAAGCCACTTCTGAAGCTGTCTTTTGAAAGAGTTTGGGGATGTCTTGGGTCCAATACCCTTCTGCATGGCCTTCACCACAATTCTTTAAAACAGAAATGGAAATGGTGGCATGGGGGGGGGTATAAATCACAAATTTCACTGATGGGGGTGCATTAACATTTTAAATTATATAATATAGCTATTAGGACTGAAAGCTAAAAAGAAACAAGAAATTTACATGAAATACCTCAGATGTCTAAAAAGACAGATTTTTTTCCTGTTTTTCCAATGCAATAGATTAAATGATTAAAATTAGCTTAACTACAACCAATAAAGAAATGTCAATTGCATCCATATTGTACAGCAGCGTCATAGATAAAAATGGAATGTTAAAGAAATGCTAAAAAATATAGATTAAATTTATATTTTAAAATAGTTCATTTTCACTACATGTAGGTTGAAATTTATCATTCAAAAGACAGGATAAGAAAAGCACTTAAAATAAATGAGGTTCCTTCATTATTCTTTTGTTAATTTGTTTTTATAAATGCTGAGGAGTCTATGTAAAATGCCACAAATGGTTTCTCAACCACATTTTAATAACTTATTGCACATTTCAGGCCTAATCTCACAGATATTGTCTGTAGTTTTCAACCTGCCAAGGGGCTTATGGGTGTTACGAGTAAAGAAAAGTCCAGTTTCTCAGTTTCTTGGAAGGTAAAAAAAATCCTTAATTCAAATGGATTGCTTTTTTTAAACTGGTCTCAAAATAGATAAATGTTGGAGGCATTTTAAGTTAAAAGGAGAATAATAATACAAAGTTAAATTCTTATTAATGATCATTTTATAACCAATTCTTCAGACCAACTGGATTTTATGTATATGAACCCAAAGAGGCATCTATTGCTCAGGTGTGTGAAAGAGACATTAAGCCTAGATTTTCTGCAGTAACGTTTTAACCTTCCAGGGTAACTTCTAGACTAAATATTTGATTCCCATATCTTCATAAGATATTGATAGAGAAATAATATGGAATATACCAACTGACTTGTTATATGATCATCAATTCCCCAATGCATACTAAGTGATATTCTAATTCTGTTCTCCCATCTACAAAAGGAAAAATAAAGATGAATGAATAGCAAATATCAGGCAGATTTCCTCAACAAATGTCAAAATTATTTAGTGTTATAGATATAAATGAGGATGGTGACCAGAGACGAATTCTAGCTCAGTCCTTTATTTAACTAGCTGTGTGATCATGGGAAATTCAGTTGTCACTTTTCTCCTTTGTAAAATAAGATGAGTCTGCTCAAATGGATAGAGGTCATGCCCCTTCTATCACTCAAAATAAAACAGGATCCTATGGTCACTCTGAACAATACCTGAATTAAAGAAAAACAAAGAAACAAAATTTAAACTTGAGCAGCAGATACAAAACTGACCATTCAAGGAAAGTTCAGCCATTGAGGAAAGAAGTGTTTCCTTGGCCACCGTCTGCTTTTCCTCAACAAAAAAGTGTTAAAAGACTCTTAAGAATAGATCCACATGTGCACATGTATGCAGGAAGCAGAACATTGTACACTCATGCACATGATGAAATGTGCCCACCAGCCAAGGAAATGGGGCACAGAGCTAAGAAAATTCAGACTAAGCAGTTCGCTCTACATCTAACCTCCAACAGGAGATGAAATTTATTCTTTTCTTAGTTTCCTTTTGTACATGGTTTTATCCATGTTACCTAAGGAACTAAAATGCACAATATTGTCAGGCTCAGTAAGTTTGCTCCAATTTTACGCAATCATCTTTGGTCGAAATAAAGTTGACCAACTATTTCTACAAAAGTGTTTATGCAAATAAGCCCCATTTTCTCCTACATTAGGAAAAGAAGAAATATCTGTGGAATTTTTTCCTTCTTGATCTGTGGCTAGAGGCTTGGAATCAAATCTGAAAACACTGCCCAGGCTGTTCCATTATATTACAAATAGGTGAATTTTTTAAAAATATCTTTTCAAAATAACACATTAAACATGATCTGAAATCATCATATTAGCCTAATTCCACAACACGGTTTGATTACACCGGACCAAAAGTTCTGGCAAAATGTTCACCTGACATCACGGGAACCAAACAAGGAGGTGGTTGGTTGAAATGTCCACGTTTCTACCAGTGGAGACACCAAAATGCTGTTAAAAACACTACACTGCGAATGGAAATAATGTGCTTTCTCAGAGCCAGTCCCACTTTCAGTGAATAGCTGGGTGATGTGTTTGGGATACTAGTTTGCAATTTGGTACCTATTTATTTAGGGCTTGATGCACTTGTTCCAAATGAAAATATTTCAAAATAGTCTTTAAGATGAATGTGCAGAGCCGCTGCTTCTTTAGAGTAGCAGCCTTATTTGTTTTACACAAAACTATAATTTAAGGATGCCAATCATTTTAAGCAAAGCAGTTTGCAAAAAAATAAAATACAGGCAAAACCAGAGGAATTTTTCTTTATACTAAAAGAGTTTTACAGTAAAATATGTCAGGTTGAAGTATCCACTATATATGCAGTTTAATTTTAACCCTGCGCATTGAAAATATTTCACATTTTCTTACTAATTTTGGAAAATTCCGTAGGACTATCTTACACTGATTTCAAAGCTGGTTGAAATTTTTTTTCTTTTTCCTTCAATCAAATTTTTAGATACAAATTGCCTCAGACGCAAATGAGAAACAACTAAATGTCACGTTATTTTATACTGTTCATCATTTTTGCAATTAACCTCAAGGAATAAATATATGCTTTTCGAATACCACTCTTGTTTGAAGTAAAAATAAAACTGTGCAAACGACATAAGAAAGGATTTCTCCGTAGTGACTCCTTAGAAATGACCAAAATATCTTATATCACAGGTAGGTATGGAAGGGAAGCTCAAATCACTAATCAATTTCTGATGCCTCAAAATGAGTTTCTGAAAAGATAACACACACACAAGAATAAAAAATGAATGCAAAATTAATTTGCATTTTATGGGAGATAAAAAGGGTTCTACAATAAGAAAAGTCTCAAAAGATGAAGTATTTCCTCTCCTTTCTGAAAAGCTTAAAAAAGCAAAACTCAGTATTTCAAAATCAATGGACTTAAAGCGATTCAAGAGAATTTGGAGAACATTTCTCTAAAAACCAACCCAGAACACAGGATGTCAATTTGGAAATAATGGAAGCGTACTGTGCTTTAAAATTTGAAAACTTTTTAAAGACAGAAAATCAAGTTAACATCTCAGTGATTAACTTAGGGGGTGCATAGCCAAGAACAACTTTCGGCACTTAAAACATAAAACTGTCAGTTTCCTCTGCTTGGAGACAAAACATACAAAAAGCAAATATTCACTGCTATATTTTCCTAGACATTAAAGACAGAACTAACTTTTATAAAAGGAGATCACTGAGTATTTCCACCTATTTTATACTTACGCCGTAGCTCCTAAAAATCAGTTACAAATTCCAAACCTCAGAACCATCCATAGCAAATGGCTACTAAGTGTTCATTACTCTCCAAACCTTGATGGAAATACAATCATTTACTGAACTTCACTACAGCTCAAGGCACAAATATGATAAACAGTCTGTGCTTGATGTTATTGAATATAAGCTACCATAAACAAGTAAAACTCTTCCCTAAAGATCTCAAAGGGCTGAAAGCATGATGTTTGGCATTCTATTTCTTGCAAATCTAAAGCACATTGATGGTGAGCATAATTTAAGTACTCTCTTCCCTGAATCAAGATACGTTCATTTCAAGCATCATCCATGATCAAACGATCAAATTCATATTTATAAACTTGGAATACAGAGTTTGGTGGAAGCACTGAGTATCTAAAATTGCCTTAATTTTTTTGCCAGAAATATGTCACAGTTGGTGCTTAGAATTGTTGCAAAATTATACCACAACTTTATTTAATTTCATTGGATGCATTTCCTCATAGAAATGGAATGGCAAAGGGCTGCTCAAGAGCAAACAATAAAATCAAATTATTATTTTACAGTATAGAAGTTCTTCTTCTCATGCCTCTCTCCCTAAAAATATAAATATTATAAAGAAATGGAAGGAAAAATCCTAGAGCTGGCACATTTTTCCACTGAAAGGAGAAATCCTCACTCCTTCAAAACCTGAAATATTAGATCCCAAAGAGGAAAAAAAAAAAGGTAATAAAGCATGGCAGAATAATCCAGAGGAAGCATGCTTGCTCTCAGCATAATTTTCTTTAGCATCCTGAGATGAACAACATCACGCTGCCCATGATCTCTGCTTACTCCTCTGAAAACCATCCAGAGGATTTTCAAAAAGGAAAAATTCTAGTTGTGCTTTCAAATGCCAAATTAACTTACAGGGCTTCCACTCCTGAAGGGAAACAGCACAGTAGCATACCAGAAGCTAGAGGATGCTTTTTGTCACGCAAAGCCAGAACTGATGAGTGGGACCCCAGTGGGGTTTATCTAAAATTCCCAAGTACCACAGGCAAAGAGGTCAGAGTTTTCCATGTCAAAAATATATAAATAAGTAAAGCCATACACAGCAACAGTTCCTTATGTTATAATGGATTGTGCAGTATCCAAATCCCTCTTCTGTTCAGATATACATACATAAATCTTTTTAACTAGGAACCGAAAATGGGAAAAACAAAAAGGAGGGAAATCTGCTTATGCTAATATCTACCCCCCTATTTTCCATTTCTAATCATCACTGGTCTCACTTTTTAATTTTTATTACTGCCAATGGAATTATTCAGGGAGTGAGGCAAGCATGTATACACATAATTAAATGTTAACAATGATACACTGAACTATCCTGGGAGTAAAAAGTACAAGACAGGTGTGTACAGAGTGTACACAAATATGGGGAATGCTAAAGAGTTGAATGTTTTGACAAAGTGAACATGCAAGATCATACACAAACATTTACACATAAAATGTGTACTTTATGATTTTTACTACTGGCCTGATATCTTGAGTGACAGCTTTCTTATTTAAAGCTTATCAAAGAACAAAGGAAAAGTAAAATGTAAATAATGAGGACACTCTTTCAACAACATAAATTGTCTTAAGAACGAGACATTTAAAAGTAGAATAAACAGTGATGGGACAGAGAGTAAAATAAAGAGTTTATTGTAATTGAGGTTTAGATGACAGAGAGCTTCTTAAAGTAATTTACCACATCTTGCATCCAATGAATGTAATGCAAATTCATTCTAAATACAAAAGAGAAACATCTCCTTACTACCTGCTTGTAAATTACAGGAAAAATGAGGTTTCATGTTACTCATTACTTAAATGTGTTACTGTTTACACTGGCCACTTGTACCTAAAGCTAGCTTCTAAAAGGTACCTAAGTTGGCAAACACCTGAGGAGTAAAATTTGCAATAATCTTTAAAAAAATACTTCCAAAAATAAGTTAAAGACAGTATTAAACATAATCGTTTGTGTTTTTTCAATTTATAATTTAATCAATTTATTAACATAAAAATTTAGCAGCCAAATACAGAAAAATATATGATTTTAAACAATCTCAAAGATATATCTATAAATAACTGGTGAAGAGCTATTAATTATTTAACAATCAGACTAATATGTATTGAGAAAATTTAATAACATGGGCCTTGATTAAAAGTTTTATATATATATATATATATATATATATATATATATATATATCTAACCAGTCTTAACTTCCATCAGTTGAATGGTATTTTAAAAAATTAAAACGAGCTAGATTCTCTTCTCAAAAATATTTAATGGTATCAAAAAGTAAAGCAGAAACAAATGCCAAAATCTCTTTTAAGAACTTTTATATGTTCGGAGCTACTTAATAGTATTGAAAGAAAAAACAGGCTGATGTATTTCTACATCTTTCAGAGCTAAAGATGTGTGGATACTGACATCACAAAGAAGTCACAAGTAGAAGTTGGTTTTAATTTGTTTTGCCACTCTCACTCTCATTTCAGAACCAAAATTCTAATTAAATTAATCCTCAGATAGGTGTTGGGATGCATTAAGTAATTAAAATGGATATTACAAAGACTAAAGTCATTTCAAAAAAAATATGTACTATGTTAAAATTCCACTTGGTGCCTGTAATGCGAAAACATTCTATATGAGTGAAAATACAGACATGGGCATGTACATGTACATAGTTCATATGAAGCCACTAATTCATATGCTACACTTGTGCATAGCTCAGAGAAAACAATAAAGCTAAAATAGATTAGTAATGCTTGATCCCTTTACACATGAAGTGTATCATGTAATAGAGAAATTAGATTCCACAAACTAACGTCTGCCGTATAGATTTACACTATTTATAGCTGTATCTGATCTCAGATATAATACATGCTTCTATAAGGCGAAACAGAAATACTGATTCACAAGGATTCACTGAAAGTCATATTGTAGAATCTAAGCAAGAAACACATGTTATAGTAAAAAATGTTTGATTTGTAAGTTTCATAAATTCTGTCCAAATTCTACAAGTGAAAAAAAATTTTGAGGCAAAAATCTTTTTTCCTCTCCTTTTTCTACAGCTAAAATACATTTAATGTCTAAATAGCAGTTGTGGTATATCTGTCATCCTCTACTGGGTTCATTCTTGGTTACTCCAATAATTTAATAATGTAATATTAATGCTTTTTTAAAGCTTGGGACATATACATTAGGTAATATGAATATGTTTATTATTCTTTATCATACCATACTACTCACTATCATGGATACAAATAATTAACAGATAAAGAAATTATAAATGCAAAAAAGAGAAACGTGCTCCCATTAAATAAAGGAAAAAAGAATCAGAAAATAAACTATGGGCACTTGTATATTTCCCTCTAACACTGTCTATAATAGAAGGCTTAAATAGCTGACAGTGAGCCACTTGTTTATTCATGTTAAATAAACTGAATATATGTTAACTTCTGACTTAATTAAAAGTATTTAGAACATTTTCCAGAACGTATTTTGACCGTCAATTACCTAGATACCAAAGTTGTTGTATTGTGTTGCTTGATGAAATAGGACATACAGCAACCCTCAAACCAGTATTACAAGCCTGGCAAATAGCATCACATTTGGGTGACGCACAGAATCCATCACCCTAGGGATAAACGCATTGGATCATAGTACAAAGTCTTTACATGTTCCATATTATTTCTACATAACGTTTTAAGATGATAGAATCGTAAACTATAAAGTGTTATCCATTAAAAAGATATATTCAGAAACAGACAGCACTGTCACTTAACTGCTCCTCTCAACAGAAATTTGGGATTTAAAAAAAATTATCTGCAGAAGCATTTCTCAGAATACACTGCAAGGCGGCATTTTGATGTACAGTTTTTTTGTCGTTTCTTAAATTTCTTAGTAAATTCAGCGTAGGTATAAGTGTTATGATCATGATGGCTTCATTATGTTTAAACTCCAAACGCATTTCAAACTTTGAGACTTTATAAAGTAGGTCATGTAGCTCCTTAAAAGATTTATGTTTTAAAGCGTAGAATTAATTGTTTAGCAAAGTGGATTCCACCATCAAGGTGTATCTACGTATTGTCCATCCACAAATACTACATACATAACACATACCTGCAATAGCGCTGCACACATATCAGCAGTAATTTAAACATACTGTGGATACATCAACCATTTGCAAGCATTCACAATGCTAGATTTCCTCTCATGCTACAGACATCCTACTACTAGTTACCAGAATATCACACAAATCAAAATACATTACCTTTGTTCAAACAATACTGCAGTTCATTATATAACAGAAAGGGTCATCCTTAATTGCTCAGGAACCAAGATAGTGGTGGATTCTTGGAGCAGAAGTGGTGCGGAATGGCTTGAGGCAAAACCCAAACATATTGTTTAAGTAAACCTTAAGGGGAGGGGATCCTATGCGCAGTTGATGGATTTTTTTTTTTTTTTTTGGTATCATCTTCCACAAAGCATCTCCAACCCCTCCCCACCACTGAACAGTAAACAAACTACTGATATTAAAGGACTGCGGCTCTGAACACCTCTCTCTTCCTTTTTTTTCTCTTCTCACCAAACTTTATTACTGTTCCCTCAGTTTTGCAGTAATAAACCAATATTCATTCAATAAAAACGTAGTGACGGAGAGACCCATCACCTGAAATTCCTGTTTGAAAACTTTGTAAAAAATAAATCAAGACTCAGTCTAAGATACTCTCTCTGTGCTGATGCGAACAAGTTATAGCTTAAGTTCCTACAGTTTTTCCTGACACATCCTTATGTAAAGGAGTGGTTAGCAGAGAAAAAATGCCTCTGATTTGAACTGAAGTCTGTAGTTCTCACAAGAAAAAATGGGAAAAACGTAAGGTAAATCAAAACCAACAAATTTCCACGCCGGGAACTCTTCTACTTCCCTGAATATACGGAAAGCTTTTCATGATAATTACTAATGCCTTAAAAGACATTTTAAGGTATCTGTATGATACCTAATTTTCAGTATATATTATTTCTAAAACACACTCTGTGTAAAAGGAAAACAGAACAAAAACAAAAACCCTCAGAACAAATTTGGTGTTAAACGCAAAGTCCAAGACAAGTAACTGTAAGATTTAAACCAAGACAAGTAACCATAAGATTTAAACCTTCCGAACAATTCCTACCAGAAATGTCGATAGTCAGTTCTGGCCCACCAAATGGGGCACAGGGCCCCATTTCTGGGTGGAACGTCTTTCTCCAAGGACGGAAAAACTGGCACAAATCTTTTTGCTCTCTGAAAAGATTTCCCTACTTGCCAGCTTCTGAAGTTGCCCTGATGTCAACCAACATCACCAAGTTATCTCTTAACTGGAGAAAGTTCTGTTTGCCTATACAAGACCAGGAAGAGAGAAAATGACTATTAAAAAAAAAAAAAAAAGGAAACTAAAAACACTGTGTGATAATAGGGTTAAAAACTATCATCTAAATTTGTGAGCAAAAAGGGCGGCCCATAGAAACAAAATGACCCTTAAAATTAACGCTTTCGATCTAAAAATATATTTTTGTAGAGTTTCATCTATTTTCCTTCCTCTGCACATAAAAATGATTAATGTCACAATTAAACTTCCACATTTCAGACTCTTGCTAACAGGTGTAGCGTTCTTTATATAAACGTATTCACTGACCTGTCGCCATTGATAATCTTAATTAATTCATGTCAAATGAAACAAAAACAAATGTTTTTTTTTCCCCAAATAAAAAAGAAATAACGCAACACAAATACCCACTCTCCCCAAAACCCAAAAACTGTTTAAGTTACGGTAACCTGAAATGCACCAGCCATCACAGAGAGCAATTGGAGAAATCCAGCAGGGCTCAGCAGGAAAGATTTTTAATAACAGATTGAAAAACAGAATAAAAATAACTGCATCAACAGAGCCTTTCTTCCTCAGGCCACAAGCCCGTTCTTACTTGAACTTTTTTTTTTTTTTTTAAATGGCATTTTGGCCACTAAAACCAATCCAGAACATTATTAAAAGTTAAAAGCTACCAATTACTTCTGTCTGTTCTTTTAAAGAAAAGTTTGGCATTACGTCAGTTGGTTTAAAGAAAACAAGAAAGAGAGAGAGAAAGAGTAAGAGAGAAAGTTTCCTGCTTGTATAAACTAAACCACCAGGGAAGGTGTCTAGCCACTTGTAAAGTATTTACTGCAGGTTTTTAAAGAGCTAGAAACATTTAAAAATTAAAAGTTTTCTTTCTTATTTTTAATGAAACATACTTAGGAATAAAAAGCATATCCTTCATGTCTTTCTTTGGGGTGTTTTGATGTTTATTTGTATTTCGATCATAACTTTGAATCAGAAAATGATTTCCACTGATGCTTCAAATGTGAAGTACATAGATAATTTCATCTTCATTTTGCTGCCTGGATTTGTGCTCTTCGGAAAAGAAAAAAGTTTAACGACAAAAAGTAGACATTGCTACCATAACAGCTACTACAGCTGCAGCGACCAGCCAGGCTTCTTCATCTAACTCACTCTTAACAATTTAGATCATTTTCATCCATAGATCCTTCTGCAAATGCAGCAAAGGGGTTTCCGTAAACCCAAAAATCTCTTTCTAACCTAAACCAAGTTCTACATTATTATATCCATCAGAGAACCAAATCAAAGGCCAACGAATTTGGTTCCCAGGGATCTGAGAACCACTGAGTGATAGGCCATATATAATTAATAGAATATCCTATACAAATAAACAAACGGCTTAAGACCCACTTACACCTGAGGATAAATTTTTAAAAGTGGTTATTCCCTCCCTCCGCAAAACTGTTTGCTACTGAACAGTGTATAAAATACCACTTGGTATTTTAACATATTTACTTTAATCTACTGGTTAAAGCTTTTAGGAGGTAAATAATTTTGATAATTATAAAAAACTGTTCTCAATTGTTTCAACATAAAGAACTGCAAAGTGTGTTAGTATTCTCTATCCATGATGATTACAAGTGCCTTGAGAGAATCAGACTAAATTTCTACTTGACAAAAGCTGTAAGAGTTGCTTCATATTTTATCTAAGAGGGACCCTACAATTCCATAAATCATAACTAGAATAGTAACAAAGAATTCACTTCTTTCTGTATGGTGGTATCAAAAGATGAATATAGAATATGTCTATCTATGTTATCACATAGATAAAGTAAAACCAAGTCTAGACATGCTGTCATTAATTTCCCCAAATTTCAATCAGCAATAATTAAGGAAGCTAAATGAGTAAACAAGACTCAGAATTAGTTATCAAGGCTATTAGTACTTATAACCAGCAAAAGAGGGGAAGAGAAAGAACCCTCTGTTACCTGAAAGCTTGACCAAGGATGAACAACAGAAAGCAAGTCCATAAAACTTGCCTGTTTTTATCAAATTGATTGTAACTTGTGAGCTGCAGTATTTGAGACAAAACTGTCTGAGTTTATAGTTTTCTATGCCTGCCAAAAACAGATGCAGACTACCACACTAGCTGTCCTGCGGAAACTAAATTAAGCAAAGGCAAATACCAAGTGGAAAGTTGTCAGCCTGTTGAATGAATGGCTGCATTTTACACACCACAGAATATCTTAATAAGAATATGTTTTAATGTGCACCAGTCATTTTATTTTAAGTGCATCACTTTCTACAAAAATAATAATTTTCCCTTTAAATCAATTATAAACACCTGCCCCTAACTTTCTTAAAGTCTGTTTTGTTTTATACACAATAGTATAGTGTTGTTACATTATTGTTTGCTATCAAAAGGGGTATTGAAGGAAAAAAATTTTTACATACATGTATTATAAAAAAAATGTAAAGGCCTGTTATCAATATCTGTGCTCATTTCAAATTCAAAATAAAGTTCTAGCTCAAAAACAATTTGCTGCAAGCCCTTTGAAAACTTTCAGTAATGTTTATTTACTTCAACAAAGAAGGTAAGACAAGAGTTTATTAAAACTTATCACCCTATGTATTTAGTACAAATGTGCAGGTCGTTAATTGCAAACCGTAGTCTGTATTTCTTCTCTCTCGCGCGCTCGCTCTCTCGCTCTCTCTCTCTCTCTCTCTCCCTCCCTCCCAAGACACAGACACACACACATCAAAAATAATAACAACAATAATAATAGAAACATCACTGAAATACTAGAATCTTAAAAAGCAGCTTTTCCACAGATGAATTCATTTCCCTGCTTTGAAGCTTTTCCTTATGAATGAAGATTTCCTTGTGTGTGTTAGTGAGACCTACCCTGTGGAAATCAGAGGAAACTCAGGAGTGGTATGTGACTTAAAAGAAAAGTAAAAATAATACTGAAAATATGGTAGGGCCATGTGTAACTCACTTATGACTAGCACACATACGGATTCTAACCTATTTTTAAGCAAGTATGTAGAAGATTTTATAAAATCCTGTAAAATCCTACTCTTTAAAATGCTGAGCTCTAAAACCAAGTCAGACTTCCCAGCTACTTATGACACTTTTCTCCTTTTAATGTTACCTTTAAGAGACAAAGGACAAAATCTAAAAAGCAGCAAAGACCCTTGCAGCGTCTAAAATTCAAGAGTGACTAACTTTTTCGTGAGGAACTTGCTGTGTTCCACCATTTATTTGGAGAGGGTCCGACTTTGTTACTATGAGTGGAAAAGTATTCTACACACACATATCCTAACATATAACAGATATATCAGGAAGCCATAAACGTCAACTCGCCGATTGTAAATAATACTTTGCCAACAGTATTAATGAAGCTAGGGAATGCCTCTCATTTAGAGAAATCAAGTCATAATGTTGGCACTAAAACTCTGTTTCCCTCTTAGGAGTTTTATTTTCACATTACTAATATCCAGAAATAATTGTCAAACTTTAGCATGTTGGTGGCCCTGTATATTTAACTGAATCTAGAGATGTTTCCATCCAAGGGTATAGCTTAAAAAGAAAGTTATGAAATCTGAGGACAGAGAAGCTCTAAGAACGATATGTTTGACTTGTTAAGATTAAGCACGTCATTAATAAACTTTCACTTAAAGGTAAAAAAAAAAAAAAAAATCCTCAAAATGTTGGTATCGTTTCCAGACTGTCCTGTCAGCATCACAACTTACAGGAAACGATTCATCTTCCCATACAAACCCTGTATTTATTCACAACCCTGGCATACTTGGGGAAAGAGAAAAAGCCCACACCGTTTTAGAGCTAGTCTGCTTTTATACATTAACTGGTGGAATATCTGAGAAAGTGGCCTAAGCAAATGAGTAGCATGTAAGAAACTTTACAACAGTGAGCTCAGAAACTTTCATTCTCATTTTGTCCACGTCAAGAACTGGCCGCCCGCATGACTTTCCTTTGCTGCCCCTTGCATTTTTAGCTCTGGCAGACTTTTCTAAATGATCAACTTTTCCTAAAACCGGCAGGAAAAGTAACACAATGCCAGCAAGATCCATAGGTTTTTAACTTAAGAGCAGGAGAACTCGAAAGAGGTGGCTGGAAGTTTCCTATTTTATTTTTGCTTTGAACAATCAAATTTTTAAGCCAACAACCAGGCCTAGAGTAAGCATTTCTTGGTAATTTTGTCTCAGGCCCTATCTGTATTTTCCCTTTGTACGTGCTGTGCTCTCAGACCCTTTCCTGTTCACCTGGTGCGTTTACAAAAGTTCAATGAATCTATGAAAGTTCAATGAATCGGCCTAGCTGGATTTAACTTCTCCGCTAAGCTTCTCACTTCACTTACCTCACTTAAAACTCTAGCTGTGATTTTCCAAAATAGGATAAGGATGAATATGCTACCATAATTTTGATTCATCATTAAGATCCATCGCTCTTACTCACTTTCATAGTATCAATTCTGAGGCCTAAAACGATATGAGGAAGTAAAGCAAGACCTAAAATTTAAGACGTCCAAGATTCCCTCAGAAACCCACCAGTCCCTCTCGCCCGCTAACTTAAATTGCTTTAGAGTCTTAGGGCCATAAAACAGTTACTGACTTCCCTGGGGAAAAGGGGAAACACCACCATCTCACACAGGTACTAACAAAAAAGCTTTCCCAGCCACAAAAATAGCTTTGCACTTCAAAGGGCTCCCACCTCCGCCTCACCCTCAAATTATTCATGGGGTCCTATAATCCTGGAGTTATTTGAAGGGACAGCGGTGTTTGCCTTGGCCTTTCAAAGATGCGTTTCTCTAGAACCCAAACAGGAACTAGACAGAAGGCGAAGCGCCCGTCCGCCTGGATGTCCCACCGCTGTCAGGCATTTAATCACTGGCCAGTGTCCGCTGACCCGCGACACAGGGCGCATCATCCTCACCGCAGAGGAAGTCTGCCCCTTCCTCAGCCCCTACGGAAGCGCCCTGGCTGCAAGGCCTGCCACATGGCACGGGCAGGGCACAGACCCCTCGGTCAAGCTGCCCTGAGCCGCGCAGAGGCGGGTGCATCGGGGGATGCGACACCCTCCATCTACAGCCCAGCTGGGCCTTTAAGGGAAAAAAGTTTGAAGCCTGGCTTTACAAACTCTTCAAAGCCAACGCCAGTCCTGTACTGTTTTCCCACTTTGGGGACCACACGAAGGCCCCTCTCTGTGACCCTCCCAACCCTCCCGAGTTCGCCCAACTTACTACTCTGCATGCTGGTGCCTAGTCTGCTCCCCGCTTGTCAGGAGCCCCAGAAAACTGGCGGCGGCGGCGGCGGCCCCTCGGGTCCTACCACCCCCAGCTCCTCCGCTGCGCCCGGTAGGAGAGAATTAAAATCAGCCTGAAAGAGACAGCGAGGGGGAGTGGGGCTGCGAGGGGGAGGGGGCACCGGACTGAAACTTCTTTTTTTGGCAAATGGGGATTTGTTTTTCCTCCTCCCCGGCGGCTGAACTTGACCCTCCTGACTCCAAGGGCTACTGCAGTTTGAAGTCGTTCATTTCTAAGACTCAGATGCCTTCGACCCACCAAAAGTAAGGGAGGAAGGGGGCAAAAGAGAGCAGAAAGGAAGAAAGAAAGAAAGAAATCACACGCGCAAAAAAGGAAGAAAGAAAATGCATGTGAAACCCGAGAAGCCTGCGCTTGGCTTTCTGCACACTCTCCCTCTGCTTTTTTTCTTTTTTTTTCAAAGAAAGTCACTTTTAATTCCCAGGGCTCCCCGCTTGCGATCGCCCACATTTTGCGCACACACGAGCGGACGCAGCACTCGCGTCGCGGCTCCCCGGGCCTGGCAGAGGGGCTCCCGCGCCCCCCGAACCCCCCGCGGCCCCCGGCCCCGCGGCCCGCCCGGGCCTCCCCTCCTTACCTGTTGATTAATCGTCAAGAACACCCTCGGCAGCCCGAAAGATGGTGGCGCGGCGGCCAGAGCCATGAACCGTCTTCTGTTGTTTGCAGAGTTGATCTTGGATTATTGGGGGGGGGGGAGAAAAAGGTCTTTCCTGCCTCCCCCCCTTTCCCTTCCCTCCCCCCCCCTTATAAAAAAAGAGAGAAAGAGCGAGAGAAAGAGAAAGGAAATAGAGCAAGGATGTGCCGGGTGCCGGGTGGGAGAGGGGAGGGGGGGGTGTTGTTTTTTGTTTAAAAAAAAAAATTAGGAAGGCGAGAGAGCGATCGAGAGGACGCGGGGTCTGGAGAAAGGAGCAGCACCAAAAAAGAGGACGCTTAAGATTGCAGTGAGATCGGGTCTTTATCAGAAATGTTATCGCTTGTCAGGACCTCAGTCTCCGCGCATTACGTCAGTTTCAAGACACCAACACTATTAATATCAAAGGAGCCTTCGCGGAGGAAAGCGCCACCCCAGACCGAGCTCCCTTAAAGAGACAGCGCGCGTCCCCGCGCCGCCGCCGACGCCGACGCCGCCGCCCCGCCCGGCTCCGAGCACCCGCCGCCGCCGCCCGCCCGGACCGGCCCCGGCCGCGGCCAGCCGGCTGCGCGAGAACTTCGCCCGAGTCGGAGCGAGGCGAATGAGAGCTGCGCGGTGCAGGGACCAGGCTACCTTCCCGCCCCGCCTCTCCCCCCTCCTCCTCCCCCACCCCCCATGTGGGAACGCGCGAGCTGGACAGGGAGGAAAAATCCGCAAGCTTTAGAAATAATGTGATAAAGACAGGGACCTACCTTGGGGAGTGGCGCGGGGTTGGGGGGGAAGGTGGGGGCCAGTGCGCGGCGGCCCAACCGACGGTCCCCAAACACTCGGAGATGCTCTCCTGAACAATCAAAAGAACTCTAAAAGTGTTTACCTTTTCAGTTGCTACTTTCTCTTCTCGCTCCCAATTAAACGACGCAGGAGTGTGTGTGTGTGTGTGTGTGTCTCCCTTCCCCCTTCTTCTAGGACGTGAAAGTCTTTGGACACCTAGTCGGTGGTCAGGGTTTCCCTTGCGTTTGATGGCAAGAGGGCTGGAGGGGAACAACTTGAACTCTATCCTGAGTTGGGGAAGTGAGGACTGAGGTTGCTATGGTTTTCTGAGCTGGAGAGAAGCTAGCAAGCTCAATGGGTGCTTAAAGGGGGTACTACAAAATAGATAAAATGGGAACATTATTCAAATGCGGCAAGATTAATACCTGCTGCTCTTTGGGGTTTTAGTAGCAGATAAGGAATTCTGACTTAAGCATGACATTCTTTTTACCAATTCACATCTTCAGATACTCTCATTGTTAAATAAAATTCTCTCAACATGAAGTTACTGAATTGAGAGAGTTTTTTTTTTTCTTTAACTTCTGAAGATCAACAATACATAAAAGAGGACCAAGACAGTATTTGAAGTATGGTAGGTGTTAAAAACTAAGTAAACATTTCTTGGGCGTTTGGACTTCATTTTCTTCAGTGGGGTGACTTTAAGTGGCATGTTTTTTCTCTAGTGAAAGTCAGTTTAAACTCATTTTGTGCTAAAAGGAGAAACATCCTTCTCCAAACTATAAAATGATTAAAATTAGAGTTTTAGAGAGGTACGAATCATGAATCTGTGAGTTGAAGATGAAGTAATTTCCTCTAAAATATTTTCACTAAATGATTCTTGCATCTTTTCAGAGAAAAGATGAGTATATTTTTGAAACATACTATTATCAGAAGTGAAAAAGCCAATCATTAAAAAAAAAGTATATGTTCTTTAGACCTTTACTGCTTTTTCTGTAAGGTCTTCATTTCTGCTTAAGACACCTAGTCAGGCAGACATGTGATTCCTTTTGTACCACTTTTGTTCCAGAATTTTAGTATCCTGTCCCATACACTCTTTAGGAGTAGCAGAAAGAAAATAGTACTTTTGCAGTAGAGAAATTAGGTAAAAGAGTAGTCAAAATAGTTTTACAATGAGGCAAACAATATATTCCCTAGAGGAGTGAGAAGACAATGAACCTCATATGCATGCAGTTGTTCATACGTTATCATCAATTTAAGTGGATTTGGGAAGAGAGTTAGATTTACATATAGTCCTGCTTGCAGAGAAAATTAATATCAAAATCTTCAGTAAACTCATGGTCAGCCACTAATGACCACCTGCGTATTTCCACACCAGAGTCATTTAATACTGTCCACCACCAATTTCCACTGTAAAAAGTACTCATATATTAAATATAGAACTTTATTTTCTTTTTTAAGCCATAAATTAGCTTACCAACTTTTATGGAAATATGCACGGCACAGTGAGAAGCATTTTCATTCAGGAAAAAAAAAGGATCTGAGTGAAACATTCTTTAGCCATGACTAACTAAAAATACTAGATCAAATAAATTTTGAAATCTGTATCTGAATAGTAAAACCATTTGTGTATTTAAAGGGTTAATACCACCTAAAACTGCTGAAGCTGGTATGTAACTGATAAAAACTGAGGCTATAGCATCTTAGCAGCAAAGTTAAATAGTACAATCTATCACAAGGATTCGTCCCCTAATCTCCATCTGCTCGCCAAGATTTAAATGATATTTTAAAAAGGGAAGTGATCTTTTCCTCTCTGTCACCCTCAAGTCTATGGCAATCGTCAAGAGTTTAAATTTACTCACATGAAACAATCATTGATTAGCTTGGTTCAAAAAAACAAAATTACACGCTTTTGTGAGCACAAAACCCTTGAGATGGCTGGTGTTTTTCCACCTGTAATAATAAAAATTTTCACCATCAAGTGTACACCAAATTATATATTGTATAAAAAAATTAAAGCCAAAGGTCTGAGGGTGAATTATGTCCTTTAATTGAAAAGATAAAGTTACACTTCAGGTACTAAGCCAACAAATTCATGGTCAGTTAAAAATGTAATGAATGAAGTTTCACGGACTCAATTTTGCTGAAGTTTGCCTGAGAAATGAAGAATCTCTTCATGTTCCTTTTAGTATTTTGAGTTGGAATATACAGCAGATCAAAATGCTGTCTGTATCAATCCATTTACATTAACCACAAAAGATCTGTGGAGAACTTAATAGAAGCACAGATATTTTTTGTAAACTTTTTCAAGCAAATTATGTATTTATTTATGAAATAATTTATGAAGAAAAATTTTACCTCATGGTTTAGATATATTACATATGCTCTTGATTGACACAATATGTTTAAGCTCAAAGGCCCTCGTGGCATTAGCATTTTTTAATTCTAGTAGGAATATTTCAAAACAACCAGCTAATACATGAGGTCATAATTGTTTGACAGTTGTTTTTAATATATAAAATAAGCTATGTATATTGTTTTCCTTCAAATGTTTGTTGATTTGTTTTTATAGTCCTGACATTTGCATGGCACAAACTGAATTAGGGGAAATATTAAAGATTTATTTACATTTATTATCTTCTGCTGTCAAACATATGCAAAGCTCTTAAAACCATTCTATTCTTTCGCTTTTATTTGCAATGCATTTCTGAACAATGGAGCCTGGCTGTTAAAATGACAACCTGCCTTTTTGTAGGATACATCAGAAAATAAAGAAAAAATTAAGAGAAATTTTAAAAAGCAAATAAAAGGAATAACTTCCAACTGAAATAACTTCTTTATAGTCTTCCTTAATTCTCTGAATTCTGGAATTTTCTCTGATGGCTGGACCACTGATGAAACAATTCCTTGCGCTGTATTAATGCTTATTTATTTCTCAAAATTACGTAATATAATTTTTTCTGTTTTATTATTGTAAACATTCTTTTCCCCCCCTTTTCTTGTAGTTTATTCAGCAGAGATACAAAGACGGATTAGTAGTTAAGCACAAGCATACGTGTTTTACATTTCAACCTTCTAGCACATAACTTACTTACAGCTCCAGTGCCTGTAATCACAATGATTTTACCTGATGGAACACGTGTTTCAGAAATGTAATCCAACTGTTTACTCTAACGCATCATAAATTGCAATTCCTTTCAGAAACCTCAAAGATTGACAGCCCCTGTCCTAAATGCCAACTGCTTCAACACATACTAACAAGAAAATATTTATGTATTATCTGCTCTCAAGACCGTACTATATCATAGGAAATGGAAGACCATTTGGCCTTCCAGCATATCAAAAGAAATTATTGAAGCAGGCTGCCCTACTTCAGAGTCAGACAAGCAACAGAGTGTGTATCAAAGATGAACTTCCCTGAGTCCCTTTCTTCTTGCAATCACACACCATTCAACCTTTCAGAAAAAACACTCTTCTGCAAAATTATGATCATTTTGCAAACTACCTATTCCTGAACACCTCTGGGTGAATTTATTAAAGATAAATTCAGCTTTAAATAGCCTGTATCTTGTTTTCAAATTCACACTTAACACTTGCCAATCCTCCCCCTGCAATATCAGGCAACTAACTGCTTAGTTAAACAGATGGGCCTTGCAGCCCACCCTAAAAGCCAACAAACATGGGCTTTATTTAATTAAAAGAGGAAACAAACTTCTGAGGTGTAGACACACACACACACACACACACACACACACACACAGCATGCATGCATACACATGAACATACACACAGAATCCCTGCCTGGGTGCCTGAGAATAATAATAACAATTCTTGCTTTTTCATTAGGTTTTATGAACGTCCAACTATATACTATCCATTGGAGTGAAAGTAGATTTATATAGGCTAGCTCAGCACTGTGTATCCAAGCCATCGCGAGAGATAGCTGGACTCACTTCCCTTGTCTCACATCAGCGAGAGCGTTTACATCTGAATTAACCCAGATGCACCACCTGACCCTGAAAAGTAGGTGTTTTCCAATTTTCTCCATATTTCTAACTTCTGCTCTGGGATCTTCTGCCATGATACTTTCTCATCCCAACCACTCTTCCAATTTTGTGCAATGAACTCTCAGTTGTATATAAACAAGCCCAACACCCAATTCTGCCTAAATTTCAGACTGAAATATTCCACTGGAAATTCAAACTTGTGAATCTGAATGGTGTGATACATATTAAATATCATAATTTAGGAAGAGGAGCCTGTAAAGACAGACAACATGGAAGGAGGAAGGAAAGAGACAAACCCTATCTCCTGTAAAGGCATAAGGCATCCAGACCAGAAACCTTAGACACTTGACATCTTTAGCAATACCCTCCCCACAGGGCCCACGTCCAGTCAGTTGCCCAGTCTTCCCATTGTTCCCTTTCTAAAGACTTTTGTACCTCCCTTTCTTTCCATCCTCATGGACCCTTCCCAAATTAAAAAGTCATCATCTCCCCCAAGACATCCCATGGAGCTTTTCCTCCTCCCTTTCTCGCCCTCTGTTCATTATCATACAGAGCTACCAGATCAGGTCATCGTCCTTCTGCATTTTTTATTCCTCATGACAAAATTCCCGCGACTCCCAACTGCCAAAAGAATTACACCAAAAAGGGCGGAGGGCATTCAAGGCCTCCCATAACCTAGTCCCCAACACCTTTCTGGCCTCATTCTTCACTCCGTTCTTCCACACGGTCCTAACCCACTGATTGCGCCCTTCCCCAGATCCACCTGACATTTCAAATGTCTTGTTTTATCCTTACCACCACCTTCTACTTAGAAGGCTTTGAAGAGCCCTTTCATGCCAGCTCTCCATGCTGAATACCCCGTCTTCTTCTAAGATCGAACTCAGATTCTGCCTTTTGCATGAAGTCTTCCCAAATTCCAAATCAGAATCAGCAATGCAGGAAGTAAGCTTCCATAGGCTCGCTTCTCTCTCTAGGTGGGGATTCAACACAGTGACTTATATAATGGTGTTTGTTGACCTAACCGCCTCCTCTGCTAAACTGTAAGATCCTTGAGGGCAGAAGACCATTGAGTCATAGGTACTGAGTAACATCTGTTAAATTGAATTTGGAGGTTGGAACAAGCTCTTTACATTTTACTTAGAAACACACTATGGAGTGCAAGTTTCAAATGCTCCATGTGGCCTTTTCTTCCTTTCTTTCTGTTCTTTCTTTCCTTAATACATATGGGCTGATGCGTTATGTGCCAATTGAAGCTTCAGGGTGGGCTTCATCTCAGCAGCATATTTTTGGCACTGTATCAGAGAAGATGTTTGTCCTGCTCTGAAATATTGTCCTCATTATTGTTAAGTTTGGGTTCATAATTCCACGTTGCTCTAAAAATAGTGAATTAAATTATCTTTAACTAAATCCTAGGCATTAAAATGTGAGCGTATAGAATATGAGGCTGAAAGCTGAGAATTCTTAGATGGGAAGGGATTATTTGTAGTTTTAGGAGCCAGAAGTATACATTAGGAAAGTTATAAAAGTGAGGTAGAGATAAACAATCTCTTTAAACATTCACAGTGTTTTTTTCTCTTTATTGTTTAACATAAAAATATTGAATCATTTTAGCATATGTCAATCTACTGATAGCTATTCATTTTTCCATACACTAAATTATCAAACACATGTGACACTTAATTGAGGGTATAGATCCAAACCTCCAGGTTCTCACAGGGATCACGTTTCACAGGGTCACATGAATCCTGTGGAAGTGTGTGTGTGTGTACATGTGCATGTGTCTATGGGTGTGTGACCACCTGGTAAATGAAAACTTCCATTTAGTTAACATTCCATCTTGGTGTGCACACAATTGATTCATCCGTGGTGTATCTAGACAATTTGAACGGTCTGGTGTACAGACATCCACGGAGACATGGACAAATGATCAAATGAGAAGTATTAGTTATTACTTTGACTCCAAACTTTGTTCATCAGAACTTGTACACTGCTCAGAGGACAGTAAACTACCAGCTTCTGGAAGGAAGCAACACTCCACATGTTCTCTGCTCTGCGCCATGAGAGGAGAACCACTTCATCACCTGGGCTCCCTTGCGATCTGGATTCTGGAGGGATTTGACCAATGACATCATGAGCTCAAAGAATGGGAGGAGAGACAGTCAGGGTACTTATTCCGTTGGCTTTCTCCTGTCCAGCAGCCCATCTGCCATGGATACACTCTCACAGGGCTCCAGTAATAAGCCCTCCCACCCTGACCCCTTGTGATTTTAGGTCCAGGAGCAGCTGCTTCTGGTGGTTTTTAGGCCCTGGATGTTTCGCCACCTCTTTTTGTGTCCCTAAACTCTGCCGTTACTTTGTAAATGATCCTTAATGAAATACTTTTCAAATTTTTCTTTGAGTGTGCCTCGTTTTATCTTCCTGGACTCTGATTAATAAAATTATCTTTGTACCCTAGGGTCTAACAGAGTCCTTATAATTCAATAAACTATAGTTCAATAAAGTGAAGCACATATATGTTGAGTATATCGTGTGCCGGACACTGTGTTAGGTGTTGGGTGCCCCAGAGGTAAGTGAGCTGACATGCCCCCCCATCTTATGGATTTTATGGTCTAATTAAGTACTTCTTAAACTAGCTTGGGTGCTTTTTTTAAAAAAGTACAAATGTATGGGCCTCACCTATTGAATGGAGGTGGGGCCTGAGAATGCATTTAGAATAAGGACACCATGTGATTTTTGTCTTCACTAAAGAATGAGAGAGTGATCCTTTGACTATGACTTATATTAAATAAGTCATTACAACTGCAAAGATACAAAGAAAGACCTTGATAAAGGTTAGCTGGGTGAATGCATGAAGGCATGAACTTTTGGGAATAAGGTAGTTCAGATATGGGGGGCAAGGTCACTTATTTGCAGTGCTTAGGCACTGGGGCTACTGCATTATCATGGGGTGGTCAAAAGTCAGGGGTAGACGATGCTTTACAAACTGTGATAATTGTCTTTGATCATTGTGCTCTACTGTTTTAATTCCCACGCCCTCCTCCTTCTTCCACAGCCAGCATCCACAAATCTGCGGCAGCAGCCCCAGCTGCTGGGTTTCCCCAGCAGAGCAGAGCTCTGCACAATTGGTGCAGTTTGCTCTAGTCTAGACTCTGGAGCTAGCTCTGTCTGGAAAGGGAAGCACAGACACTCATAGTTCAAAGCTAATTAAGTCAGTAAGATAAACAAGGTAAGACTCCTGGGAATAAGGGGAATTCCTTGAGCCCCAAGAAATTCATGACTTAGAGGTTGAGAACACTGGTAATATTTGAAACTTCTAACTATATTATTCACTTCTAACTATATTATTCATCTCTTGCAAAAATAGCTGAGATCTTTAGATAAGGGGCATGCCAATGACTACAGATGACAGCTACATGATCAATGTGAGTAGCTTTTTATTAAATGATATTAATTATCTTGTTTTCCTATTATTCTTAAACTAAGTTTTTAGACAGGACTACCTAATATGTTCTCAACCTTCTTTAACTTCTATTTTAAAAGCAGTCCTGGGCAAGATCCTTGAACTACTCAGGTCAAACTATTTAATCAGTCACGCAGAATATCATAGCACAATACATATATGTTCATATACATATATTCACATGTATATTGAGGCCCTTTAAACAAGGAAACATCATCAAACATATCTCCTATTCTGTCTCTCAAACATCAAGACGTATGAAGAATTCAACTACTACTTCAATTATGCTATGAGTTTCTAATTGCTGTATAAGTTAAGAGTCCAGTGCAAATTTGAGGTACTTCAAACCAAATCTTATTTTATTTAAAGAGACATGTTACTTCATATCTTGACCTCATGTTAGGTGAGTAAAGGCAATTCTATCTTTAGACCACAAAAGTAAAAATGAACGTAAAGTAACCATCTAGAAACAACCCCTTCTGTGAGGTACATCTGAACAATGTGTATAGATTAATATACGGAATATGTGCTAAAGATGGTTCAAGTACTGGCTACAGTTGTTAACTCTATGCTCTGCGCTACTACACTGCATGCACTGCTCAGAATACTATACTGTGATTTTTTTTTTTTTTTTTTTGCGGTACGCGGGCCCTCTCACTATTGTGGCCTCTCCCGTTGCGGAGCACAGGCTCCGGACGCGCAGGCTCAGTGGCCATGGCTCACAGTCCCAGCCGCTCCGCGGCATGTGGGATCTCCCCAGACCAGGGCACGAACCCGTGTCCCCTGCATCGGCAGGCGGACTCTCAACCACTGCGCCACCAGGGAAGCCCTATACTGTGATTTTTAATGTCATTAGTCAAACTTAAAATCTTGCTCAGTGTTTTGTCATGTGTCCAGTATGATACTCTATTGATAGAGCAGAGTGAAGCGCTGAGGATCATTTTGCTTTATGAAGATATTTTATGACTCAACTACATACAAGCTATTCTAACAGATACATATTCCTTAGCCATATTTTTGACAGTGGGTTTCGTTTCTCATTCAGAATATAATTAGAGGAAAGTTATGTAATTTCTACTGAGGTCATGGTAAAATTTAGCCCCTTTGTGCTGGGCTTTAGGCCTCCCGCTTCAAAGTTTCCTTAGCAAAGGCTATTTAGAGGGTATGCTTCTGAAAGCACAGTTATGGAGCATTGACTTTCCATTACAGTGTAGATCCTCCCTCTAATTTTACAAATAAGGAAACAGAGGCCTAGGCAGTGAATGACTGCAATGTTCAAGGACACGTTTAAGTGATAATAATGGCTAACACTTGTGCAGGGCTTGTTATGTGCCAGGCTCTAAGTACTTCACATCTATTAATTCATTTAGTCTGAATAAACACTCTAAGCGGTAGAGTGTTTTCCCATTGTTTCCATTTTATAGATAAGGAAACTGAGGCATATGCAATGACATAGCCAAAGTCACATGTAGTCAGGTGTAGAACTAGCTGGGTCAAGGGTCTAATGCCCCACTATACTATATTTTAATTCTGGTGGCCGAGCTGGGAAACAAATTAAAACCTATGATTTTTGACTTGACACTTAACCTTGCAAATATGAAGTGTGTGTGTGTGTGTGTGTGTGTGTGTGTGTGTGTGTCTCCACTTGTGGTGAGCATTTGCTATTTTTCAGCTACCAACAACCTTTCTCTCTTCCCTAGCAAGGTCCACTAGTTTCCCTCTGAAGAAAGAGAAGCCCCCGTTTCCAATCCATAATGATGATTCACTGCAAGAAACCAAGCATCCGACTCTGGCCTTGCTTATCAGAGCTTCACATTCAGGAACCTGACAGAGTCAGAGCCACGGACACCTGGGGGACAATTGGAGAGAAAATCTGGATCTTTCATTCCAACTTGGTCCTGCAAAGATGCGAGGGTGGAGCTCTTGCAGCTTTGTCACCACAGAAGGTTTGAGTGAATGCAGAGAAAACAGACTTTAGACACAGAGAGACAGATTTGGGTTCTGCAACATCGCTGGGATCCCTGAATTACACTGCACCCCGAGTCAGCCTTAACCCCTTAGTTCTCCCTTTTACTTATGGCTTAAACCAATGTGAATTAGTATCACAGAACTGTTCTACTATGGAACTTAAAAAATTACAATTGGGGCTTCCCTGGTGGCGCAGTGGTTGAGAGTCCGCCTGCCAATGCAGGGGACACGGGTTCGTGCCCCGGTCCGGGAAGATCCATTATAATTGCATTTCTAGCCAATTACAAGAGAGTTAAACAAATAAATTTTCATGTTTTACCTAAAATTGTATCGCACAGATCGATAAGCCATTTTACTTGCCAGACTTGGCTCTGTGTAATTTTTGACAGTATTCAACATCAAATCCACCCTCACCCTCGAATGGCAAAGACATGACGATGTTAGAAACGATTTGGAAATGCAGTAGATATCTCCAAAAACAAATTCCAATAACTTCTGTGAACAACAGCAGAATGTTTGAGATACCCTGTGCTCTCTCAAGCTTTGAGATATTTGTTTGTTTAAATCAGCAGTTGTATTTAATAATCTTAAATTACATGTGTCCTTGACTTCACAAATTACTATTATTGAATTAATAGAAGACTGTTTTTTGTACAATACCCTTCAAAATACGCTGAAGGAAGTAAGAGACTAACTAGGCAAAATGTTTATCATAACATGTTGATAATCCTTCGATATTTGAAAGCATCCATAAGAAGATGACCAAGGAATTCAAATCCACATATGGAAATGGAGATTTCATAGAAAGTCACTGGTGGCCATAGAATGATGAGGGACAAGGTTAAAATCTGGTGCATAGGAAACAAAATTATGGTTATCAAAGGGGAAAGGGCAGGGGGAGGGACAAATTATGAGTTTGGGATTAGCAGATACAAGCTACTATATATAAAATAGATAAACAAGGTCCTACTGTATAGCACAGAGAACTATATTCAATAAATTGTAATAAACTATAATGGAAAAGAAAAACATCTGTTCAGTGCAAGAGGTTTACATTCAGTGTTAGCCTCGGTGTGTGAATGATGATTACTACATATATTACGTCTATAAGCTTTCAGCTCTAAAGGAAGTTTATTGTCCTAAAGATATCTAGGGAGACAGACTCAAATGATCTTTCTGTTATCATTTTTAATAGGGATTAAATACCCACCCCTTACATTGTATTTCATTATTACTTACTGAACTCTCTACGCAATGTGGCTCTGATGGTATCTATTTTATGTTTACCTATAAACACAGCACATATTAAAACATGGTTATTCTGTGACAATATATGAAACACTAAAAGCACAAGATACCTAGACTCCGGATATTATGCCAAATCTAAAAGATCTGTTAAGCAAGTAAAATATTGGAATTATTCTGACCTTCTAATGTATATTTTCCAATTAACCCATGATATATTGTTTACAAAAAATAAAACTGTGGTGTGAGGCAAGATGCAACATAATCTTACTCTAGTCCAAATACAATCATAAAATGTTAGACCTGAAAGGTTCTTTAAAGATTCTTTCATCTGATTGTTCCCTCTTAAATGCAACAACTTTAAAATAAGCAACCGTAATAATAATAAATGATAATGATAATAATTATTATTATAGAACATTTACTCTGTGTCAGGCACTGCGTTAAGTCTTTTACTGTCAAAACAACTCTTTGAAGGAGTTATTATTATTCACATTTTAGAGATGAGGAAATTGAGGCACACAAAGAAATTGCTTGCCCAAGATTACATGGCTGATGGGTGACAGAGCTAGCATTTAAATGTAAGCAGTCTGGCCCCAGAGTTTCCCTAAAAAAGCAATTAAGATATTTCATATCATATTTTGTACTTAATGATGATATATAATTACTAGGCTAAAAATAATCTTTTCACTCACTAAAAATTAGTCAGTTATAGAAATACTGTGTTTATCAAGTGACTTATTCTTTTTAGAATTAATTTTTCTAAAATAAAGAAATATAAATACTGTAAGTGCCCTTGAGCATTATTTCATTGTCTTTAATGGGTCTTTATTTTTTTGCTTGGGCCAAAGTATCAGAAAATCATATAACTAACATGCTCTAAAGTACAGGACTGTAATGAATATTTGTACAAGTTCTGTAATTAAGATAATTTTGAACCTGGTTTATATTGGCATCACTCAACTAACCTTGCAGGCTAATCAAAGTGAAACATATTTTATGATCCAGTTAAAACCTGAGCCAGATCATGTAACACACTTCTATTCAGCGTATTCCAATAGCTTCCCATATCATTCTGCATTAAAGCCAAAGCCCTCACCGTAACACTGAAAGAATCCCACCACCACTCCCCACTTTGCCTCTCAATTAATTTCCTATCACTCTCACCTTTGTTCCCATCACTCTCACCTTTGTTCCCTCCACTCCAGCACTGGGCTCTTTGATATTCATTTAATATGAAAACACATTACCTCCTCAGGGTCTTTGCACCTGCTGTTCCCTCTGCTTGGAATGCTTTCCCCATGGCTCTCTCCCTCACTTCATCCAAGTGTTTACTTAAAAGTCAGCTCCTCAGCAAGGCCTTCGCTGGCTACTCAAAATGTTAAATCCCTCTCCACATGTTACACCCTCTTTTCTTGCTTTATTCTTTATCCGCCATGTTGATCAGTATATGATACACTATGAATTGTACTTACTTACCTGCTTTGTCTGTCTCCCTAACTAAGCTGTAAGCCTTATAAGTGCTGGAGTTTCATCTGTTTGGTTTGAGGCTGGATTCCTGCATTGGTAACAGTAACTGGCATATAATAGGTGCTCAGCAATTGTCCTATTAATCAGTTAATTAATAGTAGTGGGATGTATTAAATTATTTTAAGAGCAATTTCCATCGCAAATGAGATAAATTGCAATGTCATTAACATGAATATACCTCTCAGTCCACCTACTTTGAATATTCCATTTTATCATTCAAGTTCTTTAGTTGGCAGCTGTGATAATGGGGATTTTAATTCTATTTATAAAGCATCCAAATCCAATTCATATCACCATCTGCTGATTTTTCCTCAGCTTTCTAGAACAAGTTAGTGCTCAGCTTGCTGCCAGTTGAGTCTAATCAATTGTATATTACTATGTATAAGGCACTGGGCTAAGAGCAAGAAATTCAAGACCAACAAGAACCCGTCTGTCATAGAGCTTATGATCTTATAGGGAAAAGCCATTGGAGCCAAGGGTTGAAGCATGAGTGGTTATAGGGCTGTCAGGGTACTTAGTACTTTAAGTAAGAGATGAGGGTAGTGCCCAAAGAGGCCAGAGAAGTGAGCAGACTTGAGAGTTAATCCACATGCAGAATCAGTAGGTGTTTCTGATGGCTTGAGTGTGAGAAATAAGAGGAAAGGAGGATGCAAGGACGCCTTCCAGTTTATCTACTTGAAGAAATAGGGTGATGGTGGTGCCATTTACTAGGAAGGAGAAGGCTAGGGAAGGAATATGTTTTAGTGGGGCAAGTGCAACTTTTAAGTGGAGATGTGACATCTAGAACTCATAGTAAAGAGATCCGGGAAGGAAAGAATATGTATATATCTAGATCTAAATCTAGATCTAGATAGATAGATCTAGATATATATCTCATCACATCATTATTATCATCAGTATACAAGTGACATTTCAAGCCATTGAAATAGATCACATCATTCCTGGAGAAATTATAGAAAAGATGAGCACCTAGGACTGAGACTATAGAGATCAACCAGGGACAAAAATTTCTTCTCAGCCAGAAAAAGGAGATTGGGAAAAAAACCACCCATGTAAAGGATAAAAAACAAGGGCAAGGTGCAGACAATCCAAGAGGAATGAAACTATTATAAGATAGGGAAAGCTAAGAGGTTGAGTTACATAAGTTTGACTGTACGGCATTCAGTTGTTGGAGACCTTGTCACAATCTGTTGCAGTGGAATGATGAGAGCCAAAACCATAATGGAGAGAGTTGGGAATGAGTCAGAGGTGAGGAACTGGAAGCAATGTGAGCACATAACCCTTTTAGGATGTTTGGCAATTAAGGAGCCAGAGGCTTGGTTACTTGAAAGTATGGGGGCAAGACATCTTTTTTAAAGATGGCAGATCCATCAACATGTCTGCATGTTCACAGGGAAAGCTTCTGTGCAAAGGGAGAGATTGATAAAAAAGGACATAAGGTGAGAAGACAAGTCCTTAAGATTGTGACAGATGGCCTATCTGTAGCACATCCTTTTCCTTGGATAGGGGAGGGCATCCATGCCCCCTGGTATCAGAGGAAAGGTAAAGATACAGGTATGTGTGTACATTTGATGATGGGAAGCAGAGAGTATGAGCGTATCAGGCAGAGTCCTCAGTTGCAAGCTGACTGGATGATCAGGAAGTAAACAAATTTATTACAAGTGTTCTCAGTTGCTCAATCATTGGGAGAGCTTGAAAACCAATTCAAAGCTTAGCTTTCAGAAACAACACATGAAACTGTCTTCAGAACTAGACTGATAAAGAAATCTCTGTTGCCACTGCTGATCCCAAGATGTGACATTAGCACAGCTGACACTTTTGCCCCCAGAATCTTGCCCATGCAGCCACCACCAGTTTCTGCCACCAAGAAAGAGGGAGTATCCTTCCTTACTTCCCTCTTCTTGTCATTATAGCCCCTTAAAGTCTGATGCAGGAGTGTCTGATGGTGGAGGCTGTGCCTTCTCTCCAGGGATACCGTAAAAGAAGTATCTCACATGATTAGCTTCTATAAGGAGAGGTTTTTCTTTACTCCTTACGAAGAGTCACATAGTGAAGAGTGGGTTCAAATGTTGGACAGGCAAAAGAAGTATCCCACAAGGATTATCAAGGAAAGACAAAACATACTAATTTAAAAAATCACAACAAAATCTTGCCCTTCAAAGCTCAAGCAAAGTTATCATATAGTATAATACACTATAGGTATATAAGTTCAGAGATTTTAAGCCAGAAAAGAAGGGAAATCCTTTAGTTACAATAATGTAACAAGTACTTAAGCACAGTTGCAGACATTGTAATTCCTGATACTGAAGAGTTTTCTGAAAACAAGGCATTCCCAGCTTTAATATTTCACAACTTACCCATGATCCAAAAAGAATGCTCACCACTGGTATAGCTGTTACCCAGGTGTTCTTCTGTATTCCTTTTCAGCTCATTAGGAGCCAACATTATTCTTTATTCATTTTACTGTTTTTGAAATATTGGTACATGTTGATTCTAAAAAAATTCAAGTGCTATGGGAAAGTTCCAAAACAATTTAAAAATTCTGAAATCCTACCAATTCATTATATATGTATGTGTGTGTGTGTGTGTGTGTGTGTGTGTATACACATACAAAATTTTTCATAAATGGTATATCAGGCATCTAGGTCCTTAATTTCATTTTTTTTTTTTTTTTTTTTTTGTTTGTGCGTTACTTGGGCCTCTCACTGTTGTGGCCTCTCCCGCTGCGGAGCACAGGCTCGGGACGCGCAGGGTCAGCGGCCATGGCTCACGGGCCCAGCCGCTCTGCGGCATGTGGGATCTTCCCAGACCGGGGCACGAACCCGCGTCCCCTGCATCGGCAGGTGGACTCCCAACCACTGTGCCACCAGGGAAGCCACTTAATTTCCTTTTTATGCCTGATAAAATGTCCACATTTTCCCATTCTATTTACATCATTATTTTAATGGCTATTTAGAATATTCATCTCCTAAATTTTAGATTGTTCCCAGTTTTTCACATTATAAACCACACCGTCATGAACATTTCACCCATGTATTGTTATCTTCCTAGGTGAAATTCTTAGACGGGGGAATCACTAGGACACAGGGTATACACATCTTACATTCTGGTACCTATTGCCCAAATCGTCTCCAGAAATAAAGCACTGATAATAACTTTTACCAGCACGGCATAAAAGTGCCCATGGGAATCAAGACTATTTTCAAGACTATTTTGAAGACGCTGGGCAGGGCTCTATAATTTCATACCTTCTGAGGCAGCTAACCTTGATCCTCTAGAGCTGCTGGGGCTCTATAATCAAGTTGCCATTTAGTATTCCTCTCAGATTTTTTTCCCTATGTATTAGTCAGTGCAGGAATGTAGTAGCATGTAAAAAGCAGTCAGCCAGTAGCTCCAGGCTTTCTTGTGTTGATAAGGTTCAAAATCAAAGTTCATGGGTTTCTGTTCAGCCTGCTTGGCGGCCTACATAGATTCCACATGATAAAACCTCATAAAATTTAGTTCCATGAGAGAGCATAGAGTCTAATCTCTTCCCTTCACAGCTAAGGACATGAAAACCCAGAGAAATTTAGTAACTTTCTCAAGTTCACACAGCCACTTATTTAAAAAAAAAAGAAACGGAACCAAATTTAGTTCCTGCGCTATGATATTTTCCCCATCCATTTCTAGGTTAGCTTATGTCATATGAGTTCAAGCCATTCTTAGATATGTCAAGCATTTGGAGAAGTAGGTTATCTCTTTCAGGATTTGACTTTAAGCTATATATCACACGGCATAGTTCTACATCCATGATTTGAGAAACAGCTCTCAAACATTAGCAAATTAAAACCAAAATGTGAATTAACACAAATAACTTTCCTCACAACTGCGCCTAAAACAAATTCTTACAAATAAAATACACTTAAGCATATTATGGGAATGTGTGACTAAGTCTCTGATGAATATTTCTATTGTGAAACAATAGTATATGACTAGTAATTTTGACCTTTTGTACCTTGGATGTTCTCTCTTGAGATACTGCTGCATATAAGATAGAGTCAATGATAAATTTTGAGGAAGAGGGATTAGTTTCACTGCTCTTCTTGGTGAATGTTTTTTGACCAATTTCCCCATTGATAGTCTTCCCAAATGTTATAATTTGGTGCCTAATTTATCTTATGTACTACCCAAAGTGTCACAACCTAGTAAGAAAAATTTATGATTTAAAAAGCTACGTTTTTAGGAGCTTTGTGATCTGAAGATGAAAGACCTCATTTTCACATGGTCCATTGGACCACTTCTGGGCAAAAAAAAAAATCAAATGAATACTTTCCTTTTCAGTGGAAATGATAATTTGGAGATCTCCAAAGAGCTTCCACTTCTATATGTTTGCTATCAAAAGTATATATGATCTCTGCCTTTTGGGAACTTACACACTCAACCCTTGTAATGCATTTTCGTCAAGAAAGTATAATACATCCACCCTTCACTTATGCAATAT
The DNA here is from genome assembly GCF_005190385.1 of Monodon monoceros. Classification (NCBI taxonomy): domain Eukaryota; kingdom Metazoa; phylum Chordata; class Mammalia; order Artiodactyla; family Monodontidae; genus Monodon; species Monodon monoceros. The sequence goes on along the minus strand of NW_021703770.1, from coordinate 21,026,028 downwards.
AAGCCACTGAAAATCATGTATTCTTTTTTTAAAAAAAAAAAACACCACTCAAATTTTATCAATAATTATAATGAATCACCTCTATCTTAGATATGTTTTTCTTTTTTTCAAGTCTACCAACCAAACATTCCTCGTATTCGTTCCACTCCATTTTGGAGTACTACTCACTCAAAATACACAATCCGTTTGCTCAGTGATCCAGATTCCAAAAGTCAGAGAGCCATATGCAAAGAAAAAGTACATTTTTAAAAAATATATTTATTTGGTTGCACTGGGTCTTAGTTGTGGCACATGGGATATTAGTTGCGGCATGCGAACTCTTAGTTGTGGCATGTGGGATCCAGTTCCTTGACCAGGGATTGAACCCGGGTCCCCTACATTGGGAGGGCAGAGTCTTAGCCACTGGACCACCAGGGAAGTCCCCAAAAGTACATTTTTTAAGTTATGAGGCTAAACCTCTCAGTCCCCCAAGCTCAAAACTGTGTATTCATCTTTGATTCATTATCAACCATATCCCATATGAACAAGTCATTAGGCCTTATTGATTTTTTCCTTTATCATGTCATTTATTTCTATCATTTTTCCTTCCTTACAGCCATTTCCCCTTATTAAGGCCTCTATCTCATGCCTGTTGGTTTGCTCCATTGTCTTCTTTCTCTAATCCAGACTTACATATTTCTTAAAGAAATTTTTTAAGCCTTTAGTCCAGTTGTTCTTCTTACTGAAATCTTCAGTGACTCCATACTGCTTTACCCACAGATGGGTTAACCCTAGTGTGCATTCTGCACCATATGGCCATTACATTTAAGTCCACATTCATAGTACTCTCTCCAGCTGAATCTTGAAAATAAATCCTTCCTAGAGCCAATTCATAATCTTTGTTAACACAAATTTCAGATCATCCTCTACAAATCAATCTATCTATAGATCAAGCAATAAATCAGATGTGATACCATGATATTTACTGCCCTAGACTTTCAGAATGAAGTTTCACCTCTTAATCTAGATTCAACAACTGTCTAAATCTTTCTCCAGCAACCCTCCCAACATTTTTTCCCAGAAACTCTCCATGGACTCTTTATTCCAACCATACCATTCCATGAAAGCACCTCTTCCTTTCCACCTCTATGACTTGTCTCATAGCATTCCTCCAGTCTAAAATTCCATTCCTGCTCCTGTCTTCCTAACACTATGACTTTAGGAAACTCCGACTTCTTTGTTACAACATTTACTAGTCCAGGTTAATATACTGTGATAAATTCCATGCCTAAATCTCTAGTCCTTTGGGTCTATATGACTCATATGGTAATTGACCACATGATAGCCTCGACATTTCTTGTTATTTAATCTTATATAATAATTATTTCATTCTTCATTTCTTTGTGTCTTGAATCGTGAAGTGGGTTGTAGGTTTCTAAACCATATTTTTTCTCCATACTTTCCTGTAGCAGGAACTCATAAATACTAGACAATGTTCTAAGTCACTTTTTCTTTATTCCCATAGGAGGAGAAAATGGTAAAGGAAAATATCAATAACACAAGAATGAAAATCGAGTGGCGAGAAATAAAAGAAAACAAGAAAGTGAAAAACATAACTAAAGTTTAAAAACAACAATAAAATGCAAGCTTATGTGTTGTGACCGAAGAGGGAGGTCACCATGCTAAAGATAATCTGACCTTTTGGAAACAGAAATCCTATCTGGCGTTTATAAGCAAGAGCATGATATACACTACAGCAGAGAGATGAATTACACTAACTCTTCTTTCCCTTGGAGATATATTATCCAGCTAACTGCCTGTGCTCTGTTTAGTTTTATAAAGCCAAATGAGATCATCCATATTCAGGCTTGTTCAACTCCACTCTCTCAAGTAGCAATCAAACAGCTGTCTTTAGTTGCAACTTTGTGACTCATAATACATTCATCCCAAAATGTCCTTGTATATCTTGTAGATCGTATCATCATCATAATAATAATAGTAACACTTAAGCATTGTGTACAGTCTTTTTCATCTTCAAAGCTTGCTTAAATTCTATAATGCAGTGAAAACGTGACAGGTTGAAAAGGTAAGGAGGGCTTTATCGTTCTAGGAAAAGAACATTGGACAGTGCAACCCTGATTCCAGTGTGCAAACCCCCGAGATGGTCTACAGGTTGGCAGTGTGCACCCGAAATGATATTTCAGAGCTGAAAATGATCAGGTTGAAATTATCTCTCCCTTCAGTGTAAACAGAACAGAAGTCTTAGCTATTAGAGAAATAGCAACTGACTATGCGGTTCATTTCTGAAAGTACAGTACTAAGTTATTGTCTAAGATTCATCTTATGAAGAAATGAATGTGCCACCCATCATTTTAAAAGCCTATATCCAAGCTTAGATGTTTAGATGCTCATCTTTTGGAAACAGTTCTCCATTTATTCAAACTAAAATTTTAGTGTTAGTTACAATGTTATTCTCACCAGTCACCTGAACTGCCTGCCACACTCATTTGTTTGCAGGCTTCTCTTTCTGCGGCTTAACTGACGCATGCTTTTTCTCCTCCAACATATCCTTGGAGCTTCTTCATTATTTTAGTTGTTCTTGGCTCTCAGTCAGAAAAATCAAAATTGCTCTGAATTTCCTCATTTGAATCCCAGAAGGAAAAAAAAAAAACCACTGCTTCCTTTTTGGACCTCAGTATATTTCTTTGTGAACCAACTATTTCCCTTCAACTTCTATCATCTACTACCCTGCTTCTCAAGTTTCTCTTAAGGAAGCTATAAACTGGTCATCACTATGGTTTCATTGGCCAGACTCTAAAAGTTACTAAAAGAGTTCCACCTATTTGCGCTATTGAAATTAATACATAACAAGGATTATTGTAATAAAACATTGTGGGTCATTGGCTTCCCTGAGTCCCAGGTAGACAGTGAGGATTGTGGATGGCAGCCAGCTCTAGAAAGGAAGGTATTTGTGTGATGTTGATCTGTAAATACTGGTTGCCAGCTCTGATGTTGTGGCCCAGAAAAAGACTTCTCAGCATCCTACTTTTCCTCCCTACTATTTCCTTTTTCCTTGGGTGGAGGGAACTCTGGGGAGGGGCAGAGAGAAAACCAAAATACACCTCCTTCTCCTGTGACATTCTCTGTTTATCCAGGAGGTCAGGGAACACATTTTCCCCCTGAGGATCCTTCCTGACCCTTCTGTAGACCCTCAGCAACCTTAATCTGGGTCACGACCCAAGGAAGGGAACCAATGATCTATGACAATTCTTAAGTATCTTTGAGGTTCACCACAGAATAGTACATTTTCAGTGATTTTCCACAGACATTTTGCTTTATATTTGTTTAATTTATATCATTATTTCTGTAGCCATTTCCAGTTCTTTAGGACGACTCATATTTTAACATATTTCTTAGTGTTGACAATTTAATATAATGTTGGCATCCAACTGCAAACTCCATTAATATAGATGCCCTTCTTCAATCTTTAAGAAGCTAAAGGAAAATATACTTGCAATGCCCTTTAAATACCTTTATATAACAAAATATACCCTCACAGAGCATTTTTTTGTATTTTGGTCCCTTTTTCTTTCATGTATTTTTGTCTTGTTGCTTAACAAATTCATCGAGAGTTATTTGGGAAGGAAAATTAATGCTTTTCTGAAAGATAAATATTTCATCTTATGTTTTTATCTCATTTGGCATTCTTTTGAGCAATGCTGTGTTTTTCCTAAAACCAATTTGTTCTTATATCCTTACTCTGTTTTCTAAGGTTTTATACCTTAAGATTTTTCTTTTTCTGTTCATATCTGTTTGATTATTTTAATCATAAAATTATACATGCAGTAACTCTTCTCATTTTTGAAATACCGTGAAATCATTTACAATGTTTGGATACAGGATTTAGGAGTAATACTCAAAACAAGGGCTAAAGAGGTGCATCAAGTTCTTTCTTTCTCTTTTTTTTTTGTACAAAGTTCATATAGGCTTGGGGGTTGGAATGGGTGGGTGGGTCTTAATTTGCCTTTTGGCATATATGAATCCTTGTTATAATGCGATGTATTATATATGAAGTTTGCTGTACAACATTATTTTTAAAATTTAACTACACATAGTAACTTTTGCCAATAGTGTAATTCTCCTATAAGCACTTCATTATGATGATTAAATTACTTCCCCACAACTTGAGCAAGCATTGAAATTTATATAATGAATATGTAAAGTCATGTTAGCTAAGTTGCTTATGTTTTGCATATGTTCAAAAATATTCCTTGATGTTATCAGTCCATAGTTAAGTATATTAAATATTTATGGTGTAGAGAGCAAGATCTGTAAGACAATAGAACTGCTTTCTCTAATTCTGAAGGAGAACCTTCACATGTTTCTAACTGGTAAATTAATTTTTTCCATATCTTAAAACTTCCCATTCCCTCTAAAATATGCACTGAGGTACTAGCATTTTTCAAGGGAGTGCTCTGTTTTAGAGAGTTTTTTTTTTGCACATGGTTCATTCATTTGAATATACATTTCAAAGATTTTATCTTCAACCAACATGCAAATTTCCTTCGTTAGGAGTCCAAAATTTTTATAGGTTGTCACTTGTGAAGACATATCTTACTACATTGGCTGAATTTGAGTAGCTCATGGAAACAGAGTAAACATGGTTGTATTTTTCACATTATCAAATTATTTCCATCCTGTCAGGAGCTGTGGCTACAGTCAGTCTTCTTTGGTTCGGAGTCTTTACTTTCTCAGTCATAAATTTTTAGCACAAAAGGCTCTGAGAATCATCAACCAATTGCTCACTTCAGAGTCTTGCAATCTATATTTAACTAAATCAGTAAAGAGAAGATGATGCTGAGCTTGTGTAAGTATACAACTTAAACATGTTTCTTTTATAACAACAAATCAGATAAAATGGCAAAATATATATTCATCGTTAAGATGACATAAACGTTGTGCCTATGCTAAAGAAGAAAGCTAAAATAGAGCTTTTTCTGGGATATCTTGTATGATGACATCTGAATGCATTTCTTCATGGTAGTGAAAAACTGCGATATTCAATCAACTTTTTCTAAATATTTAAAGACTGTTCAAGCTATTTTGTCTCTGTTTCTTTCTTTTACTGTGTTTTTTTTTTTTTTTTTTGGTATCCAAAGAATACTAAGAGGTAGTTAGAAATACTTAGAATCAAATAATCATAGAATTGAAAGGAATCTAAAAACTTGACCAATTGCCCAAACAATGTCGAAGTTCCTTTGTTCTATGCAGTCTCTCCCTGAACACTCCCAGATAGAGACAGGAAAATGATTGCTTCATAAGAGAGACAGATCCATTTTTTGGTGTTTCTCATTGAAAGAAACCTCTTCCCCGGTTTCCTGCAACATCCACCAATTGTTCCTGCCTACGGATTCTGTATCTGCTCAAAACAAGCTATTCACGATTGTGTCCTTCTACTTACATCATTGAAAACGACTCTTTCAATCTTTTGAAGTCCCTCAGTGGTTTGCCACTCTCAAGTGCCCTTCATAAGCCTTTGCACTCTTGTTTGGACAGGCTTCACTTTGGCAACATCCTCAAAATGTTGGTGCCTCCAAAACTGAAAATGAGAAGTGTCACGATGAGCTCTGATTAGTTGTAGGTGCAACGGTAATACTGTTTTCCTTCACCTGAAATTAATAGACCCTACCATGTTGTCACCATTTTAGCATCGCTGTCATCCAGCCGCCTAACACAGCGTGTTGGCAACTAAAAACCACAAGTCCTTTTCAGACAGCTCTTGATGTATACATTTTTATCTCTCCTGAACTAGTAAATAATTTTATCCCCTAAAATACCCTACTGCTTTGGTTTAAGTTGTTTTTGACAATCATTTTAGTTAATAGTGATTTGTAATGAAATTCAGAAATGAGGTGGGTTGGGCAATATTTGTTTTTAGGTTACCCATGAAGACTTCTAGTATTACTGCATTTTTTTTCTTACTTACTTATAAGCCATCTATTTGATAACATAATCTTGAATTTGACTGGGGGCTGACAAGTTTGCCAACATGTAGTTGATGCAATTTGCTTTTACCCCTTTCAGAGAACTGGGATATTTTCACATCTCCAGTCTTTTGGCACCTCTTCTGTCGTCCGTGATTTCTTAAATATTACTGACACTGGTTTCATCATCACATCTGCAAGTTCTTTCAGCACCACGGGATGTTATTCATAAGAAGACTTGAACTCATTTGAAGCACTAGGTACTTTCTGCTATCTGCTCATCTATGTTGGAATTCAATTCCCTCTTAACAATGTTTGTTCTAACTTTTCCAGTTTGAAGATCATGCTCCTTGATAGAAAAGTTGGAAAGAAAGAAGTTGAGTCGTTCTGCTTATTTTTTGTTGCCTATTAACATTACAACATCTTTCTTAAGCAATGAGGATAACCCTTCCTTGTTCGTGTTCTGAAATAAAATGGTAACATTAACAAGGACAATAAAAATCTATTTTTATTTTCAGCACTCTGATCATTAGTAATTAAAAGTCTTAATAATATTAATCAGTGTATGGAGATTTTCTTATGCCATGGCAATTGAGAGCTCCCTCATATAGAAATCATATGGAATCAATCCAAGATGAAATCTGAATTCCACATTGTTCCTTCTAAGTGATGTGAAGATCACTAAAGATAGTTTCCTTTTATTTTATTTCTAAAGTTAAGTAAGTTGCTGTAAAATCAGGAGAAAGGTTTGTTTTCAAATCAAATAATAAAACTTGATTCAAAATCAAGTTGTTGGGTTTTATGAGCAAATATGCTCATTTTTGTGATTGTAAAGTCCCCTTTTCAAAAAATTCTGCAAGACAGGAAAACTTGTTTTTCTAAACTTTGCAGACTTTATAATGGTTAGTAGTTCTATGAAGACAACATGGATACGTGGTCCTGTAAAAGATGGGAAACTATCTGGCATTCAGGTTTAATGATCCTGGAGGAACCGATGTTTTGAGGTCCTTAAAATACTTTGTAACAGGTTACAGGGCATTTTGGGCTTCTCTTTTTAGTATTTAGGAGATGATATGTATTGATTGTTTAACATATGGCTAGATAGATTTATTTACACAGGTTTACCTGTACTAAATACATGTCAATATGTACACATTTATGTATTACTCTCAGTCTAAGGCAACATTAATTAGCAGCTACGCATACAAACAGGCACTTTCACTACATCACGTTTTAAACCATACATATGAAAACATTTTAGGTTTGCTATAAAAGTACTAATGCTTCAGAGAAATGTGACTTTATTTTTGTATATAAACATCTGCCAAAACAGTGTATTTTCAGACAAACTAGTTGAAAATTTTCAACTAATTAAAGATAAATTACAAATGCACACGTTAGTATATCAAAAACAAGAGTAATATTACTAATATTAATTTCTCAGGTTAAAGAATTACTGTTAACATCTTCTAAGGGAAAATTTTGACAAATTAAATGATAATTACTCAATCATTATTACTCTAAAAATGGAAACCATATAGAAATAAGAAAATGGAATCACATTTCACAATTAAACAAAAGTTTTAAAAAACACTTTAAAAATCATCACTGTGTAACAAAATTATTGTTACACAATAAATAAATAGTAAAACAACCAGTGGGAATAGCTATGAGATGGTATTTCTAAACATATGTGAAATACTGTCCACAAAATAAAGGGGGACTGATAAATTATGGAAAGGCTTACATACATAGTGATGAATATCTTCCTGGGCTGTAGGTAAGGGGTTATCACCAGACACCAGGAAATACAACTAAACATTCAGCAACAGCCCATGGGATTTAAACCCATTGCTTGCAAAGACATTCTTCTGGATCAGGCTCAGTCCAAGTAGGCTGTCAACGTGACTTATGTCACCCTTGCTCTTTCACCGCCCTTGTGATTCTACCTCTGTGTGGTTTTATTTATTTCTCTTTTTCCTTCTCTGCTTGCCTGCATACTTTCTCCCTACTTGGTCTGGTTTGCTGATTGCTACAATGGTAGACTATAATCTGTTTTGTTTATCTCAAACAACTGTTAATTGTCAGGAAGGAATTATTCTAGTACTAATTCATCTTCTGCAAACCGCTGTCTTTTGGTAACATTCAGTGGAATGGGACTAACTCTAGTATACATTAGTTTAATTCATTTTTTACCATGATTATAAACTGCAGGCTATCTCCCGGCCAGCCATCTCACATTTAATGCCCCTGGGTACAGGGATACAGAAGAGACGGTGAACTATAGATCCCGTGAGGGCAAAGCCTGTATCAACTTTGCTTACCAATTCTCAGCGCTTAGCACACAGTAGGTACAAAAATATATGCCGAATGTTCTCTACCTGGACTATTAATGGCAGCCCAGTCTCAACAACCTAATAAAAAATCATATGAACTAAATGGACAGTTTCATTGTTCCCGCTCTGATTTACATATACAGTTGTCTATCTCTTGTAGTCTGTCCATGACTGTAAAATTATGGAGTCTTACAGCAGAAAAAGACCCTAGATACCATTTTATAGATGATAAAATTGAGGTCTACAATAATTCAGATGTACAACAAAAATTTAAAATTCTTAAGGACCCAGGTACATATAGATATTTGAGTGTTCTTACTATATGCTAAGTTACAACAATGAATTAAAACAACCAAATCTCTTCCCTCATGGAATTTACATTGTCTTTCCTACCAAAGAACTGATCTACAATGAGTGTGCTACACATATGTTAGATAAATGACTATTGCTCACTTAATTACTCAGGAAACTGAACTTTCCATCCAGGTCTCTAAATTCTTAATATTTGTAGTATTTCTGATATTACTAATACTAAATACAATTACAACTACTATGTTGCCCTCTGATAATCATCCAAACTATAATTTTCTAAATAATTTCACGGTGAGATAAGGAACTTTTTAATTATACTTACTTTTTGGTAATAGTCACAGAATCAATGTGATTCTAAAGGGGTGGGGAGAGAGGATGATTGAGTCTGCCAAATTGCAGGATTTCTTTCTCCTCTTTCTCTCCCTTAAATAATTCAGTGATTCCACAAACATTATTCGTCCCCTTTTCCAGATGAGCAAAGTTAGTAATTGACATAAATGGCTTTTGACCACAGAGATGCCTGATTTCAAATCCCAAGCTCAGGATCCCACTACCTACAACTAATATTGCACTGCCAGCTAATCTGCCAGAAAACTAACCTTTAGCGTGTGACTCACTCCCCAAGGGATTTTAGGGCTACCTGTGCTACATTGCACCTGGATCTTCAGGTGTCATCTTAGGGAATCCCACTGAAACCTGATGTAATTTTCAATGTCAGGAAGAAAATTAAATACTGGATAAAGCCACCAACATAGACTGCATTTTTGACTCTGACTCAGTAATGATTGCTATTTCACTTATAAAAGTAATATGAGCTAGCTAGCAGAGTCTGTGAATTTGAGTCTCCTTAAGAAATGAATGTTCCAGCTTTCGAACTAAAACCATTGCCAAATCACGTAGACATAAATCTTCCTGGAACCCTGCTGCATTGGAATTTGTTGAACACAGTCTCTTGAAATACTCCTTTCCCTGGGCTCCTGGATGTTCTCAGGAATCTCTGACTTCTCTTTCTTAATTTCTTTCTCTCAACTGGGGTTGTCCTCAGGAATTCTGCATCCTCTTGCTCTATCATGATCTTAACACCAAATATAGACTGATGGTGTTCCCATATCTTTAGCTCTACCCTGACCTTTCCTCAGATCTACAGATATGTAAATCAAAACTCCTAATGGACATTTCCCTTTGAATTTCCCAGTTATCTCACACTTTGCTTTGCTAAAATTTAAAAATGTCTTCTCCCATATCCTCTTTGTCACCTGTTCTTTACTCTGCATTTGCTTTGTACTGTGTTTAAGTTTCTCCAGCATTTGAACAGATCATTTATGCTCATACTTATGGCTCATTAGTGTGTTAGCCTCCAGTGGAAGGCGTGCAAGACCCCAGCAGTGCGCCTCTCACCCCATCAGGCTTAGGTTCCTTTTTCTCAGTTACTCTCAAACTCGAACCCATTGCCCTGTCCCACTCAGTCTAGTCTAGATCAGTGCTTCTTAAACTTCAGTGAGCACGTGAATAACCAGGAGATCGTGATCAAACAGATTCTGATCCATTAGGGTTTGTGTGCAACCGGAGGAGATTCCGCTCCCGGGTTATGCCCATGCTGCTGTCTGCAGATCACACTTTGGAATCATCTCATTTTTTTTTTAACTTTTACTTTATATTGGAGCATAGTTGATTAACACTGTTGTGTTAGTTTCAGGTGTACAGCTAAGTGATTCAGTTATACATATACATGTATCTACTCTTTTTCAAATCCTTTTCCCATTCAGGTTATTACAGAATATTGAGCAGAGTTCCCTGGGCTACACAGTAGGTCCTTGTTGGTTACCTATTTTAAATACAGCAGTGGGTACATTGCCTCCATATTTGTCCTCTTACGTCATCCTCCCTTTACGTTGACTCTAGAATGAGCTGGAAAACAATCTATGTCTGCTGCTTCAAGCTCTTCTTAGGCACTGGAGAAAAGCCATGCTTCTTCCTCTAAAGACCTAGCCCCTACCTGCCAACCTCTCAAGACCCATCCCACAACATCTCACAGATTTTAATACACCAATAATACAAGACTCATCTTAAGTGCCCCTTCCTTCAGGAAGTCTTCTCAGATCTGTAGCATCTTCACTTTTCATTATGATATTCCCCATATGTTCCTGGATATTTCTTTCCATGTGTTTATTTCCTGTTTTTATATATCATAAGCTCCTTAAGGTGAAGAACCATATATTGATCACCTTTGTACTCCACTGTGCCTAGGATAATGCTTGCATATTATAGGTGCTCAGTGATTATTTGTTGAGTTAACCTGAACATGTTTAAATTTTCCACTTTTCACTTTTAAAAGTGCATCAGCCTCTTGAAGGCAAACATGAATATGCCATCACATTTTTAGTGGAAAACTGTAGTGTAAGCTTTGAAGCCTTGGACCACTTTTAGAAACAGTGGCAGAGAATGATTCAAGAAATTAATTAGGAACTGGTTGCTTTTAAGTCTTGTCATTCTTTGTAGCACATTTTGTTCATGAACCTTAGAAAATATCCTAATTTTTTATGATCTGGAAATACGGAAAAGCCTATCACATTATCTGCCATATTGCTCTGATGAACTGATTTATAATTATAAATGCCAAATGAAGAGAAGAAGACATCAAAACACACAGAAAGTACTAGGTAAAGCCACAGATTTAATGGGACTGAGATGTTTAAAAAAAGGATGAAAAATAAAAACTATAGCTATGTCCAAAATACATAATTGACTTTGTTAATTTATAAATTTATTAATGTTATTAAATTTTAAATTATGTCTTCTCATTTTAAACATGCAGGTGTCTTATTTGAAGTGAACAATACATTCAGCCAAAACACTCTGATGTCAGCTACAATCAAAGATGAGGTAAAAAAACAAAGTCTGGGTTTCCTTCTGGCTGGGTTTAGATGACTCATTAAAATGTGCAGGTATGGGAAACCCTCCTATTGGTAGACCCACAGCTGCGCATTTCACTGCGTGCTTCGGCAACATACCAGGGAAAACTCATGATTGATGACCTGTGGAAAGATTAGAAGAAGGAAAAAAACATGCTACACTTGCTTCTCTGCAAGCAGGCTGAATTTCCCTTGTTTTTAAATAACTGTTTTATCCTCAAAACTGTCTGCATGTAGGCAAATTCAGCTGATTTTAGAAGTTTCTCTCTATGAGAAACCATAAAGTTAAAAAACTTAGTTTATGGAAAAATGAACCTTATTAAATTACTGTGATGTCAAAAAATCTACAAACAATAAATGCTGAAGAGGGTGTGGAGGAAAGGGAACCCTCTTGCACTGTTGGTGGGAATGTAAATTGATACAGCCACTATGGAGAACAGTATGGAGGTTCCTTAAAAAACTAAAATTAGAACTACCATATGACCCAGCAATCCCACTACTGGGCATATACCCTGAGAAAACCATAATTCAAAAAGAGTCATGTACCACAATGTTCATTGCAGCTCTATTTACAATAGCCCAGAGATGGATACAACCTAAGTGTCCATCGACAGATGAACGGATAAAGAAGATGTGGCACATATATACAATGGAATATTACTCAGCCATAAAAAGAAACGAAATTGAGTTATTTGTAGTGAGATGGATGGACCTAGAGTCTGTCATACAGAATGAAGTAAGTCAGAAAGAGGAAAACAAATACCGTATGCTAACACATATCTTAAAAAAAAAAAAAAGGTTCTGATGAACCTAGGGGCAGGACAGGAATAAAGATGCAGATGTAGAGAATGAACTTGAGGACACTGGGAGGGAGAAGGGTAAGCTGGGACGAAGTGAGAGAGCGGCATGGACATATATACACTACCAAATGTAAACTAGATAGCTAGTGGAAAGCAGCTGCATAGCACAGGGAGATCAGTTCGGTGCTTTGTGACCACCTAGAGGGGTGGGACAGGGAGGGTGGGAGGCAGATGCAAGAGGGAGGGGATATGGGGATACATGTATACATATAGCTGATTCACTTTGTTATACAGCAGAAAGTAACACAACATTGTAAAGCAATTATACTCCAATAAAGATGTTTAAAAAAAAAAGACAACAAACTGAAAAAAAAAATTACTGTGATGTTCAATGTTCCCTTTATGTTAATGCATTTGGGGGCTGGTTCAGTTGATTTAAAAAATAGGTGATACTCTTAGGAGAATTAATAAATGTGTTACAGTCATAAACCAGTTTCTATTGAATAGTTTACGTTACTTTCTGACTTGCATATTTTTTTACGATAGAAAAAATACATTATATAATTTGCTCCTACAATGTAAGGATTTAGTTCCTCTAATTTTCCAGGTGAAACAGTCTTTAATTCTGCACACCTACATTCTTTAGAATAGGTGAGGACTGCCCCAAAAGATCCTCTCTATCTTAAAGGAACAGCTTGTCTTTTTTTTTCTTTTTTCTGTAGACGGCTTTTTTTTTTTTTTTTTAAGATTCTTACTGCCTTGTAGGATTTAAATAAGCGTGATTGGCCCATTTGAAATTTTAACAAAGGATCATACTGTTTTGGATGCACACAACTTTATCTTTACTCTGTATTTACTCTGAACTCTTTGAAAGTTGAAAACAGTGCTGCATTCTAGCCAAAGGACATTAAAATCAAGTTATATATTGAAGGGGACTAGCAAAGCTGGACTTATTAGAAAACATTCTTAGTGAAGTGCTGAAATGGGGAATGCGTTAGAGGCCAGTGTTTGCGTGAACTCATACCACTGGCAATTTACTTCTGGAAATGATTCTCTTCCAGGACATGCAAAATAATGAATGCTCACCCACCTCACTTTGGTAGAGGAGAGTTTCATTAAAGCATATTTGCGTTTACAGGACAGCTTTTATTACCCATGAATATTTATGGAGTATCATTATGAGACAAAATACTCAATAAAAATGAAACAGGGAGGAAGGAAAAAAGGGATTCTTAGAAAATTATTTGTACTGAGATTAATATCACGAAATTTTAGTAACAGAAAAACTATCGTCAGTAATAAAATTGTATCCGTAAATTGCCACTGCTAAATTACTTAAGAAAGATGAAATCAGCGTTTTTAAAAAGGTGGGTAAGGGGGATTCAAAAGCTCTATTTTTTGGCAGAAGGGTTAAAATTAAAAGCTCAACTGAACTTAATATTATTTCATCTGTGAAAGAACATAAAAAACAAAAATGAATTCCTGGAAGTGTGGAATAGTATCAAATGACATGAAAGACAAAATGAAGTTTGAATGTTTTTCAGGTGCTGTCTTTGTCCTAAAGCTACGCAATAGAATCAAAATTGAAATGCACAGTTTATAGAAAATATTGCTAACATTGGGGTTTCTCCTTTCTAAAGAAATAATTTTTAGTTGGGAGGGAAATATATGGCATTTCTAAAACAGGCCTCAGAATGCTCAGTTTTGTGTATGTTTGAACACTCACTGAAAATAGCATTCACAATAAATTGCATTCTTGTACATGTAAGGAGAAATTTATAATGAAAATAAGTATCGTATTTGAATATCATTCCATTCCCTCCAATCTAAATAGAGGTCACTCTCCTATTTCTCCCCATGCAATTATTTTTACCCTCCTCCTTCCCCACACCCTCCTCCCACCAATATCTCCTTTTCTACTGGGCACTGGAAGGAACAAGGGAACAAAATTGTTAAGAGTTTTTTTCCATTAATTCAAATAGCGATATTAAATATGTGGACCAATATTGTTAGGTGAAATCTTCCCACCAAGAGACAACTTCACATTAAGACATCCCTGACCAAGTGCTGATTTTATGAGACTTTCCTGGAAGTGAGAGCTAAATAAAGAAATGAAATGATGCACACAATGCACTTAGCACAGTGCATCGCACACAACAAGTGCTTGGAAAATTTTCGTTATGATATGACGATGATGATAAAATACAATGATATATAGAACAGGTAGTAACTACTGTAGTGTATCCTAACTGCAAGCAATAGTTACTTATGTTTTAATTCATAGAAAACATCACAAGCTTACACTTTAAGATCTAGGGTACTGGGCTTATAAAAAAGATTATTAACAATGAATTAGAATGAATATTTTTATTATTAGCAATGAATATTTTTGATATCTTTACGAAAATTACACTTTTAAATTTAAATTTACAGAAATTTTGTTTTCTGTTTCAAGTTAAGCATTTCATTTTGAATTTTAAGGAAAGAAAACCAACATCAATCCTCTATGAGCAAATCAAAAATGCCTTGATAATCTATTGGAAAAAAACCCCTAAAAATTGTGTCAAGCGGCTTAGGAAAATGTAGGAAGTATACTTCACTAGGGGAACATGAGTGTTTTGTTTACTAGGAAAGTTAGTCTCTGAAATGTGGGTCTGATATGTTAACTAGTTCTATAAAATACATTTTAGAACCCTCAAATATAATCTGGCAGGTTAAAAACACTTTTAGCATCCTTAAAAGATCACAACAGTGAAGACATTTGTGTGGTGGAGGAATTACTGTTTTTTGTGACATTTTTTTTTTAGAAGTTCTCTTGGAATCAAGTTTCCAAATGTTTCCTAAGACCCTTGTTCATGAGGAGAAAAACAATTGTCAAACCATAAAAATGAATGTTTGGGAATTGCTTACTTGTGCACCTAGCAGAGCCCACTTGTCTCAATAATTTTTCAAAACTCATGATCCATGGGACCCAGAAGTAAGCACCCTCCCTGCTTCCTATGACGAATCTTAAATGCAGAAATGAGACATCCCTGATCCTGTGATGAATCAAATGTTTGTTGTATCCACTTTATCGACTTAAAATTTAATAAGAAAATAATACCCTTTGCTAGCTACATGAAAGAAAAGTAGCATAGCAGTAATCTGGCTCAGAGAAAATTCTGTGCCTATCTCCTATAGTTCAATGATGGTAAAATCAGGTCAACATAATTCTGGAATTATCAGTCATGAATTTTCCGTTTTATTTTCCTCCTGCCATTATATTTAAAAATTCAAAAGAACAATATGGATAAACAAGGAGAAATGGACCCTTTTTTATTCTTTAGGGGAGTGAGAGATAATTTGGCAGTCCTAAGGATCAGCCAACATTTAAATTTCAGATTAAAAATATGACAATGCAGTCTTTTTAAAGAAATACAATCTTTTTTTTTTCTTTTTAGTTTTTATTGGAGAAAACGATTTCTGCTTAAACATATCTAGTGTTTGTTTTCTTTGCTAATTCTTTACACATGTCCATAAATAAATAATCTTTTTTCATCTTCAATAAATTCCACATACCTGGTCTCAAATTACTAAATCAAACTGGTCAGTATGTTTTGGATAAAGTAACTAAGGCAATCCAGAAAACTGCTTCCTGGGAAACACCAGTGTGACATGGTCTTTCGGTAGAAAATAACTCAAGGATCTCTAACAAAACCATATTCTAGAAAAATGGAGTAGCAGCATTGATCTTTGATTAAGTTTTAGATCCAATTAGGATACTTGCCGAAATGACTATTCAGAAAATAATTTCCTTTACTTTTCCAGAGGTGCCCATCTCTTTAAAACATTTGCCACTGCAATGTGACTGCTTTTTAAACGTTGTCAGCTACTTAGAATGACGGGGCACTCTTTGTTTGTCAGTTCATTAA
The DNA here is from genome assembly GCF_005190385.1 of Monodon monoceros. Lineage (NCBI taxonomy): Eukaryota > Metazoa > Chordata > Mammalia > Artiodactyla > Monodontidae > Monodon > Monodon monoceros. Next base: position 21,009,794 of record NW_021703770.1, on the reverse strand, counting down.
TTTATTTAAGATGTGTGTATGGTCAGATTCATGAAGGTAATAAATCTCTTTGGTAGAGACAGATAATTACTTTAACATGGCAAGACACAATAACACAGGACTTAATACAAAGCAAGCTTAGCATATGCATGTTAGGAAACAATAGAATGTAAGTATTAATAGAAAATAAAAAACAGCTCTCAATTACATAATCATTGAAAAGAACACATTTAGAAGTTGAACATTTGATATTTTCTCCCTCTAACAAGCTTGCCTTAATGCTAGATACTTTCCCACATTAAAATTCCACTAATGCCACCGTATTCAGATCTCTAGGGAACCCTTTCTCCTCTTGAAAATATTTTGGGGTTTCACAAAAATCGTTTGCCTGTCTCACTGGATTGAACCTCAAAGACTCCTTTGACGCAAGTGTTATTTTGACCACGTGAACATGGTTTCCATTTTTTAACTAGATTAAAATATGCATGAACAAACTGCTTATTGAACTTTAATGTTGCTTTGTTGCTTTGATGGTTTACAGATTTCTGTTTCATAGATGGTTTTCCCCCATACATTCTAAAAGTGAAATGATACATTGTAATTTGAATGATAATTTTGTTTTGATGATTTAATTGATAGCAGACAGAGGGATACGATCCCTGTTTTTCCATTTATGTTTTTTCCCCTGCTGAACAGATGAGACAACTAGGAGTTTCATAAACATCTGTAAATAATTAAGGGATGTTACACTAAACTGTATTTCCTTTACCTTCACCCCGGCTTTTCTTGGGGAACGGTATGGTACTCCTGGTTTAGAAAAAGAGCACTTTCCTCTCCTCACTCAGAAATCCTTGCCCTTTCTTTTTGTCAGTTTAGGTGATGATTAAAGACAATCTGCCCACGTTAATTTTCATGATGCCAGGGAAAGTCTTCCCACACCCTTTACTGTTATCATTCCTACAGTCTTTGCATCCACTACATCTTCAGTAGAGCATTCTAATGCAGTCTTTTTTTTTTTTTTTCAACTAGGATTTTCAAAACTGTTCCTATGTTTTTACAAACCTATTTTAAAAAAAAACATCGTGTAAAATGCTGGGGGAAAAATAATCCGAACGTGGTTACTAATCTGCTTGCTTGATTCTCTAGCCACACCATATTTTAGAAGAGCTGTTTATCTTTGCATGGACATGTAAAAAAAGGAGAATGCCAGCTGTTCAAACCTGCTCCACCTCTGTTGCATCCAAGAAGCTATTCATTTGCGTTTATCAGCTATTAAAAAGATTAGATTACATCCCAAATGGACTCTGACTTGACTTTCAGTGAGGAGCATTCACAATAGATGGAAAAAAAAATTAATTCAGCTACCAAAATATCTCCGTTGGCTTCAGTCCTAACAGGACTTTACAGCCCATGAGAAAGAAAAATTCTATCAGCAAACTGAAAAACAAATCAAAACACTCTCATTGAGTGCTGTTTGGTTATCCTAACACATACAAGGTCAAAGTTTGAGAAGCTACTATATATTTATTTTGACCTGCTGCCTTGCGTTGTGCAATGTTGTTTTGTATATATAGAAAGTCGTAGCCTCGGGAAGTCTTATGGCATTCCCTAGATAAACTGTTTTTCTCTAAATCCACCTTCTAAATTCCTCCCTCCACTCCTATCCCCCGACGTGAGCACAGTTTGTATTCCTGGTAGTTGATTTGGCTTTTTCACTGAAAAGTTCAGGAAAATCATAGAAATTTTGTTAATCACTAAGAGATTTATTGGAGGTAGAAACAGAGTTGGGGTGAAATCTTAATAACTGTTTTAAAGACTTATGAGAAGTCTAGTTTTCAATTTTTACACTTTGATTGAAATATAATTTCCATATAAACTACTGTACCTAAGTAGTCAACTGGAAGAAGGTTTACAAACTGAACAAACTCTTATATCCATTACTCTGATCAAGAAACAGTGCAATGCCAGCATCCCAGAAGTACCTCTCAGGCCGGTCCCTTCTCTCTACCAATGGCGCCAACTATCCTGAATTTTACTTAACTTTTTTACAGAACTTCGTGAATTATTATAAAGTCAACACCTTCTTAATATCCACCACCCAGGTCAAAATTCTGAACTTCGCCAGCTACTCAAAAGCCCCTCCACGTACCTCATCCTAACTGTAGCTGTTCCCTCCCTTCAAATGTAACCACCATCCTGATTTTTATAGTAATCATTTCCTTGCTTTTACTTTTATGGTTTGGCACCCAAGCATGAATCCCTAGACATTATACTTTAAACTGTATTTCATTTCGATAGTTCTGATAGCTCTCAGAGCATTTTCAAACAATTATATAGAATATTGATTTGTCTTTACTTGCTATTGGCACACTTCAACATTTTCACTGCATGCTGAAAATCTTGGTATTATGAAGCTTGCAGGAGAAACAAAATGTGTTAATCAGTGGTCTGGGGAAAGAAAGAAATCAGTAACCAGAACTCAACTCCCCTTCTGAAGAGGCCCAGGAATGAAGCAGCCAGGAGGAAAAATTAACTACCTTCACTTAACTGAGTCTCCCCCCAGGCCAAATGTGTGATTACCGATAGAGCTGCATTTTGCCTGTTTGTACCTTACCTAGTGTGTGAATGAACAGAGCGCTCCAGTCTTTAGACCTGATAGTTCCTTTTTCCTTGTAAAGCACATTTATTCATCACCTAATTAAAATGAAGAAAATGAATAAAGTATAAACAAGTTAGATGGGAGGACAGTAGGGGTGGTCTACTATTAAATCCTAAACCCAAAGAAGATACTGCCCCAGGAGCAGATGGGGGGAGCGGTGAGTCTTCATGGCCATTGCAAGCCTGTCTTTCCTTTATCTTTAGTATTTTGTTCAAAAAAGGGTCCAAGACACAGGGGTGGGGTGCGGTAAGTGGAAATTGAGGAGAAAAAAGAAAATCACAGACACACATACACAAACACGTCTGTAGGAAAAACAACCCTCCCCATCAACAGTTCTTGATGTGCACAGTATTTCTTTTGGCAAAGTTTAGACATGTCTTTCTAGTTAACAAATGCATTCTGCTGTCAGCTCCTTTTAAGAATTATACTCCATGCTTCATGCCAAATAACCTCTTTAAATATTAGTAAATAACTCAAGGTATCTTAGAGAGTCTGTGCTTGAGGAATTATTCTAAAACTTGGAATAGAAATGACAGGGGGATCCCCCCCAGATATCTGCTCCCAGGAACCGGCTTCCCCAAAGTCGGCCTCCAAACTGGTACACACCCACAACAGGGGAGAATAAAAAGGAAGTCGATTTAGTTGATTCTTTTGAGCTGTATTGTGCACAGATCCACTGTAGGCTCTTAAACAGTGAGGTTTCGTTGTCAAAATTCTCCACGGTTAATCCAAATCTGGCCATCCTAGTCATAACCATACAACTGCCATCATGGCGTTTCCTGCGTAAACAAGAATGAAGAATCCTAAGGAGATGGTTAGAAGAACTCACTGAATCTCCTTCTGTTGCCTCTGCCCACCTGGTGGGACCTTGATGGAATCCTTAGATTAATCCTGCTACTGTGGGCATGTCTTGTGTTTCATGTGCAGCCATCGTAAACTGTGTGTATATATGTTTTCTTGGCTTTATCCCAGTCAAATTATTTTATTTCCTAGCCAAATGTCTCAGAGACCTTCTCTAGGCATGCACCGAGGCAAAAATGATTTTTCTCTCGGTTACCTTTAAAATATTCCAAATCATCCCTTCAGCAAATCACCCTTCCCATGTGGACTTTGTCCAAGAGATATAGACAGCTTTGTAGTTGAGATATTCATCAACTCAGCTTCGTGACATCAGCAGAGGCTGAGGTAATTTACAGAGGAGGGTGAGAATTAAGGAGAATGCGCTTATGATATGACAGTGTCTCAGCCTTCTTTGCAGGGGAGGTTAAGGGAATATTGACTTCAGCCCTTGATTTCCTCTAAACACAACATCGAACGAGCCTTCTAGCTATCCCCATGCCATTCAACTGAAGCAGAATTAAATATCTAAGTTTGCTGCTACTTAGTTGCATTATTCTATCACTAGAAATTAATGTTGCTAAAACAAAGCAGATCCTCTAGTTAAGCATTTCCAATCTTCTTTCATTCTGAATTAGGGGTATAGGGCATACAGAATGTTATAAAAAAATCACTAGAAAATTACTCTCCTATAATACAGAAAGATATATAATTAGTTAATATTTAGGTAATGTGTGTCTGTGTATATACACACACATAGGTATGCATGTACCTGCATGTACACACATATATATGTATATGTGTATAAATACAGTCATTATTTGAGCTAGTTATGTTCCTAGAGTTGTTGATAATACTGAATTAGCGAATCCTGAGCCATTGCTCCTAGGGGAAATACGGGGTTAGATTCCTGGGACGCTCTAGTCACAACACCTTCCTCAGCCGATCAATACATAACCTTGTGTTAAGTGTGTTTCTGTTTAAAGAGAGCCTACTTAATATATGTTGTTGAGCCATTGACATTGAACTCACAGCCAATAGCACTGCAACTCACGCCTGAACGAATCTTATCTAACACGTGAATTTTCTCTGTAAGTCACACCACAGCCTTCTTGGGCTAAGGATCGCGAGACTGCGCCTCTCAGCACTTTTACTCTTGGGGGTCATTTTAAACAGCAAAATCGCCAAGAAAAATAAAGCACAAAAATGTACAAAATGTGGCAGTAAGTTTAAATGACCTTAAGCGTAAAGGACCCTTGTTTACTGTATGAGGGCTGAAAGGATAAGGCAGAAAGTGACCTTGTTAACCTCAGCTGGGAACGTATGTCTCTGGCAACTTTTTTGCTGCTCTCTGCATGTCGGTGAATGACTGTAAAGTGCATGAGTATTGATTTGGGGGCTTACAAATAAAGTTTAGTGAGTTGGCCAATTTAAAATTACGGAATCCATGGGATTGACATGTACACTACTATATTTAAAATAGATAACCAGTAAGGACCTACTGTACAGCACAGGGAACTTGGCTCAATATTCTGTAATAACTTAAATGGGAAAAGAATCTGAAAAAGAATGGATACTTGTATGGGTATAACTCAATCACTTTGCTGTACACCTGTAACTAACACATCATTGTTAATCAACTATACTCCAATATAAAATAAAAATTAAAAAAATACGGAATCCACAAATACTGAGGTTCAACTCTCTATAATAGTATATAGCGATGCTGTATCTCACATTCATATTGAAGCACCATGACTGGCTGAACTGTCGTCCCTCTGTTGTTAAGCATTTAGGTTTTTATAAAATTTGGTATTATAAGTGAAACTTCAGTGAATAACTTTGGGGATAAGTCTATGTCTACATCTCAAATTATTTCCTTTAATGGAATTTCCCAGAGGTGTCGTAAGTATGAAATCAAAGGGTATGACAATTCTAAAGCATTTGTAGTATGTTGTTTAAAGACTTGGCTATATTTACACTCCCACTAGTGATGTGTAGGTGTCATTTTTCCAAAAGACTGAGCAGCCCTTCACAATCCAGCCCCAGAAAGATCTAGATTCTCTCTCTAGAACTCGCCTCTCTCACCACCACTAGGATAACCCTACCAGGCAGCTGTACTAAACTACTCACAGGCCCGCCAATATCCCACGCGTTCTCGGCCTCCTTGTCTGTCTCCCTGGGCTTCACTGCTTTCTCCTCGGCAAGCACCCCGTTATCTTTCCCATTTCATGTCGGAGGCCGCTCCTCCACTTGTCTTCCCTGATCCTCTTTGCATTGGATCAGGGGCTTCTCCTACTTGTTCCTATAGATCCTCTCCTTGGCTCCTACCATAGTATTTACCTCAGTGCCCTGAATTAGCCTGTTGACCCAAATTTCCCCTCTTTTAGATTTTAAGCTCTTTGAAGACAAAGATTCTCATTCATCTCATATCTAAATCTTCCTCCTTATCACAATCCTTTGAGGTCTGTGTCAGATGCCACTATGACAATCCTCTCTGGGAGCCAAACTACTATCTCACGCTCCTCTGCTTTCCTATAACGCTTCTGGATTTTAATGCAACCAAATTTGACTCTTCCCTCCTTTGAATCCCATGGCAATTTGTTTTTACCCCCATTATGCACTTGGTTTGTTAATTTACATCATATTTATTTGTACATATTATCTACTTTTCAGAATGTATGTTTGGCCAAGGATTACTTCCTACGTTTTGGTGGTTTCTCTAGCTGCCAAGTACAATGTCTTGTGCATAGTCACTAATTAATTGGTATTTGTTGGGTTGAATCTATTGAAATTGTCATGAGACTAAGCCCTTCTTTAATACCATAAAGCAGTACCCCCATAAAATCCTATTATTAGATATTATTAAGTTCATTTTACAAATTAAGACATAGAGAAAGAAAGAAATTATGGAACACAGAACTTTTGAGATAAACTCAAGAAAATTTGTCTCTGCATTTCCACACCCAAAGGGAAATATACACTGACCCGGTTAGCATGCAACTCAATTTTCTCATACCTACAAACATGCATTCATATTTACATATTTCATATTTGTCTCCAACCTTCCTGTTATTTTATTGTCCAGACAATTGTGACCTTCTACTTATGCTCCTAAAACTGTAATTTTCGAAATTCTAAATGCTTTCTTTTATGGTCTGAGATAAAGACAGCCAAAAGATAACACATGATCTTTGTTAGCCTTCCTGAACCTACTAAGAATAATATTAATAATCACAGCACTACCTTTCCCTCGTATACTACTTTATAGTGTACATACTTCCTATAATTTGATCCCCACATTCACACAATGAGGCACTTAAGGCAGGTGTTATTATCCCTGCTTTGCAGATGAGGAAGTTGAGACAATTACATGAAAGGTAAGTGGCTGAGACGTGACTCAAGTCCCAAGTTGTCTAACTTGAAATTCTTTCCAGTCCATCCAAGAGTTTTCCCAAGAATGAGCAAGAGCAACAGTGAGAAGCAAAAGGTAAAAAATGGGAAAAAGACAGGAGGAGAATTACAGAGTTATCAGGGTGAATTAGATTAATTGGGGGATACTTTAAGAATATTCTAAAATGTCTGTGTGTGGAAAGAGAGAGCTCAGTTTTGGAAATGATGTTTTGTGCACACCAATGAACACTGCAGAAATTTCTTGCAAATTTGTAGAGGTAAGTGTGCACCCTCAAATCTGAAATCTGGAAACTAAAATCTATAAAATCCATATGCAGGATCTATTTGAGTGTCTTATTTAAAGACTCAGAATTGCAATAGAACTCAGGTTTGCATTGGTCATTGTTAAATGTTAAAACATAAGAACAAAATATTAATGCTGTTTCTTGCTCAAAATTGTCCTTAATAATTAAATATTCAAATTTGATATTTAAAAGATTCTCCTCTCAATAGCTGTCTACATCATTTTCCTCCAAAATGAAAACAATATAGATATTTTTACTGATTATGTTTTAGTAAAAACAATTCAAGCACAATAGAAAATATAGAGAAGGTTTTAAAAAATCATCTCCAAGCTCACTGCCCTATTCACCTGCATGTTTAAACACATCCCTTTCTCTCTCTCTTTTCCTTTTTAAACAGAAATTGGATCCTCCATTCACACTATTTCGTGCTGCTTCCCCCTTCCCCTGGCTCCTTCCAGCATCCTTCAGAGAATGCAGCTTAACGTCTGGCACCTGTATTCCTTTAGCTCTTCATATATTGAGTCACAACCAGTAGAGCCCAAAGGAAACCACATGTGTTGAATCTCTGACATGTGAATGAAACCCAAAGTGGGTTGTTATGAATATGGCTACTTTCTGATGACAAAATTGCTAGGGGTTAAATTTAAAAGCACTAAGCAAACTGATAAATATAAACTCTCGTGACAGATGCTCTGAAATGTCAATAAAAAATTTCCCAGAGAAACAAAAAGGATACTCTCTTAGAATATATTAGGAAGAAAATAAATTAAAATTCCTGGTTTGTTCCTGTCAAAAGAGCCTTAAATGTCACCTAAGATATGAACTTTTATCAAAATATACAGAACTACAACTTGATTCAATACATACATCTATAAATATAAAGGCTTGTCCAATTTGTTTGAGATTCATACAGTTTATGCGAAATAATTCACTATGCCCAAGACAACCGCTATTTTTTTTGTTTCTTTCCAGACTTTAAATATTTTCAGATTATAATGATAACTCTTTAGTGACATACTTAAGAAGGCTAAGAGGGAGGCTATGGGCTAGAAGAGCATCTTAATATCAGCAGGGTTATCAAAAGGCCTTTTGCCTACTATGCCCTATGGTAAGATAAAATCAATGTCCAAGACAAAGTCTCTCACGGTATTTAAATTAAGTTGATAATTTTAATTACGGTCTATAAAGCTTTATCAACGTATCATAAAAATAAAGAGAAATTCTAGCTAATTAATGAATATTCTAAATTAAGTCATTTTAATGAAATGTAATCATTGCTTTTAAGCACGAGGCATTTTCCAGTATGATATTAAAAAGTATTAATAAGAATATTACAACAATGTCTCATTCACACAACCAAGGTATTCCTAAAACAACAATAACAACAGCAAAAGCAAATAAACAAAAAAACAGGCTTAACTGCCAGAAATTTTGGTAAAATAAGGGTGAAAATGAATGAAAACGAATGTTAAATTCCTGGGAGAGGTATTATTTAAAGGAAATAGCAAATATAATAACTTACTAAAAAGAACTTTTGAATTTGTTTCTTTTGAAAGTTTAAATTTTGAACTGTAAGATAAAGTGAGAAATATACATACAAAATGTGTAAATATTTGGGAACAACTTTTAAATAATTAATGATAGTTTAAGTAATAATTGCATTATGGTGTGTCCAAATTATCTCCAATTTTGAATTACTAAGTGTCTATGACATTTGTCCCAGCTACTGCTGAGCATTTTAACAGATGGGCCATTTTGTCACCCTGAAGAAGAAAAAACAATATCTTCCTTTGCCTTAAAGTCCAATCTTCTTTAAGGCCAAATTCCTGGATCTCTATGAAGTGGCCGGGATGGGGCAAAGCCAACTCCAGAAGAAACAGATCCTGAACCTCTTCCTTGAATAAGCTAATATGTAGCTGAGTTACGGAGCCAGAGTCAAAAACTCTCAGATTCCTGAACAGGAAAGTATTTCTTTCTCCTTTGCCATACATGGTTGCTTTGTACCAGCCACAAACACATACATAAAGTAGAACAGTATTTTTCTTAATGCCATTGTTAAAGTGAATACCTCAACAAAGCATTCAAATATGAATTTTGCCTAAAATTTTTAAAACCAAATTTGCAAATCATTTAGACAATAACATTAATTTTTCCGTATTCTCCAAGTGTCTGCACGTAACCTAGCAAGAACTTCCGTATTCTACTCTGCTGAAAGTTAATTACATGCCCATTTCCCCCACTGGTCAGTTAGCTCTTTGAGGGTGAGGTCCATGTCTTGTCATCTCTGTATTCCCCAGAGTCCTCAGCACAATTTCTCCTACACAGCACATACCTGAATTGACCTCTCAGCAGAATTCAACACTTTGGATCAATTTTTTCCTCCAAACTCTCTTTTCTGTGGGCTCCCCTCTTGGTTTTCTATGACTCAGACTACTGCTTCTCAGTTTCTTCTTCTTGCTCCTCTCCGTCTGACTTTTAGGTAGTGGGGTTTCTCAGAGCTCTGTCCTGTAACTTCTTTCCTGCTCATTCTATACAAAATCTCCTTAAGCAATCTCATATACTCACATGGTTTCAATTACCATCCATAAAAGCAAATCTGAAATTTATATCTCCAGCTCAGACCTCTTTTCTGAACCCCAGATCATGTTTTCAAATGCTTACTTGTCATCGACAATTGAGTGTCTCACAGGCACCTTAAAAGCAGCATGCTCAAAGTAAGCTCATCTGACTTTCCCTGAATTTGTCTTGTTTCCTCAAAAATCCACCATCTTCCTAGTTGTCCAAGCCAGAAATCTAAGAGTCTATCTCTATCCACATAGCTAAGCTAATAGCCACGTCCCACTGGTTGATATTCTAATTATCTAAAATCTACGGCCATCTCTCAATCGCCTCAGCCATGCTCCTAGCCCACGTTATTGCTTAGACTACTACAATAACCTTATGATAGTCTCTCTGTTTCTTTCTTGCCTTCCATCAAATTGTTCTCCACACTCCATCCTGAGATTGGTTTTTCCTGTTTAACACCTTTCTCTGGCTTCCCATTGCACTTGGGATAAAATACAAAGCCCATACCACGGCCCCTAAGATCCTGCACCATGAACGTCCTGACTAGCTCTTGGAGACTTTACCTTATACTGTTCTCCCATCTGCTCGTCCTACGCCTCAAACGTCCAACATCTCTCAGGATTGAGGACCTTCAACCCATGATTGGCTTCTTGTCTAAAATGCTCTGTCTGTTCCCTCTCTTCTTCTTCCAACCTAACATTAACTCTTACCCATTCTCCACTTCTTAGCTTACGTGTCACTTCCTCATGAGAATTTTTTCTCTTTGCCTCTCAGATCAGAAAGAGCTGTTATATAAACTCTCATTTCAATTTTCCTTTGTCTTTCATAATCTTCTCCATGCCCTCTTATCTTTTATAACATTCATCACATGTGCACACCTATTTGATGTGGAACTCCGCATGTTAGACTGTAAGCTACATGCAGATGGAGGCCATCTAAGGTCTTCTTCATTAATGTGTTCTGTGTGTCCAACACAATGACTGATACATAGTAGGGACTCAAAAACTTTTTGCAGGACAAACAAAGGAACAAATGCATGAACAAAAGCTCTTCAAGAAATATTTATTGGATGAACAGTTTGGTGTCCTGCTATGTATTAAACAACTCAGTTTTAAGTGCAGAACCAAGGAAATGATCAATTATATTTTATTCTTATTCTTGTTTCTACAAAGGATTGAATGTGACTACTTCAGTAATATTAAGTCCAGATTCAATAACATAATTCATATGCTTAAGAGAAAGTGGAATTTTTCAACAAACGCTAAGATAGCCTAACTTGCTCATTACTGGTGGACAAATACTTGCAAAGAAGAGATTTATTATTGCAGAAATGACTTCATTATCTTCAACTGTTCAGATGAAAGAAATCATCTGTTCAGATTTAAAAAGGCACATTAGAAACATACATTTAGCTCTATTCTAAATATATTAAGAGGAATTGCTTTAAGTAACTCAGGGGAAAAAATCTGGTTTACTTCCTTGCTTTTGCTGAAACATTAAATATTAAATTTTCAGAAAATAATATATTTTCTATTGTATTTAGTCATGTATGCATAGATAAAATCTATTACATCTATCAACCAAAAACTTAACGTGGCAGAGAAAAATTATATTATGTGAACTGATTTGTCTATGTATTTTCTTCATCTTTATTTAAAATGATTAGAATTTAGTTATTTTTCTCAGATAATAAGCATACATGTAATTTCCGAATAATTGAATTCTTACTCAGAAGGAAGGCCAGAATAGCTTATTTATTTCTCCAATGTGAAGAGGAAAATGATAATGTGATCAGCCTGTTTTTTAGTAAATGTCACTTCTCAACTATTATATGGAAAATTTTCACTTTCTGAAATCATGGAAACTTTTATTTAAAAATTGTTGAACCTGACTCATTTAAGGCCTAAATATATATAAGGTAAATAGAAATCAAGCTAAATTTATCTCTTTGGTAGCTAAAGGTCTATATTGGGAAGTGTGCTCTATAATAAGTAAACATCAGGCTAGGAAGGTTAGGGTTTAAAGAGTTTTATTGCAAAAACCTTCACTTTTAATTTTTATATTTTCCATTTGTATTTTTTCATAGATGTTTGAAGCACTTAAAATTTGTTTTGGGGCATGACCACTGACTGAGGACAAGCTTTTTTAAAATTTACTTTTATTATTTATTTATTCATTCATTCATTCATTCATTATTTACTGTCATGAAGAATATAAATGGAAAGGAACTAGAGTCATAAATAATAGCCACACGTAAACTTTAAGCAACAAAAAGTAAGTCCACCTCACACACACACTTTATAAAGCTAGTTCTGCTTTTCAAAATTGGACACCAGCACATTTCCAAGACAATTAAAAACAAAAGGTCAGTTTGAAAGCTTTGGCACGGAAGATTGATCCTTGCTAGTACTACCAAAGGCCAGTAAGTTCCTGGTGGCAGAATTCAGACTTAAAGCTATGCAAAGTTCTACAGGGACTTAATATTTAACATCATTAACTTGAGTGAAATATCAATACTATGGTACAGTGGATAATTTTCAGTTTTCTTTTTATACAATATATTCAAATAGTATTATATCCTCAGTTCCTCTTCCTTTTAACTTTAGGTAGTAAATCAAGAGACGTATTTCAGTTTAGTTATTGGAAACTACTTCAACTCCTACTCACCAACAGATTAGAACAGGTTAAACAGGTATTTTATAGAAGTATTAAAATGATAAAGCCAAATATCAATCAGTTTAACTGCCAAAAGCATAACGTAGCTTCACATAATGATTGGGGAAGGTGTATTAGTCACGTCAGGCGATGGGGCAGCTCTGTCGGTATGACTCAGAAGGTATTACACATCTACATCACCATGTACATATAGGTTATATTTTAGAAGCAAATCTTTCCTTTGATAATAATTTATTTATGTAACATATCTACTTTCATAGGCATTGAAGGAGGAGTTTCTGAAAAAGGGATCACAGAATTTGCCTCTAGTGAAAATATGCAACATTTCTGTGTCAGGAGCCCTTGTCTGCCTTTGGTATCTTGTCACTGCCCTCCTAAAAAGATCTTACCTGAGTCATAAAAGCAAACATTTTCATAGGTATAATCTACCTTAGTGGCAACCTGGTCCAAATCTCTCATTTTACAGATGAATATATGAGCATCAGAAAGACTCAGTGAGTGGATTCAGGCCATTGAATGTGTTTTGTTTCTGTTTTAATTAATTGATTGATTGATTGAATATAGTTGACTTACAATATTATATTAGTTTCAGATGTATGACATAGTGATTCAATACTGTTATTGATTACACTCCATACAAAGTTATTCGCTGTGCTGTATGTTACATTCTTGTATCTTATTTATTTTATACATGGTAGTTTCTACTTCTTAACCGCTTTTCCCTATCTTGCTCCTCCCCAAAACCTCTTCCCACTGAAGCACTAGTTTGTCCTCTGTATCTGTGAGTCTGCCATTTGCAACAACATGGATGGAACTGGAGGGTATTATGTTTAGGGAGATAAGTCAGACAGAGGAAGACAAATACTGTATGTTTTCACTTACATGTGGAATTTAAAATATAAGACAAAGCAATGTTTGTAACAAAATAGGAATAGACTCATTGAAGGTGTTTGCAGAAATAGGACTTGAACTTCTGATTCCCCAAATAGGTCTCTATCACCTGTAACAGTTGTCTCTAGACTTATTTTCATGATTTTCATATTTCAAACAGACATTTTTAAAGAATCAATATACATTTGCCAAAATTTATTTTGTCATGGGAGACATTAAAAACACATCCACCAACAATATTACTAATACTTGATAGAAGAGATGACTTTTTGACACACAAAAGAGGAAAAACAGACAATCAAAATAAAAGGATGCATTCTAACTTAAATAAATTTTACTTTATGGAAATCTCACCACATTTTCTTTGTTCTGCTCATTTTGTTGGAGGCCAGCAAACCCTTCACCATCAATCAGTATTCACCTTTACTATTGTGTCCTCATTTGTAAGCTCTCTGCATTTCACACAAGGAGAGAATTCCCTCGTGAGAATAAACTTCAACACTGGGTTAGAATGATTGTAAGACTGAGGGGTTTTTTCAACTCCTTCTCTTTGTTCTTCTTCAACTCCGAAGAGCTTATCTCAGTGACATTCCATGCTTATTTCAGAATGAGAACACCTTTCTTGGCTTAAAAAATTTTGTGAAAGGTTAGGGTACCTCAGGGCAACCACTAACCACATGTAGTTATTACACAATTCAAACATGGCTAGTCCAGGGCTTCCCCGGTGGCTCAGTGGTTGAGAGTCCGCCTGCCGATGCAGGGGACACGGGGTCGTACCCTGGTCCGGGAGGACCCCACATGCCGCAGAGCGGCTGGGCCTGTGAGCCATGGCCGCTGAGCCTATGCGTCCGGAGCCTGTACTCTGCAACGGGAGAGGTCACAACAGTGAGAGGCCCGCGTACCACAAAAAAAACAAAAAAAAAACCAAGAAAAAACATGGCTAGTCCAAACTAAGATGTGCTGAAGATGTAAAATAGATACCGGATTTTGTACAAAATAGAACACAGAATATACATAAATAATGTCTAAATTGATTACTTGTTGAAATGATGATAGTTCAAACATATTAGAGTAAATGAAATATATTATTAAAACGAATTTTGCCTGTTTATTTTTACTTTTTTAATGTGGGTACAAGGAAATTTTAAATGACACGCAATTTAAAATCACATCTTGGCTCCCATGACGTTTCTGTTGGACAGCGCTGGTCTGCATTGAACGAATACTGTGGCCAGAGTTCTCAGGTTCCCCATTTCCTCTCTAGCTCCCCCTGTTGCTGTCCTCAGAGGTCACGTGGCTTTGTCTCCTTTCTCCCAGAATGACCCCAACCTAACAGCAGAATGTACATTCCATATCTGATGAGACAATAATTCAGGAGACATCACTCACTAAACCATGGGTGTCATTCCTAGAACTATTCTTACTCCTTGGTGAATTATTTTAGGCAAGCGTAGGTTCTGCCCCTCCTGTAAAATCTAAAGGGATAAAGCAGAGAGAAGCACTAAGTTCTCTGAAATGCCAGGAGCATCTAAATAAATTCAGCTGCTTATCCATATAGGCTCCTAAAGTAGATTCTGTCTACCCTGTAGAACACCGATAGGAAGAGTACCTCTATCCTGGAAGCCTTTATTACACTGTCCACATTAGTAAACAGAACACACAGGCAGAAACATTCTGAAAAAGCAAATATAAAAAGAACGTGAATCCAAAAACATTTGAAGTGCTTAACAACATTAACACTTTTTCTTCCATTTTCCTACATTAAAGACATTGTCTGTGACAGCAAATTTAGGGATTTTCCCTGTAATTTGAGAGTGACAACAGAAACTGTTGCTTTCTCTAAATCTTGATAAACTCAACCTTTTTTCAATTAGTGGAACCTATTGACATAAATGTACAACAGTAGATGTAGACTTTTTTTTCTCAACATATAATTCCATTTGCTGGTTGGGTCATAGGCTGTAGTTCTATAGGTTGAATGGCTGGTTTATTCATCACAGAATTATTCAGCACAGTTTTTGATGATAACCTTGCCATACCTTCCAGGTATACTGCAGCTGAATACAAAGTGAGACTGTCTGAGTACATTGTTTAAAATGTCTCCAGTGACTCACTGGTCCATGGCCTCTGTCCAGTGAAACTGGTAATCTCCAAGTAGGCAAGGCCATGTTTTTGTATTATTTTCTGAAAAGCTTCAGAGACATGACTGTTGCAATGAGTTTTACATAA
Source organism: Monodon monoceros (assembly GCF_005190385.1). Classification (NCBI taxonomy): domain Eukaryota; kingdom Metazoa; phylum Chordata; class Mammalia; order Artiodactyla; family Monodontidae; genus Monodon; species Monodon monoceros. The sequence goes on along the minus strand of NW_021703770.1, from coordinate 20,994,260 downwards.
TGGATAAAGAAAGTCCAGGCTGTCATTCCACACCTAGATTATTATTGGTTCCATTCTGTCCCTTCCCAAACTTAATCCGTCCTGTATATGGCTGCCAGAGGAATCTTCTGATATTTCTCTTTTTCATATCAAAACCTACAGCATATCATAACTTATAAGGACTAGCACATCTGGTGTAAGCTCTATTTGACACCAGAGTCTTTCATATATAAACCCTTTACCCATATACAATCTCATTTCCTGTAACTGGAACCTCTTCCTATTTTAGTCACTCTTTATGTTCCTGAACATTCTAGATCCATGTGTCTGTTCTTGCACTTCCCACTGTCAGATTTCCCATCACCCCTGCTCATTGGCTATCTAAGTTCTATGTTGAAGGTTCTTTTTTCATGACTCTTACATCTCCCAAAGATCTCTTTAATTCTCTAATTGAATGTACTACTAAATTATATACACCCTTGAATTCTTCCCTCTTTGTTCCCCCATCTGTTAGTTTTTCCTCCCTGGTTGGATTGTAAATTCCCCGATATTGCACATCAAACTCAGCACAGTTTTAGACCTGTATATTATACCATGTTTAAGAGCAAGTATGTGTGTTCCCAGAGACCTGTTTCTGAAATTCTAGCTCTAAAACTTACCTAGACTCTGTAAGGCACACTTTTGTTGTCTGTAAAATAGTGATAATAGAACTTATTCATGATGTCTGTTGGGTTAAATGAGATGTCCATGACAGGTTTCCTATCTTCCTCCAAGAGAAGTTTTTGATAGAGGAGGAAAAAGCAGAGTGAATGGGGATACTGGGCAAGTTGTATAGAATAAAATGAGTATACTATAGAGGGGAAACTGGGTACAGAAACAAAAATGATGGGTGTGGATAGCAAATTCATTTTGCAGAGGCCTAGCTTTCATTATACCTATTTCATTACAAATATCCTTTAGTGTAAGGTCACTGGCATTTAGCTATGTTATGTACCTTAAAAACATCTAAAGTTATCATTTGTCTGTTTAAAAACCTCGTAAGACTCCCTATTGCCTCTAAGATAAAAGTGAAATTCATTAGCTCTATATGACCTACACACTTCTCTAGCTTTATTTCCCATTTCTCACCTACGTTGTACTTTGTGCTCTTGCTGAATACAGCTATCTTTTCCTGAAGATACTATGTTTGAGTCTGCATTCTCTTTCTGCATGGAATACATTTATTTCTTCCTCTCTTTCCTTCACTCTGTTCTTAGGAATACCCAACCAATCTTTCAAGTTCTGACTCGGTCACATATCCTCCAAAGATACAACTTTCCCATGATGGTCTCAGGAGTACCATATACGTCTTAATGTAAAGTGAGTTTCCTTCTCAAAATCATCTTTCAGAAAAAGGAGGGGCACCTTAATTCTTTTAAAAGTATTTTCTATTATGGGAAATTCTTTGCATTTCTATTTTGAATAACAATTTATTTGGGGGAAGTCATATTAAGCAGAAATAACTGCTATTATTTTTTAAAGATGTGGACCATTTTTTTTTAAGTCTTTATTGAATGTGTTACAATATTGTTTCTGTTTTATGTTTTGGTTTTTTGGTCCCGAGACATGTGGGATCTTAGCTCCCTGACCAGGGATCGAACCCACACCCCCTGCATTGTAAAGTTAAGCCTTAACCACTGGACCGCCAGGGAAATCCCACTGCTATTGGTTCTTAGAGACGCCCCTGATGAAACTGGGTAATAAAAGCTGGCAAATACATTTACACAGATTTTAAAATTATTTTTTCCTGTGTGATATCATACCTGAAAGTTATATTATTGAAAATAAGTCATTTAACAGTCACTTAAAATATAGTATAGGAAGTGGTTATAATGTGGAGATCCCAAAAATATTATTTGTAAAGGATAAATATTTTTTAAGTGATTCCAGTGTTTATTTACATAGGCACTTGAAACTCTGGATAAAATTTTCAATGATGACACCAAGATTAAACAAATGCTATACCTCTAATAATTTAGACAAAATGAAGATGGCAAGCTCCCAAAAAAACAGTTTGATGGGTCAAGGAGCAGCTCTAGTGATGATAAAGAAATTGATGTCAAAGGCTAGGAAGAGTTTGAAAAAAATGCTTCATGGAATATGTGAATGGTATAAAAACAGAATTGCTAAATTGATATCTTATTTTAAATAGATTTTATAATCTGGTCAACAAATTAAACAGTGGAAATTGTTCTTAACTAGTTCATCATCATCCTAAAATGTTATTAATTCCAGTTGGTCACAAACGTTGTTTAGTTATTTTCTTTCTTTTTTTCCTTCTTATTGTGAAAATGGGGGAAATCACCTTACATTTCGGTCACTGCATATTGGAGCAGGCACGGTATTTCCTCCCTCCCCTGTGCTCTCCTGGCAGTGAGTCGATTCCATCGTATTATAATTACTTGTCTGTCTCCTTTCTGGGCTGTGAATGCCTTCGGCACATAGTCAATTCCTTATCATCTTTCTGTCCTGAATATCTAAGCCAAAGCCTGGTTCAGACATTTTTTCACAGAAAGTGAAAATAAGTCAATTCTTAAAGAAATGGTTAATTAATACTAGTACCATAATAAAATGCTAGCTTTTATTTCAATCTTTTGTTAAAATGCTGTAAATAACTGTGCAACCTAAAAGAAACTAAACCTAACTTTTATCTTGACCATTTGAAATTAGTGCTCAGGAAAAGTCTTTTTTTTTTTTTTTAGCATCTTTATTGGAGTATAATTGCTTTACCATGGTGTGTTAGTTTTTGCTGTATAACAAAGTGAATCAGCTATACATAAACATATATTCCCGTATCTCCTGCCTTTTGCGTCTCCCTCCCACCCTCCCTATCCCACCCCTCTAGGTGGTCACAAAACATCAAGCTGATCTCCCTGTGCTTTGTGGCTGCTTCCCACTATCTATTTTACATTTGGTAGTGTATATATGTACATGCCACTCTCTCACTTCGTCCCAGCTTACCCTTCCCCCTCCCCACGTCCTAAAGTCCATTCTCTACGTCTGCGTCTTTATTCCTGTCCTGCCCCTAGGTTCATCAGAACCATTTTAAAAAAATTTTTTAGATTCCATATATATGTGTTATATAACAAATACTGGTCACTGTATATTTGTTTTTCTCTTTCTGACTTACTTCACTCTGTATGACAGACTCTAGGTCCACCCACCTTGCTACAAATAGCTCAATTTCGTTTCTTTTTATGGCTGAGTAATATTCCATTGTATGTATGTGCCACATCTTCTTTATCCATTCATCTGTCGATGGACACTTAGGTTGCTTCCATGTCCTGGCTATTGTAAATACAGCTGCAATAAATATTGTGGTACATGACTCTTTTTGAATTATGGTTTTCTCAGGGTATATGCCCAGTAGTGGGATTGCTGGGTCATATGGTAGTTCTATTTTTAGTTTTTTAATGAACCTCCATACTGTTCAGGAAAAGTCTTCTGAATGAATGAGTGAATGTGTGAATTATTCCTTTCTAAATAACTTTACATATGTATATATCTTTCATTATAAAACACAAAATATGAAATATTTTATATTTTAACATTCAAGAACTAGGGTATGTCTTACAGCCTATACTACATAAAAGGATAGCATTGTCTCACAATTTAAGTGGTAACCCCTTCTTCTTTTTTCTTTATGGTACATAAAAAGGGGTATTTCTAACAAAAAGGTGACTGCCAACAGAGAAGAAAAGTTAGGACTTATTAATCACTTTCTATGTGTAAGGCATGACAACCTTGTTCAGTAAATAATCTGATCATTATTTTATAGATGAGCTCCCCAAGGCATAAGAGGTTAAGTAACATGATGTTAAGATCACAGCTGGCACCACATGCTCTACCTTTTGGGGGGAAAATTGTTTGACCTTTGAAAGGGGAGTGAAGAAATTATGAGAGCTTTTACTTCACTTCTTCAGATTTATGCTATGGCTTAAAATGTATCATTTATAGTACTTGTTAATCACCATACCTGAATGTATCATAACAATTCAACTATAATAGTGATTATACTTAAGAAACTGCATTGAGGAAGCTATTCAAGCTATTTGTGTCACTTGGTTAAATAAAGCATGTACTTCTAAATTTTATTTTATTTTCATTAGAAAAGTAAAAAAAAAAAAAAAGACATATGCCTGCTGGGTACTGGAGAGAATTACTATGATAGGCATGGCTTGCCTCCCTGACTTAACCCAGTTTTCAAAATAACTCCATTGCTATGAATTTAAACATTGAAGTCAGTACAATATCCCTCACCCATGCTATTGTCTCAAAGCTGCCATCAGATGTCCTTTTTCCCCATCGAACAGAAACAACAGCAACACATATTAAGTGTATATTTTTAGACATCTTACTTTGTTTGAAGGTGAAGCGAGGATATTCTGTAATGACAGAAATGTTAAAGTTTCTTCAGAATGCTTTATGTATGTGCATGTATCAATACATAGGTATATGTGAGTGCTCACACACACACACATTTCTTTAATTCAATAAATATTCACTGAGCAGTACTACTACAAGGCAGGCACTATGTAGGTCTACGTTTTTTAGTGTGGAGTAAAATAGGCAAAGTCCTTGCCTCCAGAGAGCCCTTTGTCTAGTGGGAAAAAAGAAAAATACATTTAAAAAACATAATGTAAATTATAGAAAAAAGAAAAAAGAGATAGAAAAGAAATGGATATTAAATATAAAATATGAGAAATCTCCCCTCTCCTCATGTTGTAAGAATTTGAAATGTCCTTTGAATTAAACCAAATCCAAGCATGATGATTGTGCTTGTGTTCATTAGAAGCAAACCAAGGTAAACCAAGTGGGAGTCCCTTAGGATGCAATTAGAGAGGTAAGAGACATTTAAACCTTCCATCAGGGTGAGCATGAAGTAATCCCAGAGAGGGAGGACAGAGTTTTAATTTAATAAGCAGAAATATAATCAATAGAATAGATTGGGAGATAGACACAGTGATCAGAAACGGCAAGAAGCATTACTAAGTGCTGTTGGGGAAGAAAACTACCTTGGTTAAGGGAACTTGAGGATTACAGTTTCCTCACCAAGGAATAGCATAAGGTGAGAAAATTTAAAGCTGCCTTAGCTGAGAGGACTTTAAAAAATTTTTATTGGAGTAGAGTTGATTTACAATGTTGTGTTAGTTTCAGGTGTACAGCAAAGTGAATCATTTATACATATACATATATCCACTCCTTTTTAGGTTCTTTTCCCATATAGGCCATTATAGAGTATTGAGTAGCATTCCCTGTGCTCTACAGTAGGTTCTTATTAGTTGTCTATTTTATATATAATAGTGTGTGTATGTCAATCCCAATCTTCCAATTTATCCCTCCCCCCTTACCCCCTGGTAACCATAAGTTTATTTTCTACATCTGAAACTCTATTCTGTTTTGTAGATAAGTCTATTTGTATGCCCCCCTTTTTTTTAGATTCCACATATAAGTGATATCATATGAAATTTGTCTTTCTCACTTCACACAGTACAGCCATTATGGAGAACAGTATGGAGGTTTCTTAAAAAACTAAAAACAGAGCTACCATATGATCCAGCAATCCCACTCCTGGGCATATACCCTGAGAAAACCATAATTCACAAAGATACATGCACCCCAATGTTCACTGCAGCAATATTTACAATAGCCAGGACATGGAAGCAACGTAAATGTCCATCAACAGATGAATGGATAAAGGAGATGTGGTATATATATATATGATGGAATATTACTCAGCCATAAAAAAGAATGATATAAAGCCACTTGCAGCAACATGGATAGACTGAAAGGAGTTTTTTAAGTTCACATAACTCTCTCTATTCCGCAGCCATCTGATCCTTGGCTGCCCTGAGACAGTGCTTCTCAATGGGAACTATTCATCCCCCAGGAGATACTTGACAGTGGTAGGAGACAGTTTTGGATGTCACAACTGAAACAAGGGTGATTTTGCTGTCCCAATGCCCAGGACAGCCCCCTCATGACAAAGAATTATCTTGCCCCAAATGTCAATAGTGCAGAAGTTGAGAAATCCTGCTTCATTGTAAAAAGGACTCTCAGTAACAACAGAGAGGTAGAGATAGAGATAGAAATGATAGAGATTGAGGTAGAGATAAATAGATTGATAGACAGAAAGACAGACAGATAGATAGATAGATAGGTAGAAAGATAGATAGATAGATAGACAGACAGAGACTATGCTATGCTTTTGAGGGACAACTGCTTCTGGAGGGAGTTCTCTAGGAGCTGAGAGTGCTCCCTGTCTGAAAGCCAGCAAGAAGGCAAGAACCTCAGTCCTACAACCTCCAGGAACTAAATTCTGCCAACAAGAATGAGCTTGGCAGCAGATTTTTGCCAGAGTCTACAAAAAAGAACTCAACTTGACTGACACCTGATTGCAACTGTGTGATACTCTAAGTGGAGAACCCAGCTACAGCAGGCCATATTTCTGATCCACAAAAATGTAAGCTAATAAATGGGCATTTTTTCAAGTCACTAGGTTTGTGGTAGGCTGTTACACATCAATAAAAAACTAATACAACACACGAAGAACAGATATCATAGTCTGGCGCATTCCAATACACCCAGTTAGATTGCAAGCTGCCTTTGGGCAGGACTCAAGCTTGTGGTGTTCATTATTACATTCCTCAGCATCCACATGGTATCAGGAACATGGCAGCCTTCAATAAATATTTGTGGACTCACTCATTTGTCTTGGCTTCATAGTTTTTCTTCATTGTCAAGGAACACATTGGAATTTTGTGTACACAGACATAACTATATTTACACAATCTGTGAATTTGCTTAATGTGAACCTGAGTCAAAGAGTTGAATCTGTGTTGATTATACCTGTAAACATAGTTTTCTTATCTGACAAGGTAGGTTAAAAACCTACCTGAAAAGAATAAACTAACCATGGTAAAAGCCCCTTTGTAGAGGAACTGACCAGCTGGTCCATTGTCCTTAAACACATAAATTTATATTTCTGGGTAAAGGTGATGGTGCATGTTATGGGTCACCTTGACTGGGCACAGTGTCCAACTATTTGTTCAAACGTTATTCTCGATTTTTTTGTGAGGGTGGTTTCAGGTGAGATTTACATTTAAATAGATGACTTTTGAGTAAAGCAGATTGCCCTGCATAATGTGGATGGGACTTATCTAATCACTTGAAGTCCCGAATAGAACAAAGTCCACCTACTTAAAGCCTTGAGTGCACTAGATTACATGACTATTATGAGTTTCTAAGGGTTCTATTACTTAAAATCATAAGAAAGATACTTGATAAAAATACATATAATCCTTTCCCAAATCCAAACTATGGTTTCCCTCATATAAAATACTAGCACATGCTAATTTATTTCTGTAAAATTTTACTGCAATTGTGAAATGTACAGTTCCATTATATGTGATTGCAAGTGACTCCTTGGTCAGGCTCATTAGAAAAAGTCAGATTTGAAAAGATGAATTGAAAGGGAAGAGATTCCAGAAAGCAGAAGGGAAATAGAATTTTCTTTTTCAACGGCTCATAGAGAGAAACAAATGAAGATAAAATGAAGTTAACCTGACTATGCAATCATTGTCTGGTGTTGGAAGAGGTTGAAAATTGAGACTGTTTAAGAAGGACAGACTGTATGACCTTTGGCATTCTGTCACCCATGTGTGGAATGAGGCCATTTAAAGCTCTCCTTTCAGGAAAGAGATGGGAAACTTCCAATTTAGTAATATTTAATAGAATAAAAACGACTGACTGATGTTGTTTTTATCCTATTATCTTGGGAAGAAAATAGAACAGGACTCAGTTGATAGGAACCAATAACTCTGATCCATTAAATTTAAAGTTTTGAATATTAAATACAGAATACTATTACTACTACAATGACTATGACTACTATTTAATAGTTGTTGAGGATTTACCATGTGTCCAGCATTGCTCTGTATACTTTAGGTGTAATTATTATTCCTCATGAATAATCCTATGAAGTAAGTACTATCTTTATACCCATTTTATAGAATAGGCAACTAAGGCAGAGAAAAGTCAAGTAACTTGTTCAAAACTAGCATATGTGGGGGTTGGAGCCAGGGTTTAATCCAGACACTCTAATTTCAGAGTCCATGCCCTTAATCACTAGCACTTATGTCTCTTAAAATGAAAACTATTCACTACAAATCAGAATAAATTCACCAATGTATTTTAAAACTATAATATCCTTGTTAATAAATAAGAACTTGTCAATAGAATATCAGGTTAAACTGACTGAAACATACAATTTGTAGGTCGAATTACCAAATATTGATAATCTCATATAGTTCAATGTGCTTCAAATCCATTGCTATTAACCTAGTAATTGCAACATTTCATTGATCTCTTTAATATTCTACCTTTATTATTTAATTTTAATTAAAAATTCAAAAAGGCATCATATGTCTTTTCATGATCTTGGCCCTATTAATCCTATTAAAAAAAATAAGATCTTAACATCCTGCACCACAATCTTTCAGAAAATTAACACCAGTAGTAAGGGAAAATTAATAGTATTTATTGTCATATTGAACTTGGAAATCATTAAAAATATTAAATATCTCATCTACCAAGGAAATAATGAGTATCTATTAAAATTACTAGCAATAAATGAGTTTATTCTTAATTAATTCTGCTTTAGCAGACCATCGAATTCAGAATACAACCCAGAAGTAGCACCTTTATAAGAGAATCTTTCTTGGAAAGGTATTGGAAACATTTTTAGCAGCAAATATAACGTACCTTCAGTAGACATAATCATCCACCACATTAAACTCAAACTTTGGGGCTCTGTCACACAATGGATAGTGCATTGAACTTCTAAACTCAAACTTCGGGGTACTTTACAATCTTTTTTTCCCTATAAATGTATTTATTACATTTCTTCTTTAATCTCCCCACCTGGAATGTTCCCTTTATAATTTTTTTTTATGCTTGCAGCTATCTCTTCACCTTGGTGCCTATAAAAATTCTATTTTCTGTTAAGTTCTGTCTCATATATCTTTATGTTATAAAGCATCTCCTAAGACCTATTTCTGAGAAATGAACTCTCCTTTGAGTTCACATAGTCTTTTTCCTTTGAGTTCGCATAGTCTTTTGTTTGCACTTTTGTTGTAATTATTACATTTTCCCTCTTACTTTGTGTTCATGTTTTTCCCCCATGTTAGTTCTTTCCTCTGTATCTGTCCTATTGATTAAATCTCTTAAACATATAATCCATCTTTCCTCTCTCCTGTGGTCTCTCATTTAGATTATAATTACTATAGGTTTAAACTGATTTCTTGGTCTATCTTCTATCAGTTAGGATGCTTTCAGCTATGGTAGCAAAACCTCTCACTCAAACTGGTTTTAATAATAAGTACATTTATCATCTCACGTAAACAATTCTAGAGATAGAATGAGCTCCATCAGAGAGTATCAGGGTATGAGTTTCATCAGGGCTCAAGGCTATTGTCGTGGATCCAGGTTCCTTCCATCTCTTGATTCTGCCAGATTCAGTGTTTCAGCTTTGCTCTCATACATGTTTCCTTCACCTTTGCAAGATGGCTGCCCACAGGTCCGTGTGTCACATCCAGACTCAAAAATGCCCAGAGGAGGAAAAAAAAGTTGCCTCCCTTTGTCTTGTTTTTAGGAGTGAAGAAACTACACTGAGAAGACCTCTGCCAGACAGGGTGTTCCTTATAGATTTTTCATCCCCTTCTACAGACTTTTGATATCACTTGAAGTTCAATGGAAAGGGTTGTATTAGAGAATTGGCTATAGGGAGACTGTTATGGAATCATTCCTAAATTTAATAGGAATCTGTAATCTAGGGAAGAGATGATTTTTTGGGACTAGGAGGCAGGCAGTGGAGATGGATTTAAGCAGATGAATTATAAGTATATTTCATGTGTAGAAACAAAAGGAATTGATGATTGTTTGTAGGGGTGTAGGAAAGGGAGGCTTCAGGGCAGACCCCTGGCATGAGTATCTTGGGGAATGGGGGTGTCACTTATGGAGAAGGTTAACACTAGAGGAAAGGCCTTTGGGGGAGAGAAATGTTGAAGATCAAACAGTTGGTTTTTAAACATGTTACATTTGAAATATGCAAGTAGATATTTCAAGTAGGCTGTCACTTATAACCAGACTGAAGTTACAAAGAGAAATGCAGGCTGGAAATACGAATGTGGCGTTGCTCTTTTACAGATGTATTCAAAGACATGGGAGCAGATAAAAGTACCTAAGATGTACGTGGAGAGTGAGGATAAACAACAGCGAAAGCTGAGGCCTATTGAGCACCAGATAGAGAAGAAGGAGCTGACAAAGGAAAGTGAGAGGAGTGGCCAGAGAAGTAGGGGGAACATCAGCAGAGAATCATGTCACAAATGTCAAGAGAAAAGAGTGTTTCACAGAGGAATTGCTCAACAGTAGAAAGAAAGAAAGATAAGAAGGAAGGAAGGAAGGAAGGAAGGAAGGAAGGAAAGGCGGGATGGAGGAAGGGAGGGAGGGAGAAAGGAAGGAAGAAAAGAATGGTGATTAACTCCTACTAAAATGTAATCCATTGATACTATTTGAAGTCAAAAAGAGCTCACTCATGGGAATATGCACAGTGAAAAGGACAGAAATCTCCATTACAATGTCTTCTGACTGTCTCCTTTTTTGCCCAATTTGGCAGTACCTGAAGCTGTAAAATATTTAGAAACTGATCATTAAATGGGATTTGAAAGCTCTTTTGTGATGGTCTGTCTGCTTGCCTTTTATCTGATCTCTGCACCCAGTTCTGTGTTGGAACATGCACTAGTCAGAATGTCCATTATTATCACAAATAATGAATTAGATGATTCATGAAGGCTGTGTCTTCAAAGTCAGACTTCTAGAAGAAAAATAAAAATTTCCATCATCTGAATGGCTGACAATGCTCTCCAAGGAATGAGCATCTAATGATAGGATTTCAGGCACTAGGGACCAAAGAGGGGAGGATATTTTAAAGTAAAGGTATAAAATCATCTCACATAGGCAACTGCCTGTACTGTTTTGGGCTTGAATTTAGAATATAATATATATATATAACTTATTTTTCCCAAAAGTAGATTACGCTTTTAAAATTTTAAAGAATATATAAACTATACCAATGATGATGAAACTGGAGTAGTTTCATGTGGATAAGTTTGATGAATTTGATGTGTCAGTCTTTGAATGCCATTGGTGAAGCTTCCTTCCCATTGTCCAACTTCTCTACTCCCCCTACCCCCAACAGGGAGTGGTCAACTTTCAGACATTTTACTCCGAGCCCGAGGAAGAGGTGTGACCATACAGACTGACGCACAATGCCAGAGGGGAAGGACTTTCGCAGTACCTAAAGTTGGAATGTACTGAGTGTGGTTTCCCTTTGGAAATTAGGAACAAAATACATCTTAGAAGTTAAGGCTACCAGCATTGTTGTCAGAATAAACCAGAGTTCAAATCTCAGCTCCAATACCTACTAGCTGAACTGACTTGTATAATACTTAGCCACTTTAAGCCTCATTTTTCTTTACCTGAAAAATGGTGATAATAATATTATCAGTGATTACTTGGATATCTGTAAATTATTGTGAATATTAAATGTGTTCCATACAAAGCAGTAGGCATTAAATAAATGTTATTATTACTACAATTATCATTGCTCATAACAGCTTTGCTATTCCTTAACCTAGGAAGATCAGTGAGGGAACCTAAGCCGCTCACCGATGAGACAATCTCCAGCCATTGCTCTTTCTCTCGATTGTGTTTGTTTTCTGAAGCTGTCAAGCTGGTCTAAGCCCAGTGCGCTCTCTCTCTCTCTCTCTGCAGGAGGAATCCAACTACAGGTGCATGTCTTTCTCCATCCATCACCACACCACTGCTATCATTTTTTTTCCCCTGGGTGTTGGCTTTGGGGAAAGAGTCCTGTAGAGTTGGCTTTGGTCCTCATCTGCATTAGTCAATCTAGTCAAAATAAAAAGGAACTCTGATAATCCAACCTAGATCACTGAAATTCTACATGGAGTTTGGGTCAAAAAGCCAGCTAGTAATGAAGAGTTCACTGGCATCCATATTCCTTGGGTTTCTGAGAGGAGAGGTGGCTTTCAAAGAAAAGAGTTCAAAACGCTCACTAGTTCTTGTTTTCCCTCTCTCTATATAAATACCATCACCCCTTTTCCTAGCAAGATTTGCAAGTGTTATCTTCCATTTATCTACCAGATATATCACCACATTTATTTGACCATCGGCTTGAAGTCAGGTATGGGATGTATATATTTCAAGTTGGCTAATAATCCCGTATAGGCAGGCATGGTGTAATTGGTTAATGGAAAGTTACATAGAAAAGAAAATTTGATGCATTTAAATTTCTCAGCCTAAAACTTTAACTAATTTTGTATAACATATTTATCCAAACTTTTTAAAGCCTGGAATGCTTTTTCCTTTCTGAGTGATTTCACACACAAGAGATCACCTTGCGACAACCTTGTCAAGCAGTAGGTGTTATTTTCATTCCTTACTTTGCTGATGAAGCTAAGAGTTCAAAAGATGAATAGGAACAGGATAATGGGGCCCCATCACACTTAGAAAAGATTTAAACTCCTTTCTATGGCTTACAAGACCCTAGGTGCTCTGTCCTACCAGGCTCTCCGTCGTATCCCTACAGCCAGTCCAAAGCTACTCTGCTCTGTCACGGTAGCCCTCATGTGTTTATTGAATATCCTGTGCTCATCCTCACCTATGGGCTTTAGTACTTAGTCCCAGTTACCTACTGCTGAATTACAATCACCTCCAAAGTTGGTGGCCCCAAAAACAAGCATTTTATTATGCTCATAGTCTCTGCAGATCACAGATTTGTACAGGACACAGAAGCAACATGTTTACGCTCCATGACGTCTGATCATCAGCTGGAAAGACTCAAAGGCTGCGGGTGACTCTGGTATCACCTGGAAACACCTCTATGCCCATGTCTGGTGATTGACGATGGCTATTGGCTGGGGCCTCACTTGCAGCTCTTGGCTAGAACACCTGCTTTTTTTCTTTCTGTGGCCTGGGCTTCCTCACAGTGTGGAAACTGAGTAATAAAAGCAAGCATCCCAAGAGAACGTGAGAAAACTGCATGGCAATTTTATGACCTAGTCTCAAAAGTACTTAGCGTCACTTCCACCAGATTCCATTGAGGAGGAGTCCGTCACTGGGTCCTGCTCAGGTTAAGGGAGAGCATCAGGGGCACACTCTAGTAGCGCATGTTGGATGGGACATATTGTCTTGGCCACCTTTGGAAAATACAATCTGCCACACACCTGCTATTCGCTTTGTCTAAATAGTTTTTTTCTTCCATTCTTTGTATAACTGGCTCCATTATGTCATTCCACTTGTGTCATAGGTACAAATATCCCCATCTATGAAAACTGTATCTAAAATAGTATCATTTTCTTCTCTCAGCTTTTTAAAATTCTTACTTAATATATCACATATCCTGCCTCATATTCCCTTCCCTCCTTCCTTCCTTTCTTCCTTCCTTCCCTCCCTCCTTCCTTCCTTCCTTCCTTTCTTCCTTCCTTCCCATCCTTCCTCCCTCCCTCCCTCTCTCTCTTCTCTCTCTCATCATCAATCAATCCATCTATATCTACTTATTTCTTCATCTATCTGTTGACCACCATATTCTAAGACATGGGACAATGTCTAACACAGAGACAGAATAGATAGATACTCAATAAATATTTGTTGAATAAATAAATGCATGAATGAATCCACTGAAACGAATTAGGTTATCAGATCGTTTTGTTTGGAAACTCAAGGCACCTAGACCAGCAGTAAGACCCTTGAGACTCGGGAGAGGGGGTGGGGAAAGGTGAAGCTGCAAGGGCTAGTGGAAGGGGGTCTAAAAACCACATTCTGCTAACTCCATGGTTTTGTCCTAGGTCAACTTTGACTCTCAAAATCCCCAAATTAGTCTTCTGAGGAGTTTATCAGCCTTTCCAACGTATGCAGGATATAAGAAGAATGCCATGATACATCATTCCATTGTTTAAACTTGTTGTTAACTCAATCTTCACAGAACTGAGACTTCCTTTAACCTGTAAATTTTACTGCACCAATTACTCATTCTCAGAAATGCTTTACCCTCCTTTGATTTGTTCCACTTCATGACTATAGATGATGAAACCAGAGTTTGAGAATGTCACCTCCAATTTTGCCTGACATGGTATCAGGAATTGAGATTACTTACGTAATGATCTTCAAACTGCTCTTAATAAATTACTAATGTTTGTGGTCTCGCTTTAGAGCTAAGCAGTTGAAAAGGAGACTTGTGACTCTCTCACAGAGCAGAATTATCTTTTGTATTTAATAACTAGGTTCAGATTTCCCTCTAAGTCACCGCCACAGATTTAAATCTAAATGATCACTCCTAAGTTATCTATTTCCAACTCAGACTTCTCTTTTAAAGGCAAGATTTGTATATCCAATTAGTTACTGGACATTTTCATTTTGATGACTCACCAGAACTTGACATATCTAAAATTTATTTTATCACTGACCCTGAAAATCTTCTCATTCTATATTTTCTCTCTTAGTGAAATGATCCTCCAGGAGAATCAAATTTTCCACGAAGCTGATGAAACCTAAACCTCTGGATCTTGTACTTGCATGAGTTCCTTCTAATATTCTAATCGTGTAGTCTCATTATTTTTATCATCAGGATGCACGTCCATTTGCTTTGTCAATAAAAGGTGAGTATCTTTTCTTAAGCATGTGATGCAGCTTTATTACCATGACCTAGGTTGGCCTTAAAAGAAAACTGGCCCAGCTGGATAACATTTGTCCCAACAAGAGGCCATGGGTCACTATTTTAAAATAAAAGCCACCATTTTAATCAGTATTTGACAACTTTTAACTTTTTTTGTTATCAATAAATTCATTGATCAAGTCACCCCATACAGTTACCTCAGTGTCAAGGGTATATATGAAAGTTACATTATTGTGTGTATTTTACTAATATATTTTAAGGACCTAGGAGAGTCCTTACCCAGGTGGAGAGTCAAACCACCTTTTACATTTTTCAGACTATAGCTCCAGTCATGTCATATTATGTAGAATTTTGTGTTAGAACACATATGTGAGTATTTTTTCAGTGATGTATTGGTTTTACCTGATGCTATTTCTTTCCCTTTCGCTTATTTCTGGATAGAAAAGGAATTTCCTTATATCCAATGACTATCCTAGTTACGCTTTACAGTAGTCTCAAAGGTTATCAGCTTCATCCACAGTTTGGCTAAGAGCTTTAACCTGAACTGGACAAACCAAATGGCTGCCTAGTAGAAAATTGTCAGAGAGTCTAATTCTAATTTCACTACTGCCTGATACTTGGCATGGCTTGGCAAGGAGAAATAATATTTCTAGAGGAATTCATGACGTCTTTTAGAAGAAATTCATGAAGCTCTTCTAAAAGCTATTCTTAGATTATGCCAGGCTATTAGAGAACTGAGTAGATAGCCCATAATTCATTTTTATTAAGTTACTTTTTGGTATGATATCCTAATCCTAAATTTAGAGCATTATTTGAAATACCTTCATAAAAACTCTTGCTTGGTTGACTCTCAGAATCCTCACGAAAATGCTGCTCATTAAGATAGACTGAAAATTGTCTAAATTCCTTCCTTTTCTTCTCAAGGTGGCGAAGTTTGATAGAATAATCAGAAAGTTTGGTTTTACTATTCTCTTTTCAGGGAATGATTGTGGTTGAAACATTAATCTCTCTGATAGATTAAATGGTTGAGGGATCCCATAGATCTATTCTATACTGGTCTACTTTCACCCAGCTTTTATTTATCTCACTTTTGGAGAAAGAATACTCTAATTCATAATTGCTTAATCTCATCCATTCATTCATCCATGTATTCAGGAAATATTTATTGATCCCTCCCTGGATATATATCACTCTTCAAGTCATTGAAGGTAGAACAATGAAAAAAAATCCCTATACTCATGGAGCTTATGTTTTAACAAAGGGTAAGATTGTTCCTGACTTCCTGTATGTGACTCTTTAACAGATATTCATTCAAATCATAGCACCAGGATAATCCTGATCAACATGTTTATCTTATGGATATAATAAATCATTGGCTCATAGGAAGCTGAGAGCTAAATTTGCCTCCCTTACATGTTGATTATAAGTGCATAGTATACTTTTTTTTTGTTCTATCTCATTTCATGTCCCTACCTTTATTTTCCCTTTGCCTTATTTCTAACATTACTTAATAATTTATGTCACTGTGCTGTATGCTTTTTTAAGACTCTAAACTATTTTTTAAGAGCAACGTTGAGTATAAAACATAAAAGCATACGAATAAATAAAAATACTCACCTCTTTAGACCCTCCCCTCCCATTTCCCTCTGTCTAATCCATTTTATTGGAATAAATTTTCTAAAAGGCTACTTCCATCACATCATAAGCTTTCTAATACCTTTGGTGGCTCCCCAGATATGTCCTTCATAATCCATCCCTGCTGGGCTACCTCATTTCAGCTGTTTTCCTTCCCACCAGACTTAAGTCCCTACTTTAGTGAATGATGTGTAGATTCTCACAAGTGTTTTGCTCTCTCTCACCTCTGAGTCTTTGCGTTTGCTGCTTCCTTTGTTGAAAAAGCCCTTCCCCTCCACACCCTCTCACCTGGCTTGCTCCCTCTTTCCTAGTGTCATCTTTCCTGGGAAGCCTTACCCGCTGCCTCAGGCTTAGTTGTGTGCCCCTCCTTTGGGTTGCCATAGTACCCTCTGCTGACGCCTGCCCTGTACTTATCTCGCTGTATTTACTGTAAGTGTTAATTTGTCTGTTCTTGTCTGTCGCTAGACTGTGACCTTCTTAGGGAGGGAACTCTCTTTCATCTGCATGTCCTGGGGCCTCGTACAGTGGGTGCCCCACGGACAGTGCTCAGTACAGGTTTGTTGGATGACTCAGTGAAGGAGAGTCAGATTTCCAAAGGTTGCCTGGCATACTGGCTCTCCTTCCTTAAGTGATGCTTGTTTCCTTGAAGATTAAAAGCAACTTACGATTTGCTTGTACCTTTTCAGTCAATGACTGGATAAATATTGGTCTCTCATACTCTCACATCTTGAAAGCTGGTTCAAGAAAACAAGAGAGGACCCCCAAAGAGAAATTTGGTCATTTCCTTATAAGTTTGCTATTTTCTTTTCACATTATGATGACAATGACCAGCACTAAGCTTAGCATAAAAAAGATGCTCAGTAAATACTGGTTAAATAAATAGTGGTTAAACGAATGACTCACAAAACTGAATGAATGAATGTAGAAGTTTTACCTACATGGGATAGTTGGTCTTACAGTAAGCAGAGCTGATTGTATCTGGTGCTGGGAAACTTCTGCTCTACCCCCCTCTGTTCTACACCACTGTTAATGATTGACACTTTGGGGTTAAGGATTAAGAATAAAGGCTGCAGTGATGGTACAATACTGAGTAGCCTTAGTCAATAAAATTACTATTTTGTGAGTACAGAGCAGGATCCATTCACTGGAGTGCCATGGGTGATGGGAGGGCAGGGTTCAGAAGTGGGAAAAAGAAGTCTGAAATGGGACAAACACAAGCGCAGTGAAGGCCGACCATGGAACCAAACTTCACCACTTTTTTCTAAAACAGGCTCTGCTAACCCCACACATCACTATTTTCTTCTCACCCTGTCTGCGTCCTTTCTTCCATAAATATTTACTAAGGACTTGCCATGTGCCAACTGCCTTGGAGATGCAAGGAGTAGAATAGAGAGCAAAATAAACACAAATATTTTCTCAGAGCGCTCACAGCCTGGCATAAAAGACTAACAATCCAATAAGCAATATCACAAATTGCAATGAATGCTCTTAAAGAGGGATCTTCGGAAGTGTGGGAACACATCAGGAATACCCACATTGGTTTCCAAAACTTCCAATATCCACATTGGTTCCATGGGTGGCTGTTCAAGGTTTTGTATCTAGGTAGTAGTGATCCTTGAAAAAGTTCTTGTGTTTTTGTAGAAGGCTGGAGCTGTGTAAACAACTCTTGTAATGACCAAAATGTGCTGGCTCCTCCCACACTTTCCTCAAGTTTTGTCTAGACTCAGCCACTGTTGATTGACTGTGCGTTTGTCAATACCTCTCATGTCATTGAGTGCCTGGCTGAAACACATCAAAATATTTGATCTTAGGAAATCCCGCAAATACCACATTTCTCTTTTTAGCAGTGAGAATAAGGGCGGATTTATGTGCACACGTGGAATCTGTTTTTGAATTATCTATTCTATTAACTTACCTGAAAACATCATGACCAAAATGTAAATCATGCTCTCAGCATTTCCCAAATCAACCAAGAATATTAAAATTGAATGGTCACTTCTGAAAACCTCAACATACTAGAAATAATTCTTAGACACTCAAAACTTGATAAAATGGCTATTGGTTTAAAGATTTTCATCAATCAGCTGTGGGTGTGTAAAAACAGTTTATCAAGATTCTAAAATTTGTTTCATTTCTTTGTTGAAAACATTGTCTGGGACAAAGTGGTATGCTAGTTGATCAGAGCAAGCATCCATTTTTTGCTTCGCTTACCAAATTATTATCTTATCGACAGCTATTATACATCTTCTTGTAAACTATGAGATTAAATACAGTATCAACTAAATGGGGCACATCAGCATTTGATCTTGTTAGCATTATGTCTATGTAATAGCCAAAAAAACTGACTGCTTTGTAATTAAGTCAGTTACTGATATTGAAAAATGAATAATGAACTAACTAAACAAACAAAGATAAAATTATTTACATAGCACTGCTCAACAAAAAATCTAGCTGTATGACTAAAATTTGACTTCTCAAAAGTTGGGATGCTGGAGTGCAAATATAATCCAAGTGCCTGGATTTGGGCACAAGCTACCATGGAAAGGAGAATTCATTCATTCCTTACCTACTGCTTGTCAACGATTTTATATGAAAATTTAATAATGAATAAATATTTATAAAACTAAAATTCCACAATGTGAATGGTACAGAGAAGTTATAGGACAGTCTGCTTACTGTCTAGCTGGTCAGAGAAGACACATAAAATCACATGAAAATCCAACTAATAAAATCAGGTGAAAAATGATAAATTGCAATTGAGTAGACAGTCCATTAGTATTGGCTGAGTTCAGAAGAAAAGAAAAGAGAGGAGATTTTGGCGTGGCTACTTAATTTGAAGAATAAATAGATGAGGGCAGAGAATTTGAACAGGAAAGCAGTGTTGAAAAATGCTAATATGTTTTAAAAACTGAGGGCAATTTGTTAATCTGGAGCAGAGATTTTGTTTTTTGTTTTTGAGAGTAATGAAAAAATGCTGGAAGGAACTGTAGGTTGATTTCAGGCTACAGAGATTAATTTTTCTTCCCAAATATTCAAAGACAGTGATCTGCTTAGAGGCCAGCCACTGGGGAAAATATCGATTTAGCAATCTCAAATCCTTTTTGGAAATATGTAGGTTATAAACAACTTGCATATACTTATTTATACTGTACATGAAAATATATCTGATAGTCCTGATTCTGCAAAAAAAATTTTCTATTTTATAAAAAATTACTGCGGTTGACATTTATGAAAAGAGCGCTACCTCTGTATTATATGCTTAACACACTTGATTTCGAGTAATCTTCACATCAAAGACGCATTATCTTACTTAACTTTCAAAATAAGCCCGTGATAGAGGAATTATCATCGCCCTCATTTAAATGATGAAGACACTGAGCATCAGAGAGATTCTGCAACTGCTTAAAGTCATAGCTCATGGGCTTGGGGCGGGTCAAGCTTGATTCCAAAGCCCACCCTGCAACCACAATGCTAACGTCAATAAACATAACTCTAGTTAACCGGCTACGACATACATTGCCTGAAATCCAGCCAATGCCAGGCACTATGTCCATACTTCAAAATGATCCCTCTGAATCAATTATTCCAAGGTGACATATTTTCATTGTACAAAATCAGGTAATCAAATTTCAGAGAACAAAATAAGTAATGATATACAAAGACACCAAATGAGAAATGGAATTGTTGGTTTTCCAATGTCAATGGATGGAGTTGGTAGTCTACAATTTGAGAGGTCTCAAAAACTGTTCCAGGAAATGTGAAACGATTCCCTTGGTCTTTCCCAAACTCCTTCCAGGCCTCAGCTCCTATTGGTTCTAGTTTAGTGGTTAGGAGCATGAACCTGGGAGCCAGATCGATGTGGTTTCCCCCTAGCTATGCTCCTCTCACTAGGTGACCACAGCAGAACTGTTTTTACTTCTCTGCATCTCCCAGTCTCAGTTTCTTCTTCTGTAGAACGGGGATAATAAAACCTCCTTCAGAGCACTGGTGTGAGAGTGAAATGTAAAGATGTATAGAAACTACTTTGTGCAGTGCCTGGGACAGAATTAATGTTCAATAAATAGTAGTGATTATTAGCCATTTTAAGCAAACCAACATTGTTCCTAAGAAGAAAGAACTGTTCAAAGCAAACAATGAAATCAGAGTGGATTTCCTGTTCTCTGCCTTTTAAGCTTTTCATCAAAGGCAACACAATGTGGCAGAGCCTCTGAGAACAAGCCCAAGACTGAAGCCTCCTCCTCTGATTAATGCGGTGCTTTGAGCATTGAGCAGATAATCTGAAGAAGGTTCAATTCATGCATGGCTTAACTTGAACCAAAGTGTCAAGGATCTTCACAGGCTCTTTGCAGCTGAAGAATTCCAGGGAATTGGTTAACCTTAGAATTTAACCTAAAACAAATTTAAAGTCAAAGTGTCATCAAGGAATAGGTTATCTTTTGGCATCACGGTGACATCAGTAGCATATAGATTTATCTGATACTTTGACTTATTTATTTATGGATTATACCTTCATCCATTTACCAAGTTCTCTTTCCACCTCTGGGAAAGCATCAGCCTGGTAACAGAATAAGTTGCTTGCCTTTCCCTCTCATCTGTACACATTTTCATGTATATAAATGAACATGGGAGATCAGGGATAAAGGCAGTGAGGCGAGTGGTTGTGCCCTATACAGACAAGTGATATATTCCTGTATCACTTTACAGATCAAGTGCAAGCATATACATTATCTCACTTTATTCTCACACAGCAGAAAAGGAGAATGAGGTACAGAGGGTTACATACTTGTTCAAAGGCACATGCCATATGAAATGGCAAAGCCCCCATTAACATTCTGACCTTGAACTCAGGGTCAGCTAATTTTCCACCATACCACAGTGCCTGAGCAGTGACAGTCACTAACTTTTATGTAGTGCTTTATGGTTTATAAGTCCTTCTACATACATAATTCTACTTGATTCTCATAGTATCTTGGAAGCAGAAAAATTCTTGTCCTCATTTAGAGGATCAGGAAACAACATCATATCTCAGGCAAACTAGGATTTGAACTTTATGGCTTCAAACTATCATTCATTCATTGATTCGTTCAACACACGTTTACTGAGCATCTCTTCTATCCTAGGAACTTCTCAGGACCATGAAGGTAGAGTGGAGAATATGACAAACTGCCTTTGTGGGGTTCAGATTCTAGTGGAGGAGACGAACCATAAACTAATAAACCAATATAAATGAAAGGTAATTTCAGTCAGATAAAGAGAAATCGTTTCAAGAAGAATGAAGAAGAGAGTGGTAGAGAGAGGGAGGGGGCTATTTTAGATGGAGTGGAGAGGCAGGACCTTTCAAAGTGAGACATTAGACTAGAGGTCTGAATGAAGTGAGCAGCAAGCCACAAGAGCAAGGTCAGTTTTTTCAGGAAAGGGAATGTCAAGGTCAAAGGCACTCCAGCTTAGTGTGCTAGAGGAACCACAAGATGACCAGGAAAGAGATGGCTTAGGCTAAATACAGGAGACGGGTATGAAGTAACAGAAAGAGGTAGGGCTTTGTCGTAGCACATCATGACTTTCTCAAAGAGCTCACTGGGTTGGAAAAAAACAACTCTAGCATAATGGTCATAAACCCTTGCAACTTCCTTTCACTACCAATGCATTCTCTTCCTGTCCTTGGTACAATCTTCCAAGCCATTTCCATTCTTTTCTTTTTTCCTATTTTTATTTCATGTTTTAAACTTTTTATTTTATATTGGAGCATAGTTGATTAACAATGTTGTGTTAGTTTCAGGTTTACAACAAAGTGATTCAGTTATACGTATACATGTATCTGTTCTTTTTTGAATTCTTTTCCCAATTATGTTGTTACAGAATATTGAGCAGAGTTCCCCGTGTTATACAGTAGGTCCTTGTTGGTTATCCATTTTAAATATAGCAGTGTGTAGAAGCAACCTAAATGTCCATCAACAGAAGAATGGATAAAGAAGATGTGGTACATATATACAATGGAATGTTATCCAGCCGTTAAAAAGAATGAAATAATGCCATTTGCAGCAACATGGATGGACCTAGAGACTCTCATACTGAGTGAAGTAAGTCAGAGAGAAAGAGAAATATTAAATGATATTGCTTATATGTGGAATCTAAAAAAATAATGATACAAGTGAACTTATTTACAAAACAGAAACAGACTCAGACTTAGAGAACAAACTTATGGTTACCAGGGTGGAAGGGTGGGGGGAGGAATAGTTAGGGTGTTTGGGATTGACATGTAAGCCGTTTCCATTCTTACTAGCTCCTTTCACATCCCATGAGGGCCAGCTGAGCAATTGTCTCAATATCATGCTTTAATGAGACGTGTAGCCATCTCATAAGCAAGAGGCCATGTGTATTCTATTTTGACTTTGTGTCCACTGGTCATGAGCAAACAGTTTTCAACAGCAGAATATGGGGACCTGAATTTTGGCAACCTGAAGTCCTTCTAAGGAAAGTGAAAAATTTGAAACAAAGTAGAATCTACAAAAATAAAGTCATTTATCTATGCTTGAGGAAAAGTACTACAGTTACATCATAAATTTATATAGATTCATCGGAAATCCAAGTTTTCATGAGAAATTGCTAGTGACATAAACCTGATTATTGTGCCAATGGGTAGAAACCAGACAGGTTCCTGAGAGTCAGAATTATAAAACAGGACCATCAGTTTATTTAATAAAATTTTAATTAACCTACTACGTATTACGTTCTCTTCAGCATGTGTATGGCAAATGTTGCAGTAACACAAGCCCTCTCTGTCGACTAGACTAGCTCTGATTGTAATATATCTACTAATAAAGAGTGAATTGGGCAATGCCAAATCAGCCTCTCGGTGTCTTTGCAATTTCATCAGCAAGTTTCCACTCTCACTTCTTAAGAAGCCAACTATCATTCCAGCTGCATAGCTAAGGAGCACCTCAATAGACAATGCTCTGTGATAGGAGGTGAAGTAGTTTAAGAAAGAAACAGGCAGCTGCTGGAATGGAGGAGGAAAATATTTCTCCAAATCAATTAACTTGTGATAAATGACATGAAGATCTGTCTTTTAATGGCTTCTTATTCCACATTATTTTTAAAGTTTGCTCTAAATACAGGAAGTATGGGTCCATTTAAAGCTTCAGGATGACCTTAGAGCCCTTTATATTTACAAAAGATTTCTTCAGAGGGATCTCAAATCCCTAAATCCATAGATACCTCTATAGCTTATAATTTACCCCGTAAAGAGCAGTAGGCAATAAGTGATGATTTTTAAGTGACGCCTTCAGCGTTTGGAGGGTGTTTCTGACCAATAAGCCTACTGATGCCTTCCTTGGCCAAGGCTTCTTCCCCTTTCCTTCAGCCTTTCTGACTGACTGACTCATGCCAGCACTGTGCTTTCCCGACTCTCTAACCACAGAGGACAACGCTTACTCAGGACCATAGGATTTCAGTTCCCCTGGGGGTCTCTCTTCATCATCCCCATGCAAGGATATTAATATCTGTGATTGCATTTGGAATGCAAGAGGGACACCCTGGGTTAGTTCCCTTTCTCCCCTCCTCCTCACTCCTATTACATCCTATCTTCAAAAATATCTACTAGCTATGCGATTTAGGTACACCATCCTGGCAGTGGCTAAATATGCGTTTTAAAATAGCAGAATCTTTTTTACTTAGGAAACGTGTGGATTCAAATTTGTGTTTAAACAGAAACACATTCATCCTAAGGACCTCTGGGGCCAGCCGCAAATAACTAAATTTATAAAAGTCAGAGAGCCACTAGGTTTGGGTTTTCACAGTTCCTTCACATGCAAAACCTCATTTGATTTCAAAGGATCCATGCCAGGCATCGGGAAGAGGCATTCTCTTCCATTTCAAAAGTGAGATAACTAAATCTCAGAGATGCTCCCCTCCCCCCCCCAGAAAAGGCAAGTTCTTACCTCTTGCTTTAAAGCCTGCTTCCCTCCTGCTATATTAATTTCAATTAAGGTATTTGGGGCCCATTTATAAAGAAAACAAGTAATAGGATAGGAAAAAGAATTGCCTGATTATAAAAAAATAATAATGTCTAAGGTTTATTACGCATTTAGTACATACTGTGCAGCTTCTACGTGCTTTACTCTGTACTTCATTTTTGATGTGTCATCACCAAGGTCCTTAAATAACATGAGAGGTTGTGACAATCACCTAACAAATATATCAAATATAAGACATATTATGTCATTTTATTGCTGAATTTGAATATATTTAAAGGCTTCAAAATAAAATGTAAAAGAACATTGGATAACCTCTAGATTTCTCCCTAAATATAAATGGAAGTTGTTTCAATAACTCTACTTGTTACCTCTCTTGAGTGATCAATTCGGTAACTATTAAGATTTAGTCTTTATTATCATTAGAACTATATTACACTTTTTCTCACGTAAGTTTTGTGGATACAAACTATACAATTCGATTCAGATGTTTGTTATTTTAATCCCATTTATTGATGACAAACAAAAAATTCATTTTAAGCCAGACAACCACCTCAAGGTTGGCTTTTTAGTATTTCTTGGGTTGAATTTCTTCTCAGTTTTAGCCCTCAAAATTAAATGGGATCTGAGCTAGAAATAATGTAAAAGTGAAGAAAGATGGAGAGGAATAACTATTCATGCTATAAAAGAGAAGTATGGGGAGGAGAATGATATGGTGGGTAAATACTGGTAGGCGGAGAACCAAAGTAAGCCTTACCCTTCTTCCTGGGCACAAAGCTGGACTGTATTTCCCAGCCTTCTTTGAATTCAGATGTGGCCATATGATTGAGGTCATCCCAATGGAATGTGAGCAGAAGTGATATGGGCTACCATACTCCTTCTGACTCCTGAAGACTATAATGGAGAAGTCTATGATGGAAGCCATGTGTTAAAAATGGCAGTGTCCGTCTTAGTCAATTTCCCTGAAAGACTATGCAGGGAGCAGAGATGCTGTTGACTTAAAGCTGCTGCCCGGGCTTGTAAGAAAAAAGTAAACTCCTATTTGTTACCTTACTGATTCTTGGGGGTTTAACAGTCTCAGGAGCTTAGTCTACTCTAACAAAAATAGTTGATGTTGTTAGTCTAGAGAAAATCAACATAAAAGGCATAGGATAAAAATATGATATTAGAAAGTTGAATATGAACACACAGTTCATAATAAAGCACAGAAAAATATTAGATGCCTTTAAATCCTTTAGCCATGTTTGAAGAAAAAGAAAACTAGTGATGATGAATTTGAATTAAAATGTACAGTGCAATGATAACATGTATTCTAGATCTACTCTTCTGACTAATGTAGACATAAGTCAAATGGTTATACTCATATCTGGAAACTTTCAATGCTTGCAAAAAAATTGATATTAAACATTTGGAAGGGAAATATAGGACGAACACATTTTGCTAACTCTAGGAATTTGTCAGTCTTCAAGTTGCGGAACATCTTCAATTCTAGTCTCTTGAGAAGGACTCTACTTTGCATTATTTCCTGCCTCTAGAGTAATAGACTGCCTTCTTTTCTAAGGTAGAGAATTCTTCTAAATTCTATCTGTGGCCTTTATACTCCTTTTTTCTTTTCAATAATTACTTTTTAAAGAGTCTCGTTTAGGACTTCATATTGTAGACAGGTATTCTTTCCACATTCAAGAATCATTTTTCATACTCTTAGCGATAGTCCTCTCACATTTTTTTTTTTTTTTTTTTGCGGTACACGGGCCTCTCACTGTTGTGGCCTCTCCCGTTGCAGAGCACAGGCTCTGGACGCGCAGGCTCAGCGGCCATGGCTCACGGGCCCAGCCGCTCCGCGGCATGTGGGATCCTCCCGGACCGGGGCACAGACCTGTGTCCCCTGCATCGGCAGGTGGACTCTCAACCACTGTGCCACCAGGGAAGCCCTCCTCTCACCTTTAAATTTAATTTTATATGTTTTTATATTATATTGTTACTTATTCTTTGGTTTTACAAACATGGATTCACTACTTAATCCCTGTAAATGACTTATGCTGGATTGGCACCTAGAAAATTCAGTTCTAGTCGTGTTTACATACATAAGACCCATCCTTAAGAAAATGATCACTCTAATATTAGCCAGATTTCTGTGGCATATTTCACATTATTTCACTCAATCTGGTATTTTACATATGTTTAAAAGCTGATGAAGGTAAGGAAGAAATATGGTTTCTTCATGATGGATCAAAACAAGTAAAGTGTTAAAAAGCCAAAAATGTTGCCTTTCTTCTGGGAATTATTACAATAGAGAAAACATGTTTGGACATTTCTAAACATAGACTTAAAAACACCCCCTAATTCACTGGAGGGAGGAGAAATCCCAGCATAGTGATGCTGGTACCAAAATACAAGAATCAAGTACTTGGCAACTGAAGTCATGGAAGCAGTTGATAGGAAATATACACAATTGACGTGAAGTTCTGCCACTCAGACGAAGCAAATCCTCCGCCTTCAATAACTGAACAGATTCCCACTGGATGTGTCCTCCCTTGTTAAAAAATAATGAAAGCTAATCATTTCTGCCCTCTGTGGACACACACAAGACAAGACATTAGGAAAACACACATGAGTGGAGAAAAAGAATGAAATTCCATGAAACTCTCACACATATCAGCATAAACTTTAGATGCTGCTACCTGATCCCCCAATCTTTTCAAGGGGCCAAGTAAGATGTGGAGAAGAGTGGAAGTGTTGACTTTTCCAACCAGGATATCAGTGAAGTTGCTGAGTTAAAATCAGATTGTAAAAGCCAGTGTGAAGACAGGAAGTCACAGTGAAGAATTTTAAAATAACATCACCAGTACAACCTAAAGTATCTGAGCAATACACTGAATATAGTAGTAATGGTGACTAATATCAAAGTCTCAACACGATCGCCCCTTACTTCTACCTGTTTCAGTAACTAATACTGATTAAGCACAATCAAATCCAAAAATGGAGGAATTGTATTCACATACCGATTTTAGCTCTAGCTTTTTTGAAACTCTTGAAACACAGATAATAGAGCTTAAAGGGATCTTAGACAGCAGATCTAACCTGTTCACCATTGAAGATAAATAATATGAAGCCCAAACAAGGAAACTGACTTGCCCAAGGTCACCACAACAAGTTCTGGAACACTGACTGACTGAAAATTCACTCCAGCTTAGTACTCTTTCTTTCATGTCTCTTTCGCATCTTTTGAGCCCATCTCTAATAGCATATCAAGGAATTTAAGAATAGTTACATTTTTCTTTTTGCTTACAATATTGTCACTTTTAATAAGAATAAAAATGAAAGAATAATGGCTACTATGGTTTTGAGCACCTACCATTTAATCTGATAGTCATACAACGACTCTAACTTGTTATGTAATATTATGATAACCCAATTTTGCAGATGGGAAAACTATGGCCTAGAAGATTAAATAACTTTCAGGATATCACAAAGCAGAGCTAGCATTCATATACCAGTTTATCTTCATCTAAAGTTCATATTCTTTCTGCTTTACATCATTACCTCTATTAATGTCTTAGTATTTTTTGAGGCTTGTCAAGAGCTCCCAAGTTCTTGGATAACTGAAAACTTGGCTAATAACTGAGCTGAAAACTGAAAACTTGGCTAATCATTCCAGAATCTACTATTTGGCCATTCAAACACTGTCCGAAGCTGATTCTTCTGGTAAAGATGATTATATATCTTGCTTGTAAAACAGCCATCTCAACAAGAACGATTAGCAGCTTCCTATACAAGGAAGTGATTAATTGAATTTTATTTTTAAAAATGATGATAAAACAGTAGTCACTGAAAGAAAGGCTGGTGAAAATTTTATGATCTGGTGAAACTCTCCACAGTCTGGTGATTGTACTATCCTAGCTAACATAGATTATGTCAGCTTTGCAGATGTGTTAAAAAAAAATAACCTTATGTCCATATGAGATCAAAACACCAAGATCGAATTTAACCCAGATGCTTGGCACCGTGTAGACACAACCTATGTCATATCTTCCATTTTCTGTTGGAGGCAGTAGAGGAAGGGTGTGACTACACACAGTTGTTAAAGGAATGACATTTCCAGGCAAGCTTGCATTAATGCTTTAGGTGTTTTTTTTTTTTTTTTTTCCTTCTCTTCCTCCTCTGTTTAAGTTCCTAAAATGCATCAGACCTCATGAGTTTCAGGCAGACATACTCTGTTAGGAGTTGAAGGAAGATTTGCACATTTCTTCTCTGACATGTGGACAAGCAGACGCTCAGTTGCATAGCTTCGACTGCTCACTGGCTTTCTTTGTCTTCATTCACACATAAGCCCTTGCCAATTTCCCACTGAAAATGCCACTGCAGATCCTGAAAAGTTTTTGGAAAGAGTCTCATGGCTTTCAGTCTCCTCGACAGAAAGAGAAAACTTAGTCCTATTAAAAAAAGAAGATTGAATGCAGGATTGATCACCAGTATAAGCATCATGAAAGCACTTACAGATAATGGGCGAAGTGTAACTGAATCCGAAACATACCGATTTGGCAGTCATCTCATTCACAAATGTTGGAGTGGTTGTAGGTGATGCCAAGTTAAACAGGATGATGGACTCAACACAATACATGTTTGCAACACTAATGGGTCATCAGCTTAAGGCCACCCACTTCCAGGTGGCGGGAAGCAGGGGCAGCTGCCCCATCACTGGAGAGTCACAGGGTCTTCCTGCCCACATGGTCAGATATCTGAGGCCATGAAAAAGAGAAAGAGGGTTTGCTTGTCCTTGGTGTTTCATGATCCATGAGGAAAGGAACATTTACCCTTGCACTGGAGAGCTGAGATATATGGCCTCTAATTCCTTTGTGATTCTTGGGGTAACCCAAGGGATAGATGGGTAGTAGAGGTGTCTTGTACTTCTATATAGCGGAGTAACTAAGAGCTGTGGTCTTAAAGGGTAGAATGTTGGAAGGCAGCCAGATATTTCAAAGCCATTTGACATGTATGGTGCCTTGGTCCAGAACCCAGATATTTTCTTTTGCCTCTTTCCAAGTTCCTTTCTACCTCCTATTTTGTATGGCGTGCTGCTTTATGCCGAGACCAGATAACACCCAGTGAAATGTGAAGATTTTCTGACTCATGATATCTTCAGGCTGACGGTCTCCACGCTGTAGAATATTAGGGCAGACCCAGTGGCACAGGTATTAAGTAATGACCCCATGGAGAGAGCATTATTTGAATGTCCTCCCGTATTTAAGTTGAAAAAGATCACATTTGTAGAAGGTGACTTTTAAAAATGTGATTTCAACTTTGAGTTAAAATGATGATGATTATAATTTAAAAAGAACAATAAAATAATAATAGTTAATTAGTCAATTCTAATTGAATAACTAATATACTAGTGAATACAATGTGCCAGGCTACTTTCTAAGCACTTCACATACGTAAACTCATTTCATTTTTCACAGAAACCCACACCATTTTATGTTACTTTATTATTTCATTTTTTAATTAATTTGTATTGGAGTAGAGTTGATTTACAATGTTGTGTTAGTTTCTGCTGTACATCAAAGTGAATCAGTTATACATATACATATATCCACTCTTTTTTTTAGGTTCTATTCCCATATAGGTCATTACAGAGTACTGAGTAGAGTTCCCTATGCTCTACAGGAGGTTCTTGTTAGTTGCAGCACTATTTCCTATAGCCGGGACATGGAGGCAACCTAAATGTCATCAGTGGAGGAATGGATAAAGAAGATGTGGTACGTATATACAGTGGGATATTACTCAGCCATAAAAAAGGAAGACATAATGCCATTACAGTGAAATGGAGGGACCTAGAGATTGTCATACTGAGTGAAGTGAGTCAGACAGAGAAAGACAAATATACGATATCGCTTATATGTGGAATCTAAAAAACTGGTACAAATGAACCATACCATTTTACAGGTGAGGAAACTGAGACACAGAGAGGTTAGGTTACCTGTCCAAGGTCACTCAGTTGGGAAGCAGCAAAGGCATACCTCAAGCCCAGGCAATCTGGCTTCAGAATGTGTCGTAGTTTCTATTTACAACCTACTACTCAGCACTGGGCTAGAAACATAAACAGAAGAACTAGGATGTATGTGTATGAAGCAATAGGACCCATTTCTTTGTTTAACCAAATGACCAGGAATTTTGTTCACAGTTAGAACCATCTCCTTCAAATGATTCACCTTTGGAAGAAATACACTTAGAATAATGAAGTGTCGTTCTTTAAAACATGTATCCCTACAGCCCTGGCGTTGCCATCACAGCTGGTTTATAAGTAACACACAAAATGTCAGTGTCCATGCTTTTAGAGTCTTACTTTATTCCTCACTAGAAACTGTGACGCCTTCTTAATCACTGGACGATTCATAATTCCAGGCCCCAAATGACTCCTGGCCATTTCCAAAACCCAAATCCACCTTCAAAAGTCAAAGACTTGTCATCTTAGGGAATATTCCAAAGAACCTGCTTGGTCATGGATTCTTAGGGCAGGCCCCCGGGTATTTTTGAATGGTGGCAATTTCCTTGCAATACAAGCATTCCGTAGCACAGCGGCTGCTTGGAAGGGGAGGGCTCTCACTTGGATGACTAAGTTCAGGTTTCTTTATGAGACAAATCATTTCTATAGTTTTATAGTCAAAAATTATCTATACATATCCCCCAGGGATTTTATACTCTCACAGGGGAGAAAATCTTAGACATAAAAAAGGAATCAGGCAACAACATATGGCAGATGAAAATCAAAGGGCAACAAATATGGCAGAAACAAAAAGTGCTATGGGATTTCATGATGGTGAAGAAGAACATGGAAAGCAGCCAATAAGTCAGGAAGGCTTCCCAGAAGAGGTGGCGCTTGACCTGAGCCTTAAGTCAAGAGGAGAATTTGGACATCATTTAGATCATGTGCTAAGAACTATTAACAAGGTGGATGGCTGATCAATACTTGATGACTAACTCAATTCCTGACCCTCCCATGTTTGCTGAAACACTAAGAGACAGGAATGTTTAACTTTCATCCCTAACCAGTCTGAAAACTGTGGTAAGTTTCTCTTCACTGAAATAGAAACAGCAGAATACAAAGCCAAATAATCTTAAGAAAAAGGAAAATGAAGTTCTTAGAAAGGGACTAAGGAAACTTCTGTGTACTTGCTATTTAGAATGTGAGCCATACAAAGAGAGATAGGACTTACAAGCATTCTTTACAACCTGCGTTGTGCTTGAAAATATTTGGTAGAGTTGTTATCCTAAGAGGTGCTGGGGGATGCCAAAGACAACACTTTCAATGCCGGATACTAAAAACAGTTACAAATACTCAAGGATGAAAGTGACTGCTGCCTTCCAGGGACCTACCTTATTCAGATCCTACAAGATACAAGTTAATTCGTAGCAATAGTGGCATAATTTTGTTAACTATTAATTTCCAAGTTAACACCAACATCAAAATTCAGAGAAATCTTTTGCAATAATCTGTTCATGCCCCAGTAGATTGAATACCGATGACCAAATTCCTCACTCTAACGTGTAAACATCTTTGAGGTGAGGTTGGTCAGTCTGCAGAATTAACTGACCAAGTATTGAGGATCTCTAAGTTTCTCTTTATTTCTTCAGGTATGCCTTTCTGTATATAATCAATTTGGTTATGAAATATAATGGGACTACTAGATCCTATTTTTTCCTTCTCTTTCTCTCCTTCTCACTTTCTTCCTTTTTTTCTCTCTTTTCCTCCCTCCCTCCTTTCCTTCCTTCCTTCCTTCCTTCCTGAGACACCTCCAAGACATAAATGATAAAAGATCACTAATTAGAATATGGTATATAGCTAATCCACTGACACGCAAACTAGTTTCATGCTAATACAGTTTTACTGGTTGGACCAAGTTGAAAGCAGTCTCAAGGTTTGTAAATAACCATTCAATATGATGAGTTGCCATGAGGTGACCACAAAAAAGGGTGGATGAAAGAACTGTTTAAAGAAACACTCTGTCAGTATGGTATCTTTTGTACTGCTGGCACACAAGAGCACATGCACCAGCTCAAAATAAAACAGTACAGTGTAAGAAACTCCCAAATAAGAAGAATTTTAAGGAATTAGACTATGGCTATAATTGTACATAAAAAACTATTCATTAAGTTCTTATTCTGTATAGGGTGAATCAAGTTCCTTGTAATACAGTTGGATGAATAATGTATGAAGTCAGCCTTAAAGTGGGACTGGTTAACATACAGCAGTTAAAATGCGCACTAGACTGAACACAGGACTAGGATATGTTTGGGGACACTTGTAGTGGGAGACACAACACAACCATAGATGAAAATGATTTTTGTTAGCTTTTTGCCAGGAATATATTATTTCACCCTTCTAATCCCAGTGGAGGCACCAACAGCTTCCTTCCAACTGTCACAGAAGGTAATCCAATATTTGTGTGTTTGTGTGTATGTGTGTGTGTGTGTGTGTGTGAATGTGTATTCTGAGGGGTCACAAAGTGGACCACATCTTTTACAGCCACTGTTATATGTAAAGGTATAGATGATGTCAGTCAAAGGCGGTCCTCCCAGAATTGAGAAAACTAGGCAAGGGTCTCTCATTAAATACCATCTTGAGTAAGCATAATAAAGACATAAGGAGGAAGAAGCAATTTGTGTCAAGTGTTTATTGAGCTCCAGTTTTGCTTTTGGAAAACAGACCAACACTGTTAACAAAAGTTCACCTCGTTAGTCTTATGGCGTGAAAAAAGTTTCCTGCAGTTTTGAGGATAAATGCTTGGATGTAGTAGGTGTGTTCTTTTATCTCATCCTTTTCTGCCTTCCCTCAGCTCAGGCATTTAAAAAACTACCCAAAGTTGATTGTTACCCCTCTCTAGTTCTTCCTGGGCAGCTTTCCTCTCCTCTGGCATAGAAATCAAGATTGTGGAATTAACAGCTCCATCTGCTTCACACGAATGTCTTCAGTGTGGTTATCTCATGCTTTCCCCTAGTGTGGCTCATCTATGATCATTTCAAACCACTGTCACTTTCTGGGCTAAGAAACAGTGCAGTATCCGAGGGCATTCGTCACAGGGGAAGCGCGGGTCCTGAATTAGACTTGAGATGTGTGTACTCCTTGGGTAGCTAATGCAGCTTCCCTTTCTTACAGATAGACCCCCATGCCAATAGTGGGAACCTGGGTGCCTAGGAGCTGGGTTATTTCCACATATTAACCTAGGATGGGGAACGTCACTAAGACCAGGACTGAGGGTGTCAGAGAGGCCAAAATGCTGAGAGGCTCAGGTGGAACACCTACCATTTCCTCGCCTTGCACTTCTGTAGTAACTGCTTAAGGAAACTGTGAGTAGCTAGCACAGTGGAAACCCTCCAGGTTTAAAAACTGAGAAAGAGATGGAGAATGTTAGAGTGGGCATTTTGGAAATTCTAATATTGCCACTGAAACGAAGAAATGTCTGGGAGAATGCAGATCCCTCTGAGGTGCACAAGTGGATATCTGAGGTTGGCAATAAAAAAATCAGGGTGATGGATGAAGTGAAGAGGTAAGTCTAGCCCAGTGACTTCTGGCTAAAGATGTTACCAGTATCCATGTTAAATTATAATCACACAGGGCCTGCATATTATTCATAATTCACTAAACGTTTTGTATATGTCTACGGATACAATAGATAGTTAATAGATAGTAAATGAAGATCATACATTACGTATAAATTGGGTTGATGGTAACCTTGTGCATAGCCTCGTTATGTAGTTTACTTTCTTCTCAGTTGTCCTTTTGGTCATATTAAACGGTAAATTAAAAACATCCTTTTAGAGTACATCCACCCAACACTTGCTGTCTCTCTCCTCAAGAGAACCCTGAGTGAGTTGATTAGACAAGCACTCCCTTGACACTTTGATTATTGTGGATATTCAATAAATGCTGGTTCAATAAGATCAATAAGCCAGAAACACACATGCTATCAGAGTTTAGAGGAGATGCAAATGCTACAGATGTTGACAGGTAAGAAATTAACTTTTCACCAGTGGATCAAGAAATTTTCCGGAAGGTAGTGATGACATTTCACCTGAGCCATGCAGGAGAGGTAACATTTGGATATGCAAAGATGGAAAAAAATATTCTGTGTGGTGGTCCTGCAGGATCAAAAGTGCAGAGCTGGAGTTGTGAGTAAACAAGGTCAGGGCATTGATTACTGAATGACAGAAATAATGGGGAATGAAGTGGAAAAAGTTAAGCCAAGAAGAATGTGAAAGTATCTAGATTTTAATATGCAGGTAGTGAGAACTCAGTGAAGATTTCTAAGCAGATGAGGAACAAGATAAGTGTCATGATTTAGGAGAATTTATATGGAAGCAGAGTATTGCTGCTTCTTAGAGGAAATAAAACGTAACTTCTCCTGGTAGCTGGAAATCAAAGTTCGATTTTCATACTTGCATGGTGCTGAAACATCACATTGTCTTTGCCATGTGTGCGAGGGTACAAAACGAATATAAATGATCAATATATGTGTGTGTGCATACATGTGCTCAGAATAAATTATCATTCATCTGAATGTTGCTATCATACACGTACACTGTACACACACATGTGCATACACACACACCTGTGCTGGGAAAAATTAAATGCAACCTAATGTTTATTTAACATAAGTGTTTACTACGTACCAGGTACTATTCTAGAAGCTACAGACAAAGATGAATAAGATCCCTGCCTTTTAAATTTGCCACCTATCTGGAGAAAGACAAGCAAACCTAATAGCATGTGAAGAAAGCTCTGTAGTCGTGTAAACATAGTACAACGAAAAGACATAGAAGGTGAACAATAAATAGTCCTCTGGGGGCAAAAAAGCAGGGACCTTTTAGTAATTAGATGTCCTACATCTTCATCTAGGACTGACAGAAAAACACTGCTTGAAGAGTCCAGTGAAAATGGCCCACACGTAGGAAATTAGCAAAGCCTAGAAGATATGTTTTCTCTTACTTTTATTCCTTTTGGCTACTATTACAGGTACATGCATTTATATTATACTAATTGTTTGCTGCAGGTCTATGCTTTTGTGTTTTCCTAACATTCGCAATGGGGAGCAGGTAAAAAGAACCAGATTGATGACCGTGCAAGAGTGAGTGAATGTTCTATGATCTAAACAAAGCTTTTACAGGAGGAATCGCTGAAATGAATGTGTGATCCTAAAAGTATTGATAGAAATAGAGACATATGTAGTTGAAATAGTAAAACCTCTTTTCAATAAATTGTACTTTCTACTTTAGAAAGGAAAAAATAACAACTAATTCTCATTTCCTGCTTTCTTTCAGTTTCATCCCTTTCATGGAACATAAAGCTCAGATGAAGGTATTTGAAGTTAGGATTCTTGGGAAGCAAGGGCAAGAGTGGGGGAATATTTCCTAGAATCTAGGTGCTTTGAGATTACAGAAAATCTGCTCTCACAAGAACACTCCTCCAGGGGTTTGTATGGTAAAAATCTATGCCCGGAGTCCCTGAAACAACAAAGGCAGGTGCAATCTCTAGAAGCAAAATTGTTGGTGTAATTCAAGGCTATTTTGAAATTAGTTCATTAAGGAATCCAGCAAACTCATTCTGCTTCTAGTTACTAAGTGGATAAAAGATGCTTGGACTCACTGTCAAGCATGAGAACCTCAAAAGGAGAAAATACATCCACTTAGATGACATTTACTCTCATAATTTTGGATTAGCACCAACACCATATTTACTTCTTCAGCTTTCTTTTATATTTGCTGGCTTGTGGGTTTTTTTCTCAGCAAAACAGTTTTGTTATGCTTGCTTTTATTGCAGAGCTATCCAGGTCATGTTTTCAACAGATGAATCAGATTTGTGAACCAGTTATATTGTAGCGCTATTTATATTGCCAAAGTAAAAAATTCTGCAACTCATGGGAGAGAGGCTCTATTGAATTAGTGCCCCAGAATAAAGCACTAATGTGATGATGCAGGAACTGTACTGTCAGTGTATATTTAGACTTGTCTAATATTTTTTTTAAAACACATGGGAGATGACCTTATTATAATATTGTCCAAAATGATATTTTTTTGCTGGGATTTTAGTTGTAAACATTGATTCCTTTCCACTGAGGGAAATTGGATATTTTCAAACATCTTCTCTTGGGTTGTGGCTGATTTATAGCAATAGGTAATGTACAAACACTCTGTATTGTTATCAAAAAAATTCCTCATAAAAAGTTAAATGATTACCCTTTTAATCTCACAACTTGTACTGCAAGTATAAACACTAGATAAATTTAGCCAATGAACCTAAACCTTCTATCTTAGCTTTCTCTTACTATACATCACTGACTTTTGACCACATAATCCACGTTACATTTTAAAGTTAAAGTGCTCAAATATATTATTAACCTGAATCTTGCTGTCAACTTGAATAAGCCTTTTAGTCTGAGGCTTGAAGAACATGCTTCTAAACAGGAATCCTCATGTCAGTGGCATTAGTATGAGCAACAGAGGCTTTTTTTCTTTCCTTTCTTTT
The DNA here is from genome assembly GCF_005190385.1 of Monodon monoceros. Taxonomy (NCBI): domain Eukaryota; kingdom Metazoa; phylum Chordata; class Mammalia; order Artiodactyla; family Monodontidae; genus Monodon; species Monodon monoceros. Next base: position 20,957,365 of record NW_021703770.1, on the reverse strand, counting down.
TGTACTTTTTAGCATTAACACTCTTTATACCTGAAGGTCCTCGAGCGAGAACAAATCCCTCAGGTGAGAAGACATCAGAGAGAAAAACCCGGAAATCCATACGGAGTTAATTCACTTTATAATTCTCTGTTCAGATGGCACAGCACACATAAGAGGGTGCAAAATTCTAAGGGGGGAACTGCTGATGTTTTTTAGAGGAGAGATACTAGGCACCTCTTTATTTTCATTGATGTACTCTTGCAGGAGGCTGTCCTGGATAATAAGAGCCTTTGGAGTGCAATGACGCCATCCGACCAACTCAATGGAAGAGGAAAAGAAAGTGAAGCCAGGAAAAGAAGGGAAGAGAAGAGAGAAAAGAAGAGGAGAGGAGGAAAGAAGAGGAAAGAAACTTGAGGGAATCTGAAGGAATCCTGGTTCTGCTCCATGGAGTAAAGCAAAGCATTTCAGTGGCAGGAACTTCACGATCCCCCCCTACCAGCAAGCCCCCCCTGCCACACACACACAGCCCCTGCCACCGGTGCTGGATCAGTGAACTGAGAATATATGGCTTGCTTACAAACTGTGTTTCTATTTTTCTTAAGAAACTTTAAGCCTCTGTCAGCTGAGAAGATTAAAAATTTTGGAGCTCGTGTATACAGAGAAATCCAATGAGGAATTCCACTTGACAAGCTTGGCTCAGTAAATTTTCTGAAATAAGAGGACTCCATGTCACAGGATAATGGGAGATAAAGCCAGGATAGATTATGTGATAGACTCGATTTCAGGTAGATAATCAGCAATCCGTTTTAGAAAGGGCAGTGTGTATCTGGTCAGTATCTCCAGGAATGACATTTAAGAAGTACCTGATTTCATGTTCACCACTGAGCTTTTCTAATTTATACCTGCCAATATGATTTCGCTAAAATCAGAATGCCTAAATCCCACCTCGTCAGACCCTGGTCAATTTACTCTACTTCGGACTGTCCTAATTGTCTGCGGTGATCCTAGGTGGGCAGGTGAATGTAGAGGCTTGGCTTGATCTCCTTTCAGGGTAAAAGTCTTCAAGATGTGCTTCACGGAACCCAAGTTCTGTGAAAAGTTAATAGATGTCTTGTAAATAGAGGTCATATGTTTAAGTTATCTTGCAAGGACTTGGGTTAATCAATGACAAGTGAGGTTTTTACTATGGGACTTCTCAGAACATGCCACGGGTATTCCTGTTTTCTCAGCTGGGCATAGAAGATGGTATACTTTTTAAAGGGAATGTTTTTCTCATGGAGCATCAGGTTTTCCACACAAGATTAACTGCAGAGCACCATTTCAGGTGGCTCCACGCAGGTGTTGCTCCTCTCATACCTCGCCAAGGAAATCTGTGAGAAATTCACCAATCTGTCAATATTCCAGAAGAGTGCAGTCGGATAGAATTTTCTGCTCTGAGGAAATATTCTGTGTTGTCCAATATGACAACCACAGCCTCACGTAGCTACTGAGCACGTGAGTGTTGTCAGTGTGGCTAAGGAACTAATTTAAAAATATATATATTTACTTTTAATTAATTTAAATTCAAAGAGCTACATGTGTCTGGTGGCTACTATACTGGGCAGTACGGGTCTAGAATATGACACATACGAGAGGGGGCTTAGCAACTCATGCATGTTTCCACGGGGCCCTGAACCTTGCAGTGATCAGTGATCCGCCGGGTTGGGAAGTGGACTTTTGAGTTGACACAGGCATGGGAATCCAAACTTTTTCAAGTATAGAGTTACTTTCCCAATGAGTGTTGCTCTAAGTTGTCTTTTTTTTTTTTTTTTTAATAGCAGATCCCAACCTGGGCATTTGTTCCTGCCTGTTCTCCTTCCCCTTCTTTTCCAGATGTTTTGATCCACAAGTTACAGGGAACAACAGACATTCCAACCTTTCCACTCAGATCTTGAGCCAGGGACAGTCAGCGTCTACCTCATCTTTTACTACAAAAGACTCCACCCAAGACGAATGTGCTTCTGTGGCTGGGTTCCATGCTTTCTCCACGTATCCTGCCCATTCATCAGAGAAGGCCGTTTCAACAGTTTTGTGGCTCTCTTATGTCCCCAAGGCTTCGTACCACTTGGCCCGCTACCTTTTCCTGTTTGAGCCTGGGATCACACTGCGTCTGCCGAATGGTACCACTTTAAGCTGTTACTGGCAATCAAATGAAAGAAAAACTTGAACCCTTTGGCGAACTTTTCCCAGTAAAGAGGACAACACTTCTGTTCCATTTATAAGGAGAAAAAAGGGAGTAGGGGCGGTGTTACACTTTGGTTTCAAGCCCTGTAAATGCGGAAGGTATAAGGAAGAAGATTTTCAAGGAGAATATTTTCCCTTCTCAGCTCAGGCTGTGGTCAAACAGCTTAGAAGCTTCACAACTGTTCTTTCTCTTGTTGGCTGATCAGGTTCCAGGACATTGCAAAAGATTTATTTACAATCACCCAAAGAGCCAGAATAGCCTCACCTTCATCTAAGAAATAATAGCTGTTTTGTGCTATTTCTTTCAACAACAGTGATTCATTATGTAGCACTAGGCCTTCCCTGATACTTGTAACTGTCAGGCAGATTTCCTATGGCTTGTTCTCACACAATAGACCTATTTTGTCAAATTGAACCTAGAGAGGTAAAATTATCTGCATGTGTAGATGTGAGTGTACTGGCTTATGCATATATAAGGACACGAATGTATTTATTAACATGTGCTTCTACAATGCTGTCGTTCTAAAATGTTTCTCGCGGCCATCGTAGGGGTGCTCACCTGAGGACCCTTCTCCTTGGTCACCTGCACATGACTGACAGACAGAGCTCCAAGGGATTGATGGCTTCTAGTTGAAACGTACATATTTATTCCTCTTCAGGGCATGGAGGTGAGCTGCATTGCTCTCTGGCCAGGGATGACAGAGACATCTGGGGTTTCCAAATTTCTGATATCGAGGTTAAGCAAATTGTTTTGCACCCAACCCTTACTGTGAAGGAGTTAATAAAAATACCTAGAGGCTTATCATGTTCGGTTGTGAGGATTTGTCCCATGCTCTCTCCTGTGTATGTCCCTTTCTTTTCTCCTCTAGATCCAAATATGCATCCCGTGACAGGCAGGCAGGGCGAGTATCAACTGTCCTCCACATGTTCAGGGCTTTATAGATCTCTCTTAACTCATTATGGGGCTAAGTCTTGGACTTGGTATTTTTAGTCAAATTTTATTTGAGAATTCATTTCACTTAACCTACAAACAATAAAATAGACCACCATCTTGATTCCTCAACCTTCTTTTGAGCAAAAATAGGAAAAGTAATATGATATAAAATCATAATGTAAGGTACTGATTTCCTAATCATCACTTATCAAGAAATGTGCTTCAAACTTCAAGAAAATGGTATTTTTGGAAGCAAAGCAACAAATCTGTTTTTAAGCAAAAGCCTATCCGAAAATTCCAAATCATTTTTAAACTACTTGCTTTATACTAATTTGGTTTAAACTTTACATGGTGCTTAACGCTAACAACCAAATTTCGAATGACTTACAGATTCCCAGTGGTGCTTGAAAACTCTTAAAACCATTCAGCAAATGGGAAATCTAGTTTGTAAAGACATTTTGTGGCCTGGATAACAATACATTACTAGTTGAAGATAGTGATTTGTCTAAAATAATTATCTAAATGAGGTCAGGTATAAATTAAAAGTCAGAACCACTATAGATGCAACATGTAAATGTGAACCAGACAATTTCTTTAATGACCTTGAAACTCAAGATTAGCCTAGACTAGGTTCCACATATCTGGTTCCATACATGTGGAACCTAGAAAAATGGTACAGATGAACCTGTTTGCAGGGCAGAAATAGAGACACAGATGTAGAGAACAAACGTATGGACACCAAGGGGGGAAAGTGGCGGGGGGTAGTGGTGGTGGGAGGAACTGGGAGATTGGGATTGACATGTATACAGTAATATGTATAAAATAGAAACTAATAAGAACCTTCTGTATAAAATAATAAAATAAAAATTAAAAAAAAGGTTAGCCTAGACTTATGTTTTTAAAAAATCAGCTTTAACTATAAAAATAATCTTTCCCAATTCTCTTTCTGCTCGAATGTCTTCTAACAGCTAAGCTGCTATTAGTAAGAAAGACATATATCATTTTCAAGATCTTTGTGTTTTTGCTTGTATTCATTCATTCATTTGTTCAAGTTGATGGACTAGAGCAATTGTAGTTACCCAGAAGCATATATAAAAAATACCTCAAGACTTAGCTTGATTGGACACTCAGTGAGTCAAGTGTGTAATGCACAGCCAGAAGAATTAATGCAATCACAGTTGCATCAAAGACGGTGTCAGGTAGGAAAGTACATAAAACTCTCTGCACAGGTTAGGTCATACCTGGAAAATTGAGCTTATTTCTGGGTGACACATTTTCGGAAGGACGCTGAGAGACTGATTATACTCAAAGAGAGTAACCAGAATATTGAGAGACATGAAAATCATGACGTATGCAAACCTGGGTATTATAACACACAGAAGAAATGATTCAGGGTTGGGGATTTGTGTTTGTCTGATTGGGTAAGTGTCTTCAAATATTTTAAAGGTTTACGTTTATAAAAATGTTGTTCTTAGAGAGGGTAGAACTAGTATCAAGCATGATGAACTCCAGAGAGTCAAATTTCCTTGTATCATAGAACTTTCTAACAGCACGTGGAACAAGGTACAATGAACAGCCATTTTTCTTGAGGAATTCTAGGGGAAACTGTACATGAATCCCCTATGAATTGCAATTACACATGAGCCCTTAGATGGGCCAAGCAATTGGTTTGGCCATCTGGAGAGGTTCTTCCTGTCTTACACTCTTTGAAATATCTGCTGAGTATCTGTTGTACATTCCCCCCTTTTTTTTTTTTTTAGGAATTACGTTGGCAAACTGGTTCGAGAAGGGTGAGAAAATACATTTGTCAGTGGTTCTTGTAACTGACATTGTGAACTCAGAGTATGCTAAGACCTTTGAAAGTTCAGTGACAAAAATCAAAGATGTGTGATCACTGCTTAAGCAAACAGAGAGAAATTATGCAAAAGAACACATTTCATTTGTTCCAACATTCATGGTGCAGAGAAGGAAAGCAATGGGAGGAAGGAGAGACACTGGGAAGCCCTGCATTAGTCACTTTCGTTTCAGATGAGCAGCAGGGCATTATCAATGTTCTGGGGATTTACAGATAGTTGGAAAAATATGTATCAATTTTCAAGGAGCCTTTAAGCTCTGCTGACTGTGTTTCCCCAATAGCTTTCAATATAGCCCGGGTCAGAAGCTGCCCAGTAAAGGCAGCTGCCATCTTTCAGCTGACTTTGGGGTTCTGGGTGCTCTTCTGTTCTCTCCTTTTGTCATCAGCCGTGCCTGCTGCAGCAGGAATATCATCCACGTCTTTCTGTCTGAGTCAGGGCTTCGCTGAATTCAAGGTGGCTTTGTTTCTGGAGCCATGAGTCTGTACCTGCTTTCTCAGCTGGGCACCTTGCTTTCATTCACTTCATGGCCTCCATCACTTTTAAAAATAGCTTTGTTGAGGTATAACTGATATACAAAAACCGGCATAGACTTGATGAATGCAATTTGACGAGGGCTTTCGGGTCCATACACCTGCCCCTGGCTAGGTGCCAGGTTTTTCGTTCTCCACTTTCTGTCAGCTTTGGGCCACTGTTTTGTTTTGTTTTTTTTCCAGTTTGGGAAGCGTAACTTTTAACTTTGACTTCCTCAACTGCTTTTTTCCCATTTTCATTCTTAGCCTGAGTTCTATCCATCTTTTGCTGCACCTTAGTTTCCCTAATCCACTGCTGTGCTCGGCCTGATTGTAGCTCTTCCCGGAAACAATCAGATGTAGGTATTTTTAAGTGAACAGCGTCTCAACCAAATGCACTGTCATCTCCCAGTACCTAGAAGAGTTAAGGCTCATCTGTGATGACAACTTCCAACGAAGGCGTGCATGAGGATTTCAGGAAAATGATGCACACAGATTTATTCAATAAGCATTTCATGAGTGGACAATGTGCTAAGTTCTTTGTTAATTACTAAGAATAGTGTATTGGATGGCGAGCCCTCTTCTTAAGGAACATCTCACATTGGGCTCATTACAGCATGTAAGTCCTTCAGTTGTCTCCGACCAATTTACTAAAATTCCTGTGATATTGTATTGGTTTACCGCTATTTGTGCTATACTACCCTCATTTTTCTTTTTCCTTTTATGCTGAACTAAGAACTCTGCCATTTCTTCCCACATTTTTAAGAATACCTCCCCTCTGACCTTCTCAGTCACTCCTGAACACACATTCGCGGTTAAGAAAAGCATCTTAAACTCAAATTTAAATATGGGGCTGTGAGGGTGGTAAATCACACGCAAAAAGCATTTGACAAAGCAATGTATCACTTAATTTTTAAAGACATATATATTTCAAGTGAATTTAATTTGCATATTTCTGACTCATTTCCATTCCATTATCTAAAGTCTTTTTAAAGAGTTGCTGCATTTTTGCATTTTCAAAGGACGCATTTGTGTCATCTATGACTACCTAACCTTTGCTTTCTGGAATTTGACTATCAGAAAATTCTTCCTTTGTCTAATCTTAGTGTCTCTTGCTGAGATGGAACATTCAGCCATCTTCTGGAATTGTAAGGAAGGGGAGAATGTCAAATCCAGTTGGGTTTCACGTCTGTGTGAAAAGCCACACTATAGTCTTTGACCTTTGGTTCTAGGGTTTTCATTAAAAGTTTTGCATCATTTCAGCACCATCTCTGACTACTTCACGTTTATCGAGTTGTGAAAATAAAACCTATCCTTGATGCTTGGTTGGTTAGGATATAATGGGTTGTCTAGTGGCAACATTGAGGTATTCCTTCCACATCGTTTTATAACATGTCTATTAATTCATCTCAACATCATGCTCTCACTAATAAACACTATTGCTGACTTGGGTTTCGGAAGGAGCCTGTTAAAACTTATGTCCTATTGCACTTTACATAAACAATGTCCATGTTGAAATAGTGAAGTGTCATAAGCTACATTTAATTCCAAGACAGCATTTTACAACAACCGGACTGAGTTTTTTTTGTGGAAGGATACCATATTGTATGGAGTTACCCCAGTCCCTGGCACAAAGAAAGTATTCAATATTTTTACCTGAGTCAATAGACAAATGCTAGCAAGTGTTAACTTCATTGAAGGTTTACCGTGTGTTAGGTATTTTGCTAAGCTCTGCATAGGGACTGTCTCAATGCTTCCCAAACCTCCATAGTACAATTATTATCTTCAGTTTGCCAATGGAAAAACTGAAGTGCAGGGAATGTTGTTCAAGGAATACATACACACACACACATATAGGTATATACATACATACATACGTATACATATACATATATATGTATGTATGTATATGAATGACACACATTTAAAGAAAAGTCAACCTTGGGTTCCAGGAAAAATAGTGCCCAGGAGTCAGGAGCTTGTGAATTTCAGTTCTTCTCTGTCTTTTTAACAACAAAATACCCTTAAGTGAATCACCTTACTGCTTCCATGCCTCAGTCTTCATCGGCAAACTAAGTGTTGAACCAGAAAGAAAAACCTTTTGGCCCATAACCTTCCATGACTATTGGTCCCATGAAAGAGTCACACAGCTGAAGGTGTTTGGAGGCGGGCAGGCCTCTGGGTTGGGTGCTGAGCCATGACTGGGGACAGAACACAGGGCTGGGGTCTGTTCTTCCTGTTGGTCCTAATGCTGGGTATGGCCTGTCAGCTGCTGCTTATTTTCCTCGCTCAATCTTTTCTTATCAGAGGCAGAAGGCATAAAGGATGCCATCTGGGATTGCTTGTTTAGATACAGCATGGTGTTAACAAGTTTCTCTCTCCTTACTCTTTCTTGTTTATTGCTGGCTGCAAGGAGCAGGGATACACATGTCCAAATGCAGCTGTCGCCCAGGCTCTGTTCTTCATCATGAACCTGGGGACCACAGGGAAGTGGGAGGCACAAGCCGTGAGTGAGCTGGGGGGAAGGCGAGTAAGTAGCCTTGGGGCCAGGAGTGGGTACTGTATCCTGCAGCACCTAGAAGAGGTCTGAGATCATGTCATTTTCAGCTGTGAAAGCAAAGGTATGAGATTTTATTGACACCTTCTCTGGGAGTCAGTATAAGAGATTACATATTCCTGGGAAGCTGGAGGTTGATAAAAAATGTGGCACTTTTTAACCCTGTTCAGAAATTTCATGTTTACAATTTAGCACAGCATTAAGAGCTTGGGTTTTAGAGTCACACGGGATTTAAAGCCAAGTTCCTCCGCTTGTTAACTAGTAGTGGACGCCGTGATCGCCACATCAAGATTCCCTTTACCCAACCTTTGCACGCACGGCATCTGCTATGAATATTGGCTGCCAGCCGTGTTCAAACCACCCCATGCTTCAGAGAATTGCCTTTGGCGAAAATGCGAAGACCTCCTGAGAGCCAGAGGCTGGCTGTCGGCCTGGTACAGAAGACCTCTTCTTGCCTCAAGGTGGGAACAACTCTATGGTGTGCCTTGTACTTCAGAACTCCGTGTGGGATCAGAGTGACGGTGGACGCCAGCCGAGGCTCCAGTCTTCCCCTAAATAAGTGACTACTTTGGCTCTACTTCCAGGGAAACTGAACTGTGACATTAGGTGAATTTGGGAAGTGACGGCCTCTCTGCTTCTGGTCTCTCCTCTGCTGAAATGAGATGGCTACTAACTCTGACCGTATCATTTTGTTGTAGGTATGAAGTGTTCTTGAAGCACTTAGCATAACACCTGGCACGTAGTGTAGCTATTTATATTATCCGCTATACTATTTGTTATATTACTTGCTACATGGATTGGGGATTCTGATAACATGATGCCTTCTCAAACATGTGGAAACACCAGAAAGAAGAGATTCGCTCCCTTGCTATGGAATAAGCATAATTATTATTTAAACATCCTGGTTCCTAATCAGATTTAAAAACAAACAAACAAACAAAGGAACAGTCTAAACCAATCACAGGAAAGACCTTGAGTCCCCAGGGCCCAGCCTCACGACACGAAGTGACGCATCTGTGGGTTGTGTGTTGCTCTGTGTGCCTGCTGGCTGCTGGTAGTTGTCCATATTTGTGCAACAGAAAACATTGCTCTCCTCAGACAGGAAAAAAATGTATATGTATATACATATATGTCTCCATACTGCTAGTGTCTAAATTAAGAAACGTAAAAGCCAATTCCTGTTAAGCCAGAAGGCAAAACCAACAGCAGTGCCGGCTGTGAAAAGAGCAGACTTCTCAGACTTGGAGCCTCCAGAGACGCCTCTCCCATCGCGCTCATGGGTCCTTTCCAAACTGAGCATCGGAAATTGCACGGCACCCTGGAGCAGATGTTCATTCAGAACGCAATTAACTGAGTGAGGGTCAAAGAAATCAGGGAGTTTTAAAGTGTTGATAGAGCAGTTGAGGAATCAAGAGACCTATGAAGAGGGATTCTGGGGCTGATCCCAAAATCCCCTCGGCACTTTGTGGCCTTGATGGATCCCACCTACTATTTACCATCTGGCTGTTGATATCTTACCCGGGGCCCTTACCTTCGAGCAAAAAGAATTGCATCCATTTATTCATTTATCCAATTAACACATTCCCCCACGCAGAATACTCCAGACACTGTGTGGGGTACTCAGGATGAAACTTGGGTTCATCAATGTTGAAAATCAGAACTGGTAATTCCCAATGTGCTCGTATCCCCCAAACATGAGCTTCCATCTCCCGGGGTTTTGGTGATCTGCAGAAGCTTTCCGTGTACAGCTAGACTATCCTTCCTAAGGGCAGGAGAGCTGATTACTGTCTGACCTCCTAGCCTGGTGCTCAGCACATAATAAGGGCTCAGTTCACACATGGCTTGAGTTGATTTACCCAGCCATTTATAATTTCTGGAGGAATTCATATAGACATGTATTATAATCAGCTCGGATCAATCCATTTTGCTTTTTCGCCCCGTCCCATCTTCAGTACATCCAGTCCTGCGATGCCGGCTTTGAAGAGAGTCCATCTTAATGTCCTAGGGCTGCTGTAACAGACGGCCACCAACTGGCTGGCTTGAAACAACAAATCTATTCTCTCACCATTTCCAGAAGTCTGAAATCAAGGTGTCGGCAGGGTTGGTTTCTTCTGGAGGCTCTGAGGAGAGTCTGTTCCTGCCTCTCTCTTAGTTTCTGGAAGCTGCTGGCATTCCTTGGCCTATAGTTGTGTAAGTCCAATCTCTGCCTCTGTCTTTTCATGGTCTTCCCCTCTGTGCATGTTCTCCCCCTTTTCTTCTCTCATAGGGACATGTGTTGTTGGATTTAGTGCCCATACTAACCCAGGATGAGCTCATCTCAATAGCCTTCATGATTATATCTGCAAAGAGCTTTTTCCATAGAAGGTCATAGTCACAGCTTATAGATGACTCTCTTGAAGGACTGCCATTCAGTCCAGTACAGGGTCCTAAAATTTCCAAGTAAATTTCTAGGAGTGGCAGTTGCTTAGTAAGCCACACACCAGATGCCCAGAATCAGGCAAGGACTACTGTGTGGTCAAATGGGACTTGGAATAAGTGAGTCACATAAACCATGTGAATAAGTATTGAAATCCAGCCAATTGATTCTCCCCATCTCACCTGGGGCTACAACCAGTCCAGTCTGTCAGGCAGATGATCCAGACTTTCATCCTCATTTTTGTTGCTTCTCATGGCTTTCTTATTTCAATGGCAAGATGGTGGGCATTTGGGAGGATGTCACCCGATGTTTTCTTTTACTCTTTGAATTAGAGGAAGTCCTAATTCTACTGATTCTATGTTCCTTCCTCACACCATTCTCTGATATTCTGATCATATCCTTCTTTTCATATCATTTTCCTGTTGAAGCTATTTATAATCTTTTCAGATTGAGCAGAAATGAGGCTTCCGTCCTTACCTCTAACTTGCCCTCTTTTAACCTCAGTTTGCTTTCAAGCACTCATCAGAAGGCCTACCGAGGAGATACTAGTTCCTTCTCACACGGAAACAGAATTTCAAAAGAGAGCCCCATGTGAAAAAGAAAATATATGTTTCTCTTCTCCTTTTCTTAGCATATGCCCCTTATTAAGAACATATACTCCACAATAAAAATAATGTGTCAGAAATCCCATTAAGTTTCTTTTGAGGATCCAGTTTTCATAAGCTTATGTGTGAATTGGATCCAAGAGGAAAATTACTCTTCTTGAATCAAACCTATCTGCTTACCTAACCGGCTGGCATGGACAGGCAAAGCAAAAAATAAAACAGCAAATCCAAACCTTAGACCTGGTTCCAGCCTCTTTTCCTTTGCTATCAATTTGACGTGTTTCGTGAGAGCTGAACCGACCAGAAAAAAAAACCGTTGGGAAAATTCTGGAGACCAAGTTTTTTTCCCAGAGGATGGCTGTCACCACTTGCTCAAGGTTTTTGCACCTTAGAAACTCTGCCAGGATTGGACACACCCAGGCCTGAGCTGATGTGCTGTACGCACCTTCTTGCTTGTCATGAACAAACTTGATCGTTCTGGTGCCTTAACCCTAAGCTTCTTTCTCACTCACAACCTCCAGTCTGATGGATAAGACACAAACTTGATTTTCTTCTCTGTCCAACCAGACTGATCACTGCATCATCTCAGAGATGCCTTCTTCATATGGGATGTTAAGGACAGAGTACCTTGGTCTTGGCTTTAAAATGCTGATTGAATCAAATCTTGTTCCTTTCTTCCTGTGATGTCTCCTCTCTAGCACTTTTCCCAAGCCTGTCTTTGTTTTCTCAGCCAAGGTGCATTTTGCATCTTATATTCTATACGTCTATAAGTTTCTGTCTTTGAACTGAGCAATGTACACTAGCAAATGTTTCACAGAATAAAACTGAGATTGTTGTTTAACACCTACCTTTAGCTGAGCATCAGTTTTCTCCTTAAACAACTGTCCAGGGCCAAGGGGAGTGGCATAATAGAATATTTCATAAGTAAATTTCCTCCATATTGTGTTATGTTCCTGACAATTTGCATTCAGAGTTGCTTCTGAGATTATCGGTTCAGACAGTAAACTCTCCCTGTTCTAAGGGCATCATAGGAAAAAAGCAAAAAGCAAAAAACAAAAAACAAAAAACAAAAAGTTTGCACTCAGAGTGATTCTGTTTCTTTTCATCAGTGTGTTTGATCACAAATGAAATCTAGAAGGGCCAATTAGTACACATTTCCTCAGGGCACCTGAGAGTCAGAGGACAGAGAATTTATTTTCTTGGTTTGCCCTAATCCTTCCACTGCCTGTTTTCATTAGATACCAAGGCCATTAAACATTATGTTGCCCAAGCAGATTTGAGACTCACAGAGATGGGCTTCCTTTGGCCCATCCAGAAAGCTCTTTCAGAAATGTGTTTTGAGCTCTTTGACACACTCTGGGCATCATAAACTCCCGCTGCTTTTCCTCTCTTCCCTCCCCCTCAGTAATCTCTCCCCTTTACTCCCTCTCTCTTACAGCGAGTTCCCTGTTTTTAGCTGAGTCACAGCAGCTGGCTGGCACCTCCAGGGTCATACTGTACGTAACACAGAATCCTCTCTGTTGGCTACCATGGTGCTTCTAAAGAGGGGCTGTGGCAGCCGCTGCAAAGCATCCTGGGTCCTCCAGCCCAGCCCTCCTTTGAAGCCCTGAAGCAAGCGGCTGGCAGCAGCCTGGAGCAGTTCAGGGCCCCAAAGTTCCTGGCTAACACGGCTTCACTGAATCCCCGGGCTCCTGCTGCCGCGGAGATGCTGCTCAGAAGTAAGCCCTTAAGAAATTCAGAACAAAATCCAGGCGGACAGAAGCAGAGTCATATGGCCTCTCAAAGCCAATGGCTGCCAGGAAATAGTCTCAAACCTGCCAGAGCCTTGGCACCAGGCCTTGAGCCCTGCCAGTGGGTGAATAGTGGGATGGGAGGATTGGTCACATTCTCCTTTTCCAGTCAACTGGATTGTACCTGGGCACAGAAGAGCACACATGGAAGCAGGAAGCCACCATCTATCACTTCCTCTCCTGAAAATAAACGCTGGCCTGTTTAAGTAAAACTATACCCTAACCAGGAGGAACAGTACAGATTTTCATGGGTAAAAACACAGTCTTCTGGCTTTCAGATACTTAAAACTGGACGGCTCCCCACTTCCAAAAAACTGTCTGGAGGCTGAATATTTTACAAACTATAGAGTCTGCAGATTTCAGGTTGATTTATTTACCCTTTTTTCCCCACTCCTTTCCACATTATTGATTCCTATCTGATTCTTGCTCTAAGAAATGATTTTCTTTTACAAATAATTTAATAAACCTACTGTTCTGCTAACGATGACGACAGCGATAGCCAAGGCGCACCTTGTTCTCTCTGCAGCTCGGTGGGGGGGAACCTGCAGGTTATTAACATTTCTTAAATGGATGGGTTTTTTCTTTTTCTAACACATATACTTTAGCTTCAAGGTGAAAATAAAGGAAGAAGTAATTGATCCTATATGGCAAATTTTAAATCACTAAGAAGCCCTGCATCACATTCAAGGCATGACTTGTAAGGAAAGTTAAACTGATTTAAACAAATGCTAAGCGACAGAGGAATCTAAAAAGATAAAGTGAGATGAAGGTAGCAGCTGCTTTTGTAACTTTATGGAGACATTAATACAAACTTATAAAGCCGGATTATTTATTATCATAACCATGGTGCATACAGACACAAATGAAAGCAAATAATAAAAAGACAGAAATGGAGCACATCATCTCAAAATATTTACATTTTTCCATTAAAGAGGCTCAGTGAAATACATGAGATAGAGGCTATTTCACCTCAAAAGCCAAACGTTTTAATTAGGATGGTTTTCTTCAGCTGTCAATGCCAGAGAAAGCCAAAGGTAAGCAAAAGTATCACTTCGAAGATAGAGAACAGCAAAGGAAAAAGTGACATTTGAAATGAATGATTCAATGAATGAACACATTTTGAGTGAATGATTCAATGTGTTCAAATATTTTTATTCCTGGTTAAGCCTTTTTTTTTTTTTTTTGCGGTACACGGACCTCTCACTGCTGCGGCCTCTCCCTTTGCGCAGCACAGACTCCGGACGTGCAGGCCCAGCGGCCATGGCCCACGGGCCCAGCCGCTCCGTGGCATGTGGGATCTTCCCGGACTGGGGCACGAACCCACGTCCCCTGCATCGGCAGGCGGACTCTCAACCACTGCGCCACCAGGGAAGCCCCCAGCCTGTACTTTTAAAATTCTGAATTATTTTTTATTTCTTATAACAAAGTCTATATTCTTGTTTCAGTTAGAAAGAACTGATGGTTTAGAGGCAGGATTGAAATGAGAAAAAATACCTCACAATTCTCCTGCAAAGAACAGCACCTGTTCAGAAACAAAATGGAAAACTACATACGGAGAAGAAATAAATGTCTACTAGATCAACAACAGTAACATAAACCACAATGAAAGAAGATGAATTAGAAAAAACAAGAGCTGTTGATGGAAAGAGATGAAGAGGAATGAACTGTCTGACTATGAGGCAATGAATTGCTTAACCTGAGATTATGGTGTAGGTGAGAAATCAAAATGGTTAGTCTAGAAATGTCAGAAGAGTAGACATCATCAAGAACTTCTGCTAGAGTGTTAAGTACCTAGTAGTGACTCAACTAAAGCTTTACTGTTTAAAGACAGGCCTGCTTTGGATGTTTGCAGAGCCTGGAACAAGAGTATAAATGGTGGCCCACTTGCCATGGACCTAAACATTTAAAAGTTTTAAGAAATGGTTAAAGTAAAATATGTTCTATCCACATCCCTTGACAAATATACTTCTCAACATCAAGGAGGCCAGGTTTGAATGCAGGATTCTTGGAAGACTTGGAGACCTGTGGCCCAATATGAAGAGCTGGCCTATGCCCCTGGCTCACCCATTCTCATCCTACCCACCCTTATCTCACCCTTATCTTCCTTCCACACCACAGGGTCTTGTGCCCATGCACATAGACACTTGAGCCTACAGGTTCAACATCTGAACAGCCCACAGCAAAGGGAAGCCCAGGGCCAACCCAATGGCCTTGGAATATTCATACTATGGTACAGCCCACCCTTAGAAAGACAGACCCAGGGAAGAGGCGCACTCAGTGACCATTTGGGGCAGGGTGTTGTACCCAGAGTGTGGTCTAGAAGTGGGAGCAAGGGCTCCAGGAGGGCATGTCCTCTTTGCTCCCCAGTGTGGGAAGCGGTACAGCTGGAGATGGGGTTCAGGGCAGAAGTCTCTGACCCAGGTCTAAGGGCAGTATTAAAATCACCTCATTTACAAACTTCCAACTACAAAATAATAAGTCATGGAGATGTAAAAATAAAAAAATCAAATCACCTACTCTAACTCAGACATTTAATGAGTCTACAAAATACAGTGCATGTAAAACATGGCTTCAGGCGGGATGAATTTCAGGGTTAGAGTCTGTGATTTAATTGCTGTTATAGCAACTGTTTCACTGTAAGAAGGATAGAAAGACAATTGATTTTGGATATTGATCTTGTATCATGCAAAGTTGCTAAACTCACTAGTTCTAACAGCCGTTGTTTTGTTTGTTTCTGCTATATTCCTTAGGATTTTCTACACAATCATGTCTTCTGAGATAAAGACAATTTTACTTTTCTATTTGTCTTATGTCACGGGCTAGAACTTCTGATACAATGTTGAACAGAGATGGTAAGATTGGAGACTCTCTGGTCTTCTTGATCTTCAGGGGAAAGCATTTAATCTTTCATCACTCAGTGTGATGTTAGCTGTAGGATTTTTGATGATACCCTTTATCAGGTTGAGGAAGTTCCCTTTTATTCTCAGTTTTCTTTCTTAAAAGTGTTAATTATAGAGGGACACCGAATTCTATCAATTTTCTTTTCTGCATCCATTGAAATAATTATGCTTCTTTTTTCTTTTTAGTCTGTTAATATGGCATGATTTTAATTTTTCTTAAACCAACTTTGTATTCTTGGGGGGAATAAACCCCATTGATATATTATTCTTACTAGAGTCAATTTGTTAAAATGTTAGAAATTTTTACATCTATGTTCGTGAGGGATATTGGTTTGTAGGTTTCTTTCCTTGTAATATCATTAATTTTGACAGTATAATGCTGACCTCCCAGAATACATTGAAAAATATTCCCTATTCCTTACTTTTCAATGTTTACAAGAGTTTATGCAGAATTGGCATTATTTATTCCTTAAATAGTTGGTAGAATCCATCTAGGAAGCCGTTTGGGCCTGAAGTTTTTTTGGGGGGGTGGGGGGAAGGAATTGGACAATATATTCAATTTATCTAGTATATATAAATTGTGTCTTTGAGCAATTTGTTCATTTCACTTAAGTTGTCAAACGTATTGACCTAAATTATTCATTATATTCTTATTATCCTTTTTATGTCTATAGTATTTATAATAATGTCCCCTCCTCTCATTTCTGATATTGGTTATTGGTATATTCTCTTATTTTTGATCAGTCTGGCTAGAACCTTATCAATCTGATTGATCTTCTCAAAGAATAGCTTTCGGTTTCACTGATTCTTTTTTCTATTGGTTTTATGTTTTTTATTTCTTTGCTTTCCAACCTTTTATTATTTCCCTTTATGTCTCTCTTTCCTTTTTCTGTTTAATTTCCTCTTATTTTTCTGGTTTCTTAATATAGAACATTAGGTCATTGATTAGAAACATTTTTTCTTTCTGTTATAGAGGTTTAGTGCTGTAAATTTCTCTTTAAGTGTGACATCCTGTGAATTTTATATATCATGCTCTCATTTTCATTTCATTCAGTCCAAAATACTTTTTAATTTCCTTTTTGATTTCTTCTTTAACCCATGGGTCATGCTTCCTTTTATAGATCGTACTTTTGGAGTTGTATCTAAAAAGTTTTATAGTTTTATTTTACAGTTAGGTTTTTGATACGTTTTGAGTTAATTTTGATATAATATATGAGGCAGGTGTTGAAGTTGCTTTTTCTACAAAAGGATGCCCAATGATTCCAGTACTATTTGTTGAAAAGACTATTCTTTCTGTATTATAATGACTTTTGAAACTTTGTAAAATTTCAGGTAGACTACACTTTTGTGGGTTTATTTCTGAACTTTCTATTTTGTTCCATTGACCTTTGTACCTATCCTTTCACCATATCACATTGTCATACTGTAGATTTATAATGTCTTGATATCAAGGAGCATGAGTTCTCCAACTTTCCTTCCTATTCAGGATTTTTTTTTTTGGCTATTCTAGTTCCTTTTTTCCATATAAAATTTAAAATCATCCTGTTGATCTCTAGAAAAAACTTTCCTGGGATTTTGATTGGGATAGTGTTGAATAAATCAAGTTGGTATCTTAATAATATTGAGTCCTTCCAATCCACAAAATAGATACATCTCTCCACTTATTTAGATATTTTAAAAATTTCTTTACTCATTTTTTGTAATTTACAGCACAGAGATTCTGAATATATTCCTTTAGATTTTTATATGAGTGCTTCAACTTTTTATACTATTTTGAGTGGTATTCCTGGCTCTGTATGATCTTTCAGCATGGTTCAGCCTGGTCTCTTCTGGTGGTTCTTTCTTGGTGTTAGGCGCTTTCTTCAGATTTCTATAGATTTTCAAATTATTTCTCTGTGTGGCTCTCCCCTTTCTGTGTATCTTTCTTTTCTTTTCTACTCTGCTGTCCCCAATTTCTCAACTTGGTCTCTTCAACTCAGAATCCTGCAGGCTCTGTTTTGTTTTTCCCTCCCTGCCTTGTAGCCTGGATACTCTCTCTAGGCAGTAGGTGGGGCCCACAGCACCCATCTAGTTTGCTTCCCTTCCTGTAGTAATTCTTGTGCTGCATTGCCTGTTAGGCAATGTCTGAAAAAATCACTGTTTCATATATTTTCATCTCTTTTTATCATTGTTTAAGGTAGGAGGGTGTATCTAGTCCCCATTACTCCATTGTGGCTGGAAACAGAATTTTCCAGTACAGCTCTTGACATGAATTATATGTAATATAATTGTACAGTATAACCTTTCCACTCTGCCTCTATTTCAGGCACACTGAACTTCATTCAATCTTCATATATACTGAGATAACTCCCAAAAGGGCCCTTGTACATAGTCTTTCCTTTGCTCAAATTGCTTTTCCCTCCTGCTGTCCACTCAATTCCTACTCACCCTTCAGATTACATGCAGTCATCACTTCTCCAGTGGGAGTATTCTCTGACTTCCCTAAATTGTCAGATTCCCTGTTATATACTCTCATAACACATCTTCATGACATTTACCTCATTTCTAATTTTACATTTACGTATAACTATTTGATGCATGTCTATTTCCTCCTCAAAACTGTAATAAGCACAGGGACTCTGTCTTTGCCTATCATTTTATCCAGTACAGTGCCTGGCACATGGTAGGTGCGCATCAAATATTTGTAGGACAGGTGAACAAAATGAGACTACTTCCAAATTCATCTTTTGTGCAAAGTTTTATTATTTCCTATATTTTCTTTCATAGGGAATGCACCAATCAGTTATTATAGCTTTTCTCCCATAAAATTAAAACTTTCTGTATCTCACCAAAGCAAAATTAACAAAAGGACAACTGCTCTATCAAATTGTAACATCATTCACTATTCGGAGACAACTAATTTAAGTCTTATTGTTAAGTAAACTGCTGATAGGAGAATTCTGCAACGAATTAGTGCGCTTAAATTGCCATTTACTCATCACAGATGCAGTAAAGCCCAACTTGGCACAATCAGGCAAACAGAATCTGACTCATGAGGGATATCAGATTTCCTTACTTCCATTTTGGTTTCATCTTTCTAGTTTGTTTGAAAACTCATAAAAACCATATGATGAGTTTTCAAATAAAACTAGTGGTAGTTCCATGCTGACATTTTGCGCCCTATAGTTTGAGTTTTTACTTGAGGGCTGTGATCCTGGTATCACAAACAAACATCCCAAGGAAATATTCTTGCACTGCATATTACAGTATGAGGTAGATGCGGAATCTGATGGCTAATTGCTTTCCAGAGGGTGGTTCTATCACTTGCATTTCAAGTCAATTTAAATGTTCATACCCAAAAATGACTTATTTGATAGAGTTGTTGTTAATTTGATTGAAACAGTTGCCAGAGTACCCCTGGATGTTTTTTGTAGTTGTAGGAAGAACACACAAATTGATTTACCTCTCAATTTTTGTTATAACTCAGAGTATACCTCAAGGTTAGTCATTACTATTTCCCACTTAAAATAGAGACATACTTTATTATAATCATCCTCAAATACAGCAAATGCTCCCAAAGTTAAAAATAAAATTTGAGATCTATTGAGAGATACATATAAAAGATTTTCCTCCCCTTTGCTTTTGTTTCACTATCTGAAAAATCTGAGAAATAATTGCTACTTATCTTCCCAGCAGAAAAATTATGAGGAATATTAAAATAATATATGTAAATTACTTTGCTGTCAGAAGCCCTGCACACCTGTGTAATATATTACATTGTTAAAGACTCGTATTAGTAGACTTTAAATTTTATCTTAATGCTCAAATAAGTAATTCCCATACACAGCTCAATGTATTGGCCCTAATTTTTCTTTTTAAGGAGACAGGTGCTGCTTTAATTAATTTGAATGGACACAGATTTAAAATTGCCCCTGTAAGAAAGCATTGTTGTATTAATGCTACTAATATTAAACATAGTTAGAAGCTTGTTCTCATTTCTGTGGGACTTCTACCTGTTTTGAATGTAGCACTTTTATTTAATAATTCTGACCTCCTGGTAGAAATGCAGCATTCTTGGTGATGTACAATAATAACATAAAACGCCTGGGTTTTTGGAGTGAAACATTTCTGGATTCAAATTCCATCTTTGCTACACATTAACTGTGTGACCCAGAGCAAGTTCCTTTTTCCCTCTGTGGGCTTGCTTATGTTCTCTCTGTGTCAAATGAGTGATAATCCCACAGGGTTTCCTGGGGATTAGTGACCTTCATGTAAAACACTGAGTACAAATGGGATAGTCACTGACTGGCAGTTATCATTATTACTAAAAACCGCACTACGCATGCAATAGTGTGATTTGGCATTAATAATTAAGGAAAAAAACTATACAGGCATGCCTCATTTTAGTGCTCTTTGCTGTATCGTGCTTTGTAAATATTGTGAGTTTTACAAATTGAAGGTTTGTGGCCATCCTACATTGGATAAGTCTATCAGCACCATTTTTCCAACAGCATTTTCTCACTTTGTGTTTCTGTGTCACATTTTGGTAGTCCTCACAATATTTCAAACCCTACACCAGCAAAAAAGATTATGACTCAGTGAAGGCTCAG
Organism: Monodon monoceros; assembly: GCF_005190385.1. Taxonomy (NCBI): domain Eukaryota; kingdom Metazoa; phylum Chordata; class Mammalia; order Artiodactyla; family Monodontidae; genus Monodon; species Monodon monoceros. The sequence continues at coordinate 20,937,007 of NW_021703770.1, read as the reverse complement.
ATGATGGTTAGCATTTTTTAGCAATAAAATACTTTTAAGTTAGGGTATGTACATTGTTTTTTAGACATTATGTTATTTCACACTTAATAGACTACAGTATAGTGAAACATAACTTTTATAGGCACTGGGAAACCAAAAAATTTGTTTGACTTGCTTTATCGCGACATTTGCTTTATTACGGTGGTCTTTATTACGCGATATCTCTGAGGTCTGCCTGTACTTAGAGATGGTTTTCTGTGTTTGGTCACCATGTGATTTATAGGCATTGTTTTATGTAAGTCTCACAAAACTGTAATACTGTCTTTTTATTCCCCATTTTGCAGATATGGAAACGGAGGCTAAATGAACTAAAGTAATTTGCTCCAGGTGGAAACAGGATTTGAATTTAGATGTGTTGGATTTCCAAGTCTGAGCAACAAGCCTTAATTCTGAAACTGAACTGTTCGTCTGCTGTTTAAGTTTCTTCTTCAATAAATGATACAGATGACTATCTATATTGAGGTATATCTTTTACTCTGTATCCAGGATTTTTTGTTTGTTTGTTTCCTTCTGCATTGTTTTAACAGCTTTTGAGGTAGGAAGCAATTTTGTGAGTTTGGTTAAATAGGAAAATGCAGGATAGCTTTCAAATTTGCTTATGTGTATATGTATTTTTTCTAGAATTTTGAATATTCATTCATTACCATACATTATCACCAAAGTTATAGTGAGGGGCAATGGAACTGCTGCCTATATTCCAAAACCATTTCCCTAGGAAGTACAATGTGATTTGCAATTTATGTAGGAGGAGTTACCGCCCCATTTTTCTTCTCAAAGTCTCTCTAGTATTAGGACAAACACATAGTTAGATCACCTCTGATATTTATGATCTTTTGCCTGTTACCTCTCCTTCCAAAATGCTAATTTCTAATTGAAAACCACCTGACAGATAAGAAGGCCCTTGAAGACCTATGGCCTTGCTCCTAGTTTTATTATAAATGACTGAATTGATAGGTAACACGGGATATATGAGGATAATACCACTTGGAATATTCTGTGAAGAGTTCATCAATTGTATTCTACATCTCTGCTCAACATTAATAAGCTTACAGACTCACAAAGGATATGAAAGAGGTCAAAGGAAGATTTCACAGTTTGAATATTATTTTAATTTTAACTAAAGCAATACATGAACATATTTTAAAAAATCAATTTGCTACCACAGATTTATTATAGAAGTATTACCCTCTGCCTTCTCTCTATTAGTTCTGTCTCTGAGACACAAAAAACATTTAACTCTTTAGACGTTATTTTCTGGAATTTATCTCCATATTTTTAAGTAATATAATTTCTTGATATATAAATTTTGGTGCTTTTTACTCCTTTTTGATAGATGGGAATTTAGATCACTTATACCGACCCTCTTCTTTCTTCCCATTCTTATTATACTCATAGCAATGTTTTAATTAGACTAATAATCAGTGTTTACATGCACATGACCACAGAAATACCATTTGCTTCAAGGCATGTAGATACTATGTTTATACGTCTTTCTTAAGCATCTGTTTGTTTTGCCAATGGTTTTTAATCACTTTTATTATTTTCTAGGTCTATTTGTCATGATTCCCTATTTAATACTTTTTCAAATGCACCGTTATACTAGAATTTTTTTTCCCCTTTTTTCTGAATCTCTCCCTTCCAGACCCAAGAGGACAGTATTTGATCATTTAAAATAATTAACCATTTGCTTATAAGCTATGGAACAGTGGGGAAAAGGTCTATATGGATTACCTTTATGTTTCCAATGCCTAGGATAGTGCTAGGCACATGGTATATTACATACTCAGTACATACTTGTGGAAAGAATGGGTATACAGTGTGGTTTAAATACATGCACTTTGAAGAAAGAGGGAGCGAAATATCACATTCATTATCACAAGCTCTTAAATGATCTCAGCATTGAACAAGGAAGCAGAAGGTATTAGAGTACTTTCGGGCTTCCCTGGTGTCACAGAGGTTAAGAATCCGCATGCTAATGCAGGGGACATGGGTTCGAGCCCTGGTCCGGGAAGATCCCATGTGCCGCGGAGCAACTAAGCCCGTGCGCCACAACTACTGAGCCTGCGCTCTAGAGCCCGCGAGCCACAACTACGAAGCCCGTGTGCCTAGAGCCCGTACTCCACAACAAGAGAAGCCACCGCAACGAGAGGCCTGCACGCCGCAACTAGAGAAAACCTGCGTGAGGCAACGAAGACCCAACGCAGCCAAAAATAAATAAAATAAAATAAATAAATTTATATATATATAAAAAAAGAGTGCTTTCACAGTTTTCCTCTCCTTTCTATTGTTGTTAAGGAGGTTAACAATTCTTTATGGGATGCTTTTGTCCCACAGACTGGTTAAATCCAACTCTCTCTTAGTTTTTCTATTTATCTAATTAAAATTTTAAAGACGAATTCAAAACACTTTCTTAGTAGAAAAATAACGCCACACTTTCTATCTTAAACCTCAAGTTCATTCCCCCCGACAGGCAGGCATCTATCTCATTTTCAGGCTGAAGGACCGTGGGAAGTACAAAGAGTAGCGAAGTGTCTGGAACAGAGCAAACTGGCTCTCTTTGACTCATCCCCCATTCGTCCTCTTCTGCTCCTTGTCAGTGAGAACTTGAGTTCTTCAAACTCTGCTATTTCCAAAGCGAATATTTTAAACCCTCAGTGGCTATAACTCTCCTACGACAGTGTAAACTCAACCAACTCATAAAACACAAATATAGATTTGTCTACATTTATTGATAAAGTGCTTGCAGCATTATCCAGAATTAAGGTGCTGAGATGAGATTTATAGCTTGCCCTTGGAGTGAGAAGAGAGGAAGAAGAAGTTTGGCTGAACTCAACATAAAGTGACGTGAAACACTGACACGCGAGAGTCGACATGCCGCCGTCGCCTCCTTGCTCACTCCTGAATTGGTTTCCAACACACCTGCTACTATTCCTTTTCCTTATTTACCTGTGATAGTACAAGGAAGCAGGGATACATCTTTCCCTGCGTTGAGCATAGGGGGAGGCCATGGGAATTCTGGGGAGTTGCTTTACTCTAGAAAAGGAAGGCATTTTCCCTGAATCTGAAGTTTCAAACTCTTCTCTTAAGACACACTGTAATTAAACAGCTTGTGTGTCGCTTCATAAAACATATGGGAAACCATCGCTTGTTTTACTCAGGATACGGTGCTCTTGTGGGGAAGATCTATCAAGTCTTTGTCTAAGGCTTTAGTTATGAACAGAAATTCATTGGCAAATGTCAGGTGACAGAAGAGAAGGTTAGTCATAGAATCAAATGCAGTGCAAATCTGAGGACATTTAACATGGTAAATATTGTCCCCTGCACCTGAATTTCAAAACAACAAAGAATCAGGACAGAGAAAGCAAGTGTCCTTGTTATAAAGGAAAGCTCTGAGAACGTAGCGAGTGAAACTCTCTTTTGCCTTGAAAATCTGCTGCGAGCCTGGGAAACTAAAGATGCTTCCTTTGGTAACTCATCTTGGCCTCTGATGTCCCTTTAGTCAATCTATTTGTCTTTGTCATGTCTCCAATGGTACAAGAGCAAGGGCTAAATTGAAGCTAAATCCAATTCAGAACATAGCGGCAAACTTTAAGCTGCTGTCAGAAACAACCCTTAAAAATCCCATCTCCCAATAATACTCTGTATTTTAGCATCAAGACTTAATAACAAATGCTTAGAATGACAGTGAGAGGAGTGGCATTTTTTCATAGGGAAAACAAAAGAATGGGAAACCCCAGAATGTATTGAACTCTGAGTTGCCATTATTTACCTTATCAGGATTTCTTCTGCAATTGTCCTCATTAACAATTTCAATGAAAGCCTAGTTTTCCCCAGTCAAAATGGGGAACATTCTCCCATACTGGCCATGAACATTTATGAACTTTAAGATCTGAAAATGTAGGCAAATGTTCAATATTTAAATTAGTCTTTTCTAAAATTACCCATATCCCAAAGTCTTCATTCTAGGTGAGAGGCAATGAGTATAAATAGGAATTAAGAGTTAACAATTTGAAAGGATTTTAATTCTGTTATGTAAAGCTTTTTTTCCTAATAAAGAAGAATATATTTTCATTCATCTTCTTATTAATGACAGGGTTTCTGAATGTGTGTTAGTGCCATATCCTCCAAGGCTCATCCTATTTCAATTTCAGTGATGGTCTCTCATCATCTAAGAAATTCATTTCGCAGTCCCTAAACTTGTTCTTTCCTTTGCCCTCAATACTTTTTATTCAGAACCTTTACAAGGCTCACTACTTCCCTTCAAACTGATAAACTTTTAGGTGTTACCTTTCTTAAGAAACTTCCCTATCCACTCTTTCCATTTCAAATCAGTTCCTTTCTCCTTACAGTATTTTAATTTTCTTTATAACACTTACAATATCTAAAAAACACATTATTACTACAAATACATTAATATTATTGTTTTAAAATTATATCGATTGTTTACTTGACTAGTTACTGTCTTCACCCATAAAATATAAACACTTAAACAACACGGAGTTTTATTTTATTCACTTCTATGCCTCCAGTGTTTACTATATTACCACCACATAGTATGTCCTCAGTACATATGTGTTCAAAGACTTTTTTGAATGAATACATACATTATTGAACCAACATGATATAAGTCCAAATGCTTTGCAATGTATATAATCCTCAACTCAAGGCTTCATTATAAACTTTTGGTCCCAACTCCCAAAACTTCTACATGCATGGCCTATGTTTCACCCTTATTGAATTACTTCTTATTAACTATGATACTTTAGAAATCTCTGCCTTTGCCTATGAGGCTCAGTTCTTGTGGAGAGCTACCACTTGATTTCAAATGTCACTTGCTGTGTGAAAATATTTCCAGTTCTTCTGGACTGAGCTCTCTCCCTATGTTCTCATAGCATGTTATATAAATTTCTGTTATAGTATTTACCAGATTCTAGTGTAATTTTTGGCTGTACAACTGTCTTATGACATTTTATGCCTAGAGTCTTGCGAAATGGCTGGCATATATATATTAAGTACTCTGGACATGTTTACTGAATAAGTAAATCCTATAAGCTCAGCAATGGTCTAATTTCTAACAACAAATCATTTCATAACGTATTTTTTTCCAAATTCAATATTATGCTCTAAGGATGTTTCAGTTCTTTCTGGACTCTCTAAGCAATTGTGAACGGCAAAGTGAGCAAAAGGAATGTTGGTCATGTAACCTGGAGAAGGCCGCAGTTGACGTTTAATAATATTCAAATACTTGCAATGAACAAAGCTAAATGACTTTATTATTTCCCCTCAAAATAGCCAAATGAGAATAGACTGGTCTTTTTATGAGTGTGTTTTTTAGGTAAGCCTCTTAATAAAGCTTGCTGATTAGAGACTTATGAATTGTATTTCTAAGAAAGGGTGTGGAGTCTCATCCTCTGCCAGTGTGAAGGATATACTAGACAGGTATCTTTTTAAGAAGCCTACACGAACTAAAGGATGTTTTTGCCAGCCTATAATTCTACGAAATCTACTTTTCTAAGACCAAGAATCAAGATCCACAAGAGAAATTACTGTAGTTAAGAATAAACATATCCTTAAAAACTGAGAAAACCTCATCTTATTTTTTTTTTTTTGTATATGTGCTATTTTATGATGGGTAAAGGTTAACTTTTTTTTTTTTTTTGGCGGTACGCGGGCCTCTCACTGTTGTGGCCTCTCCCGCTGCGGAGCACAGGCTCCGGATGCGCAGGCTCAGCGGCCATGGCTCACGGGCCCAGCCGCTCCACGGCATGTGGGATCTTCCCGGACGGGGGCACGAACCCGCGTCCCCTGCATCGGCAGGCGGACTCTCAACCACTGCGCCACCAGGAAAGCCCGGTAAAGGTTAATATTTAATCAATATGCTTTACATTTGGGAATCTTTGAAAGAACAAACAGTGTTAAAATTTTTTTTCTCTAAAGGAAAACCAAAATAAAAGTAACATTTCCATTATAGATTTAGAGGTTAGATCCTGCATGTAGAATTAAGCTGAGCAAGAAATCGTAAGTATTTTTTACTAATATTCTTTTAAAACCACTTTCTTCTATTATCAGGTAGCAGCAGTTACAGTGAATGTTAATGTGACTTGATTCCTTGTACAGTAGAGAGAGTGTTCTCTTAAAAGGGATTTACATTCTCTGGTTCCTTGCAAATCTGTGTAAAGAAGACATCTAAAAATAAATTTGAAGGGACTTCCCTGGTGGTCCAGTAGTTAAGACCTTGCACGTCCAACGCAGGGGGCATGGGTTCCATCTCTGGTTGGAGAACTAAGATCCCACATCCCACATGATGTGCAGGTGGCCAAAATAAATAAATAAATAAAGATAAAGTTGACGTTTACTGCGTTTGACAGTGTTATTATATTAGTATCTAATACCTTTAAATATTAAAGATTATTGAGTCCAATTTGCCCCTATGAGTGTGGGAGAGCAAACAGCAAATCCCATCAATGGGAAGTTTAAGGATAAAGGTTTTCTCAACTCCCGCCTTCTGCTAAGACACAAAGTGGAACCCCTGTGGTGCCAAGTGCCTGGCCCCGCTAAATGCTCAGAGAATGTTAGCCTCTCTGGTGGCCGGTGACCATTATAAAGAATGGCTGAGAAGAGCAACCGAAATCTGTTTCTTTGATAGTCCTTCCACTCAGCTTCCCCAAGATGTTGTTGGAATTCCCCTTGGGAAAGAGTCCTCTCAAGTTGAGTGGAAATGGCAGTGAAAGTTCTTAGGGGTATGGCCTGTGAGAGGTCGGAGAACCTGGAAGGAGGCTGAGGGAAACACTTCTCTGTTCCATGGCTCAGGAGGACCCATGCTTGCCTTCAGCCATGGCTCCAAAAGAAGAAGACAAGAGTTGGAGAGAGAAGCTAACTCTAGAATGGAGATCAAGCAGGAAATTAAAGCCACCGAACATTTTCTCACCCACAGGGTCCAAATCTTTTCCTAATTCAGACACACGACTGGAGTTTATTTCCAGTTCAATAGCAATGCTTTGGCTTTTAGAGAGAAGTTGACGCCAAAATGTCTCTTTTCAGGAAAAAGAACGTGAATAAGGAAATGACATGATCATTGGATCCATGCTCACTTCTGAGAACAATTTAATTCTTTCAACCCTTGCCAAAGTCATAGATTCTACTTTAGTCCATGTAGTATTTAAAAAGTTACACTCTGCTACCTGAGTTTTCATATTTCCTTATATTTACTTGCTTAGGTTGAAAACTGACCCCTACATTGCTCTTTATATCTTTACTAGATTTACTTTGTGGTTTTTTTTTTCTTTTTTACTATATTTAATGTGCAGTTACGCTTGCAAAATGGATTGTAATTCGCCAAGAAAAGCGCTTTGATAAAGGGAAAAAAAAAATCAACAAATTGCAGGATAAGAGACAATCCTAGCAGGACTCCTCTCCTCCAATTCGAAACCACACTTGTGACTTTCACGTGCATCCATTTCATGTTTAGGTACCTTGTGCATCAGTATCTTGCCAAGTTTGTAATGGTGCAGAGGACATAATGCTTTTCTTCCTTAAAAAGGGAGGAAGAAAGAACTGGAGAGAGGGAAGAAAGAAGGAGGGAGGAAGGGAGGAAGGGAGAAAGGAAGGAAGGAAAGAAAGAAGGAAAGAAGGGAGGACAGAAGAAGGAAAGAAAGAAATGAATTAAATGAAGAATATTCCTCCCTGAAAAATATGTGGGCTCTTTTCCCAAATAATCTGCTTATGGGAAAAGAAAAATTCCACCTGAAAGAGGAAATGCTTCCTGAAAGAGGAAACTAGGAATTTCCTAGTTAAATTTGTATGCATTTATATGAAAGTTTTAGGTTGACTAGTGAGAGAATATCTCTGAGTAATTATCCCAACATCCTAAGGAAGTTTTGTTCAATGGCTCAGCTCACTGAAGAAGTGGGATTTCATTCAATAAAATGTTTTTAGAGTCTTTTAATACATTTTAGAGTTACGGAAAAATAATAAGAGTGTGACTACGTCTACATAACCAAAACATTTTGATAAAAACTGAAAATCTCAGAGAGTAAATTGAATATCCTATTTTCCTATACCAAAAATCTGCATATGGAAGTTTGATAGAAACCGTCATTAGGTAACTTCTCCCTGGCCAAACCATCACACTCGAGGAAACACACACCAGCTATGTGGCCCTTTTTAATGTTTCCAATTACATTGTTTCAGACCCTTTACTCTTCTCTTACCATTCAATCCTACTTTGCCTACTTATCTTTTCTACTAACCTACTTAGGTTATAAGTAGTAGGTTTGCCTACTAACCTACTTAGGTTTTAAGTTTTTTGATTAGCAATGCAGCCCTCATCTTATTCTGGTAGTATTAAACTAGCAATACATTTGAATGATAGCGAGCTAGTAAGATGAGGTCTCTAACGCATTTGTGCCTTTTGCAGAGATTTGGGCAATGGTTTTCAACAGCAGAGATCTTGTCAAATGATTTCAGCTCTTTGGTTCAGCCTTCTTTCTGGGGAAATATGGAGTAGTAACGATGATAATAATCATATATCTTCAGGCAGAGGGCTTGTAGAACCACTGTCTCTTATACCCATGAAATTAGTTCTTTTAGGAAGAGGAAAGTCCCAGCTTCCCACTCACTAATATCATATTCACATAAGAGAGTCCACTCCCATCTCCTTATCATCCTCACTCATCTCCCTTTGCACCAAATTACTGAGGATGATTAACAAACACAGACATGAAAACTGGACCAACAGCTCTTTAGTCCATGATTTGAAATGGTATTAGAGATGGTGGGTTACATATGCATTATCGGAGAAGCTTGGATGTCTTTGGGGAAGGAAGGAGGCAGAAAGAAGAGAAATATGTATGTTCCATTTCATAAAATGTAAAGTAGAGTAAAATAAAAATCCCCTATTCCTCTGCAAAGCAAGATAAAGAATTTCAGATTCTCTTGATGGATCAAGGTACAGTGTGTCGATTTCACTTTAAAACCATACCATTGCCAAGTCCGCATAAAATGAGAGGAGGCAAAGATAAGTAGACGTGAAAGTATAATTTATAAACTAGACCTTCATCTATAAAATTGAGTGAAAAACAAACTTACCCAACGGACATTTGGAAGATATTATTAAATATTATAGAACCCATCCTCACATACATTTGGAGAAAAAGAATTTACAAAATAAATGTGACTTTAAAAATCCTCTATCCCTATCACCCACAAAGGTAGAAAAGTGAAATTGGGACATCCCTCCATTGTCACGTGGGCAAGTGATAATTTGTAATAATTATGCTATTATTTACACATCCTCTCTGAAATAAACTCTATCTAAAGAATTCAGTTTGTTGCTCTGGTCCCATGAAAAGCTTTCTAAAATAGAAAACAATGGACATATCGTCAACACTAGAATGCTATTTTAAAATATATGGATGTACTGGAAAGAGTTCAGACAACATCAGAAGGAAGAGTTTGACTTACTGCATGAAAAAAAGATTAAAAGAGTATGTATAGCTTGGCTAAGCAAGGACTAAGTGGGAACATGCTAACTGCCTGCAAATATTTCAGGGGTGTGAACACAAAGAAGTGGGGCGAGCGGGGTTTTGGTGGCTTTAAAGAGAAGACTCAGATTCACAAATCTAGTTCATCTCTTTATGTTTAATCCTATTGGGACTGAGAATCTTATAGTGTTACAACATTTAGGTAGAAATTTCCTAACAAAGAAGTTTGCAGCTTGTTTTTTTGGGGGGGGCATTTTTTTTGGAGGGGGAGCATATTATTTGGGGATGTGTTAAAACTAGATAGGAAAGTAAGAGAAACTACATCCATAATTGTCAGTCACATCTGCCTCTAATTAGAGTGATAATTGTGTCATATTAAGGGCATAATACATGTAACTTACACAAATTGTAAAGATCCAGAGAGAAACTATATTACAGTTATGATTTAAAGAGTATTACCAATGTATTTAAAACAAAATACTCGGAAAGGAGATGAATAAAAATGTAAGTTCAAAGAGTTGGATTAAACCAAAACCCTTGAGAAGGTCGTGATGTCCTTAGCAAGAAAGTTAGTGCTATCAAAGTAACACTAATTTAAAATAATTATGTTTCTATGTCTTATTATATAGAGTAGTATATTTCTATATTACCTAACTTCATATAATTTAACTGAAAGCATATTATCATTGTGCTACCAGGGAATGTTCCAGTCTGACTACCAGAGTTTAAGAAATGTTTTAGTCAACATTAGGAAACATTATCACTTAGCTAAATTAAGTACTATTATATAACAGGTGTAGTTGAATACACAGTTGCAATACAATGACATTTTTTTCCTTAGGATATAATGAATACAATAGAGGAAAAGGGTAACATAGTACAGGAAAAAGGCAGTGCTCAATAACTTCTAGTCTGCTGCCAACCTATTTTCAATGTAAACAAGGTAAAATTCCTTACCCAGAAACGCCTTTGTAACTCCAACGTATTTTTCACTTACTCTCGCCCAATATTTTCTGACTTTCACTTTGTGTTTGAAAGTTGAATAAGTCATTTAACTTGTACGTCTTGTACTTCTGTTCTTGAAATAGTTTATATATATGTAGATTCAAATCCTTCTTTGAAAAGACACTTTTAACTGACAATGAATAACTAACTTACATTGGATATAATTACTTTTAGCCTTAAGACTTTGGCATGCCATCTACTAGAAAATCCATGCCAGGGAATACCAGCCACACCTACCGATGAGATGGCCTTAAGAAACACACTCATTTATTTTCCCCTCTGATACTTGATAAGTCAAAATAAATGATGACTGTGTAAAGACATTTTGATGTCTGTACAGATAGGTAGGGAGTATTCATTGTCAATGAAATTTTGAAATATACAGCCGACATTCCAATACCCTAAAGAGTGCCATATAGAGAGTTTTCTTCATCAAAATAGTTCAGATTTAAATTCATACCGAATTAATTATGGAAAACTTATACAGTATATGTGTATTTAATAATTGTTACTGACAAGAATATGGTTACTTGTAGACATGGACTCTATAATGATCTGCAAAAATAAAATCTGGTTGGTGGATTATGGCTGATAGCTGATATTTTTCCAAAATCCAAATTTTTGTCATTCTTCTAAAAAATTAACATTTAATATATATTATTCATTCAATAATAGTGTTGTTACATGAATTTTCTTGTAGTAAATACTTCCAAAGTGAGAGAAGTAAATCAACTTACTTTTCCTTAGAAAAGATAACTCTTTTGCTTACACATCCCATTTTATGGATGTGGTATTGCCATTTGTCCCTGTTTACTTTTTAAAGGTACCCAAGCCTTGCCCACAGGCTGCATTTTTCTCTGTGCCTTTTATTCTTGCCCTAAATTTCAGAAGATAAAAACTTAAAAAAAAAATAAAACCATGCATGACCCTGCCAAATGCTAGCCCTTCCTCTTTCATACAGGTTTTCTTTTCAACAGTGTTCTACACATGCAGATCCCTCACTGTGGACCATTTTACAGAGGTAAGTGCTTATCAACTAATGCCAATAATAGAAATCTAAATAATTTTTGAGTGACCAGCAAGCCTCTACTGTTTACTAAGTATGGATATGTGACTACCTTTTACCAAGAGAAAGACAGCAGCTCTGGGAACAAAAGTGATTCAGACACAATTGGGCTCAAGTGAAGAACAGTGTGGGTTCTTCAGGTCTGGCAGAGTCCACCCACCCACAAACTGTCAGGACATTCCTCTCTTTTATTGTTGCTCCCATAATTGGAGCTGCCATGCTTCTCCGAAGGAGATTTGTGACAAGTCCAAGTACAATCTGGTTCTGAAATATCTCCATCTCACGCTTCCTCTCACCTCCCCTGGCATCCTCCACAAAACAGATTCAAGTTGCCTCTACCTGTAAGCAATCAAAGGCAGGCAGCATCATGCCTTTGGCATCAAGTACAGAAAGAACAAAACAAATTAAAATGCTTTTGAACTTAAAGAGTTTGCTTGAAAGATGTAATTTTTAAAGTCCTTTGTTCACTAATATAATATTTCTTTTTCCTGTAAGAGAGTGAAATGAAGGAATCATTCAAGGGAGGAAAATATTCATTTGCTAAACAACTGAGTGTCTATCACGAGCCCCAGACATCATAGACATTACGGATACTGAGGATACAATGACTAAAATATCTTTTTCGCTGGGAGGAACATTTCAAGTGCCCTTGGTGTGGGTGGTATTGTATTTCAGTAGGATTTTTCTGTATGCTTCTAATGGTTAAAAGTATACCTGGGGATACACTGTATAGTCTTAACAGAAAGTGGTCTTATGCCTTTCTTTTATACATTAAGAAAAATCATATTTAGATCTGATACCGACGTTTGGGCAGTACTAATCTATAGGCACTTCAAGGAAGTAAAGTAGTATTTAAGCATCTATTTTCCATCTGTGCATATATGTATCCCAACATAGAAGTGTATGCATACATACATATATGTTTCTATTTCAGCTAAGATCCGCTGTAAATATGTGTCAGTTTCAATCTTAATTATGATATGTTATTATATAAGATGTGGGTACCACAGGATATGTTTTTCCTTTCCATTTCATTCCCTAGAATAAAAAGAAATGAAAAAAAAACTAGATAAAACAAAAAACCCAAATCTGATGGAAAGATATAAAAAAAGAAAAATTAAAAACAAAACCCTAAGCCATGAGTGTTTCAAGCCAAATATTTACAAAGATACCTATATACTTATGAGCTGGATGGGAGGTTGAATAGGGTTGAGTAAACCTTTTTTAGCCTGAAGTTAGGCAATGGGGAGAGGAATCCAGAAGAAGGAGATTTAGGGCTCCAGTGTAAATGGTGTTGAAAGAGGAAATACAAGACTTGGATCAATTTCTACGTACATCACAAAATAACCAGGGAGATCTTGCTCAATCCATCTAATCCCCCTGCCTTGATTTCCTCTTCTGTAAAACCAGGGGGTCTAGACAACTCTTGTGCATACAACAAACATATATTGAGTGCCTGCTGGTGGCCAACTCTACAGTTTAGAAAACATTTTCACATAAACTCTTTATTTCATCTTGGCCTTATGTTAACCTGGTATAAAAATGATTACAAACCTACTTCACATGAGTGAAGAAAGAAGTCAGGATTTAGGGGAGTTTACTGAAAGTCTAAATGCTCTCTAGATTCTCTTCCAGATGCTAAAAATTATCTTTAAATTTCTAACTTTAAGTGAGGCAGAGGATCAAAGAGTAATATGTACAGTAACCATGTGGACACAATTCTCTTCATATTCCTCTTCCATCTCTTTCAACTCATTTCCCACCATTCCCTTCCTGTTCTCTAATCTCTTCTTTCTACCACCACATACATTTATATTTTCCTGTTCAGTAAATATTTTAGGCTCTGTCGGCCTTACAGCTTCTGCTACAACTACTGGACTCTGCTGTTGTACCATGAAAGCATCCGAAGATACAGAAATAAATGGGAGTGAATATGTTCCAATAAGACTTTACTTACAAAGAGAGGGAATGGACTGTATTTGGCCTGTGAGCCATGGTTTGCTAACATCTAAGTTGACTTTAAAAATAAAAATATCTGGTAATAATTCCAAAGTTCATGTAAAATATACAGCTTAAAATAGTTTAATTACACTCTAAAGTCATGCATTTTATGTTTGATGGGAGCATAGGGTTATCCAATAAATTTATAATATGATCCTTTATAACAAATAAAGGCACAATAGTATGTTAGCTGGTGTTACCTTTATAATTGTATGTGTGATTGAAACTGTTCACATTTGTTGACATTTATCTTACAAAACTTGTTAAGACTCTTGAAAAAGGCCTGAAGAATTTGTTTTGTTTTGTTTTTCTGGTGTGCACAGGGGCATGATGGAGCTGGAGTCTTGTATTTGGATATTAGATAAAAATTCTATCTTTTTCTTCATTAAATTAAGTCTAGTATCTGGAGCTACAATAAGTTATTAAAGCAGAAAATAAAATTAATTAATTATTGACCCCACAGTCATCAGGTAATCAAGGATATGTATGGAACGCCATCTATCTTATTTGTTAGGTATGATGACTGATATCTTGAAGTTTCTTCTTCCAGCATCATATGGATATAAAACTGACCTCCTAGCCAAACCTGAAGATTCTTGGAGTTTGTGCTCTTTGCTAATAATATTTTAAGTAAAATAGACCAGGAAGTCAATCAATAAATGTATTTAAGCAATTACTTTTCTGCTTTGCAATTTGAATGAGATGTGATACTAATGACCAAATATGGGGTTTGTAGCATCTCAACAAACACCATCTTTCCTCTTTATACCATCATGTTTGCTACACCTTTTATCTTCTGCAGTAAATATTTGTTAAAAACTCTAAAGGGATAACGGAGGGATGGGGACCATATTTAACCTCCTGTTTTAAAAAACAGGAACTTGGACAAAATATATAAAATAACTCTTTTCAGACTTTGAAACACCAGCAATGCAGGACCTTAATCCCTGAAAGAAAGGGAAAAATGAGGTAAAACTTAAGATCACGTTGTACTGACTGGGGACACATTCTGGGCTATGGAACGGGAAGCTGGAATCCTAAGTAGAAGGTAGAGGTCTTGTTGAGTTGAGAAGTCTGAAAACTGAGAAGAAGTCATCAAGTCTGAGCTAGTGGGAAGTTGTGTGGCATAGTTCTGGGGAGGAGGGAATCATGAAAAACATTTCTATACTCTCTGGAATACGAACATGCATGTATGTATGGTAGAAATCCATAAGACTGTGCAACATTGTAACTGGTGTTCTGTGAGTTGAATTGTTCTCAGAGCTCACACAGGACTGAGAAGCATTTAAGTCCCCACCAGTCAGAATAGAAATTGCTTCATGGTCAACTGGAAAATTTAGTGGAAACTGTAGAAGGGCTGGTTCTTGTAGTGAGACTAAAATATCCAAGAGTAAAGGCTATTTGAGACCCACACAAACAAAGCTTAGGAATTAAAATTAGCCTCAAAAGATCAAATCAAAATGTGAGTACTTAACTGTCTTTCAGAACAAAGCCAACAGCCATTAAAGAAAGACAACAAAATCCAGAAAGGTAACATTAAAAATTCACAGTGTTCAGCATCCAATGAAAGATTATCAGCCATTCCAGAAGCAGGAAAATGTGACCCATAACTAGGTGACAAAAATCAGTCATTAGAAACAGATAAAAATAACAGCAGAGAAAAAATTAGTAGACAAAAGCATTAAACAGCTCTTGTAATCATATATTGCAGTATTTAAAGGAAAACATAGAAATAGAAATATGGAGGCTATGAAAAGACACAAGAGGAATGTCTAAGAGTGAAAATTACAATAGCTCAAATGAGATATTTACTGAATATGTTTTTTTCTTATTGAAGTACAGTTGATTTACTATATTGTGTTAGTTCCAGGTGTACAGCAAAGTGATTCAGTTATACATATTTTTTCAGATACTTTTTCATTATAGGTTATTACAAGATATTGGATATAGTTCCCTATGCTATACAGTAAATCCTTGTTGTTTACCTATTTTATATATAGTAGTGTGTATCTGTTAATCTGATACTCCACATTTATCCCTCCCCCTTAAATATGTTTTCTTTAATTGAAGTAGAGTTAATTTACATTATTGCATTAGTTTCTGGCATACAGCATAGTGATTCAGTATTTTTGCAGATTACACTCCATTATAAGTTGTTATAATATAATGGGTATAATTCCCTGTGCTATACAGTATATCTTGTTGCTTATCTATTTTATATGTAGTAGTTTGTATCTCTTAATCTCATACCCCTAATTTGTTCCTCCCTCTCTCCCTCTCCCCTTTGGTAACCACAAGTTTGTTTTCTATTACTGTTTGAGTCTGTTTCTGTTTTGCATATACTTTCATTTGTATTATTTACCGCATATAAGTGATAACATACAGTATTTTCCTTTCTCTGCCTGATTTATTTCACTAAGCATAATATTTTCTAGGTCTATCCATGTTGCTGCAAATGGCAGTATTTCGCTTTTTATGGCTAATATTCCACTGTATATCCTGACTCACACCTGTACAAGGCAGACTTCAAACACCTCAAATTAGGACAACAGGAGTAACCGAGATAGGAATTGCCTCACTGGAGGTGAGAGTGAGACTTTGCAGTTTAGGCGTAAGCAAGCAAACTGTCTGCTAAAACAAAATGCCGACCCTCTTCAGAGGAATCTAACAAAATTCAAATTTTGAGTCTCCACAGCACAACATTCACAATGTCTGGGAAACAATAAAATATTATTCTCCTCACAAAGAACCAGGAAAATGTAAGGTGTCCTGAAAGGAGGAGACAATCGACTGAGGCCACAGGCAAGATGAATCATATGTTGGAATTATCAGACAAGGACTTTAAAGCAGTTGGTAGAACTATCATCAGTTGGATGCAAAAACTACGTTGGTAATGAATGAAATATTAGAAACTCTGCGCAGAGAAATCGAAGTTATGAAAAAATTAGCCCAATGGAAACTTTAGAAATGAAATATACGCTAACATTAAAAATTCATAGGATGGTCTTAATGAGATAACTAAAGTGCTGAAGAGTCAGTAAACTTGACAAGAGATCCTCACAAGTTATGTAATTTGAAATAAAAGGAGAAGAATATTGAAAAAGTGAACAGAGTCTAAAGGGCCAGTGGAACAATATCAAAAGTTACAACATGTGTATAATTGGAGTCCTAGAAAGAGAGGAGAAAGTAAAGAGCAGAAAAAAACAGTTAAATATATAATGGCCAAAAACGACCGAAATTTGATGGTAGACATACATTTACAACATCAAGAAACTTAGCATACCCCAAACAGGATGAATAAAGGGAAGCCAACATAAGCACATTATACTCAACCTGATAAAAATTAAAGATAAAAAGAAATTCTTAGAAGAATCTAGGGAAAAAACAAACATATATATAGGAGGAAAAATGATTCAAATGGCTGAAGACTTCTCATTTGAAACTATCTAAGTCAGAAGACAGTGGACCAACATTTTTTAAAAGTTGAAAGAAAAAAACAAATCTATCAACTCAGAAACGTTTAGTTTCCAAAAATATCCATCAGTAATTAAGGCAAAATAAACACATGTTCAGATAACAGAAAATTAAACAAGTTGTCAGTAGCAGATTGACAGTACAAGAGATGATAAAAGATCTTTAGTCTGAGGAAAATGAAACAAGAAGGAACATTTGATCTTCATAGAAGAACAAAATGCCTTGAGGGTGGCAAATATCTGTGTAAATATTTTAAAAAATGTTCATTCTAAGTTCAGTTAAATTTCATAGAATTACTTAAAGCCAAATTTATATTTTCTTTTGGGTCTTGTAGTACATTAAATTGATTACATTTGACAACCTTAGAATAAAAGGTTTCAAGTAGAGGGAATAAACAAATTCCCTATATTTTATTGGGGTGATACAATATTTACTGCAGTTAGACTGTGAAAAGTTAAGGTTGTATATTTTAATCCCTGGAGCAGTCATTAAAAAGATACAAAGAAACATATGTTAAAAAAGGCAATTGAGGGCTTCCCTGGTGGTGCAGTGGTTGAGAGTCCGCCTGCTGATGCAGGGGACACGGGTTTGTGCCCCGGTCCGGGAAGATCCCACATGCCGCAGAACTGCTGGGCCCGTGAGCCATGGCCGCTGAGCCTGCGCGTCCGGAGCCTGTGCTCCGCAACGGGAGAGGCCACAACAGTGAGAGGCCCGCGTACCACAAAAAAAAAACAAACCGCAATTGATAAATTAGAATGGAATTTTTAAAAATATTTAAATCATCTCAAATGAGACATGAGAAGGGAAGAAGGGTACCAAAACACAGAGGAACAAACAGAAAACTATTAATAAAACAGTTGATCAATATCTAACTATATCAAAAATTATATTAAATGTTAATAGAATATAATTATTACATTTTAAGGCAGAGGTGATCAAAGTGGATAAAAAAACAGAATCAGCTATGAAAGACAGTGCCTGGGTTCAGGTAACCCTTATTTTACTTAATAATGGCCCCAAAGCATAGGAGTAGTGCTTCTGGCAATGTTGCAAAGAAGCTGTAAAATGCTTCCTTTCAGTGAAAGGGTGAAAGTTCTCAACTTCATTTGCCTGTCTGTATTCCCGTATATATGTATGTATGACCATTTGCCTGTATGTATTCCTACCAGGCCACGTGATAGGCAAAATTAGCATTTCTGGTCTCTTGTTAGTGTCTGTAATTCATTTGTTACTTCTTTACATCACTTAATCAGAATTTGCAATCATATAATTATTTGTATAATTAGTTTCTATCTTCCCCCCCCACAGTATATTATAAATCCATCATGGAAACACTATATTATAAATCCAAGATAGAAAGCAATCATTTCACTTACCAGTGGTAAAATGAGAGACTGGCCCCTTGCAGTCATTCAGTATATGTTTTCTGAATAAATAAATACATTATAATATCCATGAATGGATTTTAACCATTTGCTGTTACATTTAACATGAGCTTTCTGAGGGCAGGGCACTGGTGTGATTTGGGTTTGTATGCCTTAGTAACTGGCATATAAGCCTGTTCAACAAAAGTTTAAGAACGCAAACTGAAAGTGAATAAAAATTGTGACAAAAGGACAGACATAGGAAATAGTAGAGGGGTTGAGAATAGGGTGAAGAACCAATGAGCTATCGCTGATAATTCTCCTTTTGAACTAAAATAGTTTTTAAAAGTCCGTAAATTAAGATTCACAAAACCAAAGAGTATTTGAAGGGGATAGATTAGGGAGATAAGGAAAGGGCGGAGAGGCATGACAAGAGGATTAATCAGGCAAAAGCAAAGAAATGGTTGAGTCAGGGTGGAGAAAAGACAAATTCTACCTAGTCCTCCAATTTTTTTCCTAGACATACAGTACTAGACCCCATCTGAACACAGATGGCAGGAGAACAGATAAGGAGTGCTATCTGAACCACAATGACAGAAGGGAATCATGCATGTCAGGAATTACGGCTACTTCCAACCCAGCCTTAGGCATTTGAGGACCAACGCCCTTGAGGGACAAAACTTGTCTAGGACACGTGCTTTCATGAGAGGCACCTTAGCTACACGGCAAACCCAAGCAGCGTTTCCATCTCCTCTTTCATTCTTGGGTAGTTAAGAGTTTACGTTTCACTTATTGCCAATTTTCCAATTCTCAAGTCACTACCACAAATGCCATGTACTTCAAAACTGTTTAATGTGCCAGCTGCTTTGGCATTATGTTTCACAATCCCTGTTAAATAGGAGCCCAGAAATCTAAATCATGCATTGCTGAAGGTAACACAGATAGTAAGTGAGGAGCTGCAATTTGAACCAAGTCTAAGCCTTCAAAACTGACATCTTTTTTAATGTACCTCTTTGCATCCAATGAAGAAATTGTGTTATTATTTCTTTTAATGCCATCTTTCGGCTAGTTTTGTGGACTTGCAGTGGGGTGTTAGGCCTATAGAGTGGCTCTTTTCAGTGTAGACATTAAGTAGGAAATAATCTTTTGGGCAAAAGGAGTTCAAAGCATCTATTCCATTGCCTACACTGCAGAAGATTACTGTACAGCTCTGAAGGAGGGGATCTCTGATCACACAGAGAGAAAGGGAAGCAAGTGCTCATCAAATGGCTGGCTTTCAAAGTGCTTTGCAGAATGCTAAACTTTCCATTGACATCAGTCAATGAAGATTTCATATTTAAAGCCTCTTTTAAAGCAAGCACATGTGCTAAAACCAAAACTTACACATAAGGCCTTAAAGCAAGAAGCAGCCATTGTAACACAGAACCAAACAGCATGGAACAGGAACTTAGTAGGCCACACACAGGAGGACCCTTGTGGGCCAAAACATGCTTGGCCATACTTGCTGAGGTTGTCAAGGCTCCCTTTGTCGGAGAGCTAGGGACTAACGCCAGACTCTTGTGCAGTTTAATGTGATTCTTCCTATTCAAGAACAATTTACTCCAAAATGTTTCTTCATAGGTAAAAATCTATAGACGTGATCATAAATGCCCATGTGGACAAATGGATTCAAATTGATAATAGAGCATTTGTTCATAATTACATAATAAAGATCACCAAAAACGCTACTGACACACTAATAAAAGTTTTGAAAAATTCTGAAGAAACCAGCTTCTAGACCATTAACTGGTTTCTTGGGAGTTGTGTAAATTGGCACAAACTGATATAAACACTCAAAATGCAACTGTCATAAGTAAGGATAATTTTAAAATACAAAACTGTATTTCGATGTAAGAAAATGAGATAGCCTGTTAAGGACAGATCTTTATCAAACTATCCAAAGGATTACACTGCTTGATGGCACATCACCATATGCTCCCCAAGAGATCACAGCCAGACTCAGCTCCTACAGATGCGAAAACCAGGTTAAGAAAAACCCCAAACAACGAAAAAGAAATAAACAAAACAAACCAGAAACATCACTTCATTTTCACATTATGTGGATGAGGCTCATTACTGCTCAGGTATGCTGTGTCTTCCACAACCATGCTGGCCATAATGTTTTCTAGTCTGGTAGATTTTTTTTTCCCCCCTTGTTCAGAAGATTTGTCTTTTCTGTACGATATAAAGCAGAGCTGCTCAGATGGCCAGTGCAGTTTCTTTGAAATGTAGCCAAGTGAAGGTTGAGGCATGTCCATGCCCTTGTCGGGTGGCTCTTTTAAATCTTTATGCTATATACTTTAAAGATTGAGGCTGACAAAATAGCCTCCAGGACTGAGGGTACTTTGTACATAATGTGTCAGATGTCTGGGAGAGGCAGCTGATTGTTTACCTTTGAATTGCTTTCCCTCTGAGGGAAGTGTGTTAACATTATAGCATTCCATGGGGAGGGGTGCTGAGATGCAGTCATTCTGTAGGGTATCCTTTTCCCACTGAGAGAACAGCATCTCTTTTACATGGCTAGTAAATCTGAAAGTTAAGTCTGGAAGGATCATGGCTTTAACAAATCAAGTAAGTGGATTATTCTAGAACAAGTCAAGCCAAACATAAAGCTGGTATCACCAGCTCATTCTCCTGTCTTAAAAGGTGGTTCACACTAGTGAAAAATAATTAAATATCCAGATAATGTAAGTAGGACAAATGAAGATTGAAGAAAAAAAGCAATTTAAAAAATGTGTTACATCATATCAAGACCGGTGATGGAGTGAAAAAAAGAGTGAAGAAGAATAAAAATGTGGTTTACAAGCATTCTATTTTCCTAAGATGACTAAAAACATTTTTTCCTAGAGTTTTCCCTATATTAGAGTTCTCAGTCTCACTGAAGTTCATATTACTAGTCAACAAATAAGAGACTTTTTTCCACTTCCAGCGTGAATATTTTATACATATTCTGTATTTAGTTGGATCTAACTTTCTGGAGTTTTAGGTCACTGAGATGAGAAATGTGAAAATCACCTTCTTCTGTTTGTTGTATGCACAAACCAACTAAACCAATATTTTCTTATTAATCTATTTGCATAAATAAGGTGATTAGCTCTATGTCTACTCTTATCTCATAATCGATAATTTCCCTATCATGTTCAAACATTGAATCTATTTAAGCATATCTAATCCAAAACCACATCACTTTCATCATGTAGGGAATATCCTTCCCCCTGCTAATGAAATTTCAAAAGTCATTTTAAGCATTTGTAGAGAAGCACAGTATAAATATATAAAAGTATGAACGTGAATGTACTAAGTATAATATCTGGTCTCTATTTGCTCCACATTATAACTTAATTACATGAAAGTAAGACTTTTATCCCTATCCACATTCACTGTTTATTATTTTCTTGTCTCAATATGATCCCTTAGAAGCAACCCTGGATATCGCTTATTACATCTTATAAGTCATCGAGTGTCACCACAATCTCTGCAAACCATCCCAATTGAGTATTGAAGAGACTGGCCGGGGTAAGAATAATGAAGGGACATTTTTCTAATAGGTTCACCTGTTAAATCACCCATCTTCTTTCTTTTCAGTTTCACTTTTTTTCCCCCTCAAATGGAAATGAAAAGTCTAATTAACGCTGAACATCACTGCCACTCAACATTATACATTATAGTCTTAGCAAGTCTAAAAGTAATTTCCACAGAAAATTACAGTTGCTTTTGTAGACCATCTGCACCCTGCACTTATGGCCATCATAACACTTATCCCATTTTATTGTCTGTGTTCCTGCTCTTTGCTTGTTTTGCTTTCCTATTTTTCCTACCAGACCATCTTGCTCCTGGAAGCAAGATTTATGTTCTATGAATCCTGTACTTCCGTGTCTATTGACTATATTAACAGTATCTTCTAATAAATATATATTGAATGACTACTTAAGCTCTTAAAGAATACGGTCAAAGAATAAGAGAAAACTTAAAGTACCGACTTGGGTAGAGTAAAAAAAAAATTGCTCAAGGCAATTAACAGAAGCACTTTATAGATAGATATCTGGTGCTATTGGAGGGCATCCATTAAGTTAACTGAAATACGACATTATAAATATGTCTAAAATGACTTTCGAAAACAGATCTTCATTCTTGTTTTACATTCCAACTTACGAAATGTTAAATTTCCACAAGCCTTGCATAGACTTAGTGAGATGAAGCCAACTAAGAGCTGGAGGGTCTGGAAACGCTCAGTGGAAGGAAAAGAAATGTTTCCTGGGGCAACAGCAGTGCAGCTCAAGAAATTGATTATGTATTAGAAGATAGAGGGGATTTGGGATGAGGATACTTGAGATTTCCTCAGTGTCTTCTCACTAGAAAGAAAATCCATATAATTTGTGTTAGGAAAACATGATGATTTTATGAGGGCTGAGCAGTAGACTCAATGTTAGTTGACTCATTAGATACATATTATTGGAATGATTTTATCATCGCTTGAATTTCCCTTTATTATGCTAATTTTAGCCCAAGAACCTGAAATTTCACTCTTGAAGGAAAATATTCAGAAGAATTATCTTAAATAATCAATGCTTTTAATGTTCTAAAGTTTTGTTTTAGCCTTTCAGGGACCCCATCCCCATACTACAGTAGAAGTTTTGAGAATTTTTATTACGGTAGCAACATGCCCATGTAAATGCTTCTCTAGCCCTTCACTTATTTTCTTTTAAGACCCATGCTATCTAACACCATGCTTATCTTCATCTAAGTGATTCCAAAATTATGGGTTCACATCATGTTCCCTTGATCACACATTTTCTTTTCCCTGATCTATGATAACCACTCTTTATCCTTTGCTCGGAAGGGGCTTCTTATGCCTGGTGGAGCAGAAGCTCTCCTCTGGCACAAGAAGCCCTTTCTTGGTACCTCTCACTATGGGATGCTTCAAAACCTTTGATATGACAAACAGATTCCTGTAACATGTAACTGCACAAGACTTTTTTTTTCTCCCATGTGTCTGTTTTCTTTCCATTCCAGACATTTGTTATCTAAATAATGACATGGTACCTTGATTATGGGTGTATATACATGGATATGTTGTCTAGAGTCTGGATTTCTGCTTTCAAATATATAGCACATGAAATTTAAAATGAACAACACACAAATTTTTTTAAATGGTTCATTTGTTTAGGGGTAGTAATAGCTTAATGAAGAGAATCACAAGAGTGAAAAGCAAGTGGTTATATTAGACAATAGTCATTTAAATAAGACCCTAATTAGCTGTTTATGCTTATTACCAATGTTAATGTTATTGATATTTTCACCACATTGATAATTTAGTGTAGAGATGTTCTTTTAGAAAGAACAGAAGTATATATGAAATGTTCTTTTCTTGGGAATTTATACCTTGGTACTAAGTTTGTGCACCTGACTGAGAAAGAGATTCTTGTCATTATAATTACTGGTCATTAAAAAGTAATAATATAAACATGCCATTCATTAAAACCAAAACCAAATACAAAGCTTTTAGATAATAAAGCAGATAAATTCAGTCATGAACATTTGCATTACAAAAGGATACAGCTTCACACAGAAAAAAGATTAGCTGCTGAGTTCCCTTAAATAGTCCACTTCGCAGAGTTTTAAAAATAGGATTGATTTATTTTAAAACCGATTAACTTTTCAGGAGCACATCTTTCTGTAAAGTGAGGCAAATCTATATATTCCCACACTTTACAATTTACCAAGCTGCTGACTTGTACACTGTTGGCTTATTTGGATTTAGGGGGAGTAAAGTAATAAATGCTACTGCAGATTTTTTTGGAGGTTTGAAAGAATGCATTTCTGTAAGATGGAGTTCAGTAAATGCAAAAGTCACTGGATCTTTAAAGAGAACTTCAAAACTATGTCAAGACTTCATGAAATTCCATCAAATCAAACATGAAAGTACATTACCTAGAAAAATATTATTTCTTGGTTAGTTGTGTATGACAGTGCAAGAGATCAGCGAACAGCAAAGATATTTTTCCCCTTTCTGACAGATAGGGAGACAGTAAAGCAAAATGAAAGAGGGTTGACTGAAGCAGCCCCCAAAGCAATAACTTTTATGTCTCCCTTCATGTCATCCTGGCAGCTGGATTAACTTATCTCCTTAAACACACTGCTGAATTAAAAAGAAAAAAAAAAACACAATTAAGGAATAATATTGGCTGGCTATTAGGAGCATGAGTCCAAATTTCATTGATGATGATTTTATGTATCTTATTCCTTTGGAGAAGGGAAGGGTGAGGAAGGAGCAGGGGATGCTAATGGGAGGGGAAAATAGAATGATCCACGATATTCAAGTGCTATCTCCAGAGACTCATAAAAATTGAAATGGAAAAAAAACATCTTTAGAACATAAAGGAAGCATATCGAATGAAGACTAGCAATTGTGCCATTTGGTCAAATAAATGGGAAATATTAGAGCTGGAGAAGCCTATGATTTATGGCCTATAAATCTTTCTACAGAATATTTCATGTCCATCTAATTCTCCCCATCTCCATTACCACCACTTGGTTTAAGCCTTTGTCATCTGTCACATGGATTATTTAGAGTGTCGTCTCCCTGTAGCCACATTTGCCTCTCCCTACCAAATTACATCACTTCCCAATTGCCAACTTTTGGACAAATTCTTGCTGTACTAACAATAAACAGCTTAAACACCAACAGGGCCTGGGAGCCTGGTTTCAATCTGCTTCTCCACATTGCTTCTTTACCATTGGGCACTATGGGTTTGTGCTAAGGAAGATCAGAATTCCCCACATGTTCCTTTTCTTTCATCAGTATGAATACTTAAGTTACAAGTGACAGAAAGCCCTGTTCAAAGTGGCTGAAACCAAATAATAAACACGATGATGATGAGTTTTTTAAAAAAGGAATCTCAGTGTTCATTACAGCACTATTTATAGTAGCCAGGACATGGAAGCAACCTACGTATCCATCAGCGGAGGAATGGATAAAGAAGATGTGGTACGTATATACAAAGGAATATTACTCAACCATAAAAAAACAAAGTAATGTCATTTGTAGTAACGTGGATGGACCTAAAGACTGTCATACTGAATGAAGTAAGTTAGACAGAGAAAGACAAATACCATATGACATTGCTTATACGTGGAATCTATAAAAAGGGTACAAATGAACTTATTTACAAAACGGAAGTAGAGTCACAGATGTAGAAAACAAACTTATGGTTACCAGGGGGTTGGGGGGGAGGGATAAACTGGGAGATTGAGATCGACACATACACATTACTATATATAAAATAGATAGCTAACAAGGACCTACTGGATAGCACAGGGAACACTAATCAATACTCTGTAATGGCCTATATGGGAAAAGAATATTAAAAAAGAGTGGATGTATGTATGTACATAACAGATTCACTTTGCTGTACACCTGAAACTAACACAACATTGTAAATCAACTATACTCCAATACAAATTTTTAAAAAGGAGTTTATTTTTCTAATGTAACAGAAAGTACCCATATAGCCTTCAGGAGGGGGTGCTGTGTGTTAGAATGTTTGTGCTCCCTTACCTCCCCCAATTTATTGGTTGAAATCCTAAGCCCAATGTGATGGAGTTAGGAGGTGGGAACTTTGGGAGGTGATTAAACTTGTGTGATTATGTCAATGTATGTTCATCAGTTACAGCAAATGTACCGCTGTGATGGATAATGTTGATAACGGGGGACATTTTGCATGTGTTGGAGCAGGGGCTTAGGGGAAACTTCTGTGCCATCCTCTCAATTTGGTTTTAGCCTAAAACTGCTCTAAAAATATTTTTAAAAAATCAACAGATTATGGATTTTATGAGGCAAACTATTTTTCATTTTGTATAAAATTCAGTGGGAAAAAAAGTTTCATGTTTAAATCAATTTTCCAGGACTACATCTCTTCTGTAAAATGGGGAGTGTCTCTGCAAAAGCTAGTTTGTAGAAACGTTGGTTCTAGAAAGTGCCAGATGCTAAGCCTTTCACTGTGATGTGTCTGTTTTTATTTTCATTATTGCTTTTCCCTGCAATGAGTACATAAATAAAGTATATAAATTTAGCTAAATAAAACACATAGAAATTATTCATAGGGAGAGGATAATAGTGTACCATTTCCTAGGGCACTAGGAGAAAAACCAGGAGATAAAATGATCCCAGTTCACAGATGAGTCATCATTCCCATTCTTAGTAATTCAGAAAAAAAATGGTTTCATTAACATCAGTGCAAGTGCTTCCTTCTGAATGGTGGTACCACTGAGCCTGATCGTGGCTTTGACTCCTTGTTTAATATGTAACAGTAGCAGGGAAATCTAGCAAGTCACTGATCCAGGTGAGATGCTTGCTGAAAGGCAGTATTTCCATTCATTTATTTGCTCTGAGTCAGGTCTTTGCTAAGATACTTGATTGATGGTCTTAATCAGAATTAGCCCTGATGCTTCTAAGTCTTCAGGAATAACAGTGGCCAGTATGGTAATATTACATATACCCTTTTATAGGGTATATCTCATAACAGAGTACTATGCAGCCTGTAAATGGATGAGGTATGGAGATGTATACTGTTAGAGGAATTAAAGAAATTCCATCTTATTCAACAAAAGGGAAAAAAGAAAGTATAGGATAATATGCATAATTGTATCTGTGGTTCTGGATTTACTATTTCTGAAAAAACACGTAAGAAATGGTTAACACTAGTTACTTTAAGGGCATATATCCGATGGTGAGTTGGAATAAAAGGGGGCATTTACATTTCACCCTACAACCCTCCATACTATTTGAAGTTTTTAAACTTCATGGTTATGAAAATAACCATGAATATTTTCATCTTAAAAAGATGATTTTATATAGATTAGTAAGTGCCGCCTACAGTGAATTCATTCAAAGATGAATCTAAAAATCCCAAACTGATTTCCTAGTGAAAAATGTAAGGAAAATGTCTCTACGTGCTCCATTCTGCTTCAATTCTGTATCTCCGGAGTGGCAGACCACCCTGAGATGCTCACTGCCTGGTGCTTTAGGCCCATGCCATTCAGCTCATCCTCTGTGCCTTGTCATGGTATGAGCACTCATCCTCACACTTCTCTGTAGTGTATTATTTAGAACACCTCTCTCCCCTGCCAGGACTCTTCCACTTGGCCTTCTGGAAGTCATGGTCCATCATCAATAAACCACTTTAATCTTCTATTTATTTTATGGACATTCCCTTCATCCTGTTGCTTTAACTGAAACATGGTTGTGCTTTGAAGATGCTCTTTTCACTATTTCTCTCTTAAGCAGAGTTTGATTTTTGTCCTCAAGGCTTCATGTGCATGGGTGTCCTCCTTCCTTCATATTACTGCTCCCAAACTCTCCTTCTTTCTTCTTCCTTCAAAACTTCTTTGAAGTATGTTACCACGGACCCCTTCTAAGTCATCCTCATTCATTGATTCGTTTCATTAGCATCCAGCTCATTGATTCCCTCAGCACTACTGCCGCTAGTGCTATAATTGGTGACTGGAAGGTTCACAGTCTCTGACCCACCCATCTCTCTGACCTCTTTAATTAGTGACCCTTTAATTCCAATGATCTCAGCTACCCACTCAAGTTGCCCTTCCCTTTCCCTAACAACATGGAAAATTGGAGAAAATCCAAAATCTCTAAGCCAAATATCCTACCCTTTGGCTTTCTTTACTACTCTTCCCATCTCACTTTCTCTAGTCTTCCTCGAGCAAGTCTGATACCTTGTTGGTACTTCTAATCCACGGACTGTACTGTGTTTTCACTGCATCATTCTCCTCACATCCTCATTCCCCACTTTACCCAGCCTAAATTCTGTGATTCAGCATACAACGTCTCTTTGCAAATAACCTTGATTTCCTTTAAACACTCTCGTCTCATCTAGTCTGGAAAACATCCAAGCCTAGCTATTTATGTGCTAAATCTAACTATCCCTGTTCTCATTACTGTACCAGAGAAGTTAAACACTAAGGGAAAAAACCCCAAACATGCATCTGTACTGATTGCTCTCACTTTGCACATTACTGCACTGTCTGGAGATCTTACTGCATTTAACTCCCTTCACTTGCTTTCATGTTTTCAATGTGGGGTGACTATTTCATCCTTCTCTCTTTTTTTAAGTCTCCACTCTCCCATTCTTGATTCACACTCAGGTGATTGCATAGTTCACAGAAGAAAATAGAACCACTTTATCTTCCCACTATTGATTCTACCATCGTTTTGCATCAGAATCCATATACTTTACATTCTTCTTATTAAAATAAAAGAAATGTTCTCTCTCTTGTTAAAAACCTTGACTTCCACCTTGCCTCCCCAAGAAATTTGTTCCTATAATGGAACACTGTCTCTCCCTCATTATTAATGCGTATTTCTGAACTGGCTCATTCAATTTGACATACAAACATGTCTTAATATTACACATCTTAAAAAACAAAACAAAACAAACAAAAAACTTTCCTTGACCCACTGTCTCCTTTGGCTACTACCCATTTTTTCTGTAACTCATCATAACAGGAGTCCTCCAAATGGTTGTATACATTTATCATCTCTCTTTTTCTCCCCTTCCATTTTTTTCTTCAACCAACACCAACCTAGAGTTTTTTTCACCACTTCACTGACCTTATTGTGGTCACCAAAGACCTATACTGGCACCACGCAGAGATAACCCATGAGATTTTGTTGTTGTTGTTGCTGTGTGTTTTCTTTTTAATACTGAAAATCCCAGAGCTTCCCTTATTCCCAAATTTCTTATTTAAAACACTCTCCATTCCATGGGCTACTCAGAAAATCTCTGAATTAATCACTTCACATGGCTGTTGCTTACAACCAATGAACTTGAATGTACATAATCATATGCTAATTTCTACACATGTGGGTCATATTTTGTATTCTCCAGTTTATTATTTAGATCCATTCATCTACTCCAAAACCAGTTGTATATAATTTATATTACTACAAAATTTTGTTTGTTGGAGAGCAAATGCTCTCTTGTTCTTTTTTTTTATTTTCTTCCAAAATTATCTTCATTCTTTTTGTCCAGTCTTCCACATGAACTTAAAATTTCAAGTTCCAAAAAATATCATTGGCAGTTAGATTAGAATTTCAAATAAGTTCAAATAATCTATAAATTAATTTTGGAAGAATTGACATACTTCCATAAATCCTTTCATGTAAACATGGCCTGTTTGCCTTCCCATAGATTCAGGTATTTTTTCATACTCTCTATTAAACTGTTTTTTTTCCTTCAGGTTGGGTTTCCCTCCGTATTTGTTATATTTAGTTCTTGATATTGTAGATCTCTTGTTGCTATTGTGAATGGGATATTTCCCCACAACTTGACGTATAATGGGAACTGTTTTAAAAAGGAGGGAGATGTTGTCTGAGTCTCTGGAGACTTTTGGATTAAAGAGAAGGTAAGCATGAAAAGGGTAACTGGCCTGGACATGAAAAAGGCACTGAAAGCAGAATGGTAGAAGGACTTAGTAAAGCCCTTTGTCAGTATCTGGTGTACCGCAGAGTTTGTATTCTCTTCTCATTGCCCCTAAAATGACTTATTAGGACCAAGAGTTCAAACTTCTATATATGAATATTATCATATATTAAATGTTGAAGTCCATAATGAAAATTCAGTCAAGACAAATTGTACCCTAGTTCTTGAATATATTGCAAGCCTATTGCTATAATTTTGCTGATTTACTACCTAGTATGACTGAAGATGTTATCTTTGAGTAATGAAGTGTTATGTGATTTGGGTGTTTTTAGAAATGGATTATTCCCCTCACATTAGATCATTTGGAGCATTCTAGCTAATGGCTGCCAACATGGTGAGAATATAGTCATGGAACTTACCATCAGATGCTTCCATCTATGGCTATGTTCCCAGATAAAGCTTTTCTCTCAGATATTGCCTTTTATCTTGGTACAAAGGACTTAACTTATTTTCCTTTCTATACTAATCTCAGAGGATATCTTGGCTCTATTTTACTGAAAAGTTTCTCACCTATCTTTTTCCTACCTGATTCTGAGGTTTTTCCCATAATGTTCAAGGCATCTTTTTCATTTTTTTTTCTTTCTTTCCTTCTTTTTTTTTACACACACACACTGTATTTTATTTTTACAAGAGATAAATAAACTGACACCAAGCATTGTAAATGGATGAACACAACAAAAGCAACAATGATTGCAATTACAAGGCATCTCTTTTTCTATGGCAACCACTGACTAGACTGTAATGTCTTTAAGTATAGAGAAGATATTCTATGTCATTTTATAGCCAGTGTCTAATATAGTACCTGATACTCAGAAGACACACAAGGAATATGTATGTTGAAAGATGTATGCTTTAAAATACAGCTTCTTAATGAGCTGTATTCTTTTTCAGGTATTCAGCAAACATGTATTGATCACTTACCATGTGTCAGGTACTTACATTAGGTGCTGCAGATAGAGCAGTGAACAAAACAGACAAAATTCTGCCTTCCCAGAAACTATATTTTAGTGAAAGCAAACAATAAATTCCTCAACAATTATATAAGTAAGATCATTTCAGAAAGAGGCAATGGATCAGGGATGAGGGCTAAGTTCAGAGTCCCAGGTAACATGTAGAAGATGAAGGAGGATGGGAAGTGAGCACAGGAGACTGAGAAAGGGCTGCCAGTGAGATAGGTGGCAGTCCAACTAGATTCGGTGATGTGGAAGACTAGGGAAAAGGATTTCAGGAAGGAGCGGTCAAATATGTGATGTGCTGCCAAGAGAGCAAGTGAGAAAAGGCTAAGGATGGTCATTGACTTTGGCAAAATGTAGATCATTGGCTCTATTTATTGTCTTTTGTCATAGTGTGTCAGCTCTTAGAATTCAAATTCCTGACAGACACAATTGGACTGACCTGGATTGGTGATTTGACCATCCCTCTTGCCTCAGCAGATGGAATTATATCATTGACAACTCCGTGAGAACTGTGCGGAAGCAAAGATTGACAGTACCTCCCCAAGAAGGTGGAGCTATTGTTAGTAGAAGATGGCTGCATGTGACAAAAAGAGCAGCTGTCCAACACAATGATAAAGACAGTGGTTAAGTTAGTGGGGAAAAAAGGGACAATAACTTTGTTGGGACAATTGGACAATAATGACAAAACAAAGCAGGAAGTTCGGAAAAAATATATTAGAGAATATTTTTTATGATCTCAAGGTGGGAAAGGTCTTAATTAAGTGACAAAAAAAGCTACACGGGGAGAGAGTGATACATTTGAAGCGTAAACTTTTAAAATTTCTATAAAATTATAAGGATGAAGGACTTGGCAGGGTGAAGTGATGAGAAGAGTTAGATGTGGAAGAACTGTAGGAAATAAATAATGATTTTTCACTTTTTAGTCCATAAACATCTGCATTTAAAAATTATATATATACATATATAGATGTGTACACACACACACACACACACACACACACACACACTCCAAGGGCAACAACTGATGGTGACAGATCTGTATCTACCTACAATCAGTTACTAGGTGATCTCATCCGGTTCTATGGATTCAAATATCAGGACTCTCACATTAACTTCATTAGCTTTGCCGCCCTGCCCATCTCTCTTACTCAAGTGCATGCACTTAATCCTATGTAGCAAAAATATCGTTAAATTCTCAGTCTCTGCTCAGTCAGGCTATATGTAATTCTTTTAATCATTCTTTTCTGAAATCCATGGAGCTTGTTTTTTTTAATTTTTCTTTTCTGAATTCTCTCCAAATTGGTGATCCTTTCCTGTTCACTGATCACATCTCTTCAGCTCTCCTAAGTAAAATGTTTAGACGAAATTAAGATAGATTTTTTTTAAAAAAAAGACAAATACTAAAATAACTTTTAACTACCGGAATATTTATTCCTGTCTCATCTATTCGGACCCTAATCTGTCCTCTTCTTACTGCCTTTCCTATAAGGTCAGAATCTTTTGTATATAAGAGCTGGTCTATAGTAAAGGAAAGAGAACGGTATGCCTGCTCAGTATAGGTGTGCTTGACATAGAGAACAGACTTGTGGTTGTCAAGGGGAATGGGGGGCTGGGCAGGATTGGATTGGGAGTTTGGCATTAGCAAATGCAAGCTATTATATATTGAATGGAAAAACAACAAGGTCCTATTGTATAGCACAGGGAACTATATTCAATATCCTGTGATAAACCATAATGGAAAAGAATATGAAAAAGAATATATGTATAACTGAGTCAATATGCTGCAGAAATTAACACATTGTAAATCAACTATACTTCAATAAAATTTAAAAATATGTATAGAGCTGTGCTTTATACAACCCTGGCAATAGATAATACTG
The DNA here is from genome assembly GCF_005190385.1 of Monodon monoceros. Lineage (NCBI taxonomy): Eukaryota > Metazoa > Chordata > Mammalia > Artiodactyla > Monodontidae > Monodon > Monodon monoceros. The sequence continues at coordinate 20,904,206 of NW_021703770.1, read as the reverse complement.
TACTGGCATACTAATCCAATCCTCTTTTTATCCTACATACATATTTATAGCAGTTTACTCATACATTCATTTCATTCAGTAAATATTTAGTCATATGTTCCTCAGCATTAGTGAGGAAGTCTGAGAACGAGGTGAGATTTAGCTATTTTATCCCATCTTTGCAACGGCAAAGTGCAGCAGGTCCCTTGCAAGATACTCATACCACTTTGCTATCTTTTCAGAAAGGGTGGGGAATGCAGGCTAGAACACCAAAGTATTACAGCTAAACAGAATCTCAAAGTTTACATAACCCAATATTCTTTTTACAGGTGATAAAAGTAAGTTCTACAAAGATTATGTTACTTCTTTATATCATATAGACATTTAATGATGAAAGCAGCCCCTAACCTATGCTTCCTGATTTTATATCAATTTTATACTAGACAATATCTCTATTCAGAGTTCTGGAACTGATTTAAAATAGTGCCAGAAGAAAATCTGGGTGCTTCCAAATGGGACTTTAAAAATCTTGCTTTTGAATTTGAGGGGAGAAGTAGGATTGTTTTGGTGCTTTGTAAAATAATGTGTGGTTCATGGAACAACTCAGCTAGAAATAAAAGTTACACTCAGTTTCTTACTAGGCTCAAAGTACCACATTAATGCAACTATGAATTTAATAGTGAAATATATTTGAATTAAAGTAATTTTCTGTTAGTCTGGCAGTCTTGTAAGGAGTATTTCAGATTCTTGATTCAATCGCCTCTTTAACTTGGATTGCCTAGAGCTAGTGAAAAACTGGTTTAATTCCTTTTTCTAAAGGTCATGTAAACATGTATGCTTAGTGAATTAGATGCAAATTCAATTCCCTGAGCTTCATACTTCCTAGTTAAGTTCCTTTCCTATTCTTCACATATAAGCTCACATCTGACAGCAGAATATTGACTTTGAGCTATGGTAAAAATCACAGTAAAGCAAAAACATTTGACATCTGCTCTGTAAAGCAGACTTACAGGGGGTCAAGTGAACAAAAGTGTTCTTTATTAAAACGTTTTTCTGGTACTATTATTTTATCTTTCTTTATGAGGCATTTGAATGACTTTTTCTTTTTCCATTCTGCTTTTAGAAGAACAGATCTAATTCACCATTTGATATTTAATTAAATAAGGCAGGTTTATAGACACTGTCATACAGAGTGAAGTAAGTCAGAAAGAGAAAAACAAATACCGTATGCTAACACATATATATGGAATCTAAAAAAAAAAAGTTTCTGAAGAACCTAGGGGCAGGACAAGAATAAAGACGCAGATGTACAGAATGGACTTGAGGACGTGGGGAGGGGGAAGGGTAAGCTGGGACGAAGTGAGAGAGTGGCATGGACATATATACACTACCAAATGTAAAATAGATAGCTAGTGGGGAGCAGTCACATAGCACAGGGAGACCAGCTCGGTGCTTTGTGACCACCTAGAGGGGTGGGATAGGGAGGGTGGGAGGGAGACGCAAGAGGGAGGGGATATGGGGATACATGTATACATATAGCTGATTCACTTTGTTATAAAGCAGAACCTAACACACCATTGTAAAGCAATTATACTCCAATAAAGATGTTAAAAATATATATATATATATCCGTAAAAAAAAAAAAAGAGGCAGGTTTAGATACAACCCAGGGATTAAAAATTATGATGCGGTAGAATATTTAATAAAATGCACAAATGCATCATGTTATGTAAAGGCAAAGAAAGGTTTACAAAACTTTTTTGCACGTTATGATTCTATTGTTCTTCATAGATATAGAATGAGTAGAGGCCAAAATATTTACAATGGTTATCTTGGGGTGATAGGAGGCTGAAGATTTTATTTTTTTCTTCATTTCTGTTTTTTTTCCAAATATACTGCAGTGATTATGTATTACTCTTTGATCATAAAAAAGGGATTCTTAAAAAACAAGCCTTGTCCATCCTAAATATTATTAGAAATCTGTAATAATGTCTCAGCATTGTACTGTAAAACCAATCTTGTTTTGTTTAAAAGCAGAACAATACTATACATGAATTAAGTGGAAGAAAGAGCAATTAATGTATTTTTCAACATCATGACAATTCTGAAACCAAAGTACTCTTTTCTAAGCTATATTTTAATTGGTATAGTATTTATTCACTCTATTTTTGAGCAAAATTTGCATAATAAAATAAAATGATCTTGATTATGTTTTGATAAAAAGAAAATGAATCTTATTTAAAAAAACTTAAGCTTTAAAGTTTTTTTTTAAAAAAACTTCATATACAGCACAAGAATAATGTAAAGTAAAATTTTAAAGCATTTAAAATATCACTGCTCTTTAAAATCAACAGTTTTAATTTGCTGTCATGAACAACTTTATCCATATGACATTTTCTGCCTTTTCGATTGTTTTCTTGGGATAAATTCCAGAAATACTAGGTTAAAGAATATGAACATATTTATGGGTTTTGAAACATAAAGTAACATTTTCTTTTCCTGAAAAAGTTGCTCAATTTAAACTGCCAATAGCAAAGAATGTGTGCATATTACTTTGCAAACATCTATGTTCATACAAGGTTAAAATGATACTTAAAATTTTTACTTAAAATTTTTACTTATTTAATAATATAAAAAGGTAGCTTGTTATTTTTTTCAATTTACATGTTTTTTTTTTTTTGTGGTACGCGGGCCTCTCACTGTTGTGGCCTCTCCCGTTGCGGAGCACAGGCTCCGGACGCGCAGGCTCAGCGGCCATGGCTCATGGGCCCAGCCGCTCCGCGGCATGTGGGATCTTCCCGGGCCGGGGCACGACCCCGTGTCCCCTGCATCAGCAGGCGGACTCTCAACTACTGCGCCACCAGGGAAGCCCTACATGCTTTTAATAACCAGTGAGTTTGAGCATTTTCCAATATGTTTGTTTACTAATTATCAACTGTCTCTTCACCTTTTTTTTTTTTTTTTACCATATTAGTGTCTTGATGTTTTCTTATGGACTTTTATGAGCTCCTACGGATGAATTAACCCTGTTTTACAAATATTTTCTTGGTGAGTTTTAATTTTATATATATTTTTCTACGATATAAAATTTTAAATTTTTTACAATTGAATATGCTAATATTATTCTTTATTCTTCCTATTCCTTTAGACTCTAAAGCATTTCTATGCTTCCACAAAATCAATAAACATGCTTCTTAGATTGACCAGTGTAAACACAGATGTGGTGTGGTCTTGTCTTATACCAATCTTGAAACTGGATTCATGGTTCCATTTCACCCCTCAAAATACATACGGTTTTCACATGGTATTTCTATAGATATTGCTGTTCTTCCCCCCAGTTCCCTTTGTGTATGTCAAAAATCTCTTCTTTCTTCTCTCCTTCTTTTTATTTTTATTTTTTTTTCAGTATCTGAAATCCTTTCTATTTTCTGAAACAATTCAGTGCTTGCTCCAATTTTGCATACTTACTCTGAGTTTGGACAATAAAAGCTCTTAATTTAACTGAACTTGATTTCCTAAATCTCAGCAAGTAACTATTATTGCTCAGTCTTGCTCTTACGGTCTTATCCCATGCAGCTCTCAACAAAAAATGGTCATTTCTTAGGGGCAAATTCAACTGCTAAGGAAAACACATTTTTTTCCTGATTCTTACATTGATATTTTCATTGTAGTATTATTATTAACATTTGATCCTTTGCTCTAGCTGTAATTTACTTTATATAACTTATGGAGTGAAATTAATTGTCTTTCAAAATGCTAACTAGTTTAAAAACATTCACTTAATACATATTAATTGGTTAATTAATTCACACTTATTGATGAGCTGGGTAAGGCCCTGGAGGTCTCTGCTTTTAGAAAACTCAGAGAAGGAAAGAGACATAGAAATAATTTGATACAATAAAATATGACCAGTACTCTAATAGAGAGTAAAAAATGTTATAGGAAACACTGAGGTTGCTTAACAGAAATGGGAGGACAATGGGAAGGCTTTACAAGGTGACAAACTGAAGGGCAAGTAGAAATGGGGCAAGTGAATGAAACAACGTATGGATCATCAGTACACCCCCTTGTTCCTTCAAGAAAGCAAAAATCCCTGCACTCATCGAGAAGAAAGCCAACTGGAAGTATCTTCATTACTACGGCTTTGCCTTCCTGAAACTTAGGCAAGGGTAATACTCTTCTGTATTAATGCTTGGTTAATAAAATAATACTACAGTTTGACGAGACTATTATGATGCTGCTGCTGCTGCTGGCATGAAGGTAGGTTTGCTCTTCCCCCAAAGCAAAACCAACAAAGTGGGATCATTGCTAAGAGATTACTGTAGAGAACAATTAGCTTTAGACAAATCAATATAATTAAAAAATTTTGATAGCAAGTATAAGGAGGAGATTTTGTAATGGTTTTGTAGTCTCCTAATATCTTATTTTCAAGTTAAAACCACAAATAACTGAAGCATCACTAGGAATCAAATGTCAAAGAATACATTATAATGTGTTTCTCTAAATAACATAATGTGGATCAGTTGGAGACATAAAGATTATGGAATATCCTGTGCACAGAATAGAAAGAAGCTGAAAAAAATACTTTGTGTCTTGAAATATTCACAGAGGCTCACAGGGTATTTTTTAGAACACATTTTTTCTTTCTAGCAGGCACACACACAGAACCTAAATTTTATTTGGACATTGGCATACCAAGTGATAAATTATTTTTTGTTTGCAGAAGTATATATATAGATCTGCATTTGTGATTATTTGGTGAGTTTAAGAAAGTAACTATATAGAATTCGAAAGTTATACCATTTGTAAAATTGTTCAGGCCTATTCATAAAGACTTATTTCCTTGGTCTATCTTTAAAAACATATGTGTATGACTGTGTCTTTTTTCATACTTCACTCTTCTTATACATTGTGACATAGTAAGGCAATTAAAGAACCAAAGCAAATGGTCCATCTACAAGGAGAAAAAAAGTGTACAATGAAAAAATAATTTCCATTCATTTTTTTTCCTACAACAAGCAATTGTTTTTTCATACTACTTTTAGTAGAAATTTCTTTTTCTACTCTCTCTTTTTCATTTAAACTCAGAGTTGTTGAGGAAAGATACCGTACCAATGGAATAAAAATATAGGATCGCTAGCTTACAAAAATTAAAAATGATTTGTCTGGTGAGTTTGAAAATATGGAAACTGGCCATCATACTGTCCACCAATTCATTACGTACAGTCGTTTGCTTTAGGTGGAGGAAAAAGTAGCTCAAGCAGAGACTTATCAGAAAGATCTGAAATACAATTTTCAAACTTGTCGGGAAGTGCAGTACATTTTATGCAACCAAATAGAAAGCAATTCATACATTTATAAATCCATGGAAAGCACAGCAGGTCCAGAAGGGGCACCAGTTACTAGCGATGTCTAGACATGGAGAAACTATGACCTCAGTTAGAGCAACCCAATATTTACTTTTCCTTTCCAAAGAGCAGTGTACTTCATGATCTCAGTACGCAGGGCAGCTGGGAGATGGGCAAAAAACAAATTCCACACTCGGTGGCAATCTTCAAACACAGTGAGGGCCTACACATTCCAGAATTGAGGAAAGTTTTCATGAGGATACCTACTTAGACTGCATGTAAAAATATTTCTGTTGGAAAAGGCCTCTTTTTTTCTATTCATCGCAAGAAAAAGGTACATACCAAAATCAATTCATCTCTTTGAAAAAAAAGTGTTCAATTAATGAACTAATGAACGTTCCATACCACAAGGGGTGAAGAACATCTTTAAATATGTTTTGTATTAATACTGTGGATGCTCACTTTTGATTCTCTCTCATGTCGCCTCTGAATTGTTTGGATCAGAGTTCGATATCCTAAGATCAGGGCATTTTACGTTTGACCTCAATTTGACAGGTTTTGATGCCATTCAACTAAGTAGTTATTCATTTTGATTGAGAAATCATAGTAAATCACCTCCCCTTCCTTGTTTTTTCTTTTCTTTTTTTTTTTTTTTTGGACATTAAAATCAGGATTCTGGGATTATACAGCTTCTGCATAGACTTGAGTGATAGCAAGCAGAAGTTTTCTAAAACTCCATCTTAAAGTGTCTTAGCATCTTAGCACCACCTAAGGGGTGCCACTTGTTTGCACAAACGCCACACTGAGCACTTCCTTTGGAGCTGTGCTGTCTGGGACCACAGGTTCTGTCATGCCAGGCTTCCTGGGGCTGAGGCCTGGGGCATTTCATGCCAGGACCTGAACTGTTTAATAACAAAGGGGCTCCCTTCACATTTTTCTATATCTCATCAAACTTGTGAAACACTTTAAGCCAAAAACATATACCCCATCATGGTACTTAAGAAACACTGAAAAAAGTATAATAAAAAAAGAATTGAAAAAACAACAGGGCTTCCCTGGTGGCACAGTGGTTGAGAGTCCGCCTGCCAATGCAGGGGACACGGGTTCATGCCCCGGTCCGGGAAGATCCCACATGCCACGGAGCGGCTGGGCCCGTGAGCCGTGGCCGCTGAGCCTGCGCATCTGGAGCCTGTGCTCCGCAACGGGAGAGGCCACAACAGTGAGAGGCCTGCGTACCACACACACACACACACACAAACAACAACAACAATAAAAGCAGGCCCACCCAACTAACCAATCAATCAACCAAATAAAAAACAAAAACAGGTCTTTAGGAGTTACCAGCAAGGTGATTTTTTAATTTCGTTTCATACCAACATCATGCATATAAGGGAGGATGCAGAAATATGAGTATTACCCTCACACAAGAGCAGAACAGGCAATTGAGGTGGGACTGTGAAGTTCAACAGTCAAGCAAGAAGGTGAGAGGGAGGCAACAGTTCTTTCCTCCGGCCATATGAGGACAGAAATGGAGAGGAAGAAAACTGGGGGGCCCCGAGGGGTGGCTATTTTCTCTGAATATCAACTTACTATATTTGCATGGACTGGAGCCAAGCTTTTTAATGATGGCAGCAACACAACAAAATAACTTTGTTTGTTTCTTCTGTTTTTCATCCATAATCTCCAAGGCCATTCTTTAATGAAAGGAGTTATGGCTCAACATTTTCCTGTGAGCGATCAGAGCTATGTTAACCTGGGGTTGGATTTTGGAAAGCAAGTGTGAACAGAAGCAGAAAGTATTGTTATAGGTTTTGGGGCAAGGCACTGTCCTCTGTGGATTTATAGTCAAAGATGGCAGGAAGTGTTATTGTCCCCTTGTCTTTTTTCACAACTGATGAGGCCGAGGCCCATAGGGAAACTGCAATTTTCCCGCAGCCAAGCTTATGTCAAAGGAAAATAAAAAATGAGGAGATATGTCCAAAGTCACATAACTCATGAAGAGTAAACAGGGATGCAACAGCTGACATCTTCTCGTTTATCAGGTGAGAGCACCAATCAGATCATGATTGACAGTTAAATCACCCATACAGCCTTTTTCCATGGTGGAGATAAGAATCGCCAATTCCGCCAGATCTCTTTTTTTTTTTTTTGACTTTAAAATCAGGATTCTGGGATTATACAGGTTCTGCATAGACTTGAGTGATATCAAGCAGAAGTTTTCTAAACTTCTGCGCTGTCTTGAACTGGGGCTGGTGGGAGGATTTACAACTTACTGGGAGAATCTGCAGGTGCTTCCATTGACTGCCCAGAGAACTGCCCACCAGAGAACAAATCTGGTGTCTTTGTTCCACCCCTCACCTCAAACATTATTTCCGATTTTACTGAGGGATCTTTGAGTAATCTCCTGAAACATTTCTTTTTTTTTTTTCTTAGAGCTGGTATTTTTGCTTTTCTTAGATTTAGGATGAATAAAGCCTTGGTTTTATAAAGACATTTCAATCTCTCTTTGCCACAGATAAAAATACTCATATTATGTCTTAATAAATTCCAAGACCCTTAGGGGTTAACAGCATAGCTTTGAGATGAGATAAATCATGGTTGAAATCTCAGGGCTCCTTTTTCAGGCAATTGACCATACCTACCAGAACCTCAGATTTCTCTTTTGTAAAATAGATGTTGATGTATGTAAAAGCATTTGACACAGCGTATTGTGTATTGTATTTTAAAACTTATTTTGTACGTTCATTTAACCTTGTAGGAGTACTGTATGATTAGAACGAAGCTGATATTTTTAAACTATGTGTTGAGAGAGGGCTAAGGTGTGAGGATTGGGGGGTGCTGAGTTGGGGGCTGTGGAACCTGTCCAATGAGAGCAGCTTGGCTTATTTAAAAAATATTTATTGAGTATATACTATATTCACATTTTAGACACTGTGAAAAATAGAGAAAAATAGACAATGAACAAACCCAACAAAATCCATGCACACCCAGAGCTTTCATAAATAAGTAAATTAAGCACCATATTAAAGGTCACAAGCGCTATGAGAAAAACAAAACAGAGGAGGGTGATAGGGAGTGTGTGGGGTACAATTTTTGAAGGAATAGTTAGGAGATGACTGCAAATAAGGTGATCTGTGAAGTTAGAATTCTGAGTTAAGAAGTAAAGGAGGCGAGGGTGAGAGCATTACAAATACCTGCACATGGAGTGTCCAAGTTTCCAGTTTTAAAATGAAAAGAGCAATGTGGACTTTCATGTGAAATCTTCTCATTAAAAATTAATTTAAATATTGGATGGGCCAAACAAACAAAACATGCCAATAGACTGAATTTATACATAAGATATCCAATCTGTGTTTTCTGTAAAATTCAACCCTTCATCCATCTATTATCCATTTTCTATGCAAAAATGTCAGTTCTGCACCTTATGGCTAATTCAACCCCAGCGACCCACTCTCTATCTTCCCCTCACATAGTCCTCTTCGCTGCATGAGCTACAGCAGTTTCTCATGCCTTTCTGCTAGAGCCCTTATGGTATATGCTCAGCATTTCAGGTCTGAATGATGGTCCCGTGCCCGCTGCAGCTGATATTTACATCCTCAGCACTAGGACTTGGGCAATACTTTGTGGGAGATGAAAACGTGGGTGTATGTTGTGTACTGCCTACTGGGTTTTATTTTTCTGGAATTACTATAGGTATAATTTGCCTTGGTTATTTACGCAGTAAACTTTACTGATTATTCTTATTATCACTGAATATTATCTAGTTGGAGATATTTAGCAGAAAGGGACAAGTAATATGCCTCTAGCTTGCTGGGCTGTGGTTTTCTTTCATTTGGTTGTTACTGAATGTCCTGATGGATCTAATTATCCCGATGCCATCAGTTCCTTATATTATGGGTTTCGTTTATTGTTCTAAGACCTTTATGTTATATCAGCAGATTGTATCCAAACTCTACTGGCATATTATTGTCTCTGAATCAGTTGGGTAGTTATGCCTTGAAAATTTATACCCCACTTAAAAAAAGAAAAGGAGTCCATATGGTTTTTTCTAGCTCCACTAGCTTTAATTGGATCAAAAATGGAAATGTTTATCATACTCATCTCAGAGAGTGATTGATGGCACTCATGTTAATACAGGTTATATTGCATTACAGCAATTCTCTTGACAAAATAAATTTCTCTATAAGAAGAATTATTTTCAGGCCCCAGCATACAAGTATACTTTCAAGTGATATTTAATTTATTCATTCATCAGGGAAGGAATCAAGAAAGAGTTGACATTTGAGCAGAGCCTTTGAAGGATTTAGAGGACCGATAAAATGTGGGCTTGGGAATGGAAGAGAGAAAGGATATTGAGGGCTGAAGGGGCATTTTGAGAAACACATTAAATACAAAAAAAAAAATCTTACAACATTAAAAGATTTGTCAAAATCTTTTCTGTTTAAGTTCCAGCCCAAGTAAAATCTCCTTTGAGATGCCATGCACAAAACTTCCATACCCCCAACTTCCAGACAGAATTAATTAGCACCCCCCGCTTAGAGCTTCTATCTCACTATCTTCCTTAGAGTACTTAGATTATCTTATAATTGATTACATGCTTGTCTCGATACTAGCTGATGCATTACTTGAGGGTAAAAACCTGATATTCCACCTCTCAATTCAAGAATAACAGCGAAAGTATCATTTCATTTATTGAGTGCCTACTCCAAGCTAGGCATTGTGCTAAGCAGTTTACAGACATCGATATTGGAGAATCCTTGCTACCCTTGCTATGTTATGAAGAATACTATCACTTTTGCAGTTTTACAAATGAGATAAATGAGTACTAATGGAGTGGGGACACTTGCCCTGAGTTCCTCTACTGAGTGGCAGAGCTGGAGTGCCACGTAAGCATGTAGTATGGCTCCTAAGCATGCAACCTCACCCACCGAGATGCTTTGCTTCCTTTTCACTAGCTCAGTGCCTGGTTCACGCTAAGTGCTCAAGAACTGTCTGTTGAATAAAGAAAGGAATGCATGAAGAAGAGTGTTTCAAGTGTATGATAGAGAGAAGTATGAAAAAACTTGTAAGACTTCCTTCCATGGGGTTTAAAAAAAAAAAATCTGTGCATCAGTGAAGAACCTTCATAGTGTTGGCAAAGTAAACAACCTCTTGGAGTTTTCAAAATGGGATTTGCCCTGCGTGCATTTGAAGTAGAAAGTCCTCGGGGCATCCCTGCAATTGTGCATCCACCCAGACTTGAAAGGCAAGTCCCCCCACCCACCACCGTCCTTCTAATGATGATAGGACCTAGACCTACTCCAGAGGCACTACATTGAGCCTTCTAAACAATTTCATCAGCATCATGCCCAATCCTTATTTCTTAAACGGTAAGAAGGAACCCTGACAACCAGATTCTGGAACACAGCCCAGGTCCCAACAGTGCTTGCTGCAACAGGTTCCCATGATTTGCGACACGTGCTCGGGATGGATGACGGCGGGGTTAGCAAGCACTGCTGTAAAGGATGCTGAAGTGAGGAGCGCATGGGCAGAGTGAGCAGAAGAAACATGCGAACCGACAAGTTGGGGCCAGACAGAGGTGAGGAAGACACAGCTAGGAAACCACAGCAGCACCGGTAGCGGCGGCGGCGGCGGTGGCGGCGGCGGTGGCGGCAGACTAACCTGTTGGAGGCTATTTACTGTCAAGAGGGTTTGGCAGAACAGGGCTAGAGGAGGGATTTCAGAGGTGGAACCAGAACACTGGAGGTCACAGTGACCTGCTCGGTGAAGACAGTCTGAGGCTGTTTCTGCACAGCCCAGCGACCGAGAAGTCAGCCCTGCTCAACAACTTTGAAACACTCACCCAGCCGACCTGATGTGTTTGGGTGCTCACTGCCGGTGAGTAGGTGAGTGCACGCAATACTTTCTGTAACACAATCATAAGGAATGGAAAAATGAGTCACTCACTTCCAAATTTGTAACTTACCCATCAGAACTAACACAGTGATCGGCAAGTTTGCCTGAATAGCAATTCAGTGGTTTTTGCCTGTCTTCTCTTTACTTAAATATCTTCTTTACTCATTCTTTTCCCTCTACTATTGATAACATCCAGTATGTTGTCAAGGCATTGGCTGTGTAACAGTAAGTCATTATATCTCAAGTTCCCCTGAATCAGAATTCCCCAGAATGCATTGTAATGGAATCATATCATGCATTCAACTTGTTCAAATGTATATAATGTAATTAAAAATGCATCAATCTTCCTACAATTCAACAACAAAAAACCTCTTGATTAAAAAATGGGCAAAAGACTTGAAGATACATATCTCCAAAGAAGATATACAAATGGCCAATTAGTCCATAAGAAAGATGGTCAGTATCACTAATCCTTAGGGAAATGCAAATCAAAACCACAATGAGATACCACTTCACAGCCATTAGGATGGCTATTATAAAAACTGAACAACACAAAACCAGAAAATAACAAATGCTGACGAAGATGTGGAGAAACTGAAACTCTTGTGCAGTGCTGGTGGGACTGTAACATGATACAGCTATGGAAAACAAACTGGTGGTATCTTAACAAATTAAAAACAGGATTACTATATGATCCAGCAATTTCAGTTCTGGGTATATACCCAAAAGATTTGAAAACAGGGACTCACATATTTGTACACACAGATTTATAACAGCATAATTCACAACAGCTAAAAGACAGAAGTAAACCAAGAATCCATCCATAAATAAATGGATAAACAAAATGTGGTATACACATACAACAGAATATTATTCAGCCTTAAGAAGGAAGGAGATTCTGACATCTGCCATAACATGGTTGAATCTTAAAGACATTATGCTAAGTAAAATAAGCCAGTCTCAAAAAGACAAATATTGTGCAATTCCACTTACACGAGCCACCTAGAATAATCGAATTCACAGAGACAGAAAGTTGAATGGTGGTTACCAGCCATTAGGGAGATGGGAGTTAGTGTTTAAAGAGTCCATGGTTTCAGTCTGGGAAGATGGAAAGAATTCTGGAGATGGGTTGTGGTGATGGTTGCACAAATATGTGAACGCACTTAATGTCACTGACCTATACATTTAAAAATGGTTAAAATGGTAGATTTTGTTATGTATATTTTACCACAATTATAAAAAATGCATTTGCTAATAAATACTGTACTTTACACATTACACATGTACACGTATTGTATGAGATTGTTTATATAAATGATACACATTTTATTGTAACTCATGGGTAACTTAAGAGGTTTTAACTGGTAATTTTTATTGTGTAATTATTGATTTTACAAGCTGAATTTCTAACCTAATCATTGTGTACGATGCAACTGCACCGAATATGCTCCTCAAATTTTAAAAAGACTGGTTATGGCAGAAGGGTGAAACAAGGCAGCCTAGACATATGTTATGGATGAAAATATAGGGTACAGTATGATAGATAATTGTTCAAATCCCCAATAGTTTTCTCTGAATTCATTAGGTCACTAAGTATCCAAATCTCAAATGACATCTCCATTTCAGTTTTGACTGAGTAGCTATGGGTATCTGGGTGCCTCTTGTTTGGAAGAATCATTGGTCAAGATTCCAGCCAAGGACTTTTATTTCCTGGAAGTAAACGACAAGGTAAGTCAGCTTTATGTGAGTTCATATTGCTTTATGGATTTTTGCTGACAAAACACATCAAAATAGATTGCACATAAAAATTGGGGGTAAGCATTATAACCAGCAGTTTAAAAGGAAAATGCATGAAAGCCATAAGAAATTGGAAAATTCAGTTTTATTACTTTCAAAAATTGTGTCAATCATCTAATCAACTGTCAGTTTAGCCATCCCTTTGTAATACGTTGTTGAAAACTCTACCATTGTCTACAGCCTCGTTCCTAAAGCACCCACACATTTTTCTCTTTTCAACATAAGGAATTCATTTTCTACTCATAGTACCTTTTGCTGCAATCACATTCAATTCTGTGGGTCTTGGTGACAAAGTAGCCCTGAGAGCTATTACTGGAAATAGAAATAGGAAACAGTGGGATCTCTGAGCCTGTTAACTTCCTTATTTCAGAATCTTAACAGGAGAGTGCAGATGGGTCACTGGGAAAGAAAAGCCATGTTTTGAAATGGCGAAAACTTCTTCTCAAGCATAACATCTACTTTGCAGCCACAGGAACGGATATAATCCCTCTTTCCAGGTAAAAATGGCAGAACTCAGTCACAAAAAGGCTTATTTCTGGCCCTTTTTAGAGTCAATTAAATTCATTTCTTTTGACAATCTAGAACCAGAAGAAAACCTCCTGTGTTTAATGTATTGTGCAAAGAAACAAGGAATGGGCATCGTGTGTGTCTTTAAAGGCAATGGAAAGTATTGGCCATTTAACACAGAGAAACCTCAGGGGCACATCAGAAACCCTGCAGCCAAAAGAGGAAGGGCTTATCTTGCCAGTCTTCCCATATCCTACATAGAAACTCCTGGTGGTGAATATGATCTAACTCTAACCTGAGGCTTAGTTATGTGATTGCCATCTCTCTTATTCTATGAAAGACAACCCTGGCAGGATATTGGAATGATTGATTCTGTACTTAGAACTGAGATTTCAGTTGATAGCGTTATCAGAAAATCTGAAAACCATGCTCCCTGGTCTACCTGGAAACTTGATTTTTTGCCAACAGGGGTATCCATCAAGGAGTACCTTTCGCTTTAAAAGCACCAGAGTTTCAATACTGAAACTCTGAGTTTCAACTGAAAGGGAGAGAGGGAAAGGAAAACTCAGAGTTTCAACTGAAAGGGAGAGAGGGAAAGGAAAACAATCATATCTATATCCAGGTTATGCATCTCATTATTTTACATTTATTTCATAAATATTCCTAAACCTTTCTCAAGTCCTCTACATGAGATCTGTTCTATGGGAATAAATGTGAAGACTTCTCTCCCCCAGGCATCTGTCCAAGTGCCAACAACAATTTCTACCTCTCTACATCTCATCACAAAATATCTAATGTCAATTGGAGGCATTGGGACTGTCACTCTTAGAAGACAGGGAGTCTGTCTTGTTCAAGCTTTACCTCCTCAAGTTTTGCATGTGGCTTTGCCAAGGTGGGCAGTCATTCATTGCTTGCTGAACTTGAATCTTATCGCAATATGCTTTATTTATTTCAGCAGCCATCATCTCAGTGGATTTCTCTGAAAAAGCTGCTTGTTCAAAACACTGTAATAATGAGGATTCCAAGAGCTGTTGTTGTTGTTTTTTAAGTAACCTAAATCTTAAGAACTTTAATTCTTGGCCTTACACGTATCACCTTCAGTAGCTATAAGTAATTATTTTCATTCTATCGGTGCAGATAATGTTTATTGGCTTATACAAGGGTTGGAAATGTTACAGCTAGGAACATGGCCCATATTTTGTGATGACTACTCTTATGATTTACCATACTTTTTAATATTTTCAATGTTTTATTTTCTCATATTGGGGAAGAATTAATTTGGTGATATTCTATGATTCATGATACTGGACAAGACTCTGTACGCAGCAATGTGGAGAGAAAGTTCCCATAATTCTAGGCAATGAGTCAGATTCCAACAGGTCTCTGTGGCTGTCTCTCTTGACTGCCAATGTGTAGACAGGATGATTAACTCAGCAGTTACTGCAGGCTTGGTGGTATGTAAGAAGTGAAAAAAGCAGTGCCTCTGATTCCCATGTTCAACACAGCTTATCATCTCACTGGTGAGATCAAAAGAACAGATAGGAAACAATAAGATACTGAGAGTTTAAACCATGGGGCATCAGCTACTTCAGCAAGGATTGGGCAAGCCTCCTTGAAGAAGTGAGATTTAAATCAGGCCTCGCAAGAAGACTATACTTTGAAAATACAAAAGAAAACTCATGGGCTTCCCTGGTGGCGCAGTGGTTGAGAGTCTGCCTGCCGATGCAGGGGACACGGGGTCGTGCCCCGGTCTGGGAAGATCCCACATGCCGCGGAGCGGCTGGGCCCGTGAGCCATGGCCACTGAGCCTGCGCGTCCGGAGCCTGTGCTCCGCAACGGGAGAGGCCACAACAGTGAGAGGCCCGTGTACCGCAAAAAAAAAAAAAAAAAAAATCAACAAAAAAAACCTCACTACAGGATATAGAGAATAAAATGTAATATATTGTGTTATTAAAAAAAAAGATAAATAAAATATACATGTGTTTTAATTTTCTCGTGTTTGAAGAAAGAAACACAAGAATCTAAAAATGTGGCTAATCATGAGCGTGATTGATACGAACAGGATGGAAAAGAAAAATCTAAATGTGATGTTTTTGTATTGTTCTGATGTTTGAATCATATGGATTATTTACTCAAAAGAGTAAACTAAATTTTAAGAAGAATGAGAGAATGCATCCTAAGAATTTTCTTCTCTAAATGCAATGAAGTTTAAGAATTTTGGAAGAAAAATGTGTTCTGTGGGCAAAAAAGTATGGAAAAGACTGGCTTAAACAAATTTAGGAATTCTTTACTTCCAGGTATTTCAGAGAATTCTGTAGGCTAGTTATCATTGTTAGTAACCAATGGGTAGTTAATATTTGACAGCATTTGCCAAATGTATCCAAATTTACTTTTTCTTTCTTTCTGAAAGCACCTATTAATATCTTAAAGAGCAAAGTTTGAGAAATCCTATCCTATATATTAAAACGGCATGTTAATAAAATGCTCAACGAGGCAAAAAAAAATGTGTAAGAGTGAGAAAGAACATGGCTACCGTGAAGAACAAGGATACTGATTTGACTGAAGGGGTGAGGAGGTGAGGGAGTGATGGCCAATGACTTTGCATGTGAAGAGTAAACACATCATCCTTGGTACCCTGAATAGTGCCTGGTACACAGTCTGCCCTCAATTACTGTTTATTGAGTTCAACTGAAGCAAATTAGGAAAGGTTTTTCAAAATCAAACAGAGGAGTTTAGATTCAATATGATGAATTAATGAAGACTTCTTGATCACAGAAATGTCAAGGTTTAAGTGATCATGCTTTGGAAGATTGAGTGTGGGAGCAGGGAGCACATCAGCTTTGGATTCAGGTGAGCCTGTCTGTTTTTATGACCATGGGCAAATTGCTAAACTCTTCTGAACTTCATTTTCTTCGTAAAGAAATGGGGAGGTAACACCCATCTTTTAGGATTAATGTGAGGATTAAATGAAATAATACATGCCTAGTTCCTAGCATGAAGTCTTATAAATTCTAGCTATTTTTTACTAGCTGGACAATGACATTATAAGCTAGTTGAAAAACGGAAGAGGAAATCAATAGGGAAGTAAAGGCAGCCTGGAACAGGGTGAGGGTAGTGTAAATGCATAAGAGAGACTCAAAGAAAAAAAACCAACAACAGGATCTGACTTTTAGAAGGGAACCTTCTACCTTTAAACATAATCATATTTTCCCAATTACTTTCTTAAATATCTTTTAGAGGGTTCTGACTTGATCAGCAAAGTCTTTATGGGGTTTTCTTTTTTTTGACCACGTTGGGTTTCGTTGCTGCACGTGGGCTCTCTCTAGCTGCGGTGAGCGGTGGGGTACTCTTGGTTGCAGCACGCGGGCTTCTCATTGCAGACGCTTCTCTTGTTGCAGAGCACAAGCTCTAGGTGCGCAAGCTTCAGTTATTGCCGCACGTGGGCTCAGTAGTTGTGGCGCATGGGCTTAGTTTCTCTGAGGCATGTGGGATCTTCCTGGACCAGGGCTCGAACCCATGTCCCCTGCATTGGCAGGCGGATTCTTAACTGCTGCACCACCAGGGAAGTCTTATGGAGTTTTCTTAAAAAACAAAGAGAACATATTTTCTGGGGCAGGAAGTAAACATAAAAAGTGATATTCTTTTTTTTTAAATTAATTTTTTTATTTTTGGCTGTGTTGGGTCTTCGTTTCTGTGCAAGGGCTTTCTCTAGTTGCGGCAAGCGGGGGCCACTCTTCATCGCGGGGTGCGGGCCCCTCACTATCATGGCCTCTCTTGTTGGGAGCACAGGCTCCAGACACGCAGGCTCAGCAGTTGTGGCTCACGGGCCTAGTTGCTCTGCGGCATGTGGGATCTTCCCGGACCAGGGCTCGACCCCGTGTCCCCTGCATTGGCAGGCAGATTCTCAACCACTGCGCCACCAGCGAAGCCCAAGAAGTGATATTCTTAATAGAGGGGCACTCTGAAAGGTCAGCACTGTATTCCAACCTCATGGATTAATTTACAAATGTAAAATAGTAACGAGTTTTCTAGTGAATTAAAAGAGCATTGGTTTATTTTGGCAAATGATTATGTGGAGGATTCCATTCTAAGAACCAGCACAGCCCACCATGCAGATTTATAAAAAATAAGTATACTTGAAGAAAAGTTTAAATATGAATTTATATTAGCAACTCATGCTTGCTTAGAACGGTAGTGATAAGGAAAGAAACGTGAATGTGTCCTATTAAAGGAATAATATCAGGCTTACTGCCAAAAGGCACTGTCCTTGCCTGAAGCCTTTTTAAGTAAGATGTGTCCCACCTTTACTTCCCCAAACAGGAAAAGAAAGAGATAAAGATGAGTCATTATGTTCACTCTGTTAACAAAATGATAAATTTAACTAGAAAAGAAGCTTACAAGAAAAGTTTATTTTTCCTGAAAAATCATTTTAACTTTTGGCTTTACCTAAGTGTCATGAGAGATGAGCTATCTTTCCTGAGTCATACAGACTCAAAGGAAACGGAACTGGTCTTTGTTGCCAAAAAAAAAAAAAAAATCAGAGATAAATATTCAATGAGGGTGCAGAGTTATCTAAGCTGAAATAGTGTAGAGCACATGTGATTCCTCCACAGCCACCCATGAATAATTCCTGAGCAGAACTGGGTTTTTCTTTTCTTTCTGATAATCAGACCCCAACACAGAAACCATGTGCGGGTCTCCACCGCTTTGGTGGAGACTTTGGAATCTGCTTTGAACAACGGTTATGACAAACTAGTGCCATTGTACAAACTCTTATCCCCAAGCCTCTTAGCAACCTGTCTCCAATCACAGAAGGAAGAAAAAGGATCTAAGCATGCCACTCTCTTATTTAAAATCCTTCAATAAAAATCCTTTGAGGATAAATTCCAAACACTGGAATATGTAAAGGAGTAGATCTGAGTCCTTTCTACTGCTTAGGATCTCACATTGTCCCCAGCAAGTAGCTAATAAATGGCTAATGAATGGCTTGAGGTTTTCTGATTTTTCCTCCTGGTCAGGTTTGGAACACCCTCTCCCTTCTACACTCATCCTAGAGCAATCAATGGTAGTGCCATGCTATTCAGAAAGTGTTCTTTGATCATCCCCTGCAAAGCCCACCAGACTTAGTGCTTTCGTTGCATCTCTCTCATACTACTTATCTCTTCTAATCACATTGTGTTTAATTGCTTTCTCTCCCACTAGCTTATGAACTTTGTGAGAGCAGGACTCCGTTCCTGTATCCCTAGCACGCAGCACAGTTTGTGGCAGCTAGTAGATACTGGCAAATAAATGAAGTGAATGAAACTCAATTAGATTTTCACTACAAATGGCTTAATCCAGGTTTCAGAAACAGCTGAGGTCAGTGACAATTCTTAGGTACATCTAAGTTTTCCATAGATCATTGAGGCTGTTCAGTTTCTCAGTCTAGCTCCCTTGGAATATATAATATTTTTTAAAAAATCTTTCTCTTTACTTCAAATTCTTTGCCTATATATAATATTTTTAAAAAACCCTTTCTCTTTACTTCAAATTCTTTCCCTACGTAAGAATCACCAAGAAGACACTTGAACTCTAGATAAACCAGGAATTTCACATTCTTGGCAAACACTTCAAGGTTCTTTCTTCCCTGAAAGGAACCCTCTTCTATGAATCTGATAGAAAACTATGGTCCTTTTCTTATTCTCCTTGCTAGAGGCCATTTAGTGAATGCAGTGTGGCTTTTCTAGAGAAATCTGAGTGATCGGTGGAAATAAAACAAAAATACCACTGGAATGATATCAATCAGACTTATACCAGGAATATAAATTTCTATTCATTAGTCTCCTCATTTCAACATGCACACTGAAAAAAATGAAGGTTTAAAATGGAAATGTTGGGGTGTGCCTGCCCCTTTCGTGTGTTTGTAAACTGCTAAGATGCAACAGAGACAGGGAATTTTTTACTACTTTTGGGCTGAGTGACATAGAGATGAAGAAGGCAGCTTCTTTGTTTAATGATAGTTTGATAAAGCAACTTTATTGTTCCTACTAGTGGCTTTAGAAAAACATAATCCCCACTTAACTGCAGAGTACATATATTCCCTAAATAAACTTACTATTCTCTTCCTAAATAGAATGGTCTTAACAGTAGCACATTATATTCATCAAATACACATACACATATATGGTATTTATGTATGAGTGTCTGTGTGTGTATGTAATGAGTTTCCATGACTGTAACCCAAGCCTGCTCCCAAGATTATCCAAAACTTATCACATCATGTTGTCAGGAAGAATTCAACATTCTAGAGTCATCCTTTTTCTGTTTGTACAGTCTAACTATATGATAGTGATTGGGGTCTGTAGCTATCTTGCCTTCTGAAATTACTTTGTCAGAAGCCGTACGGCTTTTTGTACCTTCAGGCATTATTTTTCTTTTAATTAAAAAAAAAAAAGTTTAGGTGTGGTATTAGAAGTTACCACTCAAGAGTGTTCAAAGAGACCACATTTAATCAGAGTGAAAGGAAAGAGTAACATGGGGTAAATTGCTCTAGGCTTATCCTTCATGTTGTAGCCAGGCTGGACTAAATGTCTCTTGTACTGGAGCTCTTTTTAAAAGACATTTTTGCTGTCACAGAGTGTGTGGAATATGAGGGTCAGATCTCCCCATGACTGTCTCCCTCCACCATTCCTAAGCTTAGATATGGACCGTGAACCTGCAGATGGAAAGTGCCTCTGATAAAAGAGGAACCATCCGGAACACAGGCTTGCCAACAGAGGAAGAGTTCTGACGAAACAGCCAAAAATCAGGCTCAAATATCCAGCCTCTGCCATGTGAGTCTAAGGGAATGGGTTTATTCCTGTCGAGTTAAGAAATAACTCACAAGGCAGCAGGGGAACCAGACAACTCTGTTTCTTCCAAGAAGATAACTGAACTATTGGCCGTTCTTCTGGAAAATAACCCCACATTGGAAGGGTGGGAAGAGACCCAGAATTCCTTACCAAAACGCTGCCAAACTTGAAAAATAGGAAATTCTGTCTTGGAAATTTTATTGATTTAAAAACATATTTGAATGACATTTAAAAAATCAGGGTCATGTTTGTCAGAAATTGAACTCAGGTGATCCTGAGTATTTTCATGGCAATAGATTTTTAAAAATACAGAAAAAATAGTTTTATTTATTTTCAAAGCTAGAGTTGTAATCTCCTGAAACCTAATACATAATTTTGGCCGATATTTTCATGTAGCCTCTTTCTTCTTCAATGCCTAGAGATACATGACTATAGTAATGATAAAGCCCTTCCATGCAAAATAGCTTAAAGTTTAAAAACATTTCACAATATTTTTTCAAATTAAAAATGAACTGAAAATATTTATCAGACTATTCCTTTTTTTTTGACCAACATGTCTTTGTCCTCGGGAGTGAGAAAATGAAATTAGTGATGATTTTCCTAATCCAGAATAAATTTTCCTTTTGCCATGCATGCATTCTAGCCAGATGAGTGGGCAGTGATTTTGAAGGTTAACAATCTGCTTCAAGTCTTAGAAAGCAGGCAAGTCTCTAAAGAAAGAAGAAGAAAAAAAAAAAAGCCTGGTCAACACAGACTTGAGATCTCCGTTTAGAGTTATGGGAAGTGCATGGACTTTAGTAATGAAGAGGAAAAAAAAATCCTGGCTCCGCTATTTATTAATGTTGTAATCTTAGGCAAATGGCTATTTTTGGCTGAGCCTCAGTTTCTCTATTTTGAAAATGGAGAAAGAAACATCTCCCAGAGAGGGCCTGACAGTTAAATGATTTATTGTCTATTAAATACCTAGCTTGGAGCCTGACTCATGCTGTGGACTCTCAACCAAAATTATTTCCCTTGCCCTCTTCTCTCCTTCACACTATTCTTGCTTTTTCTTGCTTTCTGACTATACTGACCGCTCCTTCTCATTTTTTTTTTTTTTAACTGAAACTAAAGGAATGAAAAGCTACCCTGACTTCTAAAAGTTAAGAAATCTGTGGTGCAACAGGCACATCCTGTCTCTGTGTGGCTTGAGTTATTCAGCATTATTCGTCGATCCAGTCGATCCATAGCCGCTTCTAAGCACAGGATCATTCCTGAAAGTTACTCCATAGAAGCCCTTTTAGGTAAAACATTTCATTAATCCCAGCTACTCCACTGCAGAGTAATATGCGATCACTGAATTCTGCTGACCTAGCGAAGTCATCTCTATTTCTGATAGCCTTCAACTAGGATGGTCCAAAACAGCCTGAAAATATTTAATGCCGACACTCTTCCCCAAAAGCAAAACCTTCTGTAAGGTCTTTTCTGTGATTTGTCCTTTTATGTCAGTAGATTTGACAATCTTTCAGCATGGAAACACAAAGAGGGAAAAGGGGAGGGGGATAAAGAGAGAACCCAGGAGGGGAGTTGGGGAGAGAGGAAAGAAATCACAGAAAATTCTCAGCTTTGTGAGTGTTACAAATTGTGTTCCAAGTCATTCGCCCAAATTTGTCGCCAGATAGCTGAGATCTGTGAGTAAAGGTTGGAAGGACTGTCCAAAACAAACAAACAAACAAAAAACCTTTATGTCAACACAGCCTCTGTTTTTGTCACTGGGGCTTTTAAGAACAAAATATCACTTTTCCTAAAAAGCGAACTCTGAAAGTAACAGTACTTTCAACACCAAGTGTCCCCCCTCCCCGCCCCTGCCTCCAGCAAATAAAGCTTCAGAAATGCAACACCTATCAAATATTTCCTCAGAAATGCCAGATTGCTGGGATCGTAAAGAGTTCTACTCTTTTTTTTTTCTTTTTGACATTTAGACAGATTGAGTTTGAGAGAGGAAGTGACTCTGAGTCCAGACTGCCCTGCACCACTGTCAGAGGAAAGAACTGAAGTCAAATGAAGTGATAGTATACTGAAGAATATTTAACAGAGCGCAAGGCAGAGGAAAATGGCAATCTGGGAATATACAACTGATCCCCAAAATAGACAGTCTCCAGTGCCAGAACAGATGCCAAGTACAGTAGATCATAAAATGGTAAAATTACCTCTGCCCTGTGGGCTGTGTGTTGACACAGGGGAAATAGCTCCCCAACAGTCAGAGTAGCCGGGTCTCAGTTCCCCGTCACAGGGATCATTTGTCATGGACTCTGCCAACTTTCCTTTCTACTCCTTTCTGTATATTCATTGGTGAGAAAGCTGTAAGTAACCCCCTTAATGACTGCTACATGCTGCCGTGGGATTAATGACAGATAAAGTACTGCTCTGAGCTCTCGTGTCAGGTTGTGAATGAAATCAGAGGGTTCTGTGGAGGATATTTGCAAAGCTCTTTCCATTTCGTGGAAGACTCAAGGTGACAAGGGACATTTAGATTTCTCTCTCAAGGAAAGATAAATAGAGTGACAAAGGAAAAATACACCCCCTTCTATGTGCTTAATAAGCACCTGCCACCTTCTGGGGGGGAAAGGGGTAAGAATGCTTACGTGGTGTCTCAGAATGATGTAAAGGTTGAACAATAGGCCAAACAAGCCTTCGTCATGTGCTGAAAGCCACAGAGAGAGGAATGATGCTTCCAGGGGGAGGCATCTGTCCAAAGAAGACAGCTACCTCATCTTCGTAGTGGAGCTGAGACTTACATTTGAAGAAGTCCTGTCTGTCTTTTTGCTGTATGGGTAAAAGAGAGTATCACTGTCCCTCACCTCTTGGCAAATTTTCACTGAACCTTTGTGCTGTGCTCTTGACTCTTTGCTAACCAGCCATTGAAGGCTGAGATAATCACGAACGGAAAGAAGAAAAGTTTTTTGTCCTAAGTTTCTTTTTCTTTTTTCTTCTTTTCCCTTTTTCTGCCTTTTTACCTTCCATCATTTCTATTTTTTTTTCTTTCAAACTCAAAGACACTGTGTAATATCTTATACAAAGGACAAACAAACAAAGAAAAATAAACCAAGTAAAAGAGAAGGGGTGGATAAATGAGTAAGGATAAATGACCAAAGAAAGAGCCAAAAGAGGGTTCCCCTGGTGGCGCAGTGGTTGAGAGTCCGCCTGCCGATGCAGGGGAAACGGGTTCGTGCCCCGGTCCGGGAAGATCCCACATGCCGCGGAGCGGCTGGGCCTGTGAGCCATGGCCGCTGAGCCTGCGCATCCGGAGCCTGTGTTCCGCAATGGGAGAGGCCACAACAGTGAGAGGCCTGCGTACCGCAAAAAAAAAAAAAGAGCCAAGAGAAATCAATGCAGAAAGTTTGCCTGGGACCATTATGTTATGAGACGGTATGCATTCAAGAATATATATATACACACACTATGGAAAGTTTTCTACTAAAAAATGATTACTCTTGGTTCTTAAACTTACAAAGATGAAGTGATCTTAAACCCTGGCTGAAGTTTTTTCAGATGTGTGAATCTATACAGTTTCAATGAAAAGTTGCTCTTAGTGGAAAGTTTAAACTGCTATGATGTGAGGCAGAAACTAGAATAGGAAGAATGGTTTGCCCAGAATTTCTATTCAGATCTTGTGGTTTTCAGAATAGAAGTTTGTTCAGTCTTGGTGAAAAGGAACTTCTATTTCAAAGAAGAAAATTTATAAAAATTTCAGAACACTTCTTCATCAAATAATTCTTTTTTTTTTTTTTTTTTGCAGTCCGCGGGCCTCTCACTGTTGTGGCCTCTCCCGTTGCGGAGCACAGGCTCCGGACGCGCAGGCTCAGCGGCCATGGCTCACGGGCCCAGCCGCTCTGCGGCATGTGGGATCTTCCCGGACTGGGGCACGAACCCATGTCCCCTGCATTGGCAGGTGGACTCTCAACCACTGGGCCACCAGGGAAGCCCAAATAGTTCTTAATAAAATGTTAATTGATAAGTTGAAACTAGTTTTCTTTCAGATTCACAGAGATTTTAAAAGTGTTAAGGAGATAATTATATTGGCAGATTAAGTTGGATATTTCTCAAATATAAAATGTTTAAAAAAGCACTTCCATATTTTATATAAACCAATGTATAATTTGGATTATCTCTTCCTGGTAGAACATATTGATAAGCATAGAAGGAATTTTTAGTATAAAAACGGAAACAAATGTTTTCATTAACAGTGAAATTAAATTTATTAAATAAAATTCAGAAATATACGGGAAACTAGAAAAAAGGCTTCTTATCACATAAATACAACTGCTGTTGACACTTTGATGTGGATCCTTTTCTTTATTTCTCTATGAATTCATTCTCTTAAATATGTTTTAGTTGTAATTATACCCCTTGCACAATTTAATAATGATAATGATAATAATAATGATGATATCCATAAGTTATTAGCATCCATAACATCCCAGATACATTATCTACTTCACATTTGACCCTTAAATTAACCACATAAAGTAGGAAGATGAAGGAACCGAAATTCAAACTTGCCAAAGGTGACATGGCCAGTCAACGGTGTAACTGAACTTGAACGGACTTTTTTCTTTCTATGCTCATTCCACATCATTACATCTGTCTGTGGAACTTGAGTTTCAATATGAGAAATAAATGACATTGGATCTACAAGAATATCCCTCTTTTGATAAGTACAAATTTCCCAAAGATAAGTTTCAACACAAAATTGCGGTGCTGTGATAGAACCGTGGTGGACAGTTCACCTTTGTGACAGCTTCAACTAAAAATCCAAGTTAACTTTTTCTTTTCTGTTTTTTTGGCTAACAAAAAGGGTTCATGCTAGAGTATGCCCATTTGTGAAAACAGACTTTTTTTTTTTTGCTCTGGGAACTCTGCATTTATTGCTAATCCTTTATCTTACATACTGTTATGATTTTCATTTTGATGGAGTTGTAAGATCCCATCAGGGTATTCCCTTGTGCTGTGTTCTTGAACATTAATTATATAAAAGTAGAACAATTTTCCTGTACAAAGGAAAAGGATGGGAAAAGAGAGGCTATCTGACAGTCTCAATTATTCAGTTTCTCGATGATACACAGGGCACTATTTGAACCTGTAGCAATTTGCTGGCACTGAGAGTATCAAAAGCATGTTCCAATGGATGAGAGGAAGGATAACAATTCCTCCTATTAGACTGGCAATTGACCATCTGCTTCAGAAGGTGGTGTTTAACCTGCAGGTAATCATGGGGAAATAGCTTGAGGATGTGTGTCAGACTTTATTTTTTCTTGGGTGGGGGCAGGGTGGGATGGGAGCGGTTAAAAGTGCAGACAGACAGCTGCCCTCCCATTCTATTAGAATCATGGGCACTTCAGTACGTTTTAAAGCACCTTCTCCCAAAACCAACCAGAAAAATAAAGGTACTGTGTTCAATACTCAGTTAAATAAAATCAAACTTAAGCTCTGTTCCCTAATATTTCCTTAGCAAGATAATTTCTAGCATCAGATGAAATTTACAGTGTGTTACTGGTGTTCTTCCATTCCTCTTAAAGCTGCCATCTGAGGGCTAAGATGGTTAAGACCAAAGGAATTATTTTGAAATTTTTATTTATGTATTATTTCAGGTTTTTTGGAAGTTATTCGGAGCTTTAATTGGATATAGTAAAATTCTGTGCACTTTTGTGAGGGAAGTATGCTTTTGTCAATTAGATTTCTATCTTCCTATGTAGCCCAGCATAAGGGAACATAATACTGTTAGATAACAGACTTCCAGGTGGCTGCAGCTGAAGGAGTAGGTTTGATTTTTTAAAATAGTAAGTGATCATGGAGTCATTTTCTTTGTGTTTAAATGTTTCTTTTTTTATTATTAACACAAAGTTGTAAATCAACTCTACTTCAATAAAATAAATATAAAGAATTTTTTTTTGTTTTTAGTAATGGGAATTTTTTTTTGACCCAACCTGAAAGGTTTTTTTAATTGACAAATAAATAGTTGGACAAAGAAAGAAAAAGAGTATTCCCAGATTCCCAGCTCGAGCAAAATTTACACAGGAGTATTACACAGGCCTGTGCAGTAACTACAGCATCAGGAACATCTAGTGCCTGGAATTATAGCAGTTCCTCCTTGAGCTTGGGTAGTGCAAAACTCAGAAGCACAGGGAATTTCAGAGGCATTGAATTATTCTATTATTTACCCCCAATACCCTCAGCAAGTGTCACTACCAACACAAAAGTCATGGTGTCTGTTTTATAAAGTATTAATTTATAGTCATTTATTCATTCAATTAGCAAATATTTGGGGCAACCTGCTCTGTGCCAGACACTGTTCTAGGTTCTTGGAAATGCAACAGTGAATGAAAACAAACAAAAACCAATACAAAAGAAGAAAAAGAATTCCCTGCTTTTGTGGTGTTTACATAGTAGTGAGGCAAACAAGCACTAAAGAGATAACTAATACATGTAGAGTATAGTAGATAGTGATAAATGCTAAGAAGAAAAAAATAAATCAAAGAAGGGGATAGAAAATGCTGAGAAAGGGGGTGCTAAAATGTTAGGTAAAGTGACATTAAAGATCCCAAAGAGGAAAAGAATGAGTAACGTAGCTAAGGGGAAAATGGCTCTAAACACATACTGTACAAATACAGTGGCTCCTAGGCTCATGTGGATAGCATACTGGACACCACAGACATAGGACAGGTCCATCATTGTAGGAGATTCTAGTGGACAGTGCTGCTCCCAACAAAAGGAAAAGCCAATACAAAGGCTCTGAATTGGAGAGCAACGAGGAGGTCAGAGTGGTTGTAGCTGAGTAAAAGTCGGGGACGGAAATAGGAAACTTGGTCAGAGAGCTAATGAAGGACCAGCACACACAGAGCCTCTCCCAGGTAAAATTATATATATGTGGAACAAATATTCACTTTTATATTGAGATTAAATTAAACATATTTTGCTGTTTCATTGTTCAGACACAAATAGCTTCAGGTGAGAATTCTTTTTCCCTTTTTCTGTTTTTTGTTTTCCCTTCATTACCTTGGAAGGTAAGATGAGATTAGACTTCAAGGAGGAAATTGCAGGAAAGGCATTTAAGAGAAAGAAGAGGTGAAGATGAATCAGGCTGAAATGAATAGTTACATTTTTGCTTACAATCTGGCATAACTGCTCTCATGATGTAACTATGAGGAAAAAATGCTTTTAAGTATAATTTTCACATAAATCAAGTAGCAAACGAAAAGAAAAAAATAAACTTAATATTGCCTTTAGGATTATCTACAGATAGGTGAAGGACCACATAGGAACAGACTATTGGAAAGTAAATAGATATTACGGATAGGCAGAGAAGATGAAAATTAAGGATGGCTGAAATTTCCCTTTCAATACAATTTCTCTAAAGGTTTACTATTAATGATTTTTTTCTTTCGTTTTAAACAGACCTTAAATATACCCCAGGGAGAATAAACTCATGTAGTCACAGTCATTTCAATGTGAATTAATTGATCAGATCACTTTTCTTCCTGGCAGAAAATGCTGGGAAGGCTTTAAGTATTTGATGTCAGAAGTTTGAAAAGAAAAGGATGGAAACAAAGACAATAAATCTTACTATTTTTTAGGAGCCAATTCAGAGAATAGTAAGAATCTGCATAGATAAAATTTCTGGAAATCCAGGTTGTTTCATGGCAGGTTCTGAAACATGGATGAGTTGACTGCACCGTTCCATCAATTCCTGTATCTTTCCTTGGACTTGATCCATAGGGAGGTAGCTAAGAGCCTGGCAATCTTTCTGGGAGCCAATGGTATTGCTTCCTGAGCTTCTGGGAAAATGCTTTCTATTTTATTCACCCCTCCACATTTGGCCAAATAAGTTTATAATGGGAATAAGGATGGCAGAGAAACTTGGGAGAGGCAAGGAAATGTAGCGTATGAGGACAAGGAAACCTGGAGAATCCATCCTTCTATTTTTTGGTCCCATAACACCCCTAATATTACCCTTTGGATTCAGCCATCACTAATTTTTATCCTCCCTGTCTGTAATACCCATTCCCTTTCCAATAGTTTGTTCCCATTAAGAAGTCTTTAGGAGCTGGCTCCTGGAAAACTATTGAGGGCTTTACTGTATTTCTGAGTGATGGAAAGCATTCCTTTAATATATATAAGTAATACAAGAACATGTCTTGGGAGGGACTTTGTATAGGAAGCTGTGCAAACAGTGAAAAAATGAGTATTTCCCCAGAGGTGAAATGGTAGTCATATTGCAGTGGTAGCAAAAGGGTATTTGACATACCAAAAAGAGCTCTCACCAAGCAGGCACGGGTGTACATATCCGCTATAAAATACCGTATCTTGTGTCTTAGACTAAATTATTTGTCATGAAGATAGCTTGTCCCATTGATTTTGATTTTTCAAAGACAATTTTAAGTGCCTGGAATAGAAAAAAAAAAACCAAAAAAACCAGAATGTTCCTGGAATGCTGGAATGTTTCTGGAATGCTGGAATGTTTTAAGTATTCTGTATACGACCCAAGAGTAATATATGCCGTAAGTATTTCTCTATAAAGATACTCCACTAAAACTTCATTAAGCAATAGTGAAAATGGAATGAAGCATTCTATTTCAAGTAATTCAAGTTCCGTATAACACTAGCTAAAATTTGGGGAAACTTACTCTGATTAGCGCTTTATATGCATCATCTCATTTAACAAGTGCCTCAACTCTATGAAGTATGTGTGATTATACCCATTTTTTTGCTAAGGAAACTGAGCTACGGGATCACACAAGTAAGAAGCCAAGTCAACATTGCAATCCTAATACAGTAAGTCCCCTACATACGAACGAGTTCCATTCTGAGAGCCCTTTCATAAGTCCAATTTGTTCCTAAGTCCAACAAAGTTAGCCTAGGTACTGAACTAACACAATCGGCTCTATAGTACTGTACTGTAATAGGTTTATAATACTTTTCACAAGAATAATACATAAAAAACAAACAAAAAATAAAGAAAACCTTTTTAATCTTACGGCACAGTACCTTGAAAAGTACACTAGTGCAGTACAACAGCTGGCATACAGGGGCTGGCACCGAGTGAACAGGCAGAAGGAGTTACTGACTGGAGGAGGGAGAGGAGGTGGGAGGTGGTAGAGCTGAAGGATCCTCAGCAATAGGAGACGGAGGGCAAGCTGCAATCTCACTCACGCCTGACGTTGATGGCACAGGTTCTGGTTCCTTGCTGGATTCAATTCTATCTACCCTCTTGAAAAAATGATCCAGTGATGTCTGGGTAGTAGCATGTTCGCATCTTTGAAAGTTCACAACTTGAAGATTCGTATGTAGGGGACTTACTGTAACAGAATTCGGTTCCCTTGTAGTTTAGACTCTGGGAGAGGGTCAATAAAGGGCAATCAAAAACCACTATCGCAAATATCATATGATATCACTTATATGTGGACTCTAAAAAAAAGGATATAAATTAACTTATTTAAAAAACAGAAATAGAGTTACAGATGTAAAAAACAAACTTATGGTTACCAGGGAGAAAGTGGGGGGAGGGATAAATTGGGAGATTGGGGTAGACATATACACACTACTATATATAAAATAGATAACTAATAAGGACCTACTGTAGAGCACAGGGAACTCTTCTCAATACTCTGTAATGACCTATATGGGAAAAGAATCTAAAAAAGAGTGGATATGTGTATATATATAACTGATTCACTTTGCTGTACACCTGAAACTAACACAACATTGTAAATCAACTATACTCCAATAAAAAGTTAAAAAAAACAAACCACTATCACAAATCTACTCTGATACCATCCTGGACCTCCAGTGGCTCAACCAGCTCTGCAATAGACACAACTGGGTAAAAACTTGACAATTCGAGTTCACTCACTCTCCAAGGCTCTCACTGATACCTTCTACTCCCCACAAAGGCTGTCATCGTCTGTAGTCCCCCCCTGTTGTTCTTGTCATAAATGTCCTCCCCTGGAACTCCTGACTGTAGACCACCCTCCCTTGCTTCTTGCCTCTGGAACACAAGTTTCATTTACCAGCTTCTATTATAGCCTCCCAATGTTGGCAGAGGACTCTTTTTCCTTTGCCCTCAACTGGAACCTAGTTTTCCCTGAAAATATTGTCTCTGTGGCTTGTACAGTTGAGGCTCCTCTTTCTGCCAGACCTCAGGGCCAGCTGTGTGGTTAGCACTGTCCTGAGTCCCTATCACTAACGGAGAACTTGTTCACTTCCCTGCATATTTATGTCTGCAGCTCCATCGCACCCCCAAACCTCCTCATGGCTGTCACCCAACACACTTCCAGTGACTCCCCTTTAAAATCGGGATTCTGAGACCAACATACTTAAAGTTTCTTTTCAAAATAAATTTACTGATGTAAAAAGAAGGATAAATAGAAAGAATATATTTCAGGAGATGCAGAGCTATGACAAAAACCGTGAACTCTGGGACACCCAGACTTAGAATAAAAAAAAAAAAAATCCAGGGCTTCCCTGGTGGCGCAGTGGTTGAGAGTCCGCCTGCCAATGAAGGGGACACGGGTTCGTGCCCCGGTCCGGGAGGATCCCACATGCCGCGGAGTGGCTGGGCCCGTGAGCCATGGCTGCTGGGCCTGCGCGTCCGGAGCCTGTGCTCCGCGACGGGAGAGGTCACAACGGTGAGAGGCCCGCGTACCGCAAAAGAAAAAATAAAAAATCCAAGCTCTTTAATAAGCATTCAAAAGCCTACATCACCTGGTTCATGCCTGCTCACCTCTTAAACATCACCCTTCATCACTCCATTCCTGACCTTTAACACCTTAGCTGTGCAGAACTCTGAGTGGTTAAGAGAACATTCCAGGTTCTTTCTTACACCTCTTTGACCCGTGCCCGCACTCCCTCTTCTTTGCCATCCCAATCTCAGACCAATTTATTTGGCTAACTCCTAGCCTTAAGACTCAGTCAGTGATTATTTTTCATAAGACCCTTGACCCCATCAGGTTAGCGGTGGTGGGGGGGATAGGAATTTAACTCTGTAGCCATCTCTGTCATGCTCTCCCTTCATGGTTTCACAGTCATCTACTATATGTCTGTCTCCCCACTAGACTGTTTGAGGGGATGAACTATGGTGTAATTTTCCCTTTCCCCCCAGCACGTCGTGGGGTGCAGAGCACAGAGCAAATACTGGATGAATGCTTGTGCAATGAATGGATACCACCAATGTCTTCAGGGGAAAAGACTCACTTAGAAATAGCTTTCCTTTTATTATTCCTCTGAAGTTCCTTCATCATTAGGACAAGGTCCTAAATGTGATTTCCAAGTTGTAATTTTGCATTTCAGAGACTAAATTGATGTTGTGATTTATTTTTTCCAGAAGCATGACTGCCTTTTACATTTAGGGCTGAGCTGAGGAAGCACACACATGAAAGTTTTGTTTGCACACTCAGGACATTTAAAAGTGCCACATTCAAAAAAATCACATGCTCTGAAAATCTCTAGCTCTTTCATTTTAAAGGACATTCATGGTAGGTTCCCCCCTGAGTAAAATAAATGCAAAATCAGTATGTATCGGAGGGTACATTTAAACATTTTAATTGAACTGCTAACCTAATCAACTCCATCATCTGATATATGTCCTCTCCATTCTCATTTCCTGAAGCCAAGAGCAAGAAGTATGTCTTGTTCCAAGACGTGCATTACGTGAAGGTGGCTTAATTAGCACATATAGGTTTTTGTCTTCCGATATACTTCCTTCATTATCTTGACTCCACTTTGCCTTTATTCTCCCCATAATTTCCAGAATCTTTGTTAGGCTCCTACTGAGAACTCCAAACGTAAAGGGGGGTATGTTTGGCCTCAAATAAGAAAAGTTCTGTGATCTCAGAGGCATTTGCCATATGGGCTCTTACCGAGGCAGACACTGGAATGCTGTCTTAGAAGGCTCCGGAATGTTCCCAGAGACACAGGCATGCAAATTAAAAGTTCGGCCAGGGCGGGGCTGATGTACTGTATGCATTTGCCAGAGGCTTTACCAGAATACTTTGTGGCATGAATTGTAAACTTTCTTTCAACAGCAAGAACACGGAGGACACTATAAGCCTCATTGTTATAGAGACAAGAGTTAGGGGAGATAAAAGGATATGCTTTTAACTTATGTTAGTTTATGTATAGTGTGCCTCCTTTCATTTCTTCTATTGTAAAATTTGGATAGCAAAAATAAGTGAAGAGGGCTTCCCTGGTGGCGCAGTGGTGGAGAGTCCGCCTGCCGATTCAGGGGACACGGGTTCGTGCCCCGGTCCGGGAGGATCCCACGTGCTGAGGAGCGGCTGGGCCCGTGAGCCACGGCCGCTGAGCCTGCGCGTCCGGAGCCTGCGCTCCGCAACGGGAGAGGCCACAACAATGAGAGGCCCGCGTACCATAAAAATAAATTAAATAAATAAATAAATAAGTGAAGAGAAAAAGGTTTTCAGTAAAAGAAGAACATAGTTTCAGTTAGGAGGAGGAGAATGCTATTTTTTGGAGGGGGTAGCTCTGTAGAATGCTATCATTGGCACCATCACCATAAAGAGAGTAGTCACGCAGTCTGATCTCATTGCTGCTTTGGAGGTTCAAGTGTTTACCATGTTCTCAATATGCTGTAAAATGGCAGCATGGCATTACTAGGGTGCCAGAAGGCAGCGCTGGCATTTCTGCTGGTGCAAGGTTTGCAGAAAGAGACCGAGAGTCTAGCCACGAACCTACTGAAGTTCAAGCAGGTGCTGCAGGTCTAATGTAACTCAAATTCCCATAGCTACAGGTCTCAGAGAAGTTAATGAATTGTGGCTTTACAAGAAGATATACACATAAATCATCACCTGGCAGTTCCAAAGATAAAAATGAACAGTGAGTTGATTAGCAAAGACTGTTTCCCTACCATCCTCCGTCCTACTTCTTAACTATCCCCAAATGTTAATACTTTCTACCTAAAGTGATCATCTAAAAAATTATTTACAAACGGCTCTTTAAAATTACAGAGCAGAATTTATTGCATGAACCTGAATAGACTATACATAAAATAAGTCCCCAGTAATATTTATTGACTAGCAACAATCTAAAGAGTGCACAAAATTGCATGTTGAAAATTCACAGAGACAATCATCTTTTAAAAGAGCTAATGAATTGGAGAACCTGTGGGTAGATCACGTTTTCAAAATCAGAAAGAGAATCATTTGTAGAGCTGAAATGAATTCTTGGAAACAATACTTTTATTACTTGATATCCTGGACCCAATTCCTTTAATTCAGTAAATAGTACAGTAGAAATGTCCAACAAAGTTTTAAATGTGTCATAAAAGTGTTTAGTAATATTTGAAATATCCTGAGGGATATCATAAAATTATTAATTTGACTTTTATCTGAGAAAAATCAGAGATTTTAAAGCTACAGCTCTAATATTAATATTCTGAGCAGAAAAATGTGTAATTAATTAGACAATAAAACTTTGAAAATAAAGTGGATCAGAAACATTTTTTTCAAAAAGTACTCAATAATTCAAAGGTAAGCGTAGGACACATTTTCCCCCAAATGCACATAGACCAAGATAAAAATCTACGCTCACCCACTGTCGGTCACCAACCTAGTTGGCGTAGCATTTGTAAAAAATAGGGCATGAGAGTTAAAAGTGTGAATAAATAATTAAAGATTAAGGACTGATTCTTAATGCTGAAGTACTGGTTACTAGTATTTTTTTACTACCAGGAATGTCCTTCCTATAAACATTTTACCAGAATATTCTACTTTAAATCATGTATTACTTGAAGCAATAATTCATCCTTCCAACACCTGTCAATTCATCTATTTCCTAAATCTCCATTATGCTTTAATTCTCTGCTTTTGGCTGCTGTGTACTTACAGCTGTTGATCATTACGGTTACAGCTGGCCTGTAATGAAGTAGTCTTTACAAAAAGAAAAATTATTTGTGTTTCTTCTCATGTTCCAGTGGACATTAGTTAAAGCAAGTCCAGAAGTAGATAGCCAGCCCTGTCCATGCAGCTGGTTAGCAGAGTTACACACTGGCCTGGAAATCACTCTTTCTGCAGCTAATTTGAGTTTACAAACATCGAATAGGGAATATCATATGTTGTCAGCTAGATTCCCTGGGATTTACACATGTGGCAAAACTACTTGTCTGTATAAAAAAAACCAAAAACAACCCCTCCCCCCCCCAAAAAAAACACACACAAGTATTCACATGTATTTGGAATAAGAACCTTTCAAAATATAGCTATGTAGGTGGTGGTAAGTTCTGGTTGCCAGTGTCTCCCTAGATTAATATCAGGGTGATTTTATGTACAACTGTTTGACAGTAGACAGTGGAACAGGTTATTACATCAGTGAAGTAGCCCCAAGTATGCAAATTGAAACAAAGGGGCTTTTTCTCTTAAATAAAATAGAGAATCCCTGGAAGTCCTGAATCAGGATGAAAACAAATTCCATCTCTACCAAAATTGTTTTCTAAAATGATGTCATTTTTTCTCTACATATAAGTCCATGAAAGTCAAAGAACTGATACAGTAGAATTTAAATAATTAATCACACCTGTAATCATGATTTGTCATTTCACAAAGTAGGAGTCTTTCTTCATTTCATCCCATCATCAGCCCAGTTACCCAACAACTGTTGAAAGCAGTAGGGAGAGCAAATTAAGATGAATCTACTTAGCATTTGCCAGATAAGCCACAAATTAAATACTTTCTTAAAAGAAAGAAAGCATTTCAAGTCTAAGAAGAGAAGTCAGTACTGGTTGATGAATATTTCCACTTCAAGTTACACGTATGTCATAAAATCTTTCATTTGCCGCTGTGAAAATTGTCAGCAATCTTTGCCTTTTATCTGGTTCATCTTGAAAGCCACAAATGGCATGATTTAACTGTTACATGGCCTTGGCATGGTAACAGTGGAAAAGTAAACTGAGCAAAATAAAAAACAAAGGCAATGATAAACTTTAAAACAACTAACTCATCTCCGAAAGGATGGGGAGAACTAGAAAGATCTAAGGACAAAAAAAACAAAACAAATCGGAAGCTATTTTGTAAAACAGATTCTTTGGGAGAAAAAAAAAAAAGATGTCTGAAGAATAGAGCTAAGAACCTGTGACAGCAACATGTCTTAGGCTTTGACATCAATATTCTTAGCAGAGTTGGCTGCCCAGGACTCTGAACAAAAAGCTCGGGCTGCTGAATGCAGCAAGCATTCATCAGTGTAGCAGGAACCGACTTGGGCTGTGGTATCTCTAGAAGTGGGTCTTTTTTTTTAAGACAAGTTTTGTTTGTTTCTTTAAAAATTCTTAATACTTATTACAGATATTAGACATTTCTCTAGTGTGGGCATGTTAACTCTTGATGTGCTGGGCAAATTCCAGTTTGGGTACTGTGCTTTAAAAGCAATAGAAAAATCTGGAACTCCATTTCATGTAAGAAAGCATATGGCTTGAAACTAAATATAGTTTAAACATACGAAGCATATTAAATTAATTATTATAATTTAAGCGATTTGAAAAATGTCTTCAGTTTTTATGACATATGCTTCTAATGATTCACATTACCTGTAGGTACTTCAAAAGCATTGGGATTAAGATTATCTTCAGTAATTAGGGCGTCAAATGATATGCTGGCCGTATTGGGGAAAAGGGCCCTGTGAAAGTGGGCCACAGGCCAAAATCATACCCTTCAAGACAGATGGGAACCAAGCCTCAAAATGGTCTGCAATTGTACCACTTCTAAGTACCATGCTTTAATGCTGCGAGAAAATATAAGGGCTGTATCTGAAGAGCTTCATACAATATTTGTACCTGAGGTTAAACAAAATGTACATCTTTGTTCAAGGGTAGTCCTACCCTTAGAGCCCTCATTTCTACCTCCTAGACTATTTTATGTCAGATGTGTTTTCATGCTCTACTACATCCGAATGTCCTAAACTGAACCAGGCATGCTATTTATTTATTTACTCACTCATTTATTTATTCCACTAATGTTTACTGGACACCTATATGTTCTAGGCACTGCTCTAGGTACAAAGGAAGTGTAGTAAAGAAGAGAAATAAGGTCATTTTCCTCTTGTATTTTCTATTCTGCTGGTCAGATGGACAATAAAAAAAGAAGAAAAGAAAATTAAGTAACACCAAATATGGAAAGAAAAATCAGGAGAGAGTGATTGGTGGGAGACATGAGTTTCTTTAGTTTGGGTCGTTCAAAGAAGCCACGCTCAGCAGCTAGGTGACATTTTGTTGAGACTTCAAGAGTGAAAAGGCAGCAATGGTGTTTTTTAATCTTGGGGAACAGCCGGTGGAGGGACCTTGAGCTGGAAATGAGTGGTTCAAGAAAGAGCAAGAAAGCCTTGGCTGCAGCCAAGTACGTGGGGAGGGAGGAGAAGAAATGAAGTTGAGCATTGTGTAGAAGTGAGATCATACACAGCCCACAGTAGGGAGTCTGTATTTTATTTAACCTAAAATAACAGCAATAACCATAATGATGCTAATAGCAAGAGGTAACTCATTGAGTGTTGCTATGTGCTGGGCACTGCGTTAAGTACTACCCATAACCTCATCTACTCATTCTCACAATCCCTACTTCATAAATGGGAAAGTGAAGCACAGAGAAATAAAGGACCTTCCCCCAGTCACCCAGCTAGGAAGAAATGGAGTCATTTAATGATAAATACTCTACCCCTTAAATTTCACAGAGGTTGCAAACACCCAGATGATAATTCTTAATCCTTCCTTTTAGCTCAGGCCCTCAAATATGCATTACATACCCACTCTCTGCGAGCCATTATATTCAGCACAGCTAGAGTGCTATCTCACACTTTTATATTTGTCTGGACTCATGTCTCACAGGGACAGGGCATGTAGGAGATTACATGGTAAACTGGGAAAA
Source organism: Monodon monoceros (assembly GCF_005190385.1). Taxonomy (NCBI): domain Eukaryota; kingdom Metazoa; phylum Chordata; class Mammalia; order Artiodactyla; family Monodontidae; genus Monodon; species Monodon monoceros. Next base: position 20,866,952 of record NW_021703770.1, on the reverse strand, counting down.
GCAATAGACTCAAGCATTACCATTCTGGTTTGACAGGCTGAACAGAGTAGTGGTTAAGAGCACCTGATTTTGTGGCCTCAGACAAATTTTTTGACCACTCTAAACATCGAATCTATCTATTGCTAAAATACAGATAATAATAATGTCGCTTACCTCATGCAGGTGTTTATTCATTCATTCAACAAATATTTATTGAGTGTCGTCCACTGCTTTATGCAGTTTACATTCTATTGGGAGAGGCAGAGCTCAGCCATGATTAATATATGGTAAAACGTATAGCAAAATGTATGGTATGTTAGATAGTATTAAGTGCTATGGAGAAGAAACTAAAGCATTAAGAACAACAAGCAGAATCCAGATGGGGGAAATGACTGCCTTTTAGGTGGGGAACCCAACTGAGGAATCACTGACAAGATGACACCTGAGGAAAGATCTTTAAGGAAAAGGGAAGACCAGAGGCAGAGACTGAGCTGAGAGAGAGCTTGGTGTATCGGAGAAGGTCAGGGGAATGGAGTGTGTTGTAGGATCTACTAAGGCAGAGTCATAATTGTGGTTTTTGCTCAGGAGTAAAACGAACAGCCAACGGAGGGCAGTGAGCAAATGAATGATATAATCCGACCTGTGTTTTGACAAGATCACTCTGGCTGCTGTGTTTAGAAGGGACTGTGGTGGAGAAAATACACGCAGGGAGGCCCCTTAGAGACTGTTGTGATATTCCAGGTAAGAGACTATGGTGGCTTGAATCAGGATGGTAGCCATGGAGGCGGTAAGAAACAGTCATATTCTGGATATATTTTGAAAGTAGAACAGACAGCATTTGCTGAGGGATCAGCTGTGAGATGGGGAAGAAAAAGAGGGCACAAGGAAAACTGCAAAGACTTTGCTTATTGCAAGACATACATATGAGAACCAGCACATAAAGCACTGAGCGCAGTGCTTAGTACAGAGGGCGGGATTCCTAGCTTCAGGACTTCACAGAAACATATTACGAAAGCCACTGATTTTTGAAGAAAGCTGAAGAACTGAGAAAGTTTTATCAGTGAAGAAGGATATAATTTGCCGTGATTAAAATGGTGGCTACCAGAATGAGTGAGAGATTATTCTAATCGTTTTTTAAAATTCTTCATTATATTACCAGCTTTATAATGAAGCTATTGACAGACACATGCTGTGAGAAAAACTGTACCTCCACCTGCTAAGAAATGGCACTCATGGTTATGAAAACTGCCTGACATTTTTAGAATCAGGTGATTCTGTGACTTTCTTCTGAAAGTTATTTCCCCTTGGAACTTGCATTTTAATTACTGATTATTCTCTTTGCTTTACTTCTATGTAGAGATCAAGGTACTTGCTTGAGCTTTATTTAAATAGGACATATGCATTGTTTCAAAGTAGTTCTGCATAAAATGTGAATATGAATATAGCAACTAAGCTATTTATTTGAATCTCAAATACATTAGCATCTATTACCTTCTGTCTTTCATTTAGCTGTCTTGCAATAATATTAAAAGAATATCACATGTGACTGAATTACTAAAGATTTTTTCCCAACTCTGATTTACATATTATTCACTTAAAGCTAGCAATGTAAAATTGCCTTTAATGTTTACTGTTTCAACTTTAAAGTTTTCCTTTTTAATCAGAGAAAATCAAGTTGGCAAAATACAATTATGATTTTCTCCAATTACGTTACCTTTAGGCAATACTGTCTTTTAGATTTGTAACATCCTCTGTTCTGGTACTATGGAATTATGGAATGTACAGTGTTTAAGTATATGTTTCTAAAATCAACAGATTAGAGATTCTTAGAAATATTGTACACTTTATGTATTAAAAACATTTCTAGCACCTAAATGTATTTGTTATATGTTTAAAGTTTCAAAGAGCAATAATTCTTTGTTGAATTAAAGACCTTGGGAAAGCTGGACATGTGAGGGTGTATTTTGAGCTATTTGGATAGTATTTTAAATGTAAGAGGATATGTCAATTCCTCTTTAAGAATCACCAAAATAGTGTTATTAATTTCTTCCTTAAATATTTTTTAAATTACAAAAAGTTGCTATTGGCCTGAGATTAATGATGGAAAGTTTTAGACTGAAAGGAAAATTATTCAGAACATTGGAAGCAGGTAGAGTTATAAATGAGAATCTTTAGGTCAACTATGTAACATCCTAAGTCCCACATAGAAGAGGAAGCTTTTATTTAGTTTATTAATCTTAATCTTCACTTTCAAGGTGGATTAAAATGAAGGTGTTTTATATTTTCCAGAACTGGCTTAATTTTACTATTTTGATTAATTTTTCTTCTGTTTAAAAAACCATTTTATGATTTGGAACTTGTAACTGACAGAAATCCCAGACTATTTTCCTATAAAGTTTCAACACTATTGTTTTTTTTAATTAAAAGCTTGAACTAACTTTTCAATCCTTTCAATTACATGGTTTTTTTTCTTGTTATGAAAATCACCTTTTATGTCACAGGCTTATACATTCTGCTATTACTGCAATATAGCAAACAAATTAGTTTTTAAAAATGAATATTACTAGAATAGTAGAGTCAGATTTCAGCATAGAGATCCTGAGGTCTGGACGATGTGCTTGTATTATTAGTCTAGAAATCCTGAAGCCATCCCTTAAGAAAACTCCTAAGTGCAGTCTACACTATACATATTACCATTTAGGGAGAATGGTAATGCAGATATTATTATCCAAACATTTAATTAAACAACAAGGAAAAAAAAAGCTATATAGTCAGCACTTCTTCCACTGATAGAATTTTTGGCAATGGTAAATTTGGCCCTTGCAAAAGTCTAACTAAAGCTGTTTTTTGATTAATAAGAAAACTCAAGTGCAAACTGGAAGACAAGCTTTCAATTATATCAGCAGCTATAGGTGAATTAAAACTGGGTTAGGAAATGATCTAACATTATGAGGTCAGTTCCGCCTTTTACAGATAGAAGTCATACCAAATAACCCCGTTCTTTCATGTTAGAATACTGAAAAACAAACTCGCTTCTCAGAGACAAAGAAGTTCATCGGAGATCAAAATCATACACTGGGAGTTTTACTGTGGCTTCGTGTCTTACACCCAGGCAATGACCAAATTACTTAAACCTCAAATGGTTCGTCTATAAAATGGGGATTACAATAATCTCTTGCCCTGTGATGATTCACAGAAATTGAAGGCTTTCTCTCAGTGCTTTTTGAAGTTCTTCAATAAGCAGTAAGGCATTATTCAGATATGTGTAGAGATTATCATCTGGAAGAAAACAGCATTGAGGAAAAAAAAATCAAATAGCTCTGTGACCAAACGTGATGACTCTGTTAGAGATTATGTAGATGATTTCACATACACATCGTATTACACATCATATTACATTGTATTAGTTCTGTCGACTTCAAGTGATATTAAAAATAAAGCAAAGCTTAAGAAAGACGTTACACAAGATAAAAAATTAACAGTAAAAGATGGAGCAGGTCTGTCTAGAATAGATCGATAAGAGTGAAAATAGGGGAAAGTGTTTTGGGGTTCTAGTACGAATAATTGTAATAGATGGATTACTTGGGCAGAACTGAAGCAAAAGTCTGTTAGGGAAGCAAGGAAGAAGCCGGGGTCTGTGAGCACTTTCAGGGCAACTTTAATTATGCAAACCTTTAGTCACACAGTTTCTAAAAAAGGGAATATATACCAGCTGAGAGACTCCTCCAAGCCCCCCGCTTGCAGCATAACTCATCAAATTCCTGATTTTGAAAGGTGACAAGGACACTCAGCAAACCCAGGTCTCCATTGTGCTAAGTTAAAGGAAGATTCCACTTTGTCAAAACAACAGCAGGGACTACCACCAGAGTAACAATAAAAGGAACAGTTTCAGCTTGATTTCCATTTTTAAAAAGACGGCTGTAATAACTTCTGGACTGGTTCTCCAATCTCCGTTAGAACATATTTCAAAGCAGGCAAAGGTTTTTTTTTTTATTTTAAATCTTATGGCTTCCTATAAGAGGGACACAATTTTCTTCCAGTTTTGAAGCTTTCAATACCTTGTCTTAATGAAAACCATTCAAAAGTGCTTTAAAAACGAACAGGAATAATTCAGGCTAAACAAGCAATCTATCCTGATAATTTAACAGGAGAGAATGTTCAGGAGTAATAAATACATAGTTCTTTTTAATATCTTAAATATATCTTTTTCTTCCCCCTGCATTTGGCATAAGGAGTGCCAAATGCAGAGTGCAAGGGGCTGATCTTCATTTACAAACACAAAATCTTCCTTCAAGAAGTGTGTTTTCTTAATCACTGATAATAAAAGGCATCTGTGCCCGTTTCATCTTGCAATTAAAGAGTGAGAAGTTACGACACACGCACACACACAAACACACACACACACTTCTCTCTTCTCTCGTATGTTAAAATCCTATTAGAATGATCATCGGGCGCCTACAAAATTTAGCCACAAGCATATATTTTATTTTAAAAAAATCTTTCCATGGACATCTTATACTATTAAACTTAAAAGATTTCAACCGACAGGGGTGGGGACTGCCCAGAGTACATATATTAGTCAATAAGGAACAGAGAGCTTTGATGTGTTTTGCCTATTGCAAGCCAAGTTCCTATTAATTATAGGTTGCTTTACTTTTCCACACATAATTTACCTTTATTAAATGTAAAATATATTTTATATTATGATTATACCAGAGTCAGGCTAGCTGATGATTCTCTGTTTCTGCATTATGTGATGACAATAATTGCTATTACAAAACTTAACATATTTTTGGTGAGGATGATACCTAAAATACAAACATCTCAGAGACACCTTTGAGCGTAATGCTAGGAGGTATAAAATGAAACATTTTAAGATTGTTCCATTCAACCTCATATAATTCCTTCTGCTCACCTGAATTCGATTGAGGTCAGTAGAGCTTTTGTTTTCTATTTTACATAAAACCAAATACCCCAATCTAACCACGATTTATACCCATTAACACAAATTTGAACTTCGCATGGTTAGATTTTACTAATCAGAAAGTACTCAAAATCTGGTGAGTCAATCCAGTTCTTACTTGAAGCTCTATAATATATAAAATTTGAGCAGAAATATCAGTTTGCAAAGAAACGTACTTTTTTTCCCTTCAAGATTCACGGTGAGTTCATGAACGATTTGTATCTGAAAACACTCTTAAATTTCTTCCTGCACTTTCCTGAAAGAACCAGTAAGGTACAGAGCATAGAAACAGCAAGGAAAATCCCTCCCAGAAAACATGATTTTAATTTTAAAAGTCAAATCTGTGAACTAAACAAACCTTTAGTTTCAGTTTACTTTAATCAAAGGATAGAAACTGAAAAATTATTTAACTCCCAGCTGAACAGTTGACTTTTAAATTGGATAATGCAAGAAAAGAAGATTTTGGCTCTGCCACATTTTAAAACTTAATTAAATCAATATCAAAATAGAAAGTACAGCATTTTGCTTATTTTCATCATTATTAACTTTGTGACCACTCAACTTACAGAGTGTGATGTGTAAAAGGAAAAACTCAGCCGTCTATCTGTGAGGATTATACCTGCCATAATCATAGTAAGATTACCACTGGAAAAGTATAACACTTCTCCACTTCCCACCCCCTTATTTTTATAATATAAATGTTCTTGCAGATAACACAATCACTTTAAAAAACACAAATTCTTCTACAAATAAAAAAAGTTAATTTGGTAGATGCCAGTGCTCATTTATCATGGATATAATTCAAGTGCAGTAATTGCAATTAACCAAAATAACTAAGGGTTGTACTTCAATTTCAAGAAAGCCAACCGCGTTGAAATGTGTGTGTGACTCAAAGATTGGTGATACTCAGCTTTCAAAAGCCACCGGCTTGTACATCTCCCTGAAGCAGCCACATCTACAGAATCAGTATCATTTGTGGCAGTAACATAAAATACGGATCACAGGACAAACGTTGCCCATATGGCTTTACAGAACAGAATATGATTGCTCTGATCTCTTGTATAGTTGCCCAAACTAAGGATCGGGGACAGCAGGATCGATCAGCCCTAGCAACAAACCATACTTTACATGCAAGACACAGCCCTTCTTTTGTTCAAACCATGTCAAGGCATGGTCCCTGCTGGGGACCTAATCTACAACAACTTTGCGACCTCCTGCTTCTACAGCTTAATTATTTAGGATCAAATAGACAGCTAGGTACATTAACATGACCCTAGAAGCCAAACCCGTTACTCTCTTCAAATATTCAATTGACCTTCCAGAGTAAATATTTCCCCCTGACCCCTCTACCACTCATTTTCTCTTAAATTGGTTGCTAATGCTTTGAAAAGTCTCCTGATACTTTGCAACAGCTTTAAAGTAAATAAACCCCTGACTGTATAATTTTAGCCTTATTGACTGGGGCACTGATAGAAACTGAAGCATGCAAGAGGTCCAACAGATTTGGCATTATGTTACTCACACCAACCTTTCTGGCTCAAAGATAAGTTAGAGATCTTTGCATCAGGCTTACAAATCTGCAGCTTCTATGTTAGCAGAGAGCTTGCTTTGTTCTATGCCAAGAGGACTTATTTTGAAAGAATGAGGCAAGAGTGAGGGGAGAATATCAGCACCCTAAGCAGAATAAGGGTTACTTTGAAGCATGAAAATATAGGTCACAGCTATTTCCATGGCATAAGTACCATGAGCTGTATCACTTACACCCAGATCATTTGGGGAAAACTACCAGCAACAAGAAGTGCTTAAGTGGACAGCAAACACATCTTGTCTTAACAAGGTACTTTGGGTTCCATTTACAGTCTGTTGAACTTAACATCACTCAACTATATTGTTTGCCTTAAAAAAATAATGTAAATGAGCTAGAAGTTGAAAAGTTGCTTTGCCTGTTTTTTTTTTGTTTTTTTGTTTTTTTTTAAGTTTAGGTGGTAGGGCACAGAAAAGCAAGAATGAATAGTGAAAGCCAGCTGTATTACTTTAGTATGTCAGGAGAAAAAAGAACATAATTAGGTTTACAACATCAGTGGCTTATTCTAAAAGAATGCCTTTCTGAAGCAAACACAAACACACCCCGTGTGAATCCATTCCATTTTCAATGAATTGAAATGGTGGTAACGGGGAGAGTAATGCATCCACTCCAGTTGTAAACAGACATTTTCCTACATGTGAGTACATAATCCCTGCTGACATTAATGGGAGTGACACACAAGCAGGGAGGAGAGAATAGCCCCTTTTGTTTGTTCTCACTCACATTACTCTAGAGTCCATTTTACAACTTCAGCTTCAAACTGGTGGAAAACACACCCTGTGCATTGATAATGGAAAAATGAGATTAACCAAGTGAGCAAACAGCCTTCCTTCTTTCAGTGATGTGGGAAGCTAAACAATGCAATGGAAAAGGATCTTGATTTTAGCTTTTCTTTTCATTCTTTCTTTTTTTTCCTGCATTACCTGCTCTATTTAAGAACCTCTTCATGCTTGTAAAATTCCCTTTCATGTAAAAGAGTAATAAAATCATTATAGTTTTCCTTCGCCAAAAGGTACTTTAGAGACTAATCTTAATTTAGATCCAGACACTGCTAAGTCAAATACATCAGTGTTGGGAAAACGAATTAGAAGAGAGGTCATTTTTCTTACTAATTTTTAAAAAAGGTGTTGCAGATTGAAAAATGCCTTAGGAATCATTCCTTAATGCTATGGCTACATTACAAAGTCATAATTCTCCCACTTTGACATTTGGGATTTCCAGTGGCTTACTTTCGGAATCTACATTAGGAATTAATTTTTTACTTACTGGTTCATACCAAGGCTGAGATTCCCTTTACTGAAATGGAACAAACGATAAAATTTTCAAAATAACTGTGTTCTAAAGATTCTCACCAGGTAGAGATGGCCCCAAATAACAACCTAGGCTGTTAAAAATATCCTTCAAAAAATATTTGCACATAGTCAACATTTATCTTCCTCATAGAAATAAGCAGTCTAGAATGAGTCCATCAAGTCATCCAATTCTTTGTGTGCTTTATTTACATCTTTTTCCCCTTAAATGAAGCAATATGTTTGTTTATATGTTTTGATCCTAAGGGGAAACTGACAAGATCTCAAACTAGAGACTACAGCCTTATTCATAGATGAAAAGGAAAATGAAACCCTCTTTCGATTACTAAAAATCTGTTATTGTGTGAATACAAAAATAATGGAATGTAATGAAGTGAAAGTTCTTTTTTCATATTACTTTTGAATCCATAAAAATCCATAATAGCTAAAAAGTTGAAATGCTAATCAAATTTGGGAAACTGAAAGAAAACACGTCTTAAGGGCTGGGCACGTTACAATGAAAGATGAGATATTAAAACCAAGATACTGATCTGATTTGTTAACTAAATCCACTGAGATGGTTAGACCCAAGGATGCTTACTGGTGTTTTTATTCCCAAATAACCCACAGTTTGTGTAACTCTTTGTAGTCTTTTTCTTTTTTTCTTTTTTTAGATATAAGGACCCCCAGAGGAATCTCTGAGATTGCTTCGGTGCATTTGTAACCCAGCAGCTATGAGGAACCCATAGAGCCTTCTGAGACAGCGTTGTGCAGATTCTTCGCTCATGAACAATTTATTTCATAGGACACCCGTTTTGGAGGTACTTGTCATCACTCTGACTACATAATGTGAAAGGTTGCCAAGAGCTCTTTGCTGCTTTTCAGATTCACTTGTCATGAACAAAATATGGATTAAGTTCCATTTTCTGTAAAAGGAGCTCTGATTCTCTACTTGGGAACATAAAGGGAGTAAAAGGGTATCAGGTCTTAATTATTCCTTGCCTTTTTAATCCCCAACATCTGGAATTATATGAGCACAATGAATATTTAGGTTAAATTGGGTAGTATTGTCACATTTTTAAAGGCACTATTTTAATTTTTAAAGGAGTATTAGTGTTTTTCTACAGAATGCAACAATGTAAAGCAACTTTCATAGATATAGTATTATCCCAATGATTCAGCAGATAATTTTCAGCAGGTAATTTTTAGTTTTCATAATTTAAACATGGTTGTAGTAGATTGCATTTTCCAAAGATGGCTGCAACAATATTCACACTTACAATGTGACTTTGACACTCCTCCCATCAGGAGGTAGAATCAACCTGCTGCTCTTGAAACTGGGCGGGTTTTTGTGACTATTTTGACCAGTAGATTACGGAAGAAGCCACTCTCTGTGACTTCTAAGGCTAAGTCATCACAGAAGTCTTCAACTGCAATGTAGGCAAACCAGCTATCCTCAGACCTCCACGCTGTAAGGAAGCCCAAACTACCACATGCAAAGGGACCACATGAAAAGACCTGAACTTACAAGAAGAGAGAGAGATGCCAAACAATTCCCAGATATTCTGCTCCCTTCCACCTCTGCTATTCTAGTTCCAGCCATTGTCTGACTGTAACCACATGAGAAACTTTGAGTAAGAACTGCCCAGCTGAGAGTCCTGCCAGAATCTCTGAGCCACAGAAACCATGAGAGATAATAAAATGACTGTTGTTCTCTGAAGCCACCACGTTCTTGTGTGATGAGTTATACAGAATTAGATAAACAGAACAGTGGTAGATAACTTTTAGAATTAGGTCTTACAATTTTAGAGCACTTTTAACATCATCTACAGGCAGAAAAATGTCTTTTCTGCTTTGTAAGTTAGTCATTATTTAAAAAACAGTATTACTATTGAGTAGACCTTGCCATAAGTGGATCCATAATCAATAAACAAATACTTATGGTACAGCCGAGGCATCGTTCTGTCTCCTGTTCTGCCAATAGGGATGCATCCCAAGTAAGTGCTCTATAAATAATTGCTCTATAAATAAGTTGAATTAATATTTTCCACGAAATAATTTTATTTTAACTACATATGGTAAAAAGACTTTAATATATTGTAGTATTCATTATCACATGGAAACAGAGTCAATCAAACATAAATTTAATTTTATCATGGTGCCTTTAAGTCATATTGTGAAGGTTATAGGAACTGGTTACTTCCATAATGAGTGACCCAAGACTGCTGGTCCTAATGGTGAGGTAGCCTAGACTCACTTACCACTTTTCAAACTGTGGCCCTAGTCAGGTTTCCACATGTAATCTGGTTACTTCCATGTCCCAGAAAGAAAAAAATCAGATATCCAATCTCATTAAACAGGAATGGATTTAACTGGCTGTTGATATATTCCAAAGATATTCTATGTATGTTTAGGTTTCCTAGGTTGTTTGAAACTGTTGACAAATTACCTAATAAATAGAGCTTTAGTGTCCTGTTAATGTCTATTTACTTGCTTCATGGCACTATTGAAATTCTACTCTAAGATTCTTCAGCCAATAGTTGTCCAGTTTATGATTGGACATATTAAGTTAGTGAAAGTAATTAAGTATTCCATCCTTTGAGTTTGATAACCTTAGTACTTCCCAAAGCTCCTCATATGGCACACACTTATTCTCCTAATTATCTTCATTAGTTCCAAGGCCCAGGTCCTATCTGACTCTGACTCCCTCAGCATGCCTAGAGGGGCTTGGTAATAAACCTCAGAAGTGCTAAGAATGAACATCCTATGGGGCAATCTGACCACTAACAGGTGGGAGAGGGGAAAAAGCTGCCCCCGCCCATCCTAGCCTCAAGATGTCACGTATGACTAGCAACCAACCATGTTTTTGTAGTGCTATGTCCCAAATAAACAAAGTATATGGGTCTAGGAACCAAGTGGTGGAAATAGGAGACAATTAGTGCCTGTCACCATCATTCTCAGAGACCCACTTGTACAACTGGTGCATCCCATTCCTGTAGTTAGGAGTCCAGTTCCCAGGAAGGATACTTCCACAAGAGGACACAGCAATGGCTGTATTGATGCATGAGTTGAGACTACCACCTGGCCATTTTTTACACGTCATACCAATGAATCGGTAGAAAAAGGCAGGAAATTCTGTATTGGTTGGGATAATAAATTCTGATTAACATGAAGAAACAGGTTGCTACTACACAACAGGAGCAGAACAAATTGTGTCTGGAACCCAGAATATTCACTAGGGGAACTCTTGCTTCCATGCCCAATGATAACCGTGAATGGGTCATTGAAGGCCCCTGAAATGGAAGGTTTGTGCCACTCTACCTGGCAAGCAATCAAGACCAGCCAAAATATTGGCTGAAGGTGAGAAATTACAGGAAGAATAATAAAGGAGGATGACAATTAATTATTAGGGTCCCAGGTACAGTTATAGCAGTGAAGGGCTAGGGCTTGGTGGGCTAATCTTTAAGTCTTTTTTTAAATTTAATTTACTTTTTTTCTTATTAGTCATCCATTTTATACACATCAGTGTATACACGTCAATCCCAATCTCCCAATTCATCCCACCCCCACCCCCACCCCCTGCTGCGTTCCCCCCTTGGTGTCCATACATTTGTTCTCTACATCTGTGTCTCAATTTCTGCTCTGCAAACCGGTTCATCTCTATCATTCTCTAGGTTCCACATATATGCGTTAATATACGATATTTGTTTTTCTCTTTCTGACTTACTTCACTCTGTATGACAGTCTCTAGATTTTAAGAGGTTGACACTAGCCACTATCTTCCTAGAATGTTCTTGCACCTCTCATTTTAGGAAGAAGTAAGAACATCTAGCTCTTATATGGAATATGGATATAATAAAGGGTGAAAATGCATCTGAGTGGCTCAAGTAGTAAATTATATCAAGTAGTGGATTATGTTGGATCCAGTGCCTCCACATTTTTACTTTGAAAAGCCTGTTCCCTGGGCCTTGAGTACTTGCTCAATGGAGAGCCCCCATCACTGTCACCATTGTCTTATCTCCTAAGATTTCCAACTCTATCCTCTTTCCACTGGGTCTGGGCTTCAGCAGGATTTCATTGTATCATCTACTGCAAAAAGAGTTCCAGCAGCTCCAGGGCCCAAGGTCAAAGCAACCAGGTCTATGGAGTCTCTGGGTTCCTTAGTGGCTGCCCGGAAGGCTTGGTAAATTCAGTTTGGAAATGCAGGACACTTAATGGTTTTGCAGAACAATTTTTTTTTAATTGAAGTATAGTAGATTTACTATGTTGTGCCAGTCTCTGCTGTACAGCAAAGTGACTCAGTTATACACATTCTTTTTTTCATATTCTTTTCCATTATGGTTTATCACAGGATATTGAATATAGTTCCCTGTGCTATCCAGTAGGACCTTGTTGTTTATCCATTCTATATGTAATGGTTTGCATCCAACCCCAATCTCCCAGTCCACCTCTCTACCTCCCCCCTCCCTTAGCAACCACAAGTCTGATCTCTATGTCTGCGAATCTGTGAACAATTTTTAATCCAATACAGACAAGAGATGGGAAGGAGTCACAGGTAAGTTCATCTTTCTCTCCCCCACTGATTGTTCTATGTATCTCTCTAAAGACATCCCATATGACTGAGCAACTGGCTGGGGTTTTTTGTGAGGCTCTAGATGGCTTGGTAAGCTTTCTCTCTTTCCCTGCCTCTCTTCTCATTTTCTATAACTCTTGTTGCCCAGAGATTGCATCGCTCAATAAAACATTAACATGTTTTCTAGGGACTTATGCTAAGACAGTTGCTCATCTCTGAATAAATTCTAGACTGCTAATGTCCTTGGTGTGAGGTGCATAGAATAGATTTGCTATGTCACCTCCCGCATTCTAGAGAATATACATCTAGTAATAAAATCTCAAATCATAAAACCTTTATTATCTATCTCATAATGACCTCTTACTCAGCTTTGGTAAAATGATGATTCTTATTAATTTTCACATATGCTAATAGATTCCTATTCATCGTAATTTGCAAATTTATCATCATTGACTTTCATATTAAGTTTTATCCACTGTTCTAGTCTGCTGAGTCTCTCTAGAATTTGATCTTCCAAACGTTTAGGTTTCTCTCCCCAAACAATGTAAACCAAACATGCAAACAATATGCAAACACACAAGCTGACATTCTTTGCCAAATCATTAATAAAACCTTGGATGAGACAGAACTGAATACAGTCTCCTGTGGCATGCCACTATAGACTACTTACAGATAGGTATTGATTGTTGTTAAGCTGCACACATCGATTGCAGTGATTCAATCATTTATGAATCCACCTAGGTGAACTATTATCTATTTTATCTTTGAGGATTCTTACTTTAGAGTATGTTTCCATGACACAGTCTATACCTTTAAAAAAAAGTTTTTGTTAACTTTTTCTATTCAATATAAAAAGGCACTTGAGAATTCAATTATGACCGGTGATGTTCTTTTAAAGCCAAATGAATCCCTTCGGAAGACTTGAGGAAGAATAAAAATGTCCCTGATCAATTTAGTAGTACGTATCAAGTGCCTTGAGATGCGCACAGATCTTGGTTCAGTAATTCTACTTCTAAAAATCTGTCCTAAAGAAATAAACATAAATGTGTGTGAAACATACATGTGTAGATTTTTATAGAAGCAAAACTGAAGATAATTTTAGGTATTAAAATTGGATACAACAATAGAGGTTCAATTAAATGAAGTAAGGCAAATCTGAGAGTTGGAATAAAATTTACCCATTAAAAATAGTTCTAAGGCTATTTAGTGACATGGAAAAATACTTGTATTAAGTGAACAAGCAGCTAGATCTCTTTCTGCTACCCTTTAGCTATAATCTGTTGGGTGGAAGCAACAGAAATCTTTGATTAGTAAGAGATCAAAGAGCCAAATGTATCATTCTGTGGGCTAAGCATAGCATCTTGCTTCTACCAAATGTCCCCTGCCCACAGAAGAGTTGAATCAGCTACAATTAGGATATGTGTTGCATATATAAACACACAGTGGGGAATATACAACTAACAAAATAAGAATTAGAACTAAACCAGAATTATCACCACAATTATGGTACGAAACATTTTCTGCCTTGATTTTCAAGAGAAATAGTGTAAAAAGGGAGAGAAGCTTTGCCTTTAGACCCAATTGTTTCTATAGCCTAGGTATGCCCTGCCTGCACTGAAGCATGAAGCTTGAACAGCCCCTGAGCTTTTTTTCTTTGAGGTTAGTTACATGAGGATTATTTAAGGGTACTCTGGGGTTGTAAAGTTGTTCAAAACTAAGACATTAATTGCCATACTGGAAAGAGTTGTGCTTGGATAGACAGACCTGAACCATGAAGCAGCCAAATGGCAACTTTAAAGCAGTGCCTACAGAATATGGGATTGCCATGTAATGAACTAGAGGCAAAGGACTTTTCACCTAGTCAGAGAGTTGTTTTCTCTCTCTCTTTCCTACACACACACACACATATATGCACACGCACACACACACGCAAAGAGTGATGGGAGAATTTTTCACATATTAAGGTATGGAGAAGTCATTCTGGCTTATACATGATTTGACTTGAATTTAGGCTAACCAAAACAGCCTGTTCGTGGCCTATTAAACATGCATTGTACAACTGCTTTAACCATTGAAAATCAAAATCAAAATGGAGTAACCATGGTTCGGGCATTCAAAACGGAGCTGGGTGGTCATTGTGGATGTGGTTTCAGACATGTTCCTGTATTAATGAGAACTTGAATCTTCTGAACTGTATCAGACTCAAGGACACCACCAGCTGTTCTCAAAACGATACCTGCTAGCTGACAGCTGCAATGCTACAGTCCCAAGATCTCCCCCTGTAACTATGCAACCATTTCAGACTCCAAACAATCCTTACTTAACAAGCACCCTTACTTCTTGCCAGCTCTAATCCTAATTCATGCCAAACAGTTTATGTAATTTTGTGGGTTTTGCCTTTATAAGCTTCCCCTATTTCGTACTTCTTGAATCTGTGTCTCCCAGGCTATAGTCCTCAGTTTGGCTCAGATAAAACTCTTTTCTATTCTTATTATAGATTGCTTTATTGATTATTACCCATCAACAAAAGAGAGACACAGAGAGAGATGGGGGGACACACAAACAGGAAATAGAACATTGGAGTGTTTTTAAGGAGAGTGCCTATTTTAAAATAAATTTCCATCCTCTAAGAGCCCAAAGCTAAGTCACAGTTAAACGAACGCTTTTGGTGAGTCACTAGCCCCATTTTCTTTCTTCAACCGTATGCCTGTATACATACAGCATCCCATAACCTTCCCTTTCTGGATCACTTTTCTCTTGTACTGCATTCTGACCTTGTATTCAGGCATTCTGATTCTGGCACGCACCTTAGCAAAAACCAAAATAAAGGCTCAACTCATTGGTATTAAATTATAATGACTAGCAAAGCTTTGCATTTTTGTTTTTCTTTTTGTATTTTTATTGATATTTACAAGTACACAAATCAAAAAGGTATGGCTCAATGTTTTTTTCCCAAATTGAACACGTATATATAATGAGAATTCAGATCAAGAAATAGGACATTACCAGCCTCTAGAAGCTCCCACTTATCCACTTCCAGTAATTAATCCATCTCCACAAAGAGTAACCACTTTTCTGACCTCTAACATCCGTGATTACTTTGACTTCTTTTTAAACTTCATACATATGAAACCATAGAGTATATTCTCTTTTTTGTCTAGCTTCTCCCACTCAACATTATGTTTGTGAGATTCACCAATATTGTAATAGTTGCAGTTCATGCTCATTGTTATATTTTCCATTGTGGAATAAACCAATTCTACTGATAACTATTTAAGTAGTTTTCATCTGGTGCTCTTACAAGTAGTGCTATTGGAACATCTTAGTTCTGTGAGCATATATAAATATTTCTGTTGGTTGTACATCTACGAAAGCAATTGAGTATCAAAGAATAGGCATATGTTTAGCTTAAGTAAATACTGGACTGGCAGAGTTTAAGATATTACTTTCTCTGTTGTATTCACATTTTAATAAGAGTTAAGAAATCTTAAGCCATAAAAGTAATTCTCTAATTGTGGAATGAAACTGCCAAGGAGATATTCTGAGTGTCAAAGAAACTTCCTAAATTACATGTGGACCTTCTAAAGCCAGCTGAGCTTTGCAGACAACTGATTTTTATGTTGGAGCAAACAGAGATCATAAAAATATTTTTGCTAGTTTATATTAATAAAAAATTGTTTCCCTTCTGAAACCAATTATACAATTCTTAGAAGGTCTTAACCAGATTTGTCACAAGTCTAATAGAGTAGACATTTCTGGTAAAATTGTTTGTTTGAAATCCATATATTTTTGTGTTTTCATTTAAGACAGCTTTTGTTTAAAATTATACAAAAATATGTAAGTTAATATAATACTAAAGAAACATTAGTGCTTCAGAAGCAAAAGTTTCTCTGAAGTGACAAAACATTTAAGAGAAAGATTTGAAGTAAAAAAAAAAAGTTTTCAAAATGTTTTATACATTTTATAAGAAAACCCTTTACTCTTGAAATGAATAGTACAAAGATATTTGCTAAACTGGGGCCCTCGTCATTTAGAAACATTTTATTTAGTAGGAGGTTAAAAATCAAAACAGAAATGGAAAGTGGATATATACACATGTATTTTTACAATAAAAAATAGAGTTTCTCAAGATTAGACACTCTGGTGTTCACTTGTTTGTGCCTCTCTTACATGAAGAGTGTGTTATTATCTGATATATTCAAATTAGTCTCAACCTGCCCCATGCAAAAGATTATGAGCTCCTAAAGGGTGAAGAATGTCTTATGCCTCTTTTTATCCAAGGACCTAGCCCAGTGCCTGACATAAATCAGGACCTTGCTATATATTCGTTAAACTGAGTCTTTTAAAGTAGGTTACACATCAAACTCTCTGACAATACAATCCTTCATATATGGAATGGAACACATGCAATTATTCTCTGTTTATTATATGGAACAAGTCTGAGCTTTGGTGATAAACCTGAATTTGAATCCATGAGCATATAAACTGTCTAGGCCTTGTGTTTCTTACATGAAATTGGGATAATAATAGCTATCTCAGAGGTTGTAGGAAATGTGATCATATAGATAAATTGCTCAGTGATAGTAATGTAGAGAGTAGAAATTCACTAAATATTAATTCTCTTCACCTCACAACATTGACATTTTAGTGGGTGGATTTTTCCTTGTTCAAAAACTTCTTTACAATTAGGAATCTTAGAGTTGAGTGAGAAAGAGAATCTAGAAGAGTTCCACTTCACACAAGTCCGATGATGTTTGCCTACTAAAGCTTCTGGCTATCTGGAGATGTAAAAAAAAAAAAAACAAAAAAAACGGAAAAGGGAGAGGAAAGGGACAGATGCCAATATTTATAAAGAAGACTAGGACTCTAGAAGAAGAGTTGGTTTTCCCATACTCAATTGTAAAACTAAATGAAGATCCTAAATGCTGCTCTTTCTTTTACTTACACAGCCCAATTGTAAACGGTAAACAGCTAGTTATAAGGTAAAGAACATGGGCTTTGAAGTTTGAGAGATTTAGCATTTACTATATTGATTAAATATAGGTAATTGGATTAATTTCTCCAAGCTTCAGTTTCTGTTTGTAAAATGGAAATAATAAAACTCAGGGTTATCAGCATTAAATAAGATGACACAGAAATTCTTAAAGTGTCTGTCTCACAAGAGATTAAAAAAAATTAGTTCTCTTTTATTTTTCTTTTCTTTCTCCTTTTGACTTTAGAAGCTAATGACTCAGAGCACTCCCAAGAAAAAGAAAATGGAAAGAAGCCAAAAGGTATTGCGCTAATTGAATGGTTATCCCAACCCACCCCCAAAATCACAGTGTTCATAATATTTTACTATTATTTATCAAGTCAGGAAAAGATGGAAACACTATACATGCATGTGTTCTGCCATTTTGCATTTCTTAATTTCCCAGAGAAACTTTTCTATTAGTTAAATAGCAATATTCATTTGTTATCAAGACCCTTAAGAAGTAACAATTAACTAATCTTTAAATCTGAATCTTGAGAAGAATGTGTTTTCACAGTGTTAGCTTTTCCTCCTCTCAGACCCCTTCTCTTCCTACAACTTGCATTGCCCTGAGAAAATGGATGACAGCTTTTTATCAGGAAAACCTTCCTAAATTAAAAAAATCCTGACCATAGGTTTTTAATCATTTGATATTAAAAAAGTATAGGATTACTGACTTTGCAGTGTGGCCTTGGAATGCTAAGCAAAATATGGATGTACTGGTTGTAAATGTTTATATATTGTACAGTACCTTTATATATACACTTGAGGTTCTGATTAGAGAAAGAGATCTGTAAATCACTTGTTATTTTTTACATAGATATTTAAAAAAGCAAAACAAAAAAAATCAAAGAAAAAAAAGTATAGGATATAACTTTTGCTAACCTTCCTCTAAGTAAAACTTCTCTTTAATGCTGCTGACTTGACATTTACTTGCATATTTTGCTCATGAAAATCATAGATTCAAACATGGGGCACAAATATTATTTTTTCTGGTTGTAACAGCACTTCCCATTTTAGCGGGTGAGGGAGGAGGAGGGGGAAATGTTTTCCTAACCGTGAGGGTGGAATTGGAGTGGCTGTCTTCTCAAAGACTTCACCTGGCTGGTCACAATGATGGGCTAGCAAAGGTTCTTGATCACAGCTGGACCAGTTAGAGCTCTTGGGATTTTAGCCAAAGGATGCAGGTCTCAGTCCCTTTGGGGGGCAAAATTGGGAAGTAATGTTTTGGACCATCCCTATTTTTCTTTTTCCTTCTTTCCTCACTCCCTTCTTTCCTTTCTTCCTACTCTTCCTTCCTTCCTCCCTTCCTTCCTTCTTTCCTTCCTTCCCTCCTCCCTCCCTCCCTCCTTCCTTCCTTCCTTCCTCCCTCCCTTCCTTTCTTTTTACAAATGTATTGAGATATAATCACAGTACATTAAACTGCACATTTTTAAAGTGTGTAATTTAATCTTTTTTGAAATATGTATTCACCTGGAAAATCATTACCACCATATTATATCAAATATTTCCTGCACTACTTTTCAAAAAAGAAGTCTGAAATTGGGAGGAAATTTTTGCCTGTGGACCTAATTGTCTCTAAGACCTATATAGGCCCAGCCTGCATTTTGATTAGATGAGTCAATAAATCCTTACACCTAAGCTGGATCAAGTTGGGTTAGCATCATTTACTACTAAGAATCATCAATAAATATCCTGATTACTAGAGCATCCACAACACTTTTTGCAGTCATTTTATAGGCAAAACTCAAACTAATTTTCAAATTCCTATTCATGGTAAGTAAAATGTACAACAAAATTAATCACAAGTACTCATCAAATTTGATGAATTAGAAGCAATTCAAAAACCATTTGCTAATTTTTCTTTTAGTATGAAAAGGACTCAGAAAGTTACTTAGAAGATTTAATCGACACTTCATTTTTCTGTTCCTCATCAGTTCCAGTAAACTATGATATATGTTTAAAACCTACTGTGCTAAAAGATGTTGAAAGATATAAATTGTCTACATATTCTTTGTTTTCTGAATTTTATTTATTTTTTTATACAGCAAGTTCTTATTAGTTATACATTTTATACATATTAGTGTATATACATCAATCCCAATCTCCCAATTCATCCCACCACCACCATCCCCCGCCACTTCCCCCTGCTTGGTGTCCATACATTTGTTCTCTACATCTGTGTCTCTATTTCTACCCTGAAAACCAGTTCATCTGTACCATTTTTCTAAGTTTCACATGTATGCGTTAATAAATGATATTTGTTTTTCTCTTTCTGACTTATTTCACTCTGTGTGAAAGTCTCTAGATCCATCCACGTCTCTACAAATAACACAATTTCGTTCCTTTTTATGGCTGAGTAATATTCCATTGTATGTATGTACCACATCTTTATCCATTCATCTGTCGATGGGCATGTAGGTTGCTTCCATGACCTGGCTATTGTAAATAGTGCTGCAATGAACAGTGAGGTGCATGTGTCTTTTTGAATTATGGTTTCCTCTGGGTATATGCCCAATAGTGGGATTGCTGGGTCATATGGTAATTCTATTTTTAGATTTTTAAGGAAACTCCATACTGTTCTCCATAGTGGCTGTATCAAATTACATTCTCACCAACAGTGCAAGAGGGTTCCCTTTTCTCCACACCCTCTCCAGCATTTGTTGTTTGTAGATTTGCTGATGGTGTCCATTCTAACCGGTGTGAGGTGATACCTCACTGTAGTTTAGATTTGCATTTCTCTAATGATTAGTGATGTTGAGCAGCTTTGCATGTGCTTCTTGGCCACCTGTATGTCTTCTTTGGAGAAATGTCTATTTAGGTCTTCTGGCCATTTTTGGATTGGGTTGTTTGTTTTTTTAATATTGAGCTGTATGAGCTGTTTATATAATTTGGAGATTAATCCTTTGTCCGTTGATTCATTTGCAAATATCTTCTCCCATTCTGAGGGTTGTCTTCTCATCTTGTTTGTAGTTTCCTTTGCTTGACAAAAGCTTTGAAGTTTAATTAGGTCCCATTTGTTTATTTTTGGTTTTATTTCAATTACTCTAGGAAGTGGATCAAAAAAGATCTTGCTGTGATTTATGTCAGACAGTGTTCTTCCTACGTTTTTATCTAATAGCTTTAAAGTGTCCAGTCTTACATGTAGGTCTCTAATCCATTTTGAGTTTATTTTTGTGTATGGTGTTAGGGAGTGTTCTAATTTCATTCTTTACATGTAGCTGTCCGGTTTTCCCAGCACCATTTATTGAAGAGACTGTCTTTTCTCCATTGTATATCCTTGCCTCCTTTGTCATAGATTAGTTGACCATAGGTACATGGGTTTATCTCTGGGCTTTCTATCCTGTTCCATTGATCTATGTTTCTGTTTTTGTGCTAATACCATATTGTCTTGATTACTGTAGCTTTGTAGTATAGTCTGAAGTCAGGGTGTCTGATTCCTCCAGCTCCGTTTTTTTCCCTCAAGACTGCTTTGGCTATTCGGGGTCTTTTGAGTCTCCATACAAATTTTAAGATTTTTTGTTCTAGTTCTGTGAAAAATGCCACTGGTAATTTGATAGGGATTGCATTGAATCTGTAGATTGCTTTGGGTAGTATAGTCATTTTCACAATATTGATTCTTCCAATCCAAGAACATGGTGTATCTCTCCATCTGTTGGTATCATCTGTAATTTCTTTCATCAGTGTCTTATAGTTTTCTGCATACAGGTCTTCTGTCTCCCTAGGTAGGATTATTCCTAGGTATTTTATTCTTTTTGTTGCAGTGGTAAATGGGAGTGTTTCCTTAATTCCTCTTTCAGATTTTTCATGATTAGTGTATAGGAATGCAAGAGATTTCTGTGCTTTAATTTTGTATCCTGCGATTTTATGAAAATCATTGATTAGCTCTAGTAGTTTTCTGGTGGCATCTTTAGGATTCTCTATGTATAGTATCACATCATCTGCAAACAGGGACAGTTTTACTTCTTCTTTTCCAATTTGTACTCCTTTTATTACTTTTTCTTCTCTGATTGCTGTGGCTAGGACTTCCAAAACTATGTTGAAAATAGGGGTGAGAGTGGACATCCTTGTCTTTCCTGATCTTAGAGGAAATGTTTTGTTTTTCACTATTGAGAACGATGCTCACTGTGGGTTTTTTGTAAATGGCCTTTATTATGTTGAGGTAGATTCCCTCTATGCCCACTTTCTCTGGAGAGTTTTTATCATAAATGGGTGTTGAATTTTGTCAGAAGCTTTTTCTGCATCTAATGAGATGAGCATATGCTTTTTATTCTTCAATTTGTTAATATGGTGTATCACATTGATTGATTTGCGCATTTTGAAGAATCCTTCCATCCCTGGGATAAATCCCACTTGATCATGGTGTATGATCCTTTTAATTTGTTGGTGGATTCTGTTTGCTAGTATTTGGTTGAGGATTTTTGCATCTATATTCATCAGTGATACTGGTCTGTAATTTTCTTTTTTTGTAGTATCTTCGTCTAGTTTTGGTATCAGAGTGATGGTGGCCTCATAGAACGAGTTTGGGTTTGTTCCTTCCCTTGCAATTTTTTGGGAGAGTTTGAGAAGGATGGTTGTTAGCTCTTCTCTAAATGTTTGACAGAATTCACCTGTGAAGCCATCTGGTCCTGGACTTTAGTTTGTTGGAATATTTTTTATCACAGTTTCAATTTCATTACTTGTGAATGTTCTGTTCATTTTTTCTATTTCTTCCTGGTTCAGTCTTGGAAGGTTATACCTTTCTAAGAATTTGTCCATTTCTTCAGGTTGTCCATTTTACTGGCATAGAGTTGCTTGTAGGAGTCTCTTAGGATGCTTTCTATTTCTGCGGTGTCTGTTGTAACTTCTCCTTTTTCATTTCTAATTTTATTGATTTGAGTCATTTCCCTCTTTTTCTTGATGAGTCTGGCTAATGGTTTATCAATTTTGTTTATCTTCTCAAAGAACCAGCTTTTAGTTTTATTGATCTTTGCTATTGTTTTCTTTATTTCTATTTCATTTATTTCTACTCTGATCTTCATGATTTCTTTCCTTCTATTAACACCTGGTTTTGTTTGTTCTTCTTTCTCTAGTTTCTTTCAGTGTAAGGTTAGATTGTTTATTTGAGATTTTTCTTCTTTCTTGAGGTAGGCTTGTATTGCTATAAACTTCCCTCTTAGAACTGCTTTTTGCTGCATCCCACGGGTTTCGGATTGTTGTATTTTCACTGTTATTTGACTCTAGGTATTTTTTGATTTCCTCTCTGATTTCTTCAGTGATCTCTTGGCTATTTAGTAATGTATTGTTTAGCCTCCATGTGTTTGTGTTTTTTACATTGTTTTTCCCTGTAACTGATTTCTAATCTCATAGCATTGTGGTCAGAAAAGATGCTTGATATGATTTCAATTTTCTTAAATTTACTGAGGCTTGATTTGATCTGAGGCAAGATGTGATCTATCCTGGAGAATGTTCCGTGTGCACTTGAGAAGAAAGTTTAATCTGCTGTTTTTGATTGGAATGGCCTATAAATATCAATTAAATCTATCTCATCTAATGTGTCATTTAAAGCTTGTATTTCCTTCTTAATTTTCTGTTTGGATGATCTGTCCATTGGTGTAAGTGAGGTGTTAAAGTCCCCCACTATTATTGTGTTACTGTCGATTTCCTCTTTTATAGCTGTTAGCAGTTGCCTTATGTATTGAGGTGCTCCTATGTTGGGTGCATACATATGTATAATTGTTATATCTTCTTGGATTCATCCCTTGATCATTATGTAGTGTCCTTCCTTGTCTCTTGTAACATTCTTTATTTTAAAGTCTATTTTATCTGATATGAGTATTGCTACTCCAGCTTTGTTTTGATTTCTATTTGCATGGGATATCTTTTTCCATCCCCTGCCTTTCAGTCTGTATGTGTCCCTAGGTCTGAAGTGGGTCTCTTGTAGACAGCATATATAAGGGACTTGTTTTTGTATCTGTTCAGCTAGACCGTGTGTTTTGGTCGGAGCATTTAATGCATTCACGTTTAAGGTAATTATTGATATGTATATTCCTATTACCATTTTCTTAATTGTTATGGGGTTTTTTTTGTAGTTCCTTTTCTTCTCTTGTGTTTCGCTCTTAGAGAAGTTCCTTTAGCATCTGTTGTAGAGCTGGTTTGGTGGTGCTGAATTCTCTTAGCTTTCGCTTGTCTGTAAAGCTTTTGATTTCTCTGTCGAATCTGAATGAGATCCTTGCCTGGTAGAGTAATCTTGGTTGTAGGTTCTTCCCTTTCATCACTTTAAGTATATCATGCCACTCCCTTCTGGTTTGTAGAATTTCTGCTGAGAAATCAGCTGTTAACCTTATGGGAATTCCCTAGTATGTTATTTGTTGTTTTTCCCTTGTTGCTTTCAATAATTTTTCTTTGTGTTTAATTTTTGTCAGTTTGATTACTATGTGTCTTGGCATGTTTCTCCTTGGGTTTATCCTGCCTGCGACTCTCTGTGCTTCCTGGACTTGGGTGGCTATTTCCTTTCCCATGTTAGGGAAATTTTGAACTATAATCTCTTAAAATATTTTCTTGGGTTCTTTCTCTCTCTCTTCTCCTTCTGGGACTCCCATATTGCGAATGTTGTTGTGTTTAATGTTGTCCCAGAGGTCTCTTAAGCTGTCTTCATTTCTCTTAATTCTTTCTTCTTTATTCTGTTCTGTGGCAGTGAATTCCACCATTCTGTCTTCCAGGTCACTTATCCGTTCTTCTGCCTCAGTTATTCTGCAATTGATTCCTTCTAGTGTATTTTTCATTTCAGTTATGGTATTGTTCGTCTCTGTATGTTTGTTCTTCAATTCTTCTAGGTGTTTGTTCTTTAATCCTTCTAGGTCTTTGTTAAACATTTCTTGCATCTTCTTGATCTTTGCCTCCATTCTTTTTCTGAGGTCCTCGATCATCTTCACTATCATTATTCTGAATTCTCTTTCTGTAAGGTTGCCTACCTCCACTTCACGTAGTTGTTTTTCTGGCATTTTATCTTGTTCCTTCATCTGGTACATAGCCCTCTGCCTTTTCATCTTGTCTATCTTTCTGTGAATGTGCTTTTTGTACACAGGCTGCAGGATTGTAGTTCTTCTTGCTTCTGCTCTAAATATTCTTGCTATAAGATGTGAAATAGCAAATCTTTCTGTGGTCATTGGACCCCTGACAAGTAGCAGTCTTTGGCTGGGCCATATATATATGAAGCGGAAGGACTATAAGAAATTATAAGAAGCCTGGGACTTCCCTGGTGGTCCAGTGCTTAAGACTCTGTGCTTCCAATGTAGGGGGCGCAGGTTTGATCCCTGGTCCAGGAATTAAGATCTCACATGCTGCATGGCACAGCCAAAAAAAAAAAAAATTATAAGCAGCTTATTGCCTCATTTCCCAATCTTCATATTTCTAAAACATGGTCATCTTATTTTGGGTAAGAACTAAATTGGAGGAAATGAAGTGTGAAAAAAAATTTTGTTATAAAGACTCCTTTCTGAAAATATGTCTCTAACTATCTCACCTTAGTCTTTGATTAGTCTAAACCTGCTAAAACATCCTATAATTGGGATTTTGGATCTAAGAATTATAGTAAATGTAATTTTTAAAAGTACATACCAGGGCAAAAAAGAGCATCCAATGAAAATTTGAAGGGTTGTTGCAACATTGTCTCTCTTTAAAAATAACTTTGGTCATTGTGAGATAGATTTAATTCAGTTTATGCCTAACAGTTTGACATTTGGACTCTATTTCCCGGCATGGTGGTTGATGTCGCTTGGGAAAATACATTCTTACTGGTTGACGTAATAATACCTTAAATAAAGAGAATAAGGAATTGCATTCAGAAATAACAACTCAAATTCTCTTGTAGAACTTAATGTGTAAAAACAACTATCAGTTTCACAAAAACAACTAAAGCTTAGTTAAATTTACTCATTTATTAGTCAACCTTTGAGCCCTACTCAGCCTCCAGGAAGACTTTGAAAAACCCTACCTTACTTTACCTTCCCTGGAACATACAAACTCATATTTGCTAAGAAAGTAAACAAAATAAATAGAGAAAAAGAGGGCACATTACATTCTCATTAACATAATTCTTTAGGTCTCACCAATTGGAAGGCTCAGTGTTCACAGTTGCTTCAATAGTTCTTTAAATATTTCTCCTCTTTTATACTGATCAGAGCTCATTTCATACAAAGAGTAATAAGTATCATTTGCAAAATGCTTGGCAAATTTACAAACATTTCTATTGATATGATTTCCCCAGAATAAATGTAGAAATATTTTGCAATGAATATGGGCTAGCATTTTGGTCAGAGGTCACATCAGGGATAACTCTCCATATTTCACCCAGCAGGGACTCAGAATTGAGTAGAAATAACATTTCTCAAAGAAGTAGCTGATACATGCAAATCAACTACACTTATGATGTGTGTCACAAATATCTGTGGACTTCCAGATTCCTCTAGCATTATCTCCATCCTTAGTAAGCTATGTGTCTCCTCCCTTAAATGGACAATGTTTTGTTCATCTTTACATTCATCATACTATGTACAAAGCAAATGCTTGGTTTGTTGAATGGGTGAATAACATCTTTAGTCAGGCTCTCATGGTCAGAAGTAGGTATATGCCAATATGGAGTAGAAGTGGAGCTGGAGAGATAGAGGTGGGTATTTGTGGCTGTGCTTGTCTTCACCAGAGTTCACATTAGTTAGAACTGAAGTATTTGGGAGGGAGAGGTCATCATTCAAGGGAAGATGGAGAGATGTGAAGAGCAGCTATGGAAATGCAACATTAAACATGAAATTGGTGTAGAGGACACTGGAAACCCAGTTAGTCAAGACCCTTGGGGAGAAAAGGGATTCTTCAAAAGATCACTGTTAGTGTGGGACTGAATTATAATTAGACTTTCTGAATAGAACAAAATAATAAAGAAAGAAATTTAAAAATGGGGCACATACAGAACTGATCAAGAAGGGATTATCAAGAGAATATTACCCAACTACTCATTTGCAAATGAGCATATTCTCACCCAACACTGTTTTCAGTTATGACTGAATGGAAGCTCTAATTGAATAGTCCTTTGTAGTGCCCAAAGTCCAAGACAGCAAGTAGTTCTTTGGTATGGGTTCAGAAGTTTTCCCAGAATGAATTGTAAAACACTTATGCTTTCCGTGAACAGAGGCAAGCTGGCCTACCCCATTTCTGGCAAATTTTGCTAAGCAATACAGACTCCCCATTTAATCCTTTGGTTTAAACAATATGCAGTTCACACAAATTAGTGAAAAAACAAACAGAGACGCAGGTCAGTCATCCAAAGAAAGATGTAAAAATAAAATAAATAAAACATATTTGAAACACACTTAATGGGTCAGAGATAAAGCCCAGTACAAGATAGGACAGATAAAAACCCATCAATCTGGAAACCTTCTTGGGTTTACAAGAAGCCCGTTCTGATCTCAGACTGTGTTTATCTTCTAGATGGAAAAAAGAGGAAAAATAAATCTCTCCATATCAAAGGCCTGTTTAGTAGAAATAAATTGAAAGTGCTTGGCCAATTAGAACGAACTAAATCTCCCCTAGGCAAACCTACTATCGATATATGTATTTAGCTTCCTGAGATATATATATATATTTTTTTTTTTTTTTTTTTTTTTTGCGGTACGTGGGCCTCTCACTGTTGTGGCCTCTCCCATTGCGGAGCACAGGCTCCGGACGCACAGGCTCAGCGGCCATGGCTCACGGGCACAGCTGCTCCACGGCATGTGGGATCATCCCAGACCGGGGCACGAACCCGTGTCCCCTGCATCGTCAGGCGGACTCTCAACCACTGCACCACCAGGGAAGCCCGCTTCCTGACATATTTAAAGGCAACCTGGGAAAGGCTGGCTAGCCAAAATCAAAAAAGTTGACAATTTTAAAATTTCAGTTACCTTTGAACTCCATCTACCACAGCAATAAAAAGAGATGTTTCTGCTCTATTGCATTTTGTTGAAACCAAATGAATAGACTGGAGAAATAAATAAGCTGGACACATTATACAGGAATAATATGGCA
The DNA here is from genome assembly GCF_005190385.1 of Monodon monoceros. Taxonomy (NCBI): domain Eukaryota; kingdom Metazoa; phylum Chordata; class Mammalia; order Artiodactyla; family Monodontidae; genus Monodon; species Monodon monoceros. The sequence continues at coordinate 20,839,514 of NW_021703770.1, read as the reverse complement.
TTGTTGGGAGAGAACATAGAACAAGGGGGCAAGAGCCAGTTTCTTGTTCCAGCTCTGCCACGCTCTACGTGACTCCGGGCAAGTCTTTACACTCTCAACTTCATAGGCTACTTGTAAAAAATAAAAGAATAACAATAGATTTTTTTTTAAGTTTCCCTGAGATCCCAAAATATGTATGATTCTAAAGGGAGAAAGGAAGATTTGTGTATAAATTATTTCAAAAGGGTCTATAGTAATTGTTTCCCTTACACCTAAAAGGGAAGATCCAGGGAATACATCATCAAGATGTCTCCAAAAAACACCTCTTGTCATCAAAAGCCACCAAAAAGCAGGTAGTCAAATAGCCTTTTGTGGGAACATGTAGTAAATAACATAGGCTAATATCTGTTGAGTACTTACTGTCTAAAATCTTATTTAGTCCTCAATATAATCCTTTGATATAAATATTATTTTATAATTACTTTGAAGATAAGCAAACTGAGATACAGCCATAGAGTTAGCTCTAAAAGGCAGTCCAGCATTTCACTTCTGGCTGCTCAGACTCCAAAGTTTGTATGTTTAATCATCATACAGTTAGCTAAGTTTTCTATAAATCTTCGACTTGTGCTTCAAGCTATAGAACATACGCTATTTGTATATGAGCACTCCTTCAGTATTTCTGCTGCAGCATTGAAATGATTCCTCTTCCTTTGGTTTGTATAAAAATATTTTTCTTAATTTACTGAGACTATTTGAGAAAAATGAATCATTGATAAATTTATGCTAGTCTGTTGAAAATGCTAGAATAACTCATTGGATTTGAACATTTTCAGCATCCAAACACTGTGTATAAACCGGACTAAGAATCAGATGACTTCCATTAAGCCCTTGCTTCACCAGTTGCTCTGGGACCTTAAGCAAATCATCTCATTTACTCTGAACTTCAGTTTCCCAACTACAAAACAGACCTTGCCTCACTAGTATCACAATGCAAGGAGGTAAATGAAAGAAGGACTTTGAAGCTAGAGGAGCCAGGATGGACATTTTCTCAGGAGTCATGTTATTTTTCACCAATTCCTTCAGAATTTGAATCTCAGGTACTTTGAAAAATGAAGATAACAATAGTAGCAAATTCATAGGGCTAAAAAAGTATAGATTAAATTAGGGACCTTTCCTCACATAAAATACTTCAACACACAACAATGGGGGGAAAATCAAAAGAAGTGTTTCTGAACATGGCAGGAACATTCTGTCCTGGACATGACATATTTCCTACACACGATCCCTTGGGAGTGTGTGTTGTCTTGTTTGTTCATTCATTTGTTTCCCCCAATGGAGGTGGATGTGTGCCTAGACATTCATTTTCTTTCTCTTGACTTTCCTTTCTCTTCTCTTCTTTTGTGGCCCCCCAAATGTATCACTGTAAAAGCACTGCTAGTAAGGTGTCCTTCTTATTGCACACAAGGACTAACACCTCCCTGACATGATTAAAAATAGCATATGGAGACCCCAACAATGATTAGTCACAGACAGAAAGATTAAGAAGATTACACAGGTTTTAATCGAAAGATTTTTAAAAGATGTTTTACAAATCCACATTTTATTAAAATCTCTAACTCTATGTGTATCTTACATAACTTGTGGAACCAAAAACAAAAAACAAAACCCTCTCCAATACATTAAATGGATTGAACAAATACATACATTGCTATTATATGTACCTCATTCTCTTTTACCCTCATGCTATCTATAAAAAGCCCAGAAATGAATGGTAATTTAAACTAATGGCAAATTTAACACATTGAAAATGACTAGATTAGTGTGTACAATATTCCCCTTTAGCCTCCTCTGAATTACTCTATTCCTTGCTCTCTATAAATATTTATTTGTTACATTCTCTTTGTTTCATCAGGTGAGAAAAGACTGTGAAAATGAAAGGCCTTTAAATGGACAAGGTAACATGGAAATTACAGCAGACATCTCAGGCCTGTCACTCAACTATTACTAGTATAAGCATGTAATTTATTGTCTGAATGAGGACACTTTCGGAACTGAAAGGAGGAACTATTAATAATTACTCCAGGAAAATAGGTCAAACTGGGTCTCTCTTGGATGAATCAAAATGTAGGGCTGACTTGTCACCCAAGTTGTGTTGGTTCGACCTCCTAATACTTTCTAACTATCCACAATATATCCAAAATATATCCCAGGGCTTCCCCAGTGGTCCAGTGGTTAAGACTCTGCACTTCCACTGCAGGGGGCACAGGTTTGATCCCTGGTCAGGGAAGTTCCGCATGCTGCACGGTGCAGCAAAAAAAAAAAAAAATATATATATATATATATATATACACACACACATATATATATACTATACATAATATATTTATATAAATAATATATATCTTTTACATATACAATATATATAATATCTTATATTTTTTACATATATATTTTTTATATATATATATATACCCCGCATCCCATCCCCTCTCACAATCTCTACTGATCCACCATCATGCCCCTTTTTCTCCCTGGGTGGCTGCAATGGTGTCCTGGTAGTCTCTGCATACACCCCTGTCCTTCCCCAGCCCCACTTCCCCAGCCAATTCTCCACATGGAGACCACATATAAAGTAAAATGTTAACGCAGTGGTTCTCAACTGGGAGAAATTTTACCAGTCTTGGGACATTCAGCAATCTCTGGAGATAATTTTGATTTTTCACAACTTGGGGGCTGCTATTGATAGCCAGTGGGTAGAGGCCAGGGATGCTGTAAAGATCCTATAATTCCACATACCAACCCCGCTCCACAACAAAGAATTATCTATCTAGCCCCAAATGCAGATAATGTCACAGTTGAAAGACTTTAAAGTATAAATCAGATCACAGTATGCCTCTGGTTAAAGCTCTCCAATATACACAAACTAAAACCCAATCACCTTACCACTTACCCCTTCATATCCTCTAAACTCTATACTCTATCTCTGACTCCTAATTCCCTTCAATCTCCCCCTCCGTTTCAGGTCAGGTCTTCTTTTCTCAAGTCTGGCTAGATCCCAACCAGGGCCTCTGCCTGAAACGCTCTTCTTCTAGGTTTCTGTCTGGCTGACTTCATGTCATCCTTCAGGTCTCAGTTCATACGCCACCTTCCCAGACAGTCCTTTTTCTGATTTCCTTTAGCTGGAGAACCATGGTCTCCGCACAGTGCCCTCGCACAGTGCCCTCTCACTTTGTCATACCCTATTCTCCTTATCCCTCGACTTATATTCTCTCCGTGGCACTTTTCTGACTGAAATTTCATTTATTTATCTATTTCTCCATTAAAAAAAAAATCAATTTCTCTTCATTATAATGTAGGCTCTGCTTTTTCCTTTGCTGAATTCCCAGTGCTTCGAACAGAACAGGGCCTGGCGAACAGCAGGCAAGCAATAGACTTCTGTCACTGGAGAAACATCTCTGGTGAATCACTGATATAGTAAAAAAAAAAAAAAAAAAAAAAAGAGACTCTGGAAATCAGAGCCAAGTTCAACTGGGAATGTGGAATTCCAAGTGTAGTTTTAATGTTAAATATTGTAATAACAGTATTAAAATTAGTGACAGCAACTATCATTTACCAATAGTTTATAACAGGCTGGACACCACGCTAAACCCTTTATATTAATTTTCTGTTAGTCCTTATGACTCCCCATCTCACCATCAATATTCCATCCTCATTCAGTGTTGCCATCCCTTGCCATGGCTCGCTCAATGTCATCTCTAGACCTTTGCATGCTGTGCTCTCTCCTCAACCACTATCTCCCATTTCTATGCAGTGATCATATGTGACTACCTGTGACAAATTGGATTTGGGGTCTGTATTCTCATAGCACTTGCCTTTATCTCCTTTATAGATAAGAACACTTTGAGGTCAGGGTATCCCCACTGCCTGCCCCATATTTATTTATTTATCTATCTATCTATTTATTTATTTTTAATATCTTTATTGGAGTATAACTGCTTTAAAATGGACTATGGAGGTTCCTTAAAAGGCTAAAAATAGAACTATCATACGACCCTGCAATCCCACTACTGGGCATATATCCTGAGAAAACCATAATTCAGAAAGAGTCCTGTACCACAATGTTCATTGAAGCTCTATTTACAATAGGCAGGACATGGAAGCAACCTAAGTGTCCACTGACAGATAAAGAAGATGTGGCACAGATATACAATGGAATAATACTCAGCCATAAAAAGAAATGAAATTGAGTTATTTGTAGTGAGGTGTATGGACCTAGAGTCTGTCATACAGGGTGAAGTAAGTCAGAAAGAGAAAAACAAAAACCGTATGCTAACACATATATATGGAATCTAAAAAAAAAAAAAATGGTTCTGAAGAACCGAGGGGCAGGACAGGAATAAAGACACAGACGTACAGAATGGACTTGAGGACGTGGGGAGGGGGAAGGGTAAGCTGGGATAAAGTGAGAGAGTGGCATGGACATATATACACTACCAAATGTTAAATAGATAGCTAGTGGGAAGCAGCCACATAGCACAGGGAGATCAGCTTGGTGATTTGTGTCCACCTAGAGGGGTGGGATGGGGAGGGTGGGAGGGAGACACAAGAGGGAGGGGATATGGGGATATATGTATATGTATAGCTGATTCAATTTGCTATATAGCACAAAGTAACACACCATTGTAAAGCAATTATACTCCAATAAAGATGCTAAAAAAAAAAGATTTACAGGTAGAAAATATTTGGCAAGTAGACAAATATATTTATTGTTGAATTCTACAGAAGGTACTCAAACTAGAGACTGTGGGCATATGAAACACTTTTCTACGTTCAGCAATGTTCCCTCTCCTTAGCCAATTTTGAAAATGACCCATTCTTTCACTTTTGGGGAATTCTCACTGTTATTCTAATAGCAAAAACAGGTAGATCTGCTCTTTTTCTACAAGAAAATTACAGTTCCTTGATAGGTTAAGCTCCTTGGCTTTCAACCTCCTTGTTTATCCACTCAGGAACTGGTTTACTGCCTCATAAAATAGCACACATGTGATTAGCACTTAATTATGCCCAAGTCAGTAGCCGGGCTATAGGCTTAGGTTGAGTTAACTCACTCAAAATAAGTCTGGAGTTTTGTTTGTTTCACTTGGATTGCAAAGTGACAAAATTTTGCATACCATCTACTACAGATTTTACTTACTCTGAAAGAATATAAAACTTTCATCTATTTCTCTTTTAATGTCAAAGTAAAAATAAATTACTTGGAATCTGGTATCAAATCCTTCCATGTTAAAAAAAGGATTTAAAAAATTGGCTAGGTACACTTAGATACACATTTAAATGTAATATTGTCCTATTTTACTAACTGGAAAATCACTGTTAAAAATTTATGAAAATTTCTCACTGACTATGATATAAATTGTAACGAACTTTTGGGGTTCATCTGTTTTAGTTTTGACTGTTTCCAAGACAAAATGAACATTTAAGACGAAATATGAAGGGAATTCCCTTTGTCAGGTGCTGTAGGCAACCTTGTATTCAGACTTTTGTGTAGTTTCCTTCTAAATCATACCAGGGTTGGGCTGTGTGACCGAAAGGGAACAGCGGCAATGATGTCATGTCACTTCTAAGACTAGGTCATAAAGGGCTCTGTGGTTTTCTCTGGCTTTCTTGTTTTGCTCTCTTTCTTGCATCAGTGGCTTTGGGGAAACCAGCTGCCCTGTGTTGAAAAGACCCTCAAGGAACTGAGGCCTCCAGCCAACAGCCACGTGAGTGATCCTCTAAGCAGACCCTTTGGGTTTAGTCAAGTCCTTCAGTGACTGTAGCCCAGGCCAATACCCAGACTGCAGTCTCATGAGAACCACCCAGCTAAGCTGCTTCTGAATTCCTAACCCACAGAAACAGTGAGCTAATAAGTGTTTGCTGTTTTCAGCCACTACATTTTTGGGTAATTTGTTATGCAGCTGCAGATAACTGGAGAATGCAGGGAATGAAGACATTTCACTTATCATTTATATATTCTTCAGCTTTATTAAAGCCAAGACAAAGAGAGATGGAACCTGCAGTGGATGGACTACATATAATATTAAGACAATATTATTATTTTCAAGGAAATTTCAAAATATATAGTTTTTGAATTGTGTTGGTTTATGTAATTACTTGGAGCATTAATGGAGCATCTGATTACTAAAACTTAACAGGGATATAGAAAAAGAGGAGAGGATTCAGGCAAAAGAAATAAAAACAACTGGAGAAATTAGTCCCAGTGGAAAACGCATGCATTATAATTATGGCAGTTAGAGCAGTAGTTTTGAAAAATTTTGTGTTTTGTGTTGAGAAAGTCTTTTTTCAATTGAAAGCTTTTATGGAACACTGAGATAGACAATATTTCCCTTTAGTAGCTTCAGAATAAACAGAAGAGAAACTGGAAAAGAATGAGGAAAAGGGAATTGAATGGGCCTCGCACTTGAAAATCCATCATACAATGTTGACCAGAAAAGGTGATAGAAAATATCCTTACCTCCTTCTTAATATCAGGGAGAAGCTTTCAGTATTTTACCATTCAGTATGCTGTTCCCTATTCAATTTTTGGTAGATACACTTTATCATGTTAAGGACATTTCTTTTGGTTTGCTATGAATATTTTTCATAAATGGGTGTGGAATTCTAGTACTGTTCTCAGACACGGGCAAATAGGACCCTAGCTCTTGCTCCATGCTTTGTAAGGCTTCACTCTGCTCTTCACCTGTGTCCTTTCCTGTGGCTGATTATATTGGTCATCTTCCAACTTAATAACATTTCACCCCTCTAGATCCCCTCTACATTTGCTTTTTGACATTAAAATATGAGTATTATAAATGTATAAAGAGACAATGTGAGCATTGTAAATTATATACGGGTACAAAGTAATATAATTTTTTAAAAATTGTTAGAGTCAAGGTAAAAAAAACAAAAGAACTCCAAATGCCAAGAATAATAGTTAAAATAAATGAAATAAAAAATAAGTATCATATAAAGTAAAAATTAAATAAAAATGCGACGTCTTATATACACTACCAAATGTAAAATAGATAGCTAGTGGGAAGCAGCCGCATAGCACAGGGAGATCAGCTCAGTGATTTGTGACCACCCAGAGAGGTGGGATAGTGAGGATGGGAGGGAGATGTAAGAGGGAGGAGATATGGGGATATATTTATGTGTATAGCTGCTTCACTTTGTTATAAAGCAGAAACTAACACACCATTGTAAAGCAATTATACTCCAATAAAGATGTTAAAAAAAAAATGTGATCTCTTCATTTTCCTATCTGTAAACCAACAGACACATTTTTTTTAATCCATGTAAACATTTAAAAGTCAGGATATTTCACTTAAAGTGTGCATTTCAGAGTTTTCTTAAGATATTTGACAACACAGGGCAAACAGTCCCAAATAAAAACAATTGACTGGAACCAGAAGCTAGTCTATGGAAAATCATTAAAAACAGCTTATATATATATATATATATATATATATAAAACTTATTAGAAGTTTTTCCAAAATTTAACATATATCCTAAAAGGTATTTGACATTAGCAATATAAAGTAATGGAGTCGAAACAAAATCTTCTAAACTATCAATAATAGAAAACAATCTGTCATGCTAGAGGAAAGACTCAAATATATTCACTACAGAAGACATCATTGTCAAATAAAGAGGCAATCAAAAGTATGCAGCCAAAATTCTAAAAATAATTATTATAGATATATGTCAAGAAGTTAATTAAAACATTTTGTTGTCTTTCTGTATTTTATGATGTTTGAGATACCTGTCAGATTTTTATAATTTATAAATTATTGTGATTCCTTTTCTCATTCTAAATAAATATTCATGTTTTAACCATTTTATTTTTGTAATATTGTATTCTTTTTCTTAAAGTGTTCCACAAAACTTGGATCCGTCCCTACCAGTTAACAGTTGAGAAAGAAAACAGGAAAAAGGATAGTCACATGCTAGATAATTCAGAAGAATACAACTAGTACAGCAAGACATTAAGGAATGCCTTGGGAAAATTAATGAGGCCACAGAACATTCTAATTCTCATTATGATCATTCCACAAAAGTCACAAATGAAGTGAAAATTGCTCTCATGCAATTCTGTTAAGAAAAAATAATGACAAAATTCAATATTTATCCTGAAACGTGGAATCTGTTTTCAACAGATGCCATTTAGGGGCCATTTTTCAGGTATCTATTATCTTTCAAAACTACGGAGATGAAAATTCCATGGCGGGTTATGCTATGAGACCATCATAAGTAGTTAAATAGATAGTAGTAAAATAGAATTACTTCCAGAGAATTCAGAAACCAATTTTCCTGCCTTCCCCCATATCAAATAAAAGATGAGAAGGAAAATAAAATGAGGTTGAGAATGGAGAGATGAGAGAAAAGGAAAATAACAAGGAAAGAATGGTATGGGGGAAGAACAAAGGAGAGAAATGGGGTTGGTGAAAGAAAATAAACATCCCATGCCCAATTATGTATACACACTAATTTCCACTTAGAATTTTCCAGACTGAGTAAACTGAATCTTAGTTAAGCGCATTGTTCTGTGTAGCAGAGCTGGGATTCAAAGTCGGGCATATATGCCTGAAAGGCTTCTATTGTTCTAGATCATCATAGTATACTTTGCTAGTCTCAGTGCCCAGCAGAATCAATTGTATGTGGAAGATGACCTCTCCCAAGGCTGCATTTCAAAAGTTTTCCTTTGGAAGGAATTTCGGGTAAATAAGACATCACTTATGAAACAAGATATGGATAAGCAAATCCATAATCACTCCAAGCAATTCCATGAACCAAATTTTGGAGGAAGACAAACATGATTGTTGATTATAGGGCAGATTCCGGACACACTGAAGGGAGAATGGCTATAACTGTTTGGTATGCAGCCATTTTTTTTTTCATATAAGAAGTAAGGATCATGAAAATGTTTTCTCTTCTGTAGTATAATGATTAAGAGAAGGGTGCATAGGAGTCGGGCAATCAGGGATCCATTCCTGCCTTCCTACTTATTAGCTGTTTAACTTGGGTAAATTCTTAACCTCTGCAAGTCTGAGTCTTCTTATCTCTAAAATGTGAATAATAATATCTATAGGGGTTTTGTGATGAATAAGTAAAAGCCAGGGTCAAGTACTAACTCATACCTGACAGACAATAGCCACCACTGACCACTCCAAAATGTCAATTAATATAATTATAATGAGAAACAAAACTAACTCACAGAATATACAATTAGTTTCAAAGCAAACACGGGTCTGATTTTACTCCAGAAATAACTTTGAAACGGAGATCATTGGCAAGGAAGCCATGAAACGCGGCACAAAATTTTCAGACGATTTCTCCAACTGCATTTATTATGGATTCTGAGAACCTTTCAAATCAGGGAAGAATGACAGAAGCAAAGACCTCCTTGAAAAGCTGTAGCTACTAGAAAGGACCTGGGGAAGAATGCAGTTGTTTGCAATCCAGCATCACACTGGGCATTCAGACAAAGGCCTCTGTTCTTCAAAATAAAAAGATACAAACTGCATCCCAGCTGCCCCTTAGCTAGAGCAAATATCAGTTTGTTTTTGATCAGTGCCCAGCATGGTGTCTTACTCATCACTACATCCATAGCACTTTGCTTCTAAGAAAATGGTGCTGTTGTGTGTTTGGCAGTGAGAGCTTCACTTCAGTTCAGCTAAGCTTATTTCTTTTGTTCAAAGGAGAGAAGCTGTTTACAAATAAACTGTGTATAATTAGTTACCGGTTCTAAAACTGTTTTATTTTTATTTCCTCTCTTCTTGTGAAGCCATCTGGGAAAGCTGATTACTCCTAAGTCATTATAAGCTAATATGCAGTCTAGGTAGGCTGGGTTTTGAACCTCTCTGTTAATGCTGGTTAAATACTTAAAAGTAATTAGAGCATTTTAATAGGAGTCATTTATTATATAATGCTTCTTAAGAAAGAACCTTATAGTTCATGCTGATGTATGCTACCAATTACATATTTATAAATCTTAGTTTATGTGCTCAAGTTCTGTTATGCAGGTGTGTAAGAAGAAAGTAATTCTCAAATGGAAGAAAATTACATCAATGCATCTACAATTGTCACCAAAAAAAGGAAAGTTAGAAGCTCCTTTAAGGCTCAAGACAAGCCTTAAGACATTGAATACTGAAATGCTTTTCACTTATTTCTATCATTTCCACGTGCAAACACATGAATTCTTGCATTAGTGATTGGTCAAATATAATGTAATTCAGACAGCAAATGTAGCTGTGCAAAGTTTTCATACCTATCTTAAATTTTAAGCCAAAGAATCTACCACCTCTCTGAATCTCAGATGGGCTAACCATGGTTTCCAATTCAAGAGCTTCTAAGTATTCATCTAGTTCTAAAGAGACAGCTGATTCCAAAATTAATGTCAAGTTCTCTTTTATGTTCCTTTGAGATAAATAAGAAATGAATGTCTATTTAAAAAGAAATTTTGTGAGAAGTATGCAGCCTTCTTTCTCTCCTGCAGGAGCAAATCCATGCTTGCTTAATTTTTTGTCTTTATTTTCAGCACCGCAGTGTTTAAGTTCATTATATGAAATGCAGATAGAATCTCAAGTTTCTCTTGGGAGCTTTGGTACATTCTAGAGATCCAAATGAGAACTAAAAGGGATTAAGATTTCTTACTGATTCTAGTAAACACTTACATACATGCATTAAAAAGAATATAAAAAGGACTAAAAAAAAAATGTAACCAGCTTTCTGTTAGCACATTAGAAATGGGACTTATACCTCGCCAGATCTGGGTTCATCCTCCTGAATTTGCATACAATTCTGTGCATAGGTGTCTTAAAACCTTATTAATGCATCTAATTAAAGCAATGACAGAGAACTTCCACCACATCTAGTGAAAGGAAACAAAGATTAAATTTAAGTTAATCAGCTTTGAAATGTAAACAAGCACATTCAATCATTAAATGATTCCATTTATTTTTAACAGGTTCTTAGACGCGAGTCTAATAAACAGCCCACCATTTTCCCTTGATTTGCCCCGAATGTTTATTAACATCATTAATCCATTAGTCAAAATCCAAAGGGACATTTCATGCCTGGGATGAACTGATTCCAACTTTTTGATGAATGGAAGCAAGTAGGTAGCCAAGATTTTTCACACAATAAATTCTAAAATAGTTTATGGAAGTGTCAAAAGTAGAGACTTTTAAAAAATTAAAACAAAAAAGAAACTGGCATGAATAATGAAGGTTGTCGCAGGTTTGCTGTCCTAAGATGTTAGTTCACTGCTTTGAGAAGACAGTGTAACTAGTGTTCCTGGTAAATATGTCAGCAGTGGGTTTTAGAATCCGTTTCCAGCAAGCAGACAGTCCAGAGCAGAGGGAAATGTTTTTACATTTTGCAGAGTTTGGAGATGAAAGAACCAATTTCAGGGTTGATGAGGGAAGACATCACTCAGAAGGCGTGGAGCAGTCATGATGTGATAACATTCCTCCATACGGTTTCACCAGTAGCAAGAGTCAGAAGCCCAGAACAATTCTGTTTTTTTTTAAATTTTTATTGGAGTTTAGTTGTTTTACAATGTTGTATTAGTTTCAGGTGTAGCAAAGTGAATCAGTTATACACATACATATATCTCCACTCTTTTTTAGATTCTTTATATAGGCCATTACAGAGTATTGAGTAGAGTTCCCTGTGCTATACAGTAGGTCCTAATTAGTTATCTGTTTTATTGAATATATATAGCAGTGTGTATATGTCAATCCCAGTCTTCCAATTTATCCCTGTCCCCCCAATTCCCTGGTAACCATAAGTATGTTTTCTACATCTGTAACTCTATATCTCTTTTGTAGATAAGTTCATTTGTACCCTTTTTTTTAGATTCCACATATAAGCAATATCATATGAAATTTACATATATATATATTGAAGTGTGTGCTTTTTTTAATTTCTTTTTTAAATTTTTTGTTGAAGTATAGTTGGTTTATAATATTGTTACTTTCACGTGTGCAGCAAAGTGATTCCCTTATATATTTTTTCAGGTTATTTTCCATTATAGGATATGATAAGATATTGAATACAGTTCCCTGTGCTGCACAGTAAATCCTTGTCGCCTATCTATTTTATGTATAGTAGTTTGTATCTGTTAATCCCATACACTTAATTTATTTCTCCCTGCCTCCTTTTTCCCTTTGGTAACCATAAATTTGTTTTCTATGTCTGTGAGTCTGTTTCTGTTTTATATATAGATACATTTGTATTTTTTTTTAGATTCCGCATATCAGTGATAACATATTTGTCTTTCTCTGCCTGAATTACTTAGCATGATATTCTCTAGGTCCATCCACGTTGCTGCAAATGGCAATATTTCATTCTTTTCTGTGGCTGAGTAATATTCCATTGTGTATGTATGCCATGTCTTCTTAAACCAATCATCTGTTGATGGCACTTGGGTTGTTTCCATGTCTTGGCTTTTGTAAATAGTGCTGCTATGAACACTGGGGTGCTTGTATCTTTTAAAATTGGAGTTTTCACTTTTCCAGACATATGCCTAGGAGTGAGATCGCTAGATCATATGGTAGATCTACTTTTAGATTTTAAGGAACCTCCCATACTGTTCTCCATAGTGGCTGTACCAATTTACATTCTCACCAACAGTGCAGGAGGGTTCCCTTTTCTCCGCACCCTCTCCAGCATTTATTGTTCATAGACTTTTTGATGATGGCCATTTTGACTGGTATGAGGTGATATCTCACTGTAGTTTTGATTTGCATTTCCCTAATAATTAGCGATGTTGAACATCTTTTCATGTGCCCCTTGGCCATCTGGATATCTTCTTAGGTCTAAGAAGACCTCCACCAAACTGTCTGTTTAGGTCTTCTGCCCATTTTTTGATTGGGTTGTTTGTTTTTTTGATATTGCGTTTTATGAGCTGTTTGTATGTTTTGGAGATTAACCCCTTGTCAGTAACATCGTTTACAAATATTTTCTCCCATTCCACAGGTTGTCTTTTGGTTTTGTTGATGGTTTCCTTTGCTGTGCAAAAGCTTTTAAGTTTGATTAGGTCCCACTTGTTTATTTTTGCTTTTATTTCTTTGCCTTGGGAAACTGGTCTGAGAAAATATTGCTACAGTTTATGTCCGAGAATGTTTTGCCTATGTTCTCTTCTAAGAGTTTTATGGTGTCATGTCTTATACTTAGGTCTTTAAACCATTTTGAGTTTATTTTTGTGTATGGTATGAGGGAGTGTTCTAACTTCATTGATTTACATGTAGCTGTCCAGCTTTCCCAATACCACTTGCTGAAGAGACTATCTTTTCTCCATTGTATATTCTTGCCTCCTTTGTTGTAGATTAATTGACCATAGGTGCGTGGGTTTAGTTCTGGGCTCTCTATTCTGTTCCATTGATCTATGTGTCTGTTTTTGTCCCACTACCATGGTGTTTTGATTACTGTAGCTTTGTGGTATTGTCTGAAGTTTGGATGGGTTATCCCTCCAGCTTTGTCCAGAACAATTTTGACAAGAAAATCTGGTTGATTCTCTGTACTCTTCCTCAAATAATGAATGGTTGGTTTTGTTGGTTTGCTTTGTTTTGTGGTTAGAATGGGTTCTAACTTCTAACTGAAGTTATAGCATTATCCTGTGTGAGGTAGATTTACTATAAGCTACCTCAGAATCCTCACCGTTTTTCTTGCCATGACACGTGATGGAAGAGGGAGGCGTTCTCTGCTCAAACTCAGGGCTATTCATTATTTTTGGCATGCTAGCTCGCATTTCTCTCTGACGCAATAAAACATATTTGCAAGCAAATGATCAAGAATTATTGAGGCCATCAAGGATCCCTTCTAATTTATAAGAAAAGTGACCGTTCCTAAATTCAGGAATGTTGCCTATATCATTCATTTGTTTGTTCAACGAATATTCTTTTTTGTTATGAGAACAATTTAACATGCGATCTACCCTCCTAACAAATTTTTCAGTGTACATACGGTATTGTTAACGATAGGCAAGATGATGTACAAGGAATAGAACAAATTCATCTTGTATAACTGAAACTTTGTAGCCTTTGAATAGCATCTCCCCATTTCCCCCTCCACCCACCCCCCATCTCTGGCAACGACCATTCTATTCTCTGCTTCTATGAGTTTGACTATTTTAGATCACTCCTATAAGTAGAATCATGCAATATCTGTTCTTCTGTAATTGGCTTATTTCACCTTTGGCAGGATTTCCTTCTACACGAAGTCTCAATAATATTCCGCTATATGGATATGCCACATTTTCTTTATGCCTTCACTCACTGACAGATATTTAGGTCATTTTCAAATACTGGCTAATGTGAATAGTGCTGCAGTGAACATTGGAATGCAGATATCTGCAAGATTCTGATTTCAGGTCTTCTGGATAAATACCTAGGAGAGTTCCATTAGGTGGCAGGCCCAGTTCTAGAGGGTGGGGATAAATTAATTACCAAGGAACAAATGACATGCAAAAGGCTTAATAATGAGCTCATTCCACCAATTTGTTCCAATATTGTGGTTGTTCAAACATCCATTCTCCATACAACATCCAGAGTAATTTTTTTTGAAAACACAAGTGCAATCATGTCACTCTCTTGCTTCAAACACTTCAGTAAAATCCCAGATCCTTACAGTAGCTCTGAAGCCCTGCGGAGCCTGGCTTCTGCCACTTCTCCAGCCCCTTCCTGCATCCTGCTCATCCCCTTATTACTTCTATCGCTGCACTTCTGCCACCTTGGCATCCTTTCAGCTCCCTGAATGCATCAATCTTTCCCAAGTCTGTTCTTTGAGGGAAAAAAAAACCCTCTTTTTTATTTTTAGTAAACCTGTCCAAATATTTTGTCCTTCAAATCTCAGCTTAAATATAACTCCCACAGGGAAATCTTTTCTGAGTCTCAGATTAGGCTGGATGCCTCCATTACTCATTCTTGCAATGACCTCTATTTTTATATAATACCACTTACCTCAATTTTAACCAAAATACATTTGTTTAAAGCCCATCTCCTCTAAAGGACCATACTTAGGGAGCATAAGCATAGAGACGATATCTTCCTTATTCCCTACTACTGTGGGCAGCACAGTATCTGGTACATAATAGGACCTCAGGAAATACAGGTTGAATTATTGCATGAATGAAATGTGCAGCATCCCAATGGTTTCAAGCCCTCTTTAGTCATAGGCCCTCTTGCATTAAGTGATTGTTGGGGAAATGGGTTAATTCATCCACCAACATTTAACAGTTTTTAACACACTGTGAAAAACATAGTTTTAAAATCAATGCCATTGGGGCTTCCCTGGTGGCGCAGTGGTTGAGAGTCCGCCTGCCGATGCAGGGGACGCAGGTTCGTGCCCCCGTCCGGGAAGATCCCACATGCCGCGGAGCGGCTGGGCCCGTGAGCCATGGCTGCTGAGCCTGCGCGTCCGGAGCCTGTGCTCCGCAACAAGAGAGGCCACAACAGTGAGAGGCCCGCGTACCGCAAAAAATAAATAGATAGATGAATAAGTAAATAAATAAAATCAATGCCATTAAAAATCACTGCATACAATGGAATACTATTCATTAATTTAAAAGATAATAATGATAGATGCTGCATCATGGCTGAATCTCAAAAACATTACTAAGCGACAGAAGCCACACACAAGAGACCACATACTGTATGATTCCATTTATATAGCATGTCCAGAAAAAAGCAAGTTTCTGGATACAGAAAGTAGGTTCATGGCTGCCTGGGGGTGGGAAAGGGGATCAACTGTGAAAGGTCTTGAGGGATCTTCTTGAGGGGATGCAAATGTTCTAAAGCTGATTTTTGGTGATGGTGGTACCACTCAGTAAAGTTACTAAAGATTACACACTTGCAATGGGTGGTGTTTATGATATGAAAAATATACCTCAATAAAACAGTTTACAAAATTCTTATTATAAACTGTAGCTGACTTTCTCGACACAATTATTATCTTTTGTTTCACTTCTTCCAATTTGGCTTTTAAGAACACATTAGGCTTGTACTGTTTCCTAATAGTTCATGGGAGTTCATCTTGTCTAGAGATGGCTTACCTGTAGCAATCATATTTCTCTAAAAGCTCTATAAAGGCATCTAACAGGTAATTAGATACTGATTGGCTAGCTGATCCCCAGTCATAACATATCAGCCTTCTCTGAGACAGACCCTCTAAAATCTCTTTAGGGTATGAAAACATTACGGAAAAGATGAGGCTTGGAACAGGAAAACACTGCCTCTGTGGGTAAAATGGAAGAAACGTTGAAGAAACAAATGGAAAACATCACACTTTCAGGCAATTACAGACTCTTGGCTGAAATTCAGCTTCAGGCTTATCTCGTGGGGAGGAATTTTTAAACACTTCAAAGTCCTACCCAGCGTTATAACTGTCACCTTAATCTACCCCAAAAACATCCATTTCAGAAAGTTACAGTTTCAGAGTATACTGCTGAAGAATTCTGTAATTGGAGTAAAATATAACTGTGAATGCCTACAGGGATTTTTTTTCTTTTGATATCGCATGTAAACTAAAGTCAAGGACAAATGACTGAAGAATGAGAATCTCTTCAAACCACAATGCAAAGCGTAATGGTTCATTCCTGAACAAGGATGAAGTAACCCCCCAATTAAAAATATCAGATTATTTACTACATCACGTTACACCTATCATCTGTGTCAATTATGAACATTAAAAAGACTTCCAGAAAGAGGGACAAGTATTAGTAGGATAGATTATAATCCAGAGATTTAAGAATTAGAGGCATTCACAAGGCATAAAACAGATCTAAGATTTCATTCGAATTTTAGGGTTAGAGGGGATGTCTATCTGATATTTTCACTGACAGTTTCTTGAGCTCAAAAATATGTTCAGGAGAAAAGAAAAATAGATCATTAAATTTTTAATAGTAAAATATTATTGGTAGTATAATACCCATGTTAAATAGCAAAACTTCCACCTGTATAAATTGACAGAGCAAAAAATATATACTTGGTGTATTATTTTGATTTCTCTTGCTGATATTCTTTCTATTATTGTTTCCATTTACATGATATGACAATGATTTTTACTTTTTTCCCCATTATTTTCCCACTTTATGTTGGAATAAATGTAAATGAATGTAAATTACCACGCTGCTGCATCTTCTCTCGCATGGCTAAGGACACATGGGCAACGATAGTTCTGGGTAGAGCCTTATTTGAGTTAGTCCCGTGAAATGTTCTGATTCGGATTTGAAACACAGAAACCAAATTTTGCATTTTAATTATTCACCCATTAAATAACAGAAAAATATTTTATCTGATATTTAAAGTAGAGATAGAAATCTATCAGATAAAAAATCTTGTTATATTTCTTCAAGAATTTGCAGGGACAAATTAGGTACTGGTCTTTGTTTTCCAACACGGTCAAGTTTCCCCATAATGATTACTGAATGCAACACCTAAAATAACCACAGCCTTTTCTAACTTATGATGAAACTAGAAAATAAAGTCTCCTCTTGCTTTAAAATAACAAAATGAATTATTTTTTTTTTGTTCTATGGCATTTTAGGTGTTTCATAATGGAGAATTTTCATATTGGCAGAAAAGGGGGTGCCTCGTTTTTCGTTACTTTTCTCTGGTTTTCACGTGCAGAAAGTGGTGAGGGAGATGGTCTGGTTTGGAATTATTTTTCTATTTGAGAAGTACCATTTGGTGTTTCACTTAAGGAAACCGGTTCACCATCAAATCTATCAATTTTGCATGGTATTGAACCTTTCTGGACTTAATTTCTTACTTACAGAATAAGAAGATAAATAATATGATCTTTAAGGTCTTTTCCAGTTTAAAAAAAGTAGTGACCCCTGCAAATGGATGCTCATAGCCATGTAGAGTATGAGTCCTGCACATCATACCTGATAAAGATAGTTGTAGGCCGTGCGGGAGGGAGCCAGCAATATTACAGCTAGTGAACAATCGAAGTATAAAGCACCTTGGCTAGTGCAGATTCAACCAAAAAGTATGATGACATTTATGGAATTGTATACAAGTTTCTCTTTGTTGTTGTTCATTTTTCATCATCATGTTTTAAAATTTGTGATTTGCCATGTATGTTGGCATGAATGTGTGGTATAATGTGGAGGATATGTATATAGAAATACTACTAAAATATTTAAGTTTGCTATAGGAGACAGACACATATAGAAGAGATTTTGTGTGAGGCCCACTGGCGTATGCTTTTCTCTGTGTGTGTGTGTGTGTACGTGGTGAACACAAGGTTTTTGCCTGTCTGATGTCTATCCCTGCCTTGTTCTAGCAGCATCTCCTCCCCCAGTTTTGTCACTGACACAACCTCTCATTTTTGAGCCATGTGAATTGATGGGTTTGACCTCACCCTAGATTCCAGAGGTGGACGAATGACTCAAGACATGTCAGCAGAGCAGTTTATCTCTGTGGTCATACTGACTTGTAAGGAAATGGGCATATTATGAGCCAGGCCAATGTGACTTGATTCTAGGGCTTTATTGGTGCTCTTAGGAAGGCAGAGCTTTCTCATTCTACTAGCATGTGTGAGAGGGTAGTCAGGAGGAGGGATCTGCAGCTACCAGGTGTTGTCTCGTCTCGAGAAAGAGGATGTCAACTAAGTGAACAGCAGAGGCAGGAGAGGGAGAGAGAGAGAGAGAGAGAGATGAAGATAATATTTGAGCCTCCTGACTTAAGCATCCTTGAAGTCTCCACCAGACTCTTCAACTAGTCAGTTCTGGGAGCCAGTACATTCCTCTTCCTTTTGCAGCCAGTTTACATTGGACTTGGAGACCCATGATACAAACTGAGCATGTTTACCAGAGGTCATCTCTGCTTACTACTTTACTTCCCTTTGTGCACACCTTTCAGAGTTAACTCAGGCATTATGCTGTCTGAGAACACTCTCTAGAGTCTATTTACCTTGGGTTGGATGAACATCCTCTGCACCGTGTGGCACTAACCACATCCTATTGTTATTATTTGTTAACATCTGTATTGCCTCTACCATGTTTTGAGCTCTGTGTGGTCAGGAACCTTGTTTCTCTTCGTTTGTATCCTCAGAACCTATAAGAAGCATTTGGCTACCATTTGATAATTGATTAAATATAAGGCAAGGAATACGCAGTCTTCCAAATTTTAAAAACAGAGATGATGTTCCCTGTAGTCTTCACATCTCTGAGCCAACATATTTTAAACATACTTTTATTTTTACTTTCAACCTATTCTCCTAAACATCCCTCCCTCCCCCCACCAGTAGCCTGTCTTTCTCAATCTCTCACTTAGGAGATTTTAATTTATTTATTCATTCATTCAACAATATTTTAAGTGTCTCTTATGTCTTAAGAACTGCCCTAAGCATGAAGAATATAACGTTGGACAAAACGCACGTTCTCAAGGACCTTACAGTCCAGAGTGTGAGACAGAGAACAATTACAATAAAGTCTGATTTGTGCTAGAACTGAAAAAAGGTGAGGAAGCCATGGCAGGACATAGGAAGAGCACCTAATCTGGTTTTGGGAGGTCACTGGAAGTCTGCTGAAGGAAATTACTTTATGCTAAACGCTGAGGTGTGAGTAGCTGTTAACTGGTCAATCTGCCTGGGACGCTTCCTTATCCCTCCTTGAGGCTCAAGACTGACCCCAATGTTATCTAGCTAATAAGAGGAAATCGAGGTCTAATCCCAGATTCTGAACACTGCACCATTTTAACTCTCTCCCATATCAAACAGCTGTCTTCCTAACATCTGGCTTTGAGGTAATACAAGTTTTTACAAGGAGGACCATTTGGGAAGAGGGGGAAGAAAAGTGAGGTGATTTAAACTTGGACCAGAGGACAGGAGACTTGGACAGTTGCTGTGCTGAGGGTTTTGGTTCATTAAAAGTGAACAATAAGGTAAGTGACTGCACTGAGAAAACGAAGACATGTTGCCAGGAAGGGAGGAAAGATGAGGGAATGAGTTATTATCAGGTCAAATTGATTTGTTACTTCGATACTGCATTCAAGAGTGAGACCTATCAGTTTAACTTACAAATGCACAATATGGCCAATATTCATCATCTAACCCAGAAGTTTCCATTCCCAAATTAGGCTATTAGAATGTACTAATTTCATGGAAGGGTAGTACTTCTCTAGTTGAGAATCACATTATCCTCAATGTAGTCTTTGTGGAAATAAAACAGCATGTTAATAGAAAGCACAATTTAACTGTCTTCCTAACTCTAGAATTTTATATCATTACTAATCTGATAGCTTAACATAGGTGATATCATGAGTTATTAGTAGATAGTAGTAAATCCACTGTTACTTTTTTTTTTTTGATTTTCACAATTCATTATAAATTTACTAGAGTAGGAGAATCAAAAGAAACAGTAAACTTACAGAAAACAAAAATGTTAAAGTATCAACGATAAAGAAAAGGCACTAACAAGGCCCCAGGAACATAAGATTTCTCTGCACATTACACACTGCTATTAGTAAAAATATAAAATGTAAACAGTGTTTTGACATTTCAACAACACAAAACTCCTACGTGTTTTGTTGCATGGAACGCAGAGTATAGTGTTGCTAACTTCAGAGAATTAGGAATGTGGACCACAGAGGGCAAGAAATGTCACTGTCGCAGGGATTCTGGTGGCAGAATGTTCTCCGGTTTTAGGGGCAATTTATTTTGAATGTTCGCTTTCAATCCTGAATCAAGCCAACTCTAATTTCAAGTAAAAGATGCTTCAGATACGGATTAGGGTAGAGCTAGGTACTCTTCCAAAGCAACCTGTATGACTGAAGTTAATTTATTGCTTATGTGGAGTCCAAATGTCTGTTTCTAATCAGCAGGTGGCTCTCCTCCAAGCCCCTCCCCACTTTTGGCTCCTGCATCTTCCTCAGGAGGGTCCCAAGGTCATGAGGATCACCTGCATTAGGTCAGAGGCAGAGCTGAGAGGGCAGAGGAGGCTCAGCCAGTGAAAGTGACACATAGTCGTCTCTCTACTCATTCGCGTGGGCCCACTGATGGACCTCGGAAGCGTAGACCCTGCTGGGCAGCTGGGCTGGTGGGAGATGGAGCACACGATTTGTGGGACAAAATTCTTGATAATCCCTCCTGGTCTTCCCCCATCAACTCACTGTTCATTTTCTTCCCACAACAACAATGGAATCTCTATTACAGCTGACCCTTGAGCAACGTGGGAGTTAGGGGTACTGACCCTCTGTGCAACTGAAAATTTTAGTACAACTTTATAGTCTGCCCTTCATATCTGTGCTTCTGGATTGGTGGGCAGATACAACCAGCCTTGATCACTGAAGTACTGTAATCGTATTTATGGAAAAAAAATCCACGAATAACTGGACTTTGGTATAGCACAGGGAACAAGGTCCTATGGTATAGCACAGGGAACAAGGTCCTATGGTATAGCACAGGGAACTATATTTAATATCCTGTGATAAACCAGAATGGAAAAGAATATGAAAAAGTATATATATATATATATATGTATATATATATATGTGTATATATATATAACTGAGTCACTTTGCTGTACAGCAGAGATTAACACAACATTGTAAATCAACTATACTTCAATAAAATATAAAAAAAAAAAGATAGGAGGACTTTCCTTAGAAATACTTCAGAGGAACAACTAAGGGATAGAATCTTACCATCACCCCATAGGAAAGCCATAGAAGGATCCTTTCTCATGAGACTAAGATACGGATTTTAGTTTCAGGAGGCACAGGAGCTTTAAATCTAGACTTTTCAGATAGTGACCCATCATCAAATTAACATAACTTTCTACCCTATAGCTTCATTTTTCTCTTAATACCTATTGGCATATTTTTCGTCCTTTGCTGTGTATTGTTTTTAAACGTCAGCTTCCTCACTGTTTCTGTTTCCTTACAATTCCAGCTCACAATATAGCATAATAATAAGGATCCCGGGTTCTGTACTGATATAGATCTGGATTTGAATGCAAGCTCTGCAAATAGTCAACAGCTCAGAGATACGTAATAGACTTTATTTCATTAAATTTTCAGTTTCGTGATCTATAGGATAAAATTAAAAAGTAACTAATTTAAATTTAATGACATGAGATAATGCTAGTAAAATAAGTACTCTACTGGAAGTGGTCAGTGCTGTTGACCATTATTTTATTACTCCATGCTAACTCTTTGATTATTTCTGTATTACCCAATTTAAGTTCCCAAGAAAATAATCTCTTCACTATCATCTCTCATAGCAAAACACTTCATAGGCATGTAGCTAGCCTATAAATTGGCTGTCTAAGGTCAGTTACCCCGTCTCATCTTAATGGCTGTGGAAAGGAGGTACAGGTAAGGATGTAATAACTAATGCAAAATATCGTCCCATAGATTTTCCCCTTTAGTAGAAGCCCCAGACAGGACTGCTTCACTTGGAAAGAGCTGTGAATATAACAGATTTTAATTGATATGCTGAGTTCATTCACCAAGAAAGAATCCAGAAGATACTCTTTTTTGAAGTAAATGCATTGGTGACCTTATCCTATGATTAGCTATTTATGTAATATTGGGATTTGAGAGATCCTGGTATCTTACTAGTATTTTACTGGTATATAAATATGGCCTGTGAAAACTAAGAAATGGAAACCAACCAAAGTGAACCAAATATACACGTAGTACGTGTAGTTAAAGGGTTTTGAACCTGTAGACGTGTTTAGCCCAGGTTCATTTTGACATATGGGCAGAACATTTGGTTAGTTTATTCTTACTGTATCCAAACCCATGATAATGTCCTCCTTTGAAAGACAGAGATATAGAAACAGTATAATTACTGATGGAAAACTAGTGCAGATAAAATAAGAATAACCTAAGCTTTAATTCAAACCTCAAACCATAAGCCCAGCCCAAGACTTTTTTTAGGTTCTTATAGGTTCAGATAAGTTTGGACTTTTAGAAAACATTTTCTCAAAGTGACACTTCTTAGTTTGTACCCTAAGAATAAGCAGGGTAAATATAGAGTATAAGACAACTCCTGTTCAGTGCTTGGGTTCCTGGCTGGGCTTTTGCAATTGCTTGCCAGCTGATGAGCTAGAACAAAGAGGGAATGCAAGGGATGAATGTAGGTGATCCAATTTAACACTCATTACTGACTCCCTGGAAGAGCCTAAAACACTATCAAATGACATAGAATTTAATCTTAAAAAATAAAACTATGATTACATAATATCTAATCAACAAGGGCAAGTGTAGATTGAAATTCCCCATCTGTATCTATATGTTTCTTGTTATTCTACTTCCTGCCAAATTTCAGTGGCTTCATAAGACAATAGGATTTTTTTCCCTCTTTTTATTCTTTTTTCCCCTATTTTTTCTGTACTTCCTTTTCTTGTGTTCTCTTCTTTTCTTTTCCTTCCCTCTTCTCCTTGTTTTCCTTATGTATGAAGGAAGGGCTGAATGCACAGTACTCTGCTAGAGAAGCTAGGCGAGTATTATAAGACCCCTTCATTGATCCCAGGAAGTATGTCACCAGCTATTGAATGGAGGGACTGCAGAAGACAAAAGCAAAGACTTATCCTGCATCTTTCTGATTTGACTTTAGAATGAAATATTTTGTATCCCTTTCCTTTTTCTTTCATTGGAGTATCTAAAAAATTTTATTACCAAAGCATCCTTCCTGATGAGATTGTAACTGAAGAGGTACTGTTTGCTTGCTTAGTCCCCTTCCTCCGTTAGGAGCCTGTTTCTTTCCCCCATGCTCCATGTGGTTCTGATGAGATTGCTATGTAGGCCACAGCTCACAGGTCCAGATGTAGACCCAGGCAGAGATGGCTAGTTATGTCATGTTTTTCAAGTGAACCTAAAGGAAGAGAGGCAGCCCTTTTCCAGTGGCTATGTTCCTTGCAGTAGGGGGGGAGCAGGTCTGAGAATGAAGTCAACTATCCACAGAAAAGGGGGGATGAAAGTGGAGCAGAGGGTCCTGATGCTATTAGTGGTCTTGCTTTGAATTGCACCCAAGACAGAGAGAGTAGAAGCACTAAATTAACCACACTCGACTCTGGAAACTTATGGGACATTCCATGAAGAGTCGGCAATAATCCAAGTCGTGACTAAGCAGAGTCTGGAGCACTTAAATTTAATTCTTTTTTCAGTTTAATTAGTGCAGTAGGGTTGCTGTTATAATGAAGGCATCCTGAATAAAATAAAAATTGAAGGACAGAGAGTTCAAGAGGGTGCTACGTCTAAGAGAAAAGCTGCAATTTGTTGAGATGAAGAGGATTTCATTGTCCCAAGAGGTGTGCCTGTCAGAGATTCTCAAAGAAAAGTCAGGTTGCTTTTAAACCTTGAATTAATCTGGTTCAGAGACTTCGGTCCAAATTCCGATTCTGTCTTTTAAAACTTGACCAACTTTGGGCAAGTTACTTGACCTTTGTATTTCTGTGTTTTGATTTTTAAAATGAGACAAAAACACAACCCAAATTGTAAAGTTATTTTAGGGTTAAAATCGCCACTTATATACAGCTCTCAGGAGAGATGTGATGCACAGTAGATGCTAAATAAATGGTAATCATTGTTATTGATGAACGTTTCTGAGAGAGCTATGCAAGGGCAAGCTTCTCTGGTCAGTTTCACTCTCTTCAGTGATGTGATGAACAGATATAATTTAAGATCCCATGGTCTCCCTCTGGCTGAAGCGAGGAGTAGCTGTCAATTAAACTAAGTCCTTCAGGGAGAGTGCTATAACTGAAGTCACCTAACGTGAGACCACAATGTGGTGGTATTGGGGAGATCATAGGCCAGAGAGGAAGGGAGGTGTTTGAAATGAATTCATCAGACTTTGATTTGTCAACTCCTCTGGTTATAAGAGTGGGGTAACTATGTTAGAGTGAAGCCTTCTAAATTAATGACCTTCAATTTATGTGTATTGTAATTTTATGTAGGAACACCAGCTCCTTCATAGTGAGAGTCTGAAATTTACCTCCTGTCTAATGCTGCTTATTTATTCAACAAGTATTCATTGATCCCTTATTATGGGTCAGACCTTGTCCTGGGCACCATGATGAAAAGAAGAATTAAGATCCTCTGCCTTCATAGAGCTTCCAGTCAAGTCTGTTTCTTTAATCAGTTTTTTAAATCTGTTTCTTTTGTTAGGACTGATACTCATTTCTAGGGGGTTCCCATCCATGAACCCTATAACTATTTTATGATTAATTTTTCCCCATAGAATACACTGTGTAATTGGATACTGGCTGGTTGTATTTGTATCATCACAGGTCAACTACAATGGAGAAATCATTTCTGATGTGAGCCATTTCTGCTCTGTTTTTCTTCACCAGCCTTGATAATAACCTGGAAAATGGCCTGGTGCTTTTATGATGCTGCTTTGGATGTCTGCTTTTGCTGTCAACTCTTCCAAACACCATGTGACACTGTCACTTATTTTCAGTGGTTTGGCACCGAGCTCAGGAGTGATTAAATCAAAGAATATCATCTCCCAAAATACTGTTTTTGTACTTTTTCCCCCTCAAGCTTCTGGCTATCTATCAGCACTATTTTTTGTCTTTTTATTCTTTTTTTTCTTTTTTCAAAAAAGACACGTTCACCATATTTCTAGAATAACATATTAGAGGGAGGCAGTACACAGAAAGAGAGATGGGTGGTTTTTATAGTCCATTTGAAATGCTCAAAATGTTATTTTGAATTGGTATCAGGGAATCTCCAACTTAGTTACGATATAACTGGAATTTATACATGAAAACTTGCTGTGGTTAAAAGAGCAACTATTCTGATTTCTATTTCCAAGATAAGAAATGGACACACGCCAGTTATAGTCATATGACAAATCAGTAGTGTTTTCAAGGAGGGACTCTGGTCAGGATTTCTAGTCAAACATGCCATTTATTTCATCATAATGAAATTGAAATATATGAATACAATAATGTCAATTCAATGAATCACTTGATTCATTACTGTTGAGTTCTGCCTCTCAGGACGTACACAGGCTATTAAACCAGGATTAAATAATGAGTCACCTACTGAACTTTAGAACAATTTAGGCATAAAATAGACTCTGCTTTGCCCCAAACTTACTTTACCCATATCCAGCAAGAACAAACACAGAGACAGGCAGCTATCCACCTGCATACACACACACACACACACACACACACACACACACACACACGTACACACATGCATAAATGCATACGTGCACATGAAAGAAGAGAAAAAGTTAACAGGCAGATGGCTAAAAAAATAGTCTTTCAAAGGACCCAGCCTGGCTCTGCTGGTGAAAAGAATGTCCTTTCTCTTCAGAGTGTATTTACATTTTGGAAGAACAATGGCTTGAGAGACAGAGAAAAAAAAGAAAGGACTAACACGGAAGTGCCAACTCTATTCCAGTACTTGAGGTAGGCTTGTTATGTGTATCATCATATTTTAACCTCTCAGATATTTTGAGGTAGCTCTCATATTCGTTATGTGCATACGTGTTTACAAGCTCAGGAAGGTTATTAGGTCGTTTCTAAAATTCAAGCATCTAGTCAGTATTATCCGGAATGCACACCTCAAGTCTAACTGACTCCAAAGCCCATGCTTTCCTTTTTCTACCATATTGTGTAATGACGATCAACTATTAGGATAAAATTGCAGGGTTTGGTTTTCGTACTTTTTAAATAGGTGGGGGGTGACTATTGGCTTAGAAACTAATGGTTTAGAAATATCTTACGTTTTACCTCTAGTCGTTTATCTACAACATGGAATCCAAAGGAAAATTCTTTGAGAATTTTTTTCTGGGGCTTTTTTTTCACCTTTGGCTTTCCCACTGTGGAATGAATCGTGGGCTTCTTTTTTCCATCTATTTTATGTTTAAAGCCCATTGTGGAAACTTTACTAATACGCTTTATTATTTAGTTTATCTTATTGTATATTCTCCACTGAGACTTCAAAATATAAAATTACTATGATAATTCCTAAAGGAATATAGAAATATAGAGCTAATTTGATGCTTTAATAAATTCACTAGTATCATTTCTTCTGATACCTGTGCTCGTTTTGCCTTTTTTTTCCTCTCATCAGTCAAATATGATTATCTCTTACTCTGTATCGTAGGGTGTTTGGATGTGTAAATTAGGAATATTGGGGTTAATTTCTATGTGTAGTAAAGAGCAATGATTCAGGTAGGATGGGTTCATCAGCTCAAACTTTGCTTCAAGGAGTTAAAGTGTCATAGGCACCATTCAATTCCATATTGTTCACTTGCTCAGATGCTGTATTAATGAATATATTTACATCATTTTGAAATAATTTCATGACTTCTATACATCTTATTTTGTCAAATGGATTTACAAAGAGCACACTGTAGCACACTGAGCATGTAGCCATGCTAAGATGGCTCACCACCTTAGCATGGTTGAGTCAGTGCCAAATGGGGTGCTGGGAAGGGAAGAAGCCACACAGGAATGCTGCCTCCTGGCTCTTTTAATTAGATACAAGTTGAAATACCCAACGTTTCAGGAAAGACGCTGCGAGAGTGAGTTGTGTGTATATCAAGGCTGCCCTTGAAACACTTGCATTCTTTTCTACCATGTCTAGTGTACACTATGTTCTTCTATAATTATAAATGTATGTTTCCCATCACCACAAAGGCTTCTCATTGCTTGAAGGAAATGCCACTTCAAAGAGCTTAAATTGTGAAGGGCAGGCCCCCTTCTGAGAGCTACCATTGCTTGGGGGTGATTCCTCTTCTCACTCATCCACAGTAATACCACTGGCCAGCTTGGTTGGTTGCATCTTCCCATGTCAAGATTGGCCTGAGGCTTTGGTGGTTTTGGCTTTTGAAAAGAGCATCTTTGAATTTTTGATAATGAAAATGTCAATATTGTCTTAAAAAAAAACTTACGTAGCATGCTCCTTTACTATCTAAAGGCAGAAAGGATTCCAAGCTTCTGTGATTTTAAACCTCACACATAAAGGATTTTTAAAGAGAACTGGCACTTTGATTAGAAGGTAAACTTCATATTGAGACTGAGTTTCAGTTTTTAGTTGCTGACAGTCAAAAGTAAAGTGACATCCAATAGAAGAGAGGATCTAGAAATATAAGTTTAAAATGTGATGATCCAGAAAAACATGTAACATACTTTAAGACAGTAGCAGTTTGAGAGAAAAATATGTTCTATTTTTAACCATCTTTTTTTAAACTCTAACAATTACACTTTTTGAAAGCTTCTTCAAGATAGCAGCTTCCAAGAATGAAGTCATGTCTGTCAAGAATTATAACAGCTTACACAGTCTTGTGCCAGGCACTGTGCTGAACTCTTTTTACAGGTAATCTCATGTAATCTTTTCCATTAACCTATAGAGTCACTAGTATTATCTCATTTTACGTATGAAGAATCTGAGGTACACATAGATTGAGAAAGTTGCCCAGAATCACACAGCTGGAATGCTACGTAACTAGGTTTGGAAACCAGACAGTGAGACTTCACCACTTGTGCCTGTAACGCTTATGCTATGCTCTCACAAATATTTCTTATTTGGGGATAAACGTTTAAGTGGCTTTGAAAAGTACAGAATGCAAAAAAACTGCAAACTACCTCTAGGAATTTTTGGTGGTGTCCAACCTAAACGATATCCCCCCAAATTGTGCTCTTACAGTGACATATCAGAACTGACTTCCAGTGGTCCCCCCACATTATCTGCAGTTTTGCTTTCTGTGGTTTCAGTTGCCTGTGCTCAACCATGGTCTGGAAATATTAGATGGAAAATTCCAGAAATAAACAATTCTTAAGTTTTAAATTGTGTGCTGTTCTAAGTAACATGATGAAGTTTTGTGCTGTTCTGCTCTGTCCAGCCCAGGAGCCCCAACCTTTGACATCGTCTTCTCCTGACATCCAGGGACACAGTCATGACTGGATGATTCAGGGTCACCTGGAGCAGATGACCCTCCTCCTGCTATATTGTCAGAAGGTCAGTAATAGCCTAATGCTATGCCACAATGCCTACGTCATTCCCCTGTCTTCATCTCATCACGCACGTAGGCATTTTATCATCTCATGTCATCACAAGAAGAAGGGTAGCTACAGTACAATAAGATATTTTGAGAGAGAAAGATGCCACATTCATATAACTTTTAATACAGTATGTTGTTCTATTCTATTATTTATTGTTGTTAATCTCTTCCTGTGCCTAATTCACAAGATAAATTTATCATAGGAAGTATGTATAGGAAAAAACATAGTATGTATAGGGTTTGGTACTATCTGTGGTTTCAGGCATCCACTAGGGGTCTTGGAACGTATTCCCTACATCATCCTACAGAGGAAGAATCTTTCTTAAATGCAGATAACAATAAAGGAGGTATCATTTAATGAGTGTTTACCATATCCTAGGTAGTACGCTAAGTGCTTTACAGAAATGTTCTCATCTTAACCCTCTCACAACTCTATCAGTCAGGTATTGTTATTTCCATTTTGAGTATGTGGTGAGTTGGGGTTAAAGAAATTGTGTGATTTGCTCAGAGGCACATGGTAAGGGGTGGAGCAAGAAACAGAATTGACGCCCGCCTGATTCCAAATTCCATGCTCTTGAATATAGCACGAAATTGCCTTCACACAAAAGGACACAAACATAAACAGACCCATTTACTGAACATATACATTGAATCTGACGTTCCACTGGGAGTTTTCATGTGTAATTGCTTAACCTTATGTATCCCTTTTATCAGTTTTCATTATGTTCATTTTTCAGATGAAAGGATATTCCTCAGTCACCGGGGATTTTTTCCTACATAAAGTTTGGAGAAGACAAGAGGTAGGTTCCAAAGACCAGAGAGGAGACTTCAGTGCTGGTCTGACTGGTGCCAGTTCGCCTTTATCTATTACATAATGCCGGTAGGGCAGAGGAGACCCCTGCAATCCCACATCCATGAGTAACTAATCGAACCATGAAACTATGTAAAAAAAAAAAAATTACAACCTCTTTTGATAATTCATAGAAATTTTCACACACCAACCCTCACCTTCAGAAAGGTCACACTGAAACTTCAATGTAAATAATACACACTTCCCTCTTTAGACCTCTAACAACCATAGCAACTTTCCCCCAATAGTCAGTGGTAGTTATAATAATAATGGGTTTTTATTATCCTTTTACTGTTCAAAATACCATTTTCACAGTACTGCTGAAAGGCAGTATTATCTCTTCCGCTTCAGTAATACGCTTTGTGCTGAACTGGTTTTAGCACAAATTGCTTTCA
The DNA here is from genome assembly GCF_005190385.1 of Monodon monoceros. Taxonomy (NCBI): domain Eukaryota; kingdom Metazoa; phylum Chordata; class Mammalia; order Artiodactyla; family Monodontidae; genus Monodon; species Monodon monoceros. The sequence continues at coordinate 20,809,271 of NW_021703770.1, read as the reverse complement.
CGATCTTATACTATGGCATTGGTTAGGGATGAGAAAATTATATTCACCTCACCACTGAATCTTCAATGTCCAGATAAGTAGAATCATTTTTTATGGTATCAAATGTTTTTAGACACTCATTCTGATACACTCTTACTGATACACTCTGCTCCCACAAATACAAATGTAAGAAGAAATGCAGAAAGTTATGAAGTATTTTTCCAACTCTGTGTAGCTTGATGAAGATGGAAGCCATATGGTGAGTTATAGCAAAAGTTTCAAGATGTTTATCATTTACCAAAAGCTAAAACCCACCAATGACTATGGTGACCTAAGCTCTAAAAAGGCAAAGGATTAAATGGTAGAAATGGAGATACAGAGTATCAATCAAGAAGGCCCACAAAATCTGGGAAATCAAGCACAGCCCCAACATGACAGAAGTCTCCAGATGAAGTGAAGAGTTAGTAACTAATGAGCACCTACTGTATAGCACAGGGAACTCTACTCAATGCTCTGTGGTGACCTAAATCGGAAGGAAATGCAAAAAAGAGGGGATATACGTATATGTATGGCTGATTCACTTTTCTGTACAGTAGAAACTAACACAGTATTGTAAAGCAACTATACTCCAATTAAAAAATTAAAAAAAAAAAAAGAATCCAAGTTCCCACAAGTGGGTGTGTTTGAACTGGCCGTCAGTGTCAAATAGAGTGTTCTGAGTCATCTTATCTCAGTGATTCACAAGCAGGTGTGGGCCATCCCATGGAGACTTTGCTTGATGCGGAAAATGAGATAATGAACCCCAAAGCAGCCTGAGATCGAGTTTGGGCTTTACTCTAATCTCGGCTTAGATTCTGGCCTTGTCTGTGATAACTTGCCCATCCTGAAATGATATGGCTGGCACTGCTAAGCCCTGCCCAGCTCACCCTGGATAGTGAGACAGCGGTCAAAAACCACCAACTGCAGGCTGAAATAGACCCCCTCACTCTACCCACCTCTGGCCCGATTTTTACCCTGGGCAGGTTGGAATTAAGAGACATCATTCTAACATTGTCAAACTTAGCCTCAGGTCACTCTCACTGTCACTTCAGCCTTGACCTTGGGAGAGAGGTTTCTCCTTTGTTTCTGAGTCTCAATCTCCATCCACCTTGTCATCCAATTCAGGTGATGAGATCTGAGTATTTTCTGTGCCTGAGTCTCACATTTAATAGCTTCTCCAATCCCTTAAGATCTATAAGCCTAGGAACTCCCTTAAATTTTCTGACACTGGAGTTAGGCTCTTAAATACCATTAGGTACTGTGGGCCTGCTGTCTGCTAATCCTTTATCAACATCTCCCACCTGCCTGACTAGAGCTGTCAACCCACTGAGTTCTGGATACCACTCCCGACCTCTAAATATCGCTTGCCTTACTGCACAGGTGTCTGTGGGTAATAGCGCAGGTTCTGGATTCAGACTTTCTGGGCTTTTAGCTCTCCCGTTACCTGGCAGGTGGCTTGGGCAAGTTCGTTTCCTTTCTTTGACTCAGTATCTTTAGCCAAAAAAAAAATGAGAGTGATAATAATTGTGACCATCTCATAAAACTGCTGTGATTAATAAATTAATGTAGTTGAAGTACATACATTATTCAATATATTTTCAATAAATGGTCATTGTTTGTTTCTCTTTAGAAATCATGTTATAAATGGATCTAAAATTTTGTTTGTTTTTAAGTATTTGATTATGTTAGACGTTGTTATGTTGCTATTTTCCCTCATGAACCATGTTCTTTCTTCCACAGTTTACTTCCTTTTAGAATTGACACTTCTGTATTTAGGTCAGGTCTAGACTCCTCTTCTGTGCCTGTCTCATTCTACTGTAATTAATGTGGTCTGGCCCAGTAAGAGCTTAAGAATTGAAGAGATTAGGCCTGAGAATGGAGGAAGGAGGATAGCCTAGAGTTGACATCTGAAGACTTACTTATACTTATGGGGTTCTGGAATGGAGAAATAGTGGTAATGATGAGCTAAAGGTATGCTTTGCCAAAGTTACTTGAAAACAGTACCCTCTTCTAACTATTATTCAGTCCTATGTGCTTCCTAGTGATATCTGAGGAAGGACAGAGAGAAGAGTCATGTACCATTTCTTCATATTTTCCAATAAAATTTTATCTCCAGACATACTTGCCTTTCTCATGTTTAGCCAAAAGCAACAGATACACTGGTTAGATCACTATTCCTGCCAGTGCACCAGACACGTCACTGCCTCATTTCTTAGGCATTGAATTTTCAAAACAGCAATACACTAATTCTGTTAGACTCTATGGAACAGGGAATGGTATCTTCTTAACGCTTTTTTTTTTTCTTTGAAAGAAGTTGCAATTCTTATCTGCTGACATAGGAATAAATCTATAGAAACAAAGTCAAGAAAACTTATGTGCAATTTCCATTAATAGGATCTCTGTGGCAGGGAAAAAAGAAACAAAGCCAAGAAGAGCCATCAATAAATTTTTCAGTGTTGCTGAATCAGGAATTGATAGTTTGAAGGGTTTACTTAGCTCAATTTTTGATTGAGGATTAAGGCATTGTGGTTCAGTTGGATAAATCTTAAGGATTCCCTTTTATACTAATTTTAGTTTCTGTATTTTTTCTGGTCTTGTGCTCTCTGCTTATTTTCTTTAATGTCCAAATATTCTTCCTTCCAACACAAAACTTGCTCATTGATGGAAGCTTGATTTATCAGTTTATGGTTTTGTGAAAGCTACTTCTTCTGAACAGAAAAAAATAAAGTGGGGTAAATGTATATATTCACTACTTCTACTGTATTGAAATAACGAAACCATTATAGATGCCACTAGAATATATTCCCTCAATTTTAGCCAACTTCAGTAAGTGGTGGACAAACTGTCTAGGCTTTTGGTGGACAGAAAGCATGATCACAATTTGATTCAGGGGACCAGGCTTTGTAAAAGCCATGACAAAACAAAAAGAAATGGCAGCTATAAGAACATTTTGAAAAATCAAGATTGCTTAAATTGGAGAGAGAAAATGATAACAATGCTTAAATATATCAGATTGAAGATAAAGTTTCTTTTTCTGTTTTCCCCAGAAAAGATAAAGCTTGAAGAAAATGTTTAGATTTTATTAAGAATGTGGGTTGACATATGGAAGAATTTCTTCACTTCAGAGAAACTGAATTCTAACTGATGGTCATGGGCTCTTGATCTCCAGATATATTGAAACAACTTTCTACACTGGACATTATATACATAAGGTAAGATGGCAAGAGACCACATCATGCATTTTCTTGGTATTTCTCTAATTCTGTAGTAAAAGTCATAACCACAAAGTACTGAGCCCTTTCCAGGTGCCAAGTACTTTAGATTCTTTATCTCATTCAATTCTCAGCACAATCCTAGGATGTTAATATCACTAGCCTTACTTTTCAGAGAGGTTGAATAAGTTGCCCAATATATCAGAGGATGGAGCTGAAACTTGAGCACTGATCACCTGGTCCTAACCTTAAATTTTTAACCATTAAGCATAAATGTACTCTCACTATAACACTGACCTCCATATTGAAAAATGTCAGTTTAATTTTGAAACATAATTTTAAAAAACTATTTCACAATCAAGTCTTTTCCTACCCCATGTCCATGCTCAGCTTCACTCTGTAATTCCAGTTTTGTTTTTCTTTTTTACAGCACCTAATGTTTATTTTTCACATTCCCATCTCAAATACCAAGACTAGAACGTGGCCATTGAGTCAACCATTTTGGCCTTATCAGTATTCCCTATTTGAAATGCAACTCAGCTGGGTAGGATAGGTGTGTCATGGCCAATTAAATCACTAGGACATAGAAACTGTGGCAATAAAGCTCAGAGCCTTTGGTTAAGAATAATCAGCCTGTTCCTGATAGCTACACCTCCGGCTTTTCTGTCTACTTTTTTATTTCCCCGTGAAACATGCTTAAGCCACAGCATCTCAGATTATAAATATTTTTCAGGCAAATGCCTGTCTGCAGCATAAGCAGGGTTGGCCTGAGAAGGATAATAAAGTAGGTCAGCTTCAATTCTATCCCCACCCAGCCATTTTCTCAGCATCCTTGTCCATGATCCATTTCAGTTCCATTTCTATTCTTCCCAACCCAATGACCAATGCTTAATGCTTGAAATGCTTGATACAGCCTCACCTTTGGTCTCCTTTCTCCCAACCTCATCCCCACATTAATGTCTTTTTGGGTTCTCTCTTTTTCTTGTTGGCTTCACTCTCAGGAAAAGGGGTTGCCACATAAGAAACTTCACCACCAGCAGGTTCAGACTAACATTGTACCTACTGCCTGCTACCCCAGCAGAAAGGCTCTTTAGAAGAGGCTATATGTCAAATTAACCTAATGTCTGCAACATACCCATCTCCAAAGCAATTTCACTGGTCAGGGGATCAGAGGACCCTGGCTGGCTAACCCTAGGTCATGAGCCATTCTCCTACCAGGGAGTGGGTAGAGTATAGTGGTAGACTCACCTGAAGTATACAGAAAAAGTTTTACAATAAAAATTGACTTCCACCACCAAAATAAGTGGTAGATTATTTTTTACCACTTATTTTTTACCATGAGGGAATAAAAAAACTTATCAGTCCTATTTTGTGTAATCTTGGTTATCTTTCTTGATTTGGGGGGATCCTTTATGTCTTATTTTGCTCTTAGTTGGTAGAGTCATATATTGGACATGATATTTCAGTCAAGGATAAGTCAAATGTAATAAAAATCAGAGAACAATCTAGTTTTGATGCATCATTCAACCTCCCTTTCATTTGGGGACTTTTAGAAAGGTCATGTCAGATTGTGTCTTTATTTAATTCTATTGGTATATCATTCCATTTTATTCATGAAAATTCAGATTTCTAATTTCAAGCTGTGCAACTACATATTTTAAAACATTTGGAAGGCAAAGCTGATACTTTCCGTTTAAAACTCATAAATATTAGATTGAACCAATTGAAGTTGCTGATATTTGACTATTTTTGACCTAATAATAGGGCAATTGCATCAGGCTGACCTGATACATATGTATCATCTTGCTGGGTATATAGGTGTATTTTTTATATGTTCCATGTGTGTTGTGATGTTGTCTCTATTAAATGTGTGACAGTTTTTTTGTTGAAAAGAATAAGTTAATTAGATTAAAATGATTGTTGGTTTGATGATGAGTCACTTGTTAATTCAATGATTAGTGAAGATTAAGTGATGAGTAATAGAACAACTGTGTGAAGTATTATTGTTATTTGATCATTGCAAATAATCAAAGAACTTTGCACCAAGGCTTCTTTTTTTTTCTCTCTTTCTCTCCCCTAACAGCAATGTAAGAGCAATCATTTAATAATTTAATCTACTGCTTAGCACTTCACTATTGTAATAATAAAAATGAAATAACTCGTACTATATCAAACAAAGCAAGTGGTTTCCTGAAATTTTAGACACTGATATGTTTTCTGTAACATATCTATTTTATTCACAACTAAGGTAGGCTTTCTTAGGGCAACTTGGCAGAAACAAATATTCTCATTCCCCAGTGCTTTCAGGTATGGGTCTGTGCTGGATGTGAATGTTATAAATGACAATAGTGGCATATACATCTACACTGCATGATATTGGGATAGAAAAAGAGACAAAACAATATGTTTTAAATAATGCATTATTTTATTAGGTTTTCTTCAACAACCTTAGTAAATTCAAACCCTCTACCATCATTCAGTAGTGTTTGAAACTGCCTGAATGCTCTATGACTATCTCAGAAGACAGGTTTTATGTATTTTTGACATGCTATATACATTAAAGGCTAGCAGCATTTTAATATATGAAACTATGTGTAAATCTTCAATTATAGAATGATAGATCCCTTAAGAACCATAACATTTTCTGAACTGATATAGACTTCTGTTTGACACAGTGAAATAATTGTTTTAAGGAAATTTTAGGAACATTTTAAGGAACATTTTAATGAAATGTTCCTTCATCAATAATGCTGGTGAAGGAACAGTATTAAATTTCAAAAGGAAATAGCGTTTGTATTTTGGCCAGATCATATGTCATATAGCATTCATAATATTTTTACAGATAGAAGCTGATTCAAGCTGTACCATGGTGAATATATATATATACACACACACACACACACACACACACACACACACACACACACACACAC